>NC_136411.1:392742404-393362092 GCF_051521515.1 Lactuca serriola | reverse complement strand
TTAAAGTAAAAAACTAACAAATTGTTATATAATAATAATAATAATAATAATTGTTAAAAGAAAATGAAGAAAAATAAAAGAAAAGATAAGTTAGTCAGGACATAAAATATAATATTTATAAACCAGATTACTACAACCTATCAAACTTTGAACTTGAAGACCAAAACTTCAAATATGAACAAAGCATAGGGCCCATTTCTATAATTTACTCAAAAATTAAGAGCACTTAGGATAATTAAATCAAAACTCTGTACTTAACAAGACGTTAAAAGATTTGATCTGATACATTTTTGGTGGCTACCACTCATGATCCTTCGTAATATGATAATGATATTCTAACTTAAGAAGCTTTTGTCTTCTTCTATATGGACAAATTATCAAGTTTCAGAAATGAGAATTTATGCAAAGCCTCGTTGGATACTTTCAAGTTTCAAAATATACTTAAAACGTATTTTTAGTTAGATTATAACTAAAATATTTTTTTTATGAATATATGCTACTTTTTACTTTGTATAAAATTTAAAAATTCAAATTCAAACGTTGATAATAAAAGTATTTCCTAAAAAAACAAATGACACAATATACATTTGACAATTAATGCAAGGCCTATTTGGATTGTTTCAAACTTACATTATGAAATTGATTCATCATAATAAAATATAATATCATTAAACCTATCATAAAATCAGTAAAACATATAAATTCTTTAAAACACATATTTTATATGGAAGAAAAAAATCCTTTAAGTCGACATAAAAACTATTAGTTTTATATTAAAGTTTAATTTTTGAAATGTATTTTTTTTTTAAATTGGACACATTTAATCAATTTCTTACAATAACAACATGATATTATTTGGTGACGTCATGTTTTTCATGTAAAAATTGAATAAAAAATCTAAATATAATGACTTTTGTGAGATTTATCCAAAATACAAAATACAGTAATTTTTGTGATAATAACCAAAATATTTTTGTGATAGTAACCAAAATAGAAGGTTTTTTTTTTTGAAAAGGAATTAAGATAACACGTATATGAAAATGAGATTAACGGCAAACATACCTTTTAGGTTTACGGTTAAATCCAAATAATAAATATTTTCATTTCAAGCCAAAAAGCTAACAAAAATTGCCAAGATTTAAAGTAATTACTGTATTTAGCCTTCATGGAACAAGCTTACAATCATAGTTGTAACTTCTTATTTTTTTTTCAATTTTTTTTTGAACTTTTTTTTTGAACTTCGGAAAATGTGTAATGTTATATATATATATATATATATATATATATATATATATATATATATATATATATATATATATATATATATATATATATATATTCTATTCTAATAAATAAATATGTTTATTCTCCAATTGACAAGTGTCATACTATTAGAATTCCTCATTAATAACTATATGTAACCTATCATGCCACTTGTCAACCTATTAATTTCAAATTTCAAATTTTAAAATTTTCACTCTAATTAAATTAAATTAATAATTGATTTTACATTTTAAATTTCAAATTTTTAATTTTTTATTCTAATTATATTAAAGTAATAACATTAGGTTAAAAAATAAAATAAAATTAATACAGATTATAAGGTGATATAACTTCACAAATGATTTAAATCAACAATTATAATTTTATATAACTAAAAAAATATTTCTTAAATAATTATTTATTTAAAATAATTGATTCATAATGTTTATTTTTTAATATGAAAGCTTAATTAGTTTTATAACCATGGTTCTCACGGGTTATAAACTAGTATATATATATATATATATATATATATATATATATATATATATATATATATATATATATATATATATAGTTGTGAAACTCGTATCTTATACGATATTATTGAAAAAAAAATTAAAAATAAGTGTCTAAACGTTTAGAAGTTTTGAACTTATAAGGAAAACAAGAAAAATATTAAATTATTGAAACTGAAATATTTATTTTTATTTTAAATTTAAATAAATAATATAAATAAACAAACTAAAAACAATTGGTTTTAAAAATTTTAAAAGTAAAAGACAAGTTACATTAAATAAATTAATAGCCATTTATTATTAAGCATATTATAATTATTACATTTAATACTTAATTTTGATAAAATAGAGAAAAAAACATATAAAATGGTATGTGAAAACAATTTTATTTAAAATAATAAAAAAACGACATGTAACAAAATGAGTGAGAATATGACAGATGACAAAAAAAAATTATATATTATAGTTGGAATTTACAAGCTCATATTCACAATCATAAGTTCTTTTTATATTTTTAATTCTTTAAGCTCATATTCACAAAAAAAAATTCGACAATCCTATCTACGATCTTACGATCCTACCTGCGATCCTACCCCAAATTTAGTCCTTTTACGATCCGAATCGTTTTCATACCTAGGATCGTAGGATCGTACGATCCTACGATCAGAATCGCGATTTTGACAACCATGATATATATATATATATATATATATATATATATATATATATATATATATATATATATATTAGTTGTGAGACTCGTATATTATACGGGTTTATTAAAAAGAACTTAAATATGAAAGCTTAAACATTTAGAAACTTTGAATTTAAAATGAAAATAAGAAAAATATTGAATTATTGAAATTGAAATGCTTATTCTTCTTTTAAATTTAAAGAAATAATTTTAAAAAAAAAATTGTTTTAGAAATTTTAAAAGTAAAATGAAAGTTTCATTAAATAAATTGATATTCATTTATTATTAAATTTACTATAATTGTTACACTTAATACTATGTTGAATACTGATAAAAAAACAAATAAAATAACATGTGTAAAAAATTTAATTTAAAAAGACTACAAAATGACATGTAGCAAAATATATTTTTATTGTGTGTGTGTGTATGTGTGTGTTATATATATATATATATATATATATATATATATATATATATATATATATATATATATATATATATATATATATATATATATATATACGGTTAAGTTATTGCGAGAAAAAAAAATTTGTGAGAACCCGAGAACTCCAAATTTGTTCATTATTTTTCGAAACTTACACCACAATTAATCTCCAAATGTTGCGCCTAAGCCATATGTAGGCTAAAAAAGATTTGATGATTTTTTTTTTGAAATGTTCATATATTCACATTTAAATGTTTATATATGTGCATGTATGCAAATTTAGTGTTTTTTTTCAAAAAATTTAAAATCCAACAAAATAACGAGACTTTAATACAAACATTTAAGAGAATCTCAATTTGAAAACGTAAATTAAACACAGAAAAACATCAATGTGCGTGTGTGCACATTTAAAAAAATGTTCTTCAAATCTTTTTTTGGAGCATGAATGTCGCTCAGACACAACTCTAGGAGTCCATTGATAGTCTTGATTTTCAAAAATGATAAATGGCTTAAAAGTATAGAGTTATCACAAATCTTTTGGTTTTCAAATGAACTTATGTCTCTGTCTTTGTCTCTCTCTCTCTCTCTCTCTCTATATATATATATATATATATATATATATATATATATATATATATATATATATATATATATATGAGTTCAACATACAACCAAAATAATTTTTAGAACCATAGAACCATATATAAAATGACCAATGTTTATAAGTGAACATACATGTTAATCTATGAAGATATTGTTAGGGACAAGATTGTAGAATCACATTCAGGATCCTAAAAGCCTCAGGATCCTTAAACATATTTTAGGATCTTGATTATCATCATATATTTTCCTAACATTTACAAAGTCTATATTCTACTTTCTTTTTTCTCACATATGCAGAAAAGTCAACTAAAGACTTATTCTCAATAGAGAAGCGTCTCAACAAAGCTTAAGACCCGTAATACCAAGTCAAACAACATTCATATGCTGATCTCAGAGGATCTTGGGAATATCGGACTTCTTGTTGCTTAGTTTAGTCCATAAATAACACTTGTATTACACATAATAGACACACGGTTAGCTCATCTATGATACTTATACCTACATTTACACATTCATATCTATAATCAACATTTTTAATCAATAAAATCATCAAGGCAGGCAATCATTATCACCTCCCAAGGTTTTGTATCATAGATCCTAGCAAGCATCAATGGCTTTCTTTGTAAACCCTCATGTTGTCTTGATTACAATTTTCTATTTACATCAATTCATACACCATAACCTCTCATTCAATTTGGTTGAGTTTCACTTGTATAATTTTTGACCAAAACAATTCGGCGCCCCACCGTGGGGCTATGGTGTTAAAAACCTTTTGGAAAGTCATGTCTACATAATCGACCCTGTCTTCTTCCTCAATTCCTCCTGTTTCCTCCAAAAAACTTCCACCACCTCCAGCTGGAGGTCCCAAAAAGACTCCTGATGTGCCGAAGAAAAAACTCCTCTAATCACTACTCAAGGATCCCAGGATCCTCTGGTAATAGTATCCAACAACGAGCTTTTTTCCATGATGAAGAGGCTGGAACAACAGGTGACTCAGCAACAAGAGGATAACAGGACGGTGCTCAAGGAAGTGGAAAGAATGAGGGCAGAGATCTGCAAACCTCAGGAAGCTGCACAGTCGATCCTACAACCCAGGATCCTAAACTTCGATAGCTCAGGATACTCTAGAAATCGTCAGGAGATAGGATCTTTAGTACCAACATCCGCTCCTGTCTAGGGTGAAACTCCTGACGAGCAAGCTTATGTGACCCAGGATCCTAACGAAACCTTCCTTACGCCAAATACTAAGGATCCTGGTAATTTTGTAAATAATAATGCTCTTAACACTAGCTTTATGGACCTTTATAAAGGTTTAAGCCCGATCCTGGGTAAGGAACTTCAACAATTAAGGCGAATAATCCCGAGCGTGCCTGAAGTGGTCCAACCTATACCGGAAGTATCCCCCACAAGCCACAGGATCTCAAGATTTATTCTAGCAATAGCTGATACCGAAGTCCCAAATCTCTTCCAAACCCCCATCATGAAGCGTTATGATGGGACTACAGATCCTGAGGAGCTCGTGGTACAGTACATGTAACATTGTGATTTTTCACCCAATTTTTTTTTTCAAAAAAATTCAAACACTTTTTAACAAAATACATTGTGGAAGACTTATTTAAAATTCAAAGGAAACATCACCAATTTTACGTTTATTTTCAAAAACATCATTCATCAAAATATAGTTCATCAACCAAATCAAAAACAAGTTCTCAAAAACAAGTATTAAGAAAACTCCACGACATGTCCAAACGGTATCAATACTAAGTCATAGACTGGAATGTAACTACCCAAATTCCTCATCCTCACCAAGCCATCAAACTATGCTACCTATACAAATGCAAGAAAACAACAAGCAAAGAAACAAATGTTAGCAAATGCTAAGTGAGTCAACCATAAGTACAATGTTATGTAATGAACATATCACAAATGGGTCAAACAAAACATCATATAAAAATGCATTCATACACTTACATAGCATGGCATCGCAAACATCACATAACCAACACAAGTAAGCTCAATTATTATTATTCATCTTTAGAGCTTGTTCATTTAGTTACACTTCATTTTATCATCTTTGTAACTAATTTTTATTACTTCATTCCCCACTATAATGTTCTAAAATAATATTAATCTTCATGTTCATCATTTACAATCACTTCCCTCTTAATCATCTTTCTAATTCCTGTTGTAATACCTCCTATTTATGGTTCTATATTCTCATTAGTAACCCCAAGGTAAGTATCCCATTCGCTACTAACATGACCGACACGAACCAATGCAATAAATGAGGCGCGACTCTCACCCGTAACATTGCTCATGGTGCACTGTGTTCGCTACTCCGACTTCTCATATACGTGTACATGCGTTGTCATTAAGAATTGGTACGAGTGGTACCAATTCCATCATGTTACACCTCCTAATTCCTACGTGATGTTTGTGCCAGTCTTACCGCTTGACCAACATCACTCCAGTCCCCATATACCAAGGTGCACCAGGACCATGTCTCAAATGGTTGTCTACAAAAACCATTCTACATCAAATTTGGCTTAAGCTATAGGTATCTTTCAACCCACAAGGCCATCATATTATCCAAATAGGGTATATATACCTATGACTAGGTTACTACCCTTAAACATGCTAGTGTATTCCCCTTTTTAATCTAATAATAATTAATTAAATAAGGAGTTACACTTATACACTCTCAAGTAATCATGTAAATATTATGAATTTAATTTTATTAACATATTACCTCTTTAAGGGTTCTTTTCATGCAAACATGTAATTTTATGTAGTTACTACATTTACATCACACACCACTTTCATTCACAACACCTTTGTAATGATTTTACAACGCTAGCATGCTTGTCTGAAAACATTTTAAACAAATATTTTCAAACAAGTAATGGCATGATCACAACACATAATATTTATGCACAACACTCATTGTAGCATGACCTTAGCTCACACCTCACATCAAACAAAGAGGAGTCTAGCTTGCAACATCCTAGATACAATTACACATAAGGTATTTTAACATTCATGGCATAATATTCAATAATCAAAAGGGCACATACATCCTAGATAACTATGTTGATCCCATTCCATCTAATATATGGGATACCCCTAACAATGTACTTTTAAAAACCACGAAGTTGACTTACCTTTGTTAAAGATGTGACCAACTCACACTTCAAGTCTTGTAAAAGTTGAAGTATCACCATTTCCCCTATTACAATACAAACAAAAGGTTATTGGATTTCTATAATGCCAAAGATGACAAATCCATAACCCAAACCCACAAATCAACTATAAATCAAAGCTCCCAGTTTTGGACCCAAAACAACCACCTGTTTAGATCTGTTTTAGCACCCTTGGGACCTGTAGAATTTTTAATTTTATTTCATATTCTAGTATTTCAGAATTGTAGATTTTTAGAAAGTACTTTTAAAGGTCTAAACGAGTTTTATACAATTTTATATGATTTTTACAAAATTGCCTCTCAATGCAGCTAAATTCTGACCAGCTGGTGATAAAGGCAATTTTCACCTAAGTTGGAGGAAACAACAGGACCTGGAAAACTTCATGGACACACTAGACTCAATGTGAAAACTTTTAGAATTTATGGATCGTTAATCTGACTCCTGGTTATTTTTCTATAATTTTTCCAATTTAGGGGAAGATTCGACAATTTCTTGCAATTTCCCTCTTTGGGATTTAAAGACTTTTTGACCACCTAACCCATCAAGCCATCACTAAAAACACCCATAAAGATAAAGATAACTTCTTAATATAATTTACATGTCAAAAAGTATATATTATAATTTCAACCACACCTCATGTGTCAAAGTACATAACATTTGGTGGAATAACAACATACATTGTTGAAGTAGGTTGCACAAATAAGAATAGTGATTTCTTCCATCACCAAGTCTCATGTAAGGAATTTGAGAGATTGTTTTGAGGCTTATAGGGTGACTCAAAACATAATTTTGTCACAGAAAAATACCCACTTGATTCATGGTAGAAGTTAACATAAGTTTTAGAAGTCAACAAGAAAGATTGTGACCCCAAAAGTTTGATCAAAACATGAACTTGAATAATAAAATTATTGAAGGTGCTCATAAAGAAATTTCGACAGCAAATTGAGCCATCATAAACACCCAATAAAAGTGAAATTAAACCATATGAACCTTTAAAGGCTTCTAGGAATAAGAAGATGAGATTATAATCATCAATTAGGAAGAGAGTTGAAAACAACAATCATCACTTGACAAGGAACTTGATAAATTAACACCACAAAAGAGATTAGAAGAGAGTTTTACTAATATTGGACAAAAATCACAGCCTATAATTGCCTCACAAATCAAAATCACAATCTTTCTTCCTCCCCCTTATCTTCTCGGTCACGCTTCTTCACACCTCCTAAGCCGATCGCACCTCCTCCTCCCTCTCTTGCTGCCGACGCTAACAAAGGGAATGTTCAGTTTTTTTATTCTGTTCGTCCCTATGATCGAGCGTGGAACAAGGATCGATTTTACCCATGTACTTCAAGTCGACACACACAAGGTAGGGGAACTGCCGATCAATTTTTTTCTTTCTCTTCTTGCTGCTTGCGTCCCGCGTTCGCACACAAAAGGTAAGGGCCGATTGATACTCCAAGAATAAATGGGAACATGAACAAAAATGTCCGAACCCTTAAATCCCCATAAAGACCCGTCAATTCCTCTAACATGGGGGTTATACCTGATCTAACATCCGGATTTCCAGGTATCATAATTTAAGTATTTATTTTTTACTTAAGAAGAGGGACTCGATGATTTGACGCTTAAACTCGTCGAGTAGGAAACTGACTGATGACTCGGATTAATGAATGGACTCGACGAGTCGGCAAGACGACTCGACGAGTCCATGTTGTGGGAAGAAACCCTAAATCTTTGGGTCTGTGCCCTATTTATGGGTCCTTATGGCCTTCATTGGCGGCCACCTTCGCCCTTGAGAGATCCCTAGGAACCAGAGAGCATAAAGAGTGAGAGAAGAGCCATCTTGCGCTTTATTGGTGTGGTTTTGCAAAGAGAAAAGAATGGTTTCAGCAAGAGGGACCAAAGGAGGTTGTCATTCTGAGATTTTGGAGCAAGAAGCTTCACTTTGAGGTAACAAATCAGCCCTCTCTCTGTATGGTGTAGATTGCATGAATCTAGGGTTTATTGACCCTTGTCTTCAAAGGATTTTGGAGTATATCAAGTCCCAATGTGGAATAAGCATTAGATCTGGAGCTTAAGTGATCCAGAGAGTCCCAACCTTCCAGCTTTATGCAGTCCCTTTGGAGTTGTGGACCTTGGTTGCCATTTTAGGTGCTATTTCATCAAATAAGGACATACGAGTGTTACATGAGCTTAAAGGTTGAACCTTTACGTAACTTTTGGGTGTTAGGAGGTCAGATCTATAAGTTAGAGAAGCAGATCTGACCTCAGAAGGTCATTTGAGTGTTGTCATGGAGGGAACTCGCCGAGTTCATAAGGGGACTCGACGAGTTGAGTCGGGTTGCCCCGCGATTCGTGACCAGTGGTAACCCGTCGAGTGAAAGGCTAACTAGACGAGTCGAGTGAGGCCTTGGGAAAATTCTGAGAACACGCATGGACTCGCCGAGTCACCTGAGTGCACTCGACGAGTCTGGTCAAAGTTTGCCCATTGACTAGAGTTGACTTCAGTTGACCTTAGGGTTTTGGTCAAGCTGATTCAAGAAAGGTCAGTGAAGGGTAGAATGGTCTTCTACCCATTCTTTAGAGATGAGGACAAGTGAAAGTATTGATTAGAGGTGTTATCATTTTGATAGGAGGAGGCTAGGTCGACTTATCGAGCACGAGAGGTTATCCAACATCATACGAGGTGAGTCTTCTCACTATACTTTACCTAGAGTGGTAATTATGTGTGACCGGAAGGTCTTATGTGCTATGATGAGTATGTGATATGTTGTTGTGTGATATGTATGTGCTATGTTACGTTATGAATACTATGATATGGACCGGAAGGTCAACAGTGTATGCGCCGGAAGGTCAACATGATACGGACCGGAAGGTTAGAGAAGTGGGACCAGAAGGTCTACCAGGATTATGGGACGGAAGTCCCCCGAGACACATTGACCGGAAGGTCTTGTAGAATTATAGCCCTGAGTGGCGTATGTGTGTATGTGGTATTTTAAGGAACTCACTAAGCATTTATGCTTACCGTGTTGTGTTGTAACGCCTGTGTTTCCGGGCTTGCCATTTTTAGCAATGTAATAGTCTAGGTTAACCTTTGTAACCCGTTTTGAAATAATAAGAATGTATTATTTGAGTATTATGTGTTTTGTACTTAATTGCTTAATTATGTGGTCTGATTAATTAAGAATAAAAATAAGCGTCAAAATTTAAGTGTAAAATGAACTTAATATCTTTGGTTAATGTTGTAGTAGTTGAAACGAGGTTTCCAAATATATATAGAACGCCCAAATCTGACTTCGTATGAGGAAGTTATGATTTATCGAAGTTTCGACTTAGCGGTATGCAGCCTGAAATACTCGATTTGAGATCGAGCGGTTTTTAGCCGAAGCATTCTAAACGAGGATCGAAGGTCTCGTTGTTGGTATCGAAGCGATAAAAAGTTAGGGGAGAACGGACGTCAAACGAAGAAGTTATAAATTTATAACGAAGTTTTTCTGTCGCGACCTATTAAAAATAAATAATAAAAATAAATTTGAAATTAGCCGACGGAGTCTAAACGAAAATTGTAGAGCGTAGTCTCACCTTCGCGTGGATATAAAGAACGTCGAAAACGGAGTTCGTATGAAGAAGATATGAATTTCCGAAGTTTGATAAATAAATTGTATTTATTTTTAATTGAAAAATCCGGCATTATCCGAAGGGGGAGTCACTAGTCCGATCCGACGTACGCCCCGCGTACTCTGAAGAGTGTCGACACTTTGGATGACGCATGCAGTGACGATTTCGGAGGCCAGTACGCCCCGCGTACTACGAGGCTCCAGCCTCCTATAAATAGGATCCGAAGGCAGCCGAGTCATTTGCTAATTTCTTCTCTTCTCTCTCTCCCGTTTTGCATCGTTTTGCGTGCCAGAAATACCCCGAAGCCCCGGTATTATTCTCGAGCCCTGAGGCAAGTCCCGAGATCCTGAAGATCCCGAGAAGTGCGGTACCCGAGTCGAAGCTCTGCCCGCAAGAAGTTCGATTTTTGTGAAGATCTTCCAGATCTGCTGAGGATTACTACTTCTGCAAGTTGTAGTGCTGTCCGATCATCTTCTGATCAAGTGAGTGTATACTACCTTTCATAAACACGATAATAATACAAGTATGGTTCGAGTGTATTAAGTATATTGTTGTTTATATGTGTGAGTGTGTAGTTACTTTCTTCTAACGCATGATTAAGAAGTATTTTATACGAAATACGTTTTATGTGTAGAATTTGTTGTTATGTGTGTGAATGTATGTTCACCCTCTTCCATCTCATAGATCTGAATTGCTTTCTATGAAATACGTGTTACGTGGGTATGCCTCATCTGTTATGTGGAATATATATTGAATGAAAATGATATACAGGTTTCAAACTATGTATGAAAGTATATATTTTATCTACTAATATGTTGGGTAGAACATGGGTAGATAGTTGGTGTGTAATAAATAGATGAGAGGCCTCGATGTTGTTGTTATTATTGATCTAGTTATTCAGCGGAGTATGGATAACGACCATGGACCCTTTCTAGACAGTCCAGTGGAACACTAGCAGGTTCATAACCTGTAGGTGTTGTGAACGATGTGTTCACCGGTGTACTCTATCCCCCTCATGGTTGCCTTTAGGATATCTATTGTTGAGGAAACCCCTTAGCAGTGATGTCCATCCCGATGAAAATCCTAGATTAGGTCCCTTGAGATAGATGTTATTTTAGGGACGTAAAGTGAGGATAACGGGAATGGGTAATCGGGATAGTGATTGGTTGGTGAAATTAAATATAACTTATTTATTGTGGGTTGAAAACCCTATATGCTCACCAGGCTCCCAAGCCTGACCCACTCAGTTTTATTTGTATTACAGGTAGTGGCGCGAAGGCATAAGATGGTTGAATCATCAAGTTGTTTTGTTTACAAGTCTGTATATGTATATATTTGTTGAATGACTTGTAATGTTATCGTTTATGCTTTATGGTCTGTATCGGAACATGACATCCCGAGTTTTGATTATATAATGAAAATGCATCTCTTGATGAAATGCTTTGATAAATATTATTTTATCATGTTTTGTTTTGGGAACAAATTCCGCAACTCTTTCAAATCAAAAGGATTTACTCTGAAGTTATTTAAAAGCATAAATGAAAATCGGTCTTTTCTGGCCGAGATTTTGGGGATGTCACAGTTGGTATCAGAGCATTAGTTTAAGCGAACTAGGAATTTGTAGGATTTCTAGACTTAAACTTAGAATGCTAAGTGGAATTTTGAGGTGTGTTTGTTGGATTTTAGACACGAGCACTAGTTTATTTTAGGAAAGTTGCCTAAAATGCTTTTATGTGCTAAATGTTATATGTTGCCATATATGATATTAATTGTTCGGATCTACGGTCTGTTGCCGACCGGATCTGGAAACCTTATGTGTGTAGGATTCTAAGCGTATGTTTACGGAATTAGAACTAGCATGTAAACGTTTCGGAGTAATAAGGATGATTTGAATATCTATCGTGAATGAAGATCTAAATTTCACCTTATTCGGTGTGTAGATCAAATATGGTGAGAACGAGAAGTGGCGTTGGAAATGCGGATGAAAACAAGAATCAACCGCCAGTGATTGAGCAAATACCCGTTGTAGCAGCAGCACCAGAACCAATAACAATGGTTGCGGTGCAAGCCATGATTCGGGCTATGCTAGCCGAACAAAGGGAGGATATGCGACATATGTTGCATGAATAGGGATGAACCTATCATACCTATTGAGGAACCCGAATTGATTCCCGAGCAATCGGAGGAAGGGAACAATAGCGCATGATGAGTCAAGTTGGGACTCAAGGAGAACGAAGGAACGATCCGGAAAGGAGAAACAACAAGGATGGGCGAATGTACAAGAACTTCTTGGGCGCCAAGCCACCAAGTCTTTCTGGAAGCCCAAAGCCTGTTGAGATAATGGATTGGATCTCCGAAATGGAGATGGTATTTGAAAGTTGCGACTGTAGCAACAAACAGAAGACCGTCTTTGCGGTTAGACAACTGAAGACTGGAGTCTTGAGTTGGTGGAAGTTGTTGGAAGATACTATGCCACGAGGAGAAGCCCTGAAAATGTCATGGGAGGAGTTCTTGGAACAAGTAAGGGTGCAGTATTGTTCAGAGATAGATCTGATTGATCTGAACAATGAGTTCCAAAACTTGAAGAAGGGAAAGATGAGCATAGATGACTATGCTACTGTATTTACTGAGAAAATGAAGTTGTTTCCATAACTAGTGCCAACGGAACTCTCCAAGATAGAGAGGTTTGCTAATGGACTGCCTGCCGTCTTTGGTCCGACAGTCAAGATGGCAACCACTCTGAAAACGGCTGTTCGTGCAGCTAAGAATGTGGAGGCCCAGCAGAAGGAAAAGGGTCTGGAAAGGATAGATGTTGGAGAAAAGAGGAAGTTCGATGGAACTTCAGGGTCCAACAAGAAAAACAAGTTCTCGAAGTCTGGTTCGAGGGGAAGTGGAGGTGAAGCGAAGTGGTGCGACAAATGTAAGAAGAAGCATCATGGAAGGTGTGAGGTGGCGAACACATGCTACAAGTGTGGAAAGCCAGGGTACTATGGCAATGAATGTACCCTCACTAAGAAAGTTTGCTATGGTTGTGGTGAGGAGGGACACATGTCGAGGGACTGCCCGAAGAAGAAGGAGGCAGCTAGACCCAACATTCCACCAAAGCCAAAGGCGAGAGCATTCCAGATGACACTGGAAGCTGCTAAAGATGAAGCTGATGTCGCTTCAGGTACCTTTCTCGTTAACGAATTGCTTGCCCAAATTTTATTTGATTCTGGAGCCAACTACTCCTTTATATCGCATGAATTTGGTAGAAAGCTAGCTTTGCCTGTTGTTAGACTAGATGATGCCTTATTAGTCGAAGTTGCTAGTGGCAAGTTTGTACCTGTTAGCCATCGTATGAAAAACATCTTAATTGATCTGAATGGGAATAAGTTCCACGAGGAATTATTGCCTATAGAACTAAACGGTTTCGACATCGTTTTGGGAATGGATTGGCTTAGCGCTAACGATGCCGAAATTTTATGCAAGAAGAAAATAGTCAAAGTAAACCCGCCTGGGAAAGATTCGTTTATGGTGTATGGGGACAAACGCAGAGTGAATTCTGGAATCATTTCATTGATGAAAGCCAGAAAATGTTTGACCAAGGGGTGTACATCATATCTAACATTCGTGATTGATGCTAAGAAGGAAAAGAAGGTGATGCAGAATATTCCAGTTGTGTGTGATTATCCGGAAGTATTTCCCGAAGATCTTCCTGGATTACCGCCTGATAGACAAGTGGAATTTCATATTGACTTGTTGCCAGGAACAACGCCAATTGCGAAGGCACCTTATCGATTAGCACCGACGGAGATGAAGGAGCTAATGATGTAACTTCAGGAGTTATTGGACAAAGGTTTCATTAGACCTAGTTCATCACCCTGGGGAGCTCCGGTGTTATTTGTGAAGAAGAAAGATGGAAGTATGAGAATGTGCATTGATTACCGAGAGCTGAACAAGGCAACAATAAAGAATAGATATCCGTTGCCAAGGATTGATGACCTGTTTGATCAATTGCAAGGCTCGAGCTATTTCTCGAAGATCGACCTAAGTTCAGGATATCATCAGCTGAAAGTAAGAGAGCAGGATATAAAGAAGACTGCATTCAGAACTAGATATGGACACTACGAGTTCTTGGTTATGTCATTTGGACTAACCAATGCTCCTGCAGCATTCATGGATTTAATGAATATGGTTTGTAATCCTTTCCTTGATAAATCCGTGATAGTGTTCATAGACGACATTCTGATATACTCGAAAAGCCAAGAGGAGCATGGCAGACACTTGCGAGAAGTGTTAGAAGTCTTGAAGAAGGAGAAGCTGTATGCTAAGTTCTCCAAATGTGATTTTTGGATTCGTGAAGTCCAATTCTTGGGTCACGTGGTCAACCAAGAAGGGATAATGGTTGATCCAGCAAAGATCGAAGCTGTGATGAAGTGGGAGCAACCGAAAAGTCCCACGGAGATTCGAAGCTTTTTGGGATTAGCTGGATATTACCGAAGGTTTATCCAAGGATTTTCTTCGATTTCTAGTCCATTGTCAGCTTTGACCCACAAAGGAGCTACTTATGCTTGGAGTGAGAAGCATAAAGAAGCATTCGAGAAGCTAAAGAAGAAGCTATGCGAGGCACCGATACTTTCTCTACCCGATGACGTTGAAGACTTCGCTGTTTATAGCGATGCGTCTGGGGTTGGATTGGGTTGTGTTTTGACCCAAAGAGAAAAGGTGATAGCATATGCGTCTCGACAGCTGAAAGAGCATGAAAAGAATTACCCGACTCATGATTTGGAGTTGGCAGCGGTAGTTTTTGCTCTGAAAATATGGAGGCATTACCTCTATGGCACGAAGTGCAAACTTTTCACTGATCATAAGAGTCTCCAATATCTCTTTAATCAGAAGGAATTGAATATGAGGCAACGACGCTGGCTAGAATTACTTAAAGACTATGACTGTGAGATACTTTACCACCCCGGTAAAGCTAATGTTGTTGCTGATGCTCTCAGTCGGAAAGTCAACCTTGAAAGGAAAAGGCCAAGAGCGTTGAGAATTGAAGTTGTCTCGACCATTTTGGAAAGTATAAAGAAAGCTCAAAGCAAAGCTTCTGAGAAGAATGACCGAAAGGAGGAACGTTTTGGCAAAACGTTGGTGTTCGGTGTAAACAGTCACGGACTGAAGGTGTTCCAAGATCGGATTTGGATACCTAAGACAGGAGGAGTCAGAGATCTTCTGATGGAAGAAGCTCACAAGACCATGTACTCGATTCATCCGGGTAGCACTAAAATGTATAGGGACCTGAAACCCTACTACTGGTGGCCGACGATGAAGCTTGATGTTGCAAAGTATGTGGCTGAGTGTGTGACTTGTGCGAGAGTACAGACACAACATCAGAAACCGTATGGGAGTTTAAAACCTTTGCCTGTGCCAATGGGTAAGTGGGAAGACATTGCTATGGATTTTGTCACTAAACTGCCCAGAACAAAAGGTGGTCACGACATGATTTGGGTGGTCGTTGATCGATTCACTAAGAGTGCGCATTTCATAGCGGCCAAGGAGAAATGGTCTATGGAGACGCTTGCGAATTCTTACATAAAGGAAATTGTGAGGCTTCACGGTGTTCCGTTAACGATTGTGTCGGATCGTGATAGCCGTTTCACCTCGCGATTTTGGAAAAGTCTATAAGAGGAATTGGGTACCAAGTTATGTTTAAGTACAGCTTACCATCCGCAGACTGATGGTCAGAGGGAAAAAACGATACAAACACTTGAAGATATGCTGAGAGCATGTACTCTGGAATTCCTAGGTAATTGGGATGAACATTTACCCTTGGTAGAATTTTCCTATAATAATAGTTTTCACTCGAGCAGAAAGATGGCACCTTATCAAGCATTGTATGGACAGAAGTGTCGTACGCCGTCTTGTTGGCTTGAGGTTGGGGAAAAGCAGTTTATGGGACCGGAGTTGGTTCATCAAACTGCTGAAAAGTTGAAAATCATTAGGGAAAGAATGTTAGCGGCTCAGGATCGTCAAAAGAGCTATGCTGACAAGAAGCGAAGACCGATGACTTTTGAGGTTGGGGATTCGGTTTTGCTTAAAGTCTCGCCGTGGAAGGGACTTATAAGATTTGGTAAAAGGGGAAAGTTGAGTCCAAGGTTTATTGGACCGTTTAAAGTTCTTCAGAGGATTGGGAACCAAGCTTACAAGCTCGAACTACCAGAAGAGCTGAATGGAATTCATAACACTTTTCATGTGTGTTATTTGAGGAAGTTCACGGGAGAAGTTCCCGACATAATTCCGATTTTTGAATTGAGAATTGATGAGAACAAAAGGTTGATTGAGGAACCAGAGGCAATTGTTGACCGAAAGACTAAGAAATTGCGACGCAAGATGGTTGGGTTAGTGCTTGTCCGATGGAAACACACGAATGGGCCGAATCTCGCCTGGGAGACGGAGAGTGACATGATGGGTCGCTATCCACATTTGTTTGTTGATGTGTGATTCCGGGGACGGAATCATTCTAAGGTGGAGAGAATTGTAACGCCTGTGTTTCCGAGCTTGCCATTTTTAGCAATGTAAAAGTCTAGGTTAACCTTTGTAACCCGTTTTGAAATAATAAGAATGTATTATTTGAGTATTATGTGTTTTGTGCTTAATTGCTTAATTATGTGGTCTGATTATAACTTAATATCTTTGGTTAATGTTGTAGTAGTTGAAACGAGGTTTCCAAATATATATAGAACGCCCAAATCTGACTTCGTATGAGGAAGTTATGATTTATCGAAGTTTCGACTTAGCGGTATGCAGCCTGAAATACTCGATTTGAGATCGAGCGGTTTTTAGCCGAAGCATTCTAAACGAGGATCGAAGGTCTCGTTGTTGGTATCGAAGCGATAAAAAGTTAGGCGAGAACGGACGTCAAACGAAGAAGTTATGAATTTATAACGAAGTTTTTCTGTCGCGGCCTATTAAAAATAAATAATAAAAATAAAGTCGAAATTAGCTGACGGAGTCTAAACGAAAGTTGTAGAGCGTAGTCTCACCTTCGCGTGGATATAAAGAACGTCGAAAACGGAGTTCGTATGAAGAAGATATGAATTTCCGAAGTTTGATAAATAAATTGTATTTATTTTTAATTGAAAAATCCGGCATTATCCGAAGGGGGAGTCACCAGTCCGATCCGACGTACGCCCCGCGTACTCCGAAGAGTGTCGACACTTTGGATGACGCATGCAGTGACGATTTCGGAGGCCAGTACGCCCCGCATACGCCTGTACGCCCCGCGTACTCCGAGGCTCCAGCCTCCTATAAATAGGATCCGAAGGCAGCCGAGTCATTTGCTAATTTCTTCTCTTCTCTCTCTCTCCCGTTTTGCATCGTTTTGCGTGCCAAAAATACCCCGAAGCCCCGGTATTATTCTCGAGCCCCGAGGCAAGTCCCGAGATCCCGAAGATCCCGAGAAGTGCGGTTCCCGAGTCGAAGCTCTGCCCGCAAGAAGTTCGATTTTTGTGAAGATCTTCCAGATCTGCTAAGGATTACTACTTCTGCAAGTTGTAGTGTTGTCCGATCATCTTCTGATCAAGTGAGTGCATACTACCTTTCATAAACACGATAATAATACAAGTATGGTTCGAGTGTATTAAGTATATTGTTGTTTATATGTGTGAGTGTGTAGTTACTTTCTTCTAACGCATGATTAAGAAGTATTTTATACGAAATACGTTTTATGTGTAGAATTTGTTGTTATGTGTGTGAATGTATGTTCACCCTCTTCCATCTCATAGATCTGAATTGCTTTCTATGAAATACGTGTTACGTGGGTATGCCTCATCTGTTATGTGGAATATATATTGAATGAAAATGATATACAGGTTTCAAACTATGTATGAAAGTATATATTTTATCTACTAATATGTTGGGTAGAACACGGGTAGATAGTTTGTGTGTAATAAACAGATGAGAGGCCTCGATGTTGTTGTTATTGTTGATCTAGTTATTCAGCGGAGTATGGATAACGACCATGGACCCTTTCTAGACAGTCCAGTGGAACGCTAGCAGGTTCATAACCTGTAGGTGTTGTGAACGATGTGTTCACTGGTGTACTCTATCCCCCTCACGGTTGCCTTTAGGATATCTATTATTGAGGAAACCCCTTAGCAGTGATGTCCGTCCCGATGAAAATCCTAGATTAGGTCCCTTGAGATAGATGTTATTTTAGGGACGTAAAGTGAGGATAACGGGAATGGGTAATCGGGATAGTGATTGGTTGGTGAAATTAAATATAACTTATTTATTGTGGGTTGAAAACCCTATATGCTCACCAGGCTCCCAAGCCTGACCCACTCAGTTTTATTTGTATTACAGGTAGTGGCGCGAGGGCATAAGATGGTTGAATCATCAAGTTGTTTTGTTTACAAGTCTGTATATGTATATATTTGTTGAATGACTTGTAATGTTATCGTTTATGCTTTATGGTCTGTATCAGAACATGACATCCCGAGTTTTGATTATATAATGAAAATGCATCTCTTGATGAAATGCTTTGATAAATATTATTTTATCATGTTTTGTTTTGGGAACAAATTCCGCAACTCTTTCAAATCAAAAGGATTTACTCTGAAGTTATTTAAAAGCATAAATGAAAATCGGTCTTTTCTGGCCGAGATTTTGGGGATGTCACATGTGTGAATTGTGTTTCAGGTACCTACGAGGATCGTGGGAAGGCGCCGACATGATCCATACACACTTAATAGAGATTTATGTGTTTGATATTCTAGGACATGTTTTCTGAGATAACATTTGATACAATGAGTTTTGAAATTATTTTATGAAATTTATTATGTTCGGAAATGAAAAATTGTTTTGAAAATTTACGTTGTTACAAGTTGGTATCAGAGCCTTGGTTTGAGGGATTCGGATGCACCTTCGGGCGTATCTGAACTCAAACTGAGGATTTGAGGAAACAAATTTCATAAAAGAAACAATTTTACTAAGAAGAGTAAAAGATTTTGAGAAAAAGCAAAAAGGAGCAGTGTGTACGATCAGCCAGCACCCGAACGGTGATTTCCCAAAATACCCTTACATTATGTGTTATGAGATATTATGTGCTACGCATGCTAGAGTAGGCTAGGTAAATCATATCTTAGGACTAGGATGGCCTGATATGTGATGCCTTAGCCTAGGAGTTTATGTTGATGTGAGTTGCTTTAAGTGTATGTATGTAGCAGAGAGTATCTTGTGAGAAGTGTGCTTGAGAGTAGGCTGAATTCAGAGGGTATAGAGTACTTGCGAATTGGGATTCTAGGAGGAGGACTTGGTGTGGATACGGATATGGTGTGGAATGTAGTATTGGGCCCATACTACTAAAAGCACCGGATCGGTAAACATCCCAAGTAAGAATCCTTAGGGTGCCAAGGAAAAAGTAGGAATGGTTGATCGAGTGTGAGCAATCTCGATCGAGTCCCTGATTATTTTATGTCGTATTTCAAAGGCATCATGGTGGGGACGCGGCACAACCCCGGAGGCAGTGGTATCAGTGGTACTAGTGATGAGGAGATCCATAGGATGATTCACGAGGAGGTGGCAGCGGCCATTCGGGCTGAGATACCAGAGATGTTTGGGTCTATCAAGACCACATTGATTGAGACATTTGACGAGTGATACGATGCTCTGACCGAGGCTGCTGCTGCTACAGCCACCGCAACCGTTGCCGCTGCTAGGCCGTAGGGGGGTGACTCGTTGCTGTACCGAGAGTTCAGCAACATGAAGCCACCAGTGTTTGATGGGACACAGGATCTGATAGCCACAATGAGGTGGATCTCTAACGTTAAGGGATGTTTCTACACTTGTTCCTGTCTGGAACATTTGCGGGTATGGTTCGCGCTGAACTAGCTTCGCTTGCGAGCGAAGGACTGGTGGAAGTTTGTTACGCTGGATTTTACTCATGCGGAGCTTACAGCGGTGACCTGGGAGAGGTTCACCACCATGTTCAGGGACGAGTATGTTCCCCCGGTGGAGAGGGAATGGTTGGCGCAGGAGTTCTTGTCCCTCAAGCAGGGGACGAAGTCCTTGACTGTGATTACATGGATGTTTCTTGAGAGGGCGTTGTTTTGCCCTGAGCACGTGTCCTATGAGCAGGCACGCATGAGTTGATACCTGAGCATACTGAGGAGGGACATTCGGGAGTTCGTGGCGAACTCGTCATACCGAACATTTGCCGAGCTCCAGGCAAATGCTCGGAAGAGGGAGATCGAGTTGGAGACTCAGGGTAGGGAGGAGGCCGAGTCTCAGAGGAAGGACAGATGGCCGGTACGGTCTCAGACGGCAGCCAAGCGGGCTAAGCCCGCCGATACGAGATCTGGAGGCCAGAAGGGCCGCACTTGTGGGAAGTGAGGCAAGGGACATGATGGAGTGTGTCGAGAAGGTGCTTGCTACAAGTGTGGCAAGGAAGGGCATATAGCCAAAGACTGCCCCAAGGGATTTATGGTTTACTTTCATTTAAACCAGACGGGCCATCGAAAGGCCGAGTGCCCACAACTGTTATAGGGATCTGCCCCTGCTACTGCACGAGTTACTAAGGGTCAGCCAATGAAGGCCGAGGCACCGAAGGCTCGCGGGAGAGCCTTTCAGTTGATAGCGGAGGAGGTCCGCACAGTACCCGATGTCGTGGCTGGTATGTATTCTTTCATTTATTTATGCTGAGTTTGAGATATTGTGCTTTTGTTATGGTATGCGTAGGTACTTTTCTTGTGAATTTTGTGCCTGCTTTAGTGCTTTTTGACTCGGGTGCGAGTCGATCTTTTGTGTCTGTAGCGTTTAGTCAGCACATCAGTATCCGACGAGAGGTGTTGACTCGAGATCTACAAGTTTCCATAGCCAACGAGCGAGCGGTGTATGCTACTGATGTGAATCGAGGATGTGTACTCGAGATCTTCGGTGTTGAGTTCTCAACAGATCTGGTCCCAATTACGATGGGGGACGTTTGCGTCATTGTGGGCATGGATTGGCTGAGCCGATTTAGGGTTGTTATAGATTGCGAGCTTCAGATGGTGCCGATACAAGACCCTAATGGGGGAGTGCTAACAGTATATGGCGAGGGAACCCGCTGTGGGTCATCATTTTGCTCGGCTGCCAGAGCGAGACAGAGTCTATAGCAGGGTTGCATCGCGTTTGTAGCTTATGTGATGGATACACGAGTAGCCGCAGAGAAGCCGAGTTCGGTCGGTGAGGTGCTGATAGTGCGGGAGTTCCCGAATGTTATCCCCGAGGAGTTGCCGAGGGTGCCTCCCGAGAGGCAGGTGGAGTTTCGCATCGATTTGGTTCCGGGAGCGGCGCCAATTGCCAAGGCACCCTATCGCCTTGCGCCGCCATAGACGCAGGAGTTGTCCTCGCAGCTTCAGGAGCTACTGCGGAAGGGGTTTATTCGACCAAGTAGCTCACCGTGGGGAGCGCCGATCCTTTTTGTCAAGAAAAAGGATGGTTCACACCGGATGTGCATTGATTACCAAGATTTGAACAAGTTGACGGTCAAGAACCGTTATCCATTACCGAGGATCGACGATTTTGTTTGATCAGCTGCAGGTAGCTTCTTGGTTCTCCAAGATAGACCTGAGGTCTGGATATCATCAGATGAGAGTGCGGGATGAGGATATCCAGAATACGGCGTTTAGGACTCGTTATGGGCATTACGAGTTCGTGGTGATGCCTTTTGGGCTCACCAATGCACCAGCAGCGTTCATGGATCTCATGAACAGAGTATGCAGGCCGATGTTGGATCGATCGGTGATTGTGTTCATCGATGACATTCTGGTGTATTCGAGATCTAGAGAGTAGCATGAGGAGCATCTGAGGGAGATCCTCGGAGTATTGAGATCGGGAGGCTTTATGCCAAGTTCTCCAAGTGTGATTTCTGGTTACAAGAGGTCCAGTCCTTGGGACACCTCGTTAACCAGAATGGGATAATGGTCGATCCGGCCAAGATTGAGGCTATTATGAGATGGGAGGTGTCGAGATCCCCCACCGAGATTAGGAGTTTTCTGGGGTTGGCTGGCTACTACCGGAGATTTATCAAGGATTTCTCCAAGATTGTCGTTCCCCTCACCAGATTGACCCGGAAGGGCATTGCTTTTACTTGGGGTCCCGAGCAGAAGACCTCGTTTGAGACTCTTCGCCAGAGGCTGTGCGAAGCCCCGGTGTTAGCCCTTCCAGAGGGAATGGAGGATTTGGTGGTGTTCTATGACGCGTCGATATCAGGGTTGGGTGCAATGCTTATGCAGAGAGGGCATGTGATAGCATACGCATCGAGGCAGCTGAAGCCTCATGAGGCGAGGTATCCCACCCACGATTTGGAGTTGGGGGCAGTGGTGTTCGCCCTCAAGATATGGTGCCATTATTTGTACAGGGTTCGGTGTACCATATACACGGACCACAAGAGTTTGAAGTATCTGATGGATCAGCTCAACCTGAACATGCGCTAGAGGAGATGGTTGGATGTGGTAAAGGATTATGATTGTGAGATCCTGTAACACCCGAGCAAGGCTAACGTGGTAGCCGATGATCTGAGCCGCAGGTCGGAGAGTGCCCCGATTCAAGATATATGCATGAGGATGAAGGTGATGACCTTGGTATTTGATACCATCCGAGAGGCCCAAGCAGAGGCGGTGACCCCAGAGAACCGCAAGAGAGAGCGGGTGATTGTGTAGGTATCTGAGTTCATTACCGATAACTGAGGGTTATGACCTTTCATGGTCGGATTTGGGTGCCATTTATGGGCGGGGCACGTAGCATATTGATGGAGGATTGAACCCCTTTACCCTAACCCTAATAAGTTAAAATTTCAAGTTTCATTTTATGACATTTGAGTCCCTCAACTGCAATTACCCCATTAAAACGAATTATATTTACCCTACTAATTTCATAAATCAATTTCATTAAATTACATGCCTTTTAATTTTGATTAATTTTTTAGATATTAAATAATACTATTTATAGTTAATTTATTCCTTTTTAACCTCATAAAGCTAAAATATTTTGCACAAATAGTCCTTCGAGTAACGGAAAAATTAACATTGTTTACAGTAGGATTTTTGGGTCGTTACAATACATGGAAAGAATGGAGATCATCCTCATTCCCGCACACTTAAAGGAAGCCTGCTTGTGCAAGGGTTTTGGTTCAACCCTCACAAGATCAACTTTAAAATGGCTTTTTAACATTCCTCCCTACTTTATTACTTCGTTTTCTCACTTAGTTAACATATTTAACAACTAATTTTCTTGTAGCAGAACATTCTAAAAGATCACTAGTGATCTTTATCGAGTGGTTCCGGATCCTAAGGAAGCCCTTAGGACTTTTGTGAACAGGTTTGGCAGGAAAGCTCTGAGTATCCCCAACATTGACATGACGACTGCAGTTGAAGCCTCAATAATGATCTTAAAGAAGAACTCTCCTTTATACGAAGACCTCGTGATGACTCCATGCAAAAGTAGGACGAATTCAGGAGCAGATAACTAACGTTCATAAGTCTTGAAGAAGGCAAAGAGATCCAAAAGAGGAGCAACCCACCAAGCTCATACGATCACCCTAATAGGAAGGTCCTTACTCAACCCAAGGATCCTATAAGTCTAAACCATATTCCAAACCTGATCATCATAGGGTTAATTCTCTTGAAGATGAAGGAGAGGAAGAAGACTTTTCTAAGATTATTGCCTATTGATTTTCTGTGGATATTTCAACTATAATATTTGCAATGCAGGATCTCAGAGACAAAACAAGATGGCCAAGAAAGGGAGAAAAATCCACCACTTGGAAAGAAAAATCCAAATGGTGTGCCTACCATGAAGACTTTGTTCATACCATAGAGGATTGCATGGATCTTAAGAAGGAGATCAGCTACCTCTTAGGCAAAGGAGACCTCAAAGAAATCCTTCGAAGAAGAAAGGAGAGATCCGAAGAGAAAGATCAGGATCCTCAAAAGATCCTTGACAAACCAGGATCCCCTCCTAAGGACACCAAGGTAATCAATGTGATCTCTAGAGAACCTAACATTTGTGGTACCTCTTATTCTGCAGCAAAGAGGCACGCCAAGGTATCAAAAATAGAGAAAGAAAAAGGACCCCAGAAGAACATGTCAATGACAAACGAGAAAGAGATCACCTTCGGCGAAGCAGATAGACAAGACATCTAGGATCCTCACCATGATGGATTTGTGATCACTCTTTACATCGCCAACCATTTCGTCAGAAGTATTCTTGTCGATGGAGGATCCTCAGTCAACATTATACTCTTGGACACATTAAAAAGAATGAACATCACGGAAGCCGAGATAGTTAGAAGATCCTCGGTGCTGATTGGATTCAACGGTGAGACCAAACACACCGTTGACGAATAATGCTACCTATCTACATAGGGGGGGGGGAGGGTAAACTCTATGTAACGTTTTTTGTAATTAATATGTTATCCTCTTATAATGTTATACTAAGTAGACCATGGATCCACAAAATGAAGGTTGTCCCATCGACATATCATCAGTGTGTGAAAATGCCCACTCCATTGGGGATTGGGGATAGTGAAGATCACAGGAGATCAACAAGAACCCAAAGAATACCACAATGCTTCAATGAAATCTTCAACAATAGCATGTCAAGAATTGCAATTAAAGCAGGGGGCACAAGATTTGCTAGAAACAAGATAGAAAGATGTAAAGTAAGTGCCTCTGAACCTTGAGGATCCTGAAGCCAAAATTCTCATTGGATCCTCAATGCCTAAAAAAACCGAACAATATCTAATAAAGTTCCTCAAAGCTAGAAGAAAGACATTTGCATGGAACCACGAGGACATGACAGGTATAGAAAAAAATATAATAACCCATAAACTTAACATTAATCCATCTTTCAGACCAATAAACAAAAAGAGTAGGATTTTCGCACCAGAGAGAAACCAAATTATACAAGAAGTAGAAAAACTTCTTAAAACAGGAATGATCAAGGAGGTGAAATTCCCAAGGTGGCTAGCTAATATGGTTATGGTACAAAAAAAAATGGTAAGTGGAGAATGTGTGTAGATTACATGGATTTTAACAAGGGTTGTCCCAAGGATCCTTTCCCTCTACCACACATAGACTCCATGATAGACGCGACAACGGGTCATGAATTATTAACATTCATGGATGCATCATTGGGATTCCAAAAGATCCAGATGAAACCATCCGAACAACAAGATACGACATTCATAACTCTAACATGTATCTATTGTTATACTGCCATGCCATTTGGTCTTAAAAATGCAGGTGCAACATACCAAAGGCTAGTCAACAAGATGTTCAAAGAGAGACTATAGGACACCATGGAAGTCTACTTCGATGACATGGTAGTCAAGTATAAGAAAGTTGAAGATCACCTCAAGGATCCCGAAGAAGCCTTCGACATACTGGGTGAATACAACATGAAGCTAAATCCCTCCAAGTGTCACTTCGGAATGAGATCATGTAAGTTCCTTGGATACATGGTGATCAAACGAGGAATTGAAGCAAGCCCGAAGCAAAACAAGGCCATACTCGATCTAAGATCACCATCCTCGACAAAATATATTTAAATAATAACAGGAAGAGTGGCAACCCTAAATCGGTTCATGTCAAGATCCTTAGAAAGATGCAAGCCTTTCTACGACATCTTGAAGAAGAACAAAAGGTTTGAGTACACCAAGGAACACGAAGATGATTTCCAGGAACTTAAAAAATATTAAGTTCAACACCTCTATTGGTAAAACCATTACATGGGGAAACACTTCTTCTCTACCTTTCAATATCCTCAAACGCGGTGAGTGCATTCTTAACTAAGGATCTTAACGGAGACCAACATCCCATCTACTATGTAAGTAAAAGTCTCTTGGATCCTGAGACCAAGTACTCCCACCTTGAAAAACTTATACTTGCATTAGTAACTACTTCTACTAAATTAAGACATTATTTTGAAACACATTCTATAAATGTAAGAGATAATTATCCCATTACGATTGTTATGAGAAAACCATAAATGTCTGGAAGGATGGTAAAGTGGTCTGTAAAACTAATCACATATGATGATCTACAAGTTGAATTAAAAATAGAAGCCAAACAACTTCTAGAAGAGGAAAATATGGGAAGATGGACACTATTCACAAATGGAGCATCAAACCAAAGAGGAACCGACATAGGGATCATACTAAAATTTGCATAGGGGGACATCCTACCCCAAGCAATAAGTTGTGAGTTCAATGCAACCAACGATGAGGCCAAATATGAGGCACTGATCATGGGATTACAATTAGCCAAGGATCTTCAAGTATTCTTCGATTCTTTATTATTGACTAACCATTTTAATGGATCATATACAATAGAAGGAGAAAGACTAGAACTATATCTCCAGATCCTCAAAAATTTAGCCTCCGAATTCGAAGCATCCAGCCTAAAACAAGTTCCTAGAGAAGACATTACTAAAGTAGATGCATTAGCCAATCTAGGATCTTCTCTTAGGATCTCACCAGAAACCAGGATCCTGATAATTTATGTGTTGATCCCAGCGATCGAGGATCCTACCAAAAGACTGAAGGATCCTGATGATCACGAGGAAACTACCAACGTCGCTGCAATCAAAGACCCCGTTCCTCAACTTCATTATCAAGATCCTAACATCAGGGATCCTTCCCCAACCTCAAGATCTGATGGGTTTGAGCCAAAAGAACATCCTATGTGCTCATGCAAACCCTGATGCTTGGATCTCAGTTCCTCTATTGTACGTGCAATTCATCAAAGGCTCAAGAACCCTAATCTAGCATATGCATTTCAAAATTATCACATAAGAGCGGATCCAGATGATTACCTCTTGTAGAATAGCTTGAATCTCTTCAATCTTCTTTTTTTGGAGCTTAGAGTCACATATGTCACTCCTCTAATGGTTTACAAACACCAAGAGAAAGAGAATGACTTATGAGAAAGAGGAGGATCACTAAAAACATCCTAGGGTTCTTCCAAAAGAGTTCACCACGTTTTGGGGGCCTTAGAGGGTCCATATATAGTTAGGCCATTAGGGTTTTCAACTAGGAAACCCTAATATGATTGCTTAGGCCCTAAGCAGCCCATGGACTTCCTTTAGAACACCCCTTGGACGAATTCCATATGGGCTTCCCATAGAATTCGTCCAACCTATGTTCCAAGGTGATCTATAGTCCAATTGCAATTATCTTATAATTACAATTCCAGTCCCCTAAGTTTAATTAATGTCTTTTAGTCACAAAACTAACTATCAATTAATTCTTGACTATTATTAATTAAACAATATGGTTTCTCCATTAATATATTATTGGTATAATATATTAATAAATCATAATTAATCATCTTTCTCCATAAATCATCCTATCAATTTGCGTTGGTGAAGGCAACCTAAAAGGACCATGCACAACTGGGTCAAGTACATACCAAATATGGTTACGGGCTTAGACACTAATCCAACAGTCTCCCACTTGGAGAAGTCTAGTAACTATAATGTAAGTACAATCCTATTAGCAATCGTAGCTCTCAAAGTCGCTGTCGAACTCTGATCTTATCAGTAACCTGTCCTTTAGATGAGGGATCATATATTCCTCTATTCTAGATATCATATGAACTGAGACATGGATTTTAATCATAATCTCTGTTCACGTGTTGTTTCCTGATTTCCGATTTATGACGACTGACAATAGACTACAGTTGAACACATCAACTTAGTCCCAGTTTGGCCAAGCGCTTAGGGTGTCATCACTAAATCATCGAGGGGCCCACAGATATCGATTTTATCCCACTTTGGGTAAAAGGAACGGATAAACTTCGACTCAATGCTCGCTTGTACTCACTCACCGAATCACACCTAACAATATGTTTTATAATACCAAGTTATCGGTGCGTTTACATATTATCAATGTGTAACCGACTCGCAAGATACAACTCACACATCTCGGTTTCAAGAATATAAGATATTATCATCTCACCAATCACTTGTGATAAAATCCATGAAGCCATCCAACTGAGCGTGAGTTTAATCCAATACTATAATCTTATAGCAGTACTCATGAACTCTGTAGCAAACTTGTGCTATGACTAAAAGCTTTAGTCAATCTGCGAATGGATTCATGAAAGTCTTTTTTCATACCTACTTCCAAAGAATGAGCGACTATGGAGGGTTTGAATAATCTTATTATCCGGGAAGTCAAAACATGCAAAGTGAAACACAAGAATAATACTAATCCTATATGGTCCTAAACCTTTGAGTATAAATAAAACATTTTATTTAATCACCATATTGATTACTCATTATTTGTTGTTTCGGGTAATCAACTTCTTAGTTGAATTATAACAACAATTGTCCCATGCTTTTAGCATGCACACTATGTTTACCTATGGTCCTTACTTTGTGAAATAGTATACTTCAATACCATTTTCAATCACACTAATTTCACAATTCTTAATCCATTAGTGGAAGAATACAAAATTCTCGCCACTACTAGAATATGTTAGATTCCAACATTATGTGCAACGGTCCTTTCATAATATCACAGCGCCAAAGTCACCAAGACTTTGCCAATGAAATTACAAAGTGCTCTATTGGAGATTGTTTACTAGAAAATTCCATATTCATGAAGTCTCTCATTCAAAGTACATTCCTTTGAACATCCTTCTTGGATAGAAGTTTCTAATCTAGACATAGATCCTTAATGTCCAACTCCCAATAAGGAAACATTTCCAAATTTACCATATGACAACTCATTCTAAATAGAATCTTATATATTTATAATAATGCCAATATGGTCCATCTATGACTATACTTCCACTTGTTCGCAAGCGACCAATCCTTGGAGAACCTTAGATTGTCCTTGACAGTTGTTTAATTATTTTAGTCAAATCTGGTTCTATTCCCTTTTTCCCTCTAAATGACCTAGGCATTTGGAAAATTTTAGAACAATCAAATATTACAGCATATGCAATCGATCCTATACCCAAAGCGTGTGGGATACGATTCATAGAAAATGTGATACTTTATCAACTTCTTGCTATAATATTGTCATAATATTTCTATTTTCTGTGTTCTCAAAATTTGAACTATGAAGAGAGAAGCCGTAATCATAATCAAACTTTGAGAATGCAAATAATAAATATATCCTTGACTAAATTCAATTAAACTATCTCGATCTAAGCTTTTAGATTAGAAACGAAGTACAACATTCGCTCCCTTAATTATAGCAAAAACAACTTTTCAACACCTGCAACTTTGCAAAGTGAAACTTTTGTTTTTCTATAATTAATATTGCCAACTTGCAATACTTAAAATAATAATAATCATGCTCCCACCAACATGATTATTATATCCATTCCAACATAACATTTATACTCCCACTAGCTTTGACACGTATTCAGAAAATAATTAGACTTCTAGAAGACAATACTTATTGGCCTCCAAAGTTCATATTTCCAATACGATGTGCTTCGATAAGCCTTTTATCTAAGCTTCTCAAACTCACACAACTTTCCTTAGACAGCTCGCATGTGTGTCTAAACTAATGCATAACTTATATTACTAAGTTCCAAATGTTCAGACTAATTGCCAAATCTCACAATTCGAACTATGAAGAGGGATGTCATAATCATAATCGAATTTGAGAATGCAATTTACATAATCGCTATCTCCTTAAAATCTATCTTAGCGAAAGTGTTTCCTCACAATCATTTTCATGAAGGAGGGAAACCTTGTGACACTTAGATTTTATGGTGCATGTGTTCCTATCCATATAAATTTGTCATAAGCATAACCATAAGAAAATGTTCGTGACAAATTCAAACTCTTATGGATAGAACGTGTTCATTCTTAATTTCTTGCCATCAAGGGTCCCACCATTGCTTCCAAGTTATTTAGCAGCTCACCTATGCTAGTCAATCTACTTTCATTGAACAAGGTGTTTTCCCTTATGCAGTCAATTGAGAACTTGTAGAACTCATATGCATAAGTAACTTTACTGAAATGGCATAGAAATAAAATTTTGTCAACACGATAAGTTATAAACCTCAAGTCGTGTGCTAGCGTTTAATAGGTTTACTTCTTGATTTGTTCTTAAAACTTTTCAAGATCTTTAGACTCCCATTGACCTCTTGACATATTAGATTCTCTTATTAAGAAACATTTCTTGACAAAAAAATATCCAATAGTTAATGTGTGTCTATATCAGGACAAAACCTACACGTAATTCGGTACTAGTTGGTCTTTGTCTTATTCAAGACATCACAACTTACCAAAATGTGCAAGTGTAAGAACATTCCTACTTAAGATTATGTCACTCAAGTCACAATCTTGGAGTATGACTCTAAGACTTGATTTTGGAATGAAGTATGATACATCTTATTGACTTAACCACTACAACAATTCCCGATTCCTCTTCTTAGCCAAACTAGTGCACTAAGGTGTCCTTAGAAGATGAATTGTAATATGGCTCCTAGGATTACCAAGACGATCATAAAAGACGATACAAAAGTACTATCCCATCTTCTTAGATTGGAGAAACTTTTTATATTTCTGCCTTCATTAATTCTACTTATTTGTTCTGCCATTCATTGAAACTATTCAATGATTCAAAATTACACTTAATCTTGTAAGTATAACCACATTTACTAGACCTTTAGTATATCATGACGAATAATGTTATTATTATTTATGGTGGACTTAACTAGTGCACAACACTGTGTACTAGTTCCTTTAGTCCATCACTTGACTCATATACTTATGTGAACAAGGAATTAGTCTTAATTACTTAAGTACCAAAATTTCCATACATCATACAATACAAGTTGTATGATTCCAAGTTTTTGTCCAATTGATACTTAGGCGATGGGAATCTTTCCTTACTTAGAAAATTATAACACTACCATAAATAACATAACTAAGAATCACATCCATTTCAACATTGCTAATAATAGAAATACACAAACATCAATTTTTCATACATGTCATTACAAGGATAAATAAATAAAACAAAATCAAATTTTATTTTATTGCGGAAAAATTTGTCCTTACAACACAACTCAATTGAAAAACTATGCTATTACATTTCTTAGCAATCTATCCTAACTCTAAAGTAGCAGCTCAAAAAATCCGATCTTCGAATCCATGCGATCGAAATCCATTTCTTCACGATCAGATTCAGCACACTTCTTTCTTTAAGCTTCCTTTCTTTTCTTTGATTCTACAAAACATCAAAAATGTAATCTTATCACATAATGTATCAAGAATAAAAAAAGGGAACTTATAGAGTTAGTTAATGGATTTTACCTAAAGCAGAGCCAAACGTCTTGACTCTCCCATCTCTTAGATCTCTCAAGTAGACAGGGAAGCTTCGTCTCCAATGCCCCTTCTCTTGGCAATAAAAGCAAATTGACTCTTTTGGAACAGCACACGCAACTACTTCAGACTTTTCCTTTCTCTTATGATCAAACTTTTTGACCATAGCATGTCTTTCGTTTCCATTGCCTATGTCCATAAAGGTTTGGAAGGCAGATCCACCAATCAACTTTGCTTCTCCAGTGCGCCAAATCATTGTTGATTCAGCAGCAACAAGCAAATAGGTGAGATCGATGAGGGTCACGTCGTGGTCCATCATATAGTACTCTCTTACGAACTCACTATATGAGTCGGGAAGCGACTGAAGTACCCAGTCAACAGTCAACTTCTCACAAACAATGACTCACAACATTCTTAACCTATCAATGTGTGACTTCATCTTTATAACGTGTGCACACACTGACTTTCCTTCTTAATGCTTACTTACCAAAAGGGCTTGAGTGAGCTTGAACTTTTCAAGCCTTTGAACTTGTGGGTTATGGAGAACAATAGGAGGAGGTGGAGGAAGTGAAGCATGATCTCGTATTCCTCGATCGAATCGTGGAATATCATCTTCATGTGGAAAGCTTATTCTACGGGATTTGGGAAGACCATAGTTGTGATACTTTGACATCTACAAAACGGGAGAAAAATTAAAGTTAGATGATTGATTGATTGAGTCCTTAATAAAACACCCAAATGAGATATTAAGGCTAGGACCCAACACAATACTCTACAACTTGGGAGAGGGATGCCGTAACCCAAATTGCATAATATTTGAAGGTAATTGAATGACGATTCACTAATTTTCCACCATGAAAAACGTAAAAGAGATTAAGTTTTAAATGTATTGAAAACTCCTAGATCTTTTGAGATTCATTGAACTTTTCAGGGGCATGTTTAAATATCGATAGGCCCCTCGATTTGTGACTGGGATGTCGAGGATCACAAAACAGGGTGTGAATAACCATGCAAACTTACATGGTGCCCCCAATGTTACAGTCACCTATTCGATGTGCCGGTTAACCACACACGCTCCACCGAACTATGACAAACATCGAGTCACCCTTCGCTACCTTTGCTTAGAACCCATTTAGTGTGTCAGTTAACCACACATGCTCCATTAACGTCTTAGCAAGGGTACAAAGTGTAATTTTATGGAATTGCATCAAATTCACTTTTGCCTAAGGTAACTAAGATTGGGAATTTTGTAAAAATATTTAGTTACTTTATAAATCATTATACTTTTAATGGAAATGGTTTGCCCTATCCTACCCGTTCGCTAACGACCCTCCACTAGTCAAGAGTGTGGTGGGTAATAGTAGATACCCAATGACGGTCATTTTACAGGCCACTTCCTTAAGCAACCCTTATAGACCAGCTTCCTGAATGAGACTTACTAACGGTAAGACTGACATTCAAGTTATACATATATAATATTAGACTTTTAATTTTATATATAGTATAAGGGTGTATTTTACACTTTTAAAATACTATGTGGTCTAATTTAACAAATTACACTTTTAATTTAATTAAATGTAAACCATATCATTATCGATTTATTAACTCTCTTTTAATTATACACTTAATTAATTTAATAAAACCATAAGGGTGCAATTTGAACTTTTTCAAAAATTAGGGTTTTAGAATTTAACATTTTAAAATTAAACTTTTAATTAAATTTAAATTCCAAAACTTGAGGGCAAGTTTTGAAACAATTCAAATCATTAGGGTTTTGAATTTAAATATTTCAAAATTAAACTTTTAATCAAAATTTTAAATTCCAAAACTTGAGGGCAAGTTTTGAAAATTTTCAAAACACAAAGGATCAAATAGCAAATAATTTTTAAATTAAACAAATAATTTAATGATTATCTAAATTTGAACTAATCAAGATTATTTACAAGATAATTCACCAAATAAATTAAATAATTAAATATTATCATATAATGAGTTTACTATTCAAATAAATGGTAATTATCTTTTAATTTGGTAAGGATAATCATAAAATATATGTAAACTTCGGATTTTATTATTCAAAACAATTTTGGTAATTATCCAAACACAAAATCAGTCAAAAATCCGAATTTTGAGCCATCGGATCCACAGACTCGTCGAGTAGCCTACTGCACTCGTCGAGTCTGTCAGACAGACTGGGATCATGTCGTGAACTCAGTGAGTCACATCGTGAGCTGGGTATTTTCAGAAAAACGATTTTCATATCAAGCAATGAATAAACATATTAGCATCAAATACAATTCCAACTAATCAAAACTCTGATACCATTGATGGGTTTGAGCCAAAAGAACATCATATGTGCTCATGCAAACCCTAATGCTTGGATCAAGGTTTCTCTATTGTACATGCAATTCATCCAAGGCTCAAGAAACCTAATCTAGCATATGCATTTCAAAAGTATCACATAAGAGCAGATCTAGAGGATTACCTCTTGTAGAATGGTTTGAATTTCTTCAATTTTCTTTCTTTGGAGCTTAGAGTCACAAATGTCACTCCTCTAATGGTTTACAAACACCAAGAGCAAGAGAATGACTTATGAGAAAGAGGAGGATCACCAAAAACGTCCTAGGTTTCTTCCAAAAGAGTTCACCACGTTTTTGGGGCCTTAGGGGGTCCTTATATAGTTAGGCCATTAGGGTTTTCAACTAGGAAACCCTAATCTGATTGCTTAGACCCTAAGCAGCCCATGGACTCCCTTTAGAATACCCCTTGCATGAATACCTTATGGGCTTCCCATAGAATTCATCCAACCTATGTTCCAAGGTGATCCATAGCCCAATTGCAATTTTCTTATAATTACAATTCCAGTCCCCTAAGTTTAATTAATGTCTTTTAGTCACAAAACTAACTATCAATTAATTCTTGACCAATATTAATTAAACAATATGATTTCTCCTTTATTATATTATTCATATAATATATTAATAAATCATAATTAATCCTCTTTCTCCATAAATCATCCTATCAAGTTGCTTTGGTGAAGGCAACCCAAAAGGACCATGCACAACCGAGTCAAGTACATACCAAATATAGTTACAGGCTTAGACACTAATCCAAGAAGATCTTGGATCCAAAATATTATGGAATACCTCCAAAATGGCACGATCCCAAAAGAGGAAAAAAGCGACAGAACATTCAGAAAAAGGGTCTCAAAGTTTGTAATAATCCAAGGTAAATTATATAAAAAATCTATGGCAGGTCCATACCTTAGATGGTTAGAAGAACATGAAGCTGCATAATTTCTAAAGGATATACATGAAGGTGACTGTGGCAATCACACTGGGGCCAGATCCTTATGCTCCAAAGTGTTTAGAATAGGATACTACTGGCCAAGCATGAAGAAATATTCCTTCCTACATGCTCAAAAAATGATGCTTGTGAAAGACATAACGGCATCCTACATCAACTAGCAGAACCTCTGCATCCTATCATCTCCCCTTGGCGATTCATGAAGTGGGGGATGGATATATTAGGCAAATTGCTGGTAGCTCCTGGCGGAAAAGTCTTCAAGCTAGTGATGACCGACTAATTCTCGAAGTGGATAGAAGACAAAGCTTTTGTTCATGTAAGAGACAAATAGGTAGTCTCATTTATTAAACGTAATATCTTGACCAGGTTCGGGATCCCTGTCGAAATCATATGCGACAACAGATCCCAGTTCATAAGCAAAAGGACAAGAGACTTTTACATGAGTTGGGGAATCAAAATGATAATGTCCACTACTGTTCACCATCAAGCCAACTGTCAAGCAGAATCTAGCAACAAAATCATAGTCAATAACTTGAAGAAAAGGCTAGACGAAAAGATAGGCAGAAGAACTTCCTTTCATACCATGGACAGATAAGACCACTTCTAAAGTAACCACTAGCCAAACTCCACATTCTTTGGTTTTCAGAGCAGAAGAAATGATCCCCACTAAAGTGGTGATCCCAACAGAGAGATATCAATTTCAAGATCTGTAAGTCCCTAATCTGCCTGTGTATCAATCAGACCCGTTTGATGGTGCGGAATCCCAATCAAACGGATGATGCTAGATAACAATAAGAAGAGAAGTAGAAGAAGAATATTAAGAATCTTGATTGTATTGATGATATGAATGAAATTCCTTACAATAGATTCTCTCACACAATATGCTCTCTCTTCCTCTCTCTCTTGGCCGTACAATCTCTAGGGTTTATCAATCTTTACTCCTCACCCTAACACCTATATTTATACTTGGAGAATATGGGCTTGGTGAACATGGGCCGTAAATGGGTTTACGGCCGTAAGGTGTTTACGGCCGTAAGCTCCAAAAATATTACAGAAAAATATAATTACCCAGAAAAGCAAAGTATAAACCATATTTTGACCCAACAATCTCCCCCTTGGTTTATATTTTTCTTTTCTTAATGACCCAACAAGCTCCCCCTAAAAAGTAGCTGGCTCTTCTTGTCAATCTTTAATGGGAGCTTTGGCTTCAGCTTTAATCTTCGATGACTTCACGACTTCAAGATGAACTTGATGAATCTTCAATGAATGAGATCATCTTGAGCACTTGATCTTTTCTTCAAGATTTGACATTGAACGCACATTGGGTGAGGAGGCTTCTTGTACTGATTCTTGAAAGATAACGCTTTCAGCTTGAGAATCTTCAGAGAGAACATCAGAGAGAAATAATTTTTTGGATCACTTTAGCAGGTACAATGATAGGAGCAGACTAATTAAGGAGGCTTCAATGCAATCTGTCACATAATGTTCAATTTCCGCTTCACCTTGCTTCTAGGGTTGAATGATTGAATGTTGAAAGAATAATCTTCATTTCTTGCTCCTTCGAATGAGAATTCTTCGATGCTCACGGACGAAGCCTTTGGCTCGGAAATCTTCAACACAAACTCCATGAGTTTCATCTTCACCTGAAATCACTTTTCAAGACAAAACAAAACTAAAATAAAACTTAGAACAAAAAGTAAAACAGAAATAACACTATTTTTGAATTTTTAACTTTTCTGATTTTTCTTTGATTTTTGAATTTTTCTGATTTTTTTTTTCATTATTTATAATTTTTAATTCTCCCATAATATTTAAATTAGAAGAAACTATGACAAATTTAACAAAAATAAAAATGATATCTAACTTTAAGAGTGATTTGGGATCAAAGTTGTTGGACAATCTTATTCCACTTGTTGGTACCCTTATCTTCACGTCTTCGTCTGATCGATCGCCAGTATTGTGGTCCACTTAAACACGAAAAATTTGTAACAATTTTGGACAATTTACCAATGACACGATACATGTATGTATATCTAATTATAACTTTATTATCATGATTGGCCCTAATTCTTAAATAAATTTTTCTTAAGATCGTTTAACTGACTACAACCAGGGATATTGTTGTCCACCTAAATCGAGCAACGAGATCTACAGACAATCTGTATGTGTTCAATTTTAAGTGTACTAGAACGTGTTTCCCGCTTCCTGATATGCCCCAGCCATCAAGATCTTCCAGAGTACTCCTTACACCGGGTGAGCAGACAACCATTCAGAGAGAGGATAGATTCAGAATTCTATTACTTATTACTTCAGAGGGGTTGAGAAGTAGAAGGTTGCATATGCTGTGTACCAGGTCGGATTAGAAGTCACGCAAAGGAGACAACATATGGCTAACAGATAAGAGGTATTTCACATATATAACATGCAGAGAAATAGAGTTGCATATGTTGTGTACCAGGTCGGATTGGAAGTCACACAAAGGAGACAACATATGACTAACAGACGGAAAGAAAGAAAATGATATTCTAGAGACCTAATTTATCGGAATTTACCAGTCGCTCCATCCTACTGGAATTAAGGACAAAATCCGCACATCGAGGAAAAGTTAAACCACAGTTCTAAGTACGAGTTATTTAATGTGACCGATAGATTCCCATGTATATCTCCCTGCTCAACCTATCCGAGCGTCATGACATCAGGTTAAACGGATCTAACTAGGTCAAAGTTTGTCAAGTCCTTAAATTTATTAGGTTCAACTCTCCCTAGTCAAGACCATTTAAAAATTTTCGTGCCTACCAGCGCATCGAGCACAGAGCGTAGACGATTCAACTTAGGTACGTTACGCCGATTCAGATTGCCCGTTATCACTTGTTGATTTCATTTCCCAAAACATCTCCTGCAAGCACATTCCATTAACACCATATTTTTTATTTTCTGATTTTGTAATGTTTTTGGATTTTTTTTTAAATTAATTTTTTTTTTTTAATTTTTGTTTTGTTTTTATTTCTCCTCCTAAATTTGTGCATAGGAGAGAAACGAAAGTAATGCGCAAATTTAAACTATCCTAAAACAAAAATTAGTCTTTAAAGCGAATCAGCTTAAGAAAAACTCAGGATTATAGAGAAGAAAATGCAAACCGTAATTCACTGATTGAATCTGCATTCAGAAGGTCTGAGAACAACAAGCATAATCTCAGAACAGATCCGACAATTCTTCATATCAATAAGCACTAACCCCATTTGTGATCTCTTCCTTTCTTCCTTTCCCGCAAAAGGACACATACTCTCAAATAATGTTCTAAGTGTTGTACAGTTGAGAGATGCCCCTATCATGTGCCTGGAATAGCCACTACCAACAAACCGAAGTCTGATGATATGCCTCCATAGCTGCTCCAACACAGAGTGGGATCAGTTGGTCTTTGGAACCCAGTCCATTTTGAAACTGGGTCGACCTTTGTCATCAACGCACGATACTCTCTCCCATGACATATCCTTCTTATCACAAACAGAAGATGTAGAAACGTTAAAAGCATTAGGAGATTTGGGAGTTTTCACCTTTGGTACCCCATCTATATTCGGGTTTAACCCATTTCTTGTTCGATCCGATGGGTGCCTCGGCACTTGCTTTGGAACTTGAAGTCGTCTGCCGAGATAACTTTAACCTAACCGGTCTTGGCTTCATAGGAGCATCTCTTGAACTAGACTTCTGGGCCAACATTCCCTTCTTGTTCTTGGGAGTTGGATGCTTGGCCTTGGGAGTTGAATTCTTGGCCTTCATGGCATACCATTCAGCATTGTCTGAACGTGAACTTGAGGGGTTTCTTTTGGAGTAACTCCCTCTTGGCGCGTTCTGCCACCCTTGTGCATAGTAGGAAACGTATGCGCGATTAGGACAATTTCAAGCAATGTGTCTAGGTGTTCCACAATGAAAACAAGTGTTTTTCTTCACTGTTAAGTTATTTCTCCCTGCCCCTGGTGGCATATCTTTGCCTTGTCTCTTGTTGTTCCCACATGCACACTTGCCACAAGAACTCTGTTGCGTTGGAATTGGTGGCCTGTATTTCTCAACAGCTGGTTGATCAGAAACAGCTGAGTTCGAAGCAACAAATTCAGAGTTCAAGGAGATGTTGGTTTGTTCAATGGTTTTCTCCTTGTTTTCATCTTCTGCTACTTTACCTGCACAAGAAGCAGAAACATTAGTATTTTCAACCTTAATAAATCCTCCTGACACAAATCCAGCTGGTTTGCCATATCGAAGATGTGTCTCCCTGTCAATTTCGTCTTGTATCATAGGAATGGATGTGTAGTTATGATTGAAAGGTGGAGGAACACTATCATACCCTAGACCCTTGTTTTGATTTTCTTTGAATTTTAATTGGATTTCATATAAGGACTCGACTGTCTGACTTGACGCAGTATAATTTTTGAAACTGACATCTGTTTTTCCACACTTAATTTTTAAAGCGTCTAGTTCTTCAGTTACAGCAACAAGTTGTCTCTTAATATAATCATAATTTTCACACTTGTTGCTATACTCTTCCTGAAGTTTCCTAAAGTCCTTGGTTTTTGCTTCTAATTCAGCCTTTAGGGGTTTCTGTCCTTTCCTGAGTTGATATCCTTCATATCTCAGGTCCTCAACTTCTCTTTTTAATAAATCAATTTGTTCCCGAAGAAATTTAATCGTAGCTTCACAAGCTGGAGTACATGTAACTTCAGTGACCGAAATGTTTTCAGAACTCATTGTTTCTCTACACTTCAAAGCATCAAGTTCTACAATTACATCAGCAAGACTAAGATGATTAAGATCTTTTGTCTTCTTGATGATAGTCACGTTCATATCCCATGATTTCGGAAGTGAATTTAGTAGCTTTTTGTTTATCTCAGATTTGGTCAAAAAGATCCCATCAATATTCATCTCAGTAGTGAGTGTGGTAAATCGCTGCAACTGAGCTTCCAAGGTTTCTCCAGAGATATAATCGAACATGTTGAAATTTTGTCTTAACATATCCTGACGACTCTCTTTCATGTTTTCAACTCCCTCGTAGACCTTAAAATCAATTAAAAGCACAACTAGAAGCTAAAATAAAACTTAAAAGTCAAACCCTTTGATTATAAACCTCAAAAGTCAAATTTAAAAAGTTAAAATCAAAAGTCAAGCTTAAAAGTCAAAATTAAAAAATTAAACTTAAAAGTCAAATTTAAAAAAAATTAAACTCAAAAGTCAAACATAAAAGTCAAATTTAAAAAGTTAAACTCAAAAGTCAAACTTGAAAAGTCAAACTTAAAAGTCAAACCGAAAAACTAAATTTGAAAGTTTAAAAGTTAAACGAAAAAGTCAAAGTTTAAAATCAAAGGTCAAACCTGAAAGTCAAAATCAAAATTTTAAATAAAAAAACAAAAATAAAAGTTAAAAATAATAATTTTTTTTAAATATTTTATTATTATTATTATTAATTTATTTATTATTTTATTTTAATTTTTTTTTAATTTTGGATGAAAAAGGAATTTAAAATTAAAAGGAATTGAATTTTGGGGTTAAAAGTGTAAAAATAGTGAAACTTGCTGCGAAAAAGATGTTTTATGAATTAAATGGGGAAGAAAAGTATCAACTTGTTTCCTAGAGGATTTGGTAAGGCACTGAAGGAATTCGAGCTGGAGGTCGCGGGTTCGATCCCCAGCAACTCCAAAGTCCCGCCCGATTTTTTTTAATGCGAAGCGAGAGTGGTTCTTGCGAGGCTGCGCTTGCGAGGTCGAGGTGCGAGGCCGAGAACTCAGAAGCCGGAAACGTGCGAGACCGAGCCGCAAACTGCTGATCCGTATACTCCGAGCCGCAAACCTCGGGCCGTGAACTCCTCGGAAACCCTAGCTGCTGGCCGCCACCCCTCGCAGGTTATGACCAAAAACAATGATTTTTGCCCTTTTTTGCTCCAAAACTCGATCAAAAACCTTTTTTTATGAAAAACACGAAGAACAAACCCCCCTTTATTTTCAGAGATCTATCCAAAAACTCAAGAATATTTCGAAAATAAGATCAAATAATGCCCCAAATCTGACAAAATTGACTGATACAACTTGGCTCTGATACCAATTGTAAGTCCCTGATCTACCTGCGTATCAATCAGATCTGTTTGATGGTGCGGAATCCCAATCAAACGAATGATGCCAGATAACAATAAGAAGAGAAGGAGAAGAAGAATATTAAGAATCTTGATTGTATTGATGATATGAATGAAATTCCTTACAATAGATTCTCTCACACAATATGCTCTCTGTTCCTCTCTCTCTTGGCCGTAAAATCTCTAGGGTTTATCAATCTTTAATCCTCACCCTAACACCTATATTTATACTTGGAGAATATGGGCTTGGTGAACATAGGTCGTAAATGGGTTTACGGCCGTAAGGTGTTTACGGCCGTAAACTCAACCGTAAACATGACCGTAAACTCCAAAAATATTACAGAAAAATATAATTGCCCAGAAAAGCAAAGTATAAATCATATTTTTACCCAACAAGATGAAGAGAACAAAGATATAATCCTAGCACAAGATCTCGATACTATCGATGAGCTCAGGGATCTTGCTTAGATCCACATTGCTTCTCATCAACAGAGAATCGCCAAGGCATACAACAAGAATATAAAAGTCAGAAGATTCCAGATAGGAGACTTGGTATTAAGGAAAACGTTCCAAAATACCAAGAGTCCTAGTGCAAGAAAATTGGCACCTATATGGGAAGGACCATATCTCATAGATGCTGAAGCAGGAAAAGGGGCATACTGGCTAGCTACCCTCGATGGAGATGTCTTACTAAGATCCTAGAATTCTATATATCTTAAAGCATATTTTATGTAAGTAAGATTAGTCATTTCCCAACACACTCAAGATACAGATACTCTTTACCTTTTACACTTCATTATTATTACTCTTTGCTTACTTTAAACACCATTACTAACTTAAGCATCGGAGGGGCGTTAGCTAGACTAATGCCCACCCCTAGCTAACGCTTGCTATGCGCAGTGACTCAAGGGTCCTGACACACAAGGACCTTGTCACATGAAGATCCAAAGATCCTGATATACAAGGATCTTGACATTTAAGGACCCTGGCACTTAAGAGTCCCATAACTACAACGTTCTATAATTCCTAATGATTGCAATATCCAAGTATCCTAGTAACAAAGAATAGAGATTGATCATCTCTCCTATGAATAAGGGTACTTAATCCCCTCTAAGGTTTAAATATTTAATTACCTCTTCCACACGATTTAAGGTTTCTACACCTCGCTTGGATGCACATTATCTAACCATGGGATGTAAATTAGGGGATGATTTCATGCTGCAGTGACTTAACAACCCTCTTATTTATGAACATAAGTTAAGATCCTAAAGTTTAAATATAAGGTTAATAACATTGACATGTTATCTCATTTTGGGATCTTCCCTAGAAAATACACAAGGTTCATAACATTTTCATGTTATTTCATGTTGGGATCTTCCCCAGAAATGAACTAACGTTTATAACATTGTTATGTTATCATACGATTTGAGATCTTCTCCAGTAATTTACTAAGGTTCATAATGCTTATGTGTTAACTCAAATTGGGATAACCCTTAAAATTATGCAAGACTCGTAGCATTACCATGCTACAAAACAAGAGATTTCTCAGTTATTTCCCAAGTTGGAGTTATTTCAAATTAATTCCCAAAAAGGATCCTCCCCAAGTACACTAAGTTAAAGCCGACCAAGGATCCTCCCTGATGAACTCCTAAAGCAAGGATCCTTCCACACAATGACTTCAAAATCCTATGGAACCAAAGGAATCCTAACTCTACACTTCTCTTAGGCCAGAAGAAAGTGAATCCTAAAGGTCACGAAGCCTAAGGATAATCAAGTTCTATCTATCCTTATTTTTAAGTGATCTCCTCTTATGCGAAGGTTGGAGATTTATCATCCCAAAAGATCTCAAATATTTTGAGATCCTAAATGGGTTACTAACTATTTTTAGGTTATTCAGATCCTGAGAGTTCTTACAAATCATGAACTCTTTAAGATCATGATTATAAGGATGCTCGTAAATCCTACAGCCACAATCACAAGACAATCATACAAATAAATAAAAATATATAAAAGCAAGCATAACCATGGACTATAAGGGTCGCATGCCCCGAAAAAAATTAAATTGTATTACACCTCTTAAATCCAAAAACTATTTAAATTAATTCTCAGAAGGACTAGACCGTAGACTGGTCATGATTTCCTGGGGTGTTCTCCTCATCGCACGCCATCGGCTGCTGCCCTTCAGGATCCTGACTGGTGTTAACAGGTTCACCAGTTAGTTTGGCAAGAGCGGCATGCCACCCTTCCAGGTTCCAGGATCCTGTGTTGTCCATGTCTCCATCTAGTTTGATCTTGGCTTCCCAGACGGCCACGACAACGTTAGCCTTTACCTTAGCGATCACCTCCTCTATCTCCACGACGTGCTATTCTTCCTTCTCGGTCTTCTCCTTGCTTAAAAGTTCCACCCTTTTTCAGGAGGTCCTCAATTGTTTCTTTCCACATTTTCTCTTACTCTTAGAGGGCTTGTTTGGTTGTTTCATCCAGGATCCTCAACTTAGCAGAGACGTGGTCGGAGACCTGAAACAAGAAAGACATAAGAAATAGAAAAACGTAAAAATGTAAAGGGAAGAAGGATATTTGTTCTTATAGCCTGAGAGAAGGAAACCAACTTCCGGAGTGCATCTTCCTCCCTAATATTCTCTAAAATTAATTCAGTGGAACGTATATTCTTTCTCTTCTTGGATCCCAGAGTTTTCACAGTAAAATCTACGGGGGATCTCATTAAGGGAATAGAGGACAAGGTCTTCTTTTTCTTCACCACCAGTTTACCACTGGAAATTGTCGTATCCATGTCAGCACGGGTCAAGTGGGCACCAGAACGGGTACTATTGGATCCTAATCATAACAACAAAGAGCATAAGAATTCAGGATCCTTTGTAAAAAAAAGAAGTAGTAGAAGAAGTTGGGATCTTACCTTTTGACATGGAGACAGTGGTAGACGAACTTTCTTGATGATTGAATTGGTTGAGTTTGAATGAACTCTCTGATTCAGAAAAAGTGAAAAAGATTTTGATCGTGTTTTCTATATATCCGATGGGAGGAACCAACTCGTCGAACTTGAAGGCTGCAAAACATCAAATAAGATAAGAAAAGTGAATGTCGGGATCCTTAATGTAAAAATATGAAATCCTACCCTTCTTTATCCAAGATTGTGGTAAAAGATTCCATTCAGGAATCGAGTAACGTCTTACGAAGAAATATATCCCTTTCCAAGCACCATCATTATGCTTGGACTTCAAAACAAGGGGAAATCTATCAGTTTTTGTTGGGTTATAAAAGTGTTGTGTCAAATTGTATTGTACTAGAATAGTCATATGTTAACAGCTTGGGCCTGTCCATCTGTGTGTAACATCCAGATTCTCTGGCATATTATTTTAATAATTTATTTTTGAGGTTTATTGATCTACTCGACGAGTTGGTGCTAAAACTCGCTGAGTAGAGGCGAGTGTGGCGATGTGGGTTTAATGATCTATTCGACGAGTCCGAGAGTCGACACGCTAAGTAGGCGCTGTAAGTGGAAACCCTAAATCCTCGGGTTTGGGGACTATATAAGGACACTTATAGCCTCATTTTCGGCTCCCCATCTACTTCCCTTCACTGAGAGAAACCCTAATCTCCCCCTTGAGCTTTTGAGAGAGTATTGAGCCATTATTTGAGAACCTTGGTGCATTTTTGGTAGAGAAGGGGAGGATTTCAAGCAAGGATCATGAAGAGGCTATTAGATCTGCTGCTAAACATGAAGGAGCTTTTGTTTAAGGTATAAAGTTCGTATCGTTTCCATTAGTATGAGTAGATCTCATGATTTAAGAGTTAGGGCTTCATTTCCATCTTATTTTGGGACTTTGAAGGTTTTGAGCACCTTTTTAGAGTTGGACATCAGATCTAGACCTTGTGAGGTCCATTGAGTCAAAAGTCCCCTGCTTTATTCAGCCATGTTAGCTCCTTGAATGAGAAACTCCTTCTCAAGCATGTTCTTGGCATTTCTAGCCCTAAAGTGCCATGCATGAACGTAAAGCTCATGGCTTTACGTGATATTCAAGCCTTAAGAGCTTAGATCTAGAATGTGAGTGAGTTTTCTAACTTGAAATCTTGTGAATACAAATTGAGTGTGAATGGACTCGCCAAGTCGATGAGCCGACTCGACGAGTTGGTTAGGGTTTATCCCGATGAGTTGGACCATGCGATAGCTCGACGAGTTAAGGGTTAACTCGACGAACTGGACTTTCATGAGACTACTGAGGAACATTGGGACTCAACGAGTCGCACGAGTGCACTTGGCGAGTCAGGTCAACTGGGGCTGTTGACTCGAGTTTGACTTCTGTTGACTTTAAAGTTTGGTCAAATGGATCAATGGAGATCAGAGAGGGGTAAAATGGTCTTTTACCCATTCCTAGGGCTAGAGTGAAAGAGAGAACAACTTTTGGTGTATTTGGGTATGACTAGAGTATTGATTAGAGATGCTTATCTAATGTGTTAGGCGGAGGCTAGTTCGAGATTTCCGAGTATGTGACTGTTACTTGCTAGTTTACGAGGTGAGTCTTCTCATTATACTTTACCTTGTGTGGTATTTATGTGTAACCAAAGGGTCTTATGTGCTTACTTGAGTTATGCATTTTGTCTGTGTGATATATATGCTATGTTATCTGTTACCGAGACCGGACCGGAGGGTCCAACGAGTTGTGTGACCGGAGGGTCCTCACTGAGACCGGACGAGAGGGTCCAACGAGTCTTGGGACTGGAGGGTCCCACTAAGACACATAGACCGGAGGGTCTTATAGATTTATAGCCTCGAGCGGCTAATATGCTATATGTGGTATTTTGGGGAACTCACTAAGCTTCGTGCTTACCGTGTTATCTGTTATGTGTTTCAGGTACTTCCGAGGATCGCGGGAAGGCATCGGCTTGATTGTACACACACATCTAAGCTGGAGTTATCTATATTTTGGATCCTGGATTCGTGAAAAATAATTTTTGAAATGTGTACTAATATTTGATACTTGAAGTTTTTGGAGAAAATGTGTTATGTGTTTTATTGTGTTTGAAAAATGAAAATTTTGGTTTGAAAATTTACGTCATTACAAGTTGGTATCAGAGCCTTGGTTTGAGGGATTCGGATGCACCTTCGGGTATGTCTGGACTCAAACTGAGAATTTGAGAAAATATTCAAGATAAACGATTTTTCTAAAATGAGTAAGAGTTTCTAAGAGAAAAACGAGAAAGAGTAGTGTGTACAATCAGCCAGCGCCCAAACGGTGATTTTCCCAAAATACCCTTACTTTATGTGTTATGAGATATTTATGAGATATTTTGAGATATGTTATGCATGCTAGAGAGTAGGCTAGGTATTTCATATTTTAGGACTAGAGTGGCCTGATTTATGATGCCTTAGCCTAAGAGTTACTACTACTTGTGATTTGCTTTGAGTACGAGTATGTATCAGAAATGAGCTTATGAGAGTAGTCTGTGTTCGGAGAGATATCGAGTACTTGCGATCTGGGATCCTACGAGGAGGACTTAGGGTGAATACATATGCAGTGTGGAAGGTAGTATTGGGCCCGTACTACTGGAAGAGTTGGGTCGGTAAGTAGTCCATGTAAGAATCCTTAGGATGCTAAGGAACAAGTAGGGGTGAATGACCGAGTGTGAGTATACTCAAGAAAGTCTCTGATTATTTTGTGTTGTATTTCAGAAACATCATGGTGGGTACGCGCCACAACCCTGAGAGCAGTGGAGTTAGCGATGATGAGATTCGCTGGATGATTCACAAGGAGGTGGCGGTAGCTATCCGAGAGGCCATTCTAGAGATGTTTGGGTCTATTAAGACCACCTTGATTGAGACATTTGATGAGCATAATGCTGCTGTTACCGAGGTGGCGGCTGCTGCAGCCATCCGCAGCTGTCGCTGCTGCTAGGCCGTAGGGGGGTGACTCATTGCTGTACCAGGAGTTCAGCAACACGAAGCCACCAGAGTTTGATGGGACTCGGGATCTGATTGCCGCGATGAGATGGATCTATAACATCGAGGGGTGTTTCTACACTTCTTCCTGTCCAAAACATTTGAGGGTACGGTTCATGCTGAACCAGTTTCGCTTGGGGGGCAAAGGACTGGTGGAAGTTTGTGACAGCCAGCTACACTTCTGCAGAGCTCACTGCAGTGACATCGGAGAGGTTTACTGTGATGTTTCGAGATGAGTATGTTCCCCTGGTGGAGAGGGAATGGTTGGCCCAGTAGTTTCTGTCCCTCAAGCAGAGGACAGAGTCAGTGACAATGATTACGAGGATGTTCCATGAGAGGTTGATGTTCTGCCCTGAGCACATGTCTACCGAGCAGGCACGTATGAATCTGTATTTGAGCATTCTGAGGAGGGATATTCGTGAGTTTGTGGTGAACTCGACTTATCGGTCATTTGCTGAGCTCCAAGCAAATGCCCGAAAGAGGGAGATCGAGCCGGAGACTCAAGCCAGAGAGGAGGCAGAGTCTCAGGGGAGGGATTGGCGACTGGCACAGTCTCAGCCGGTAGCCAAGTGGGCAAAGCCTGCTGATTCAAGATTTGGAGGCCAGAAGGGCCGCACTTGTGGGAAGTGTGACAAGAGTCATGAGGGGGTGTGTCGAGCGGGTGTTTGCTACAAGTGTGGCAAAGAGGGGCATATCGCGAGGGATTGCCCCAAGGGGTTTGCAGTTTGTTTTCAATGCATCCAGACTGTCCATCGGAAGTCCGAGTGCCCACAGCTGCTTCAGGGATCAGCACAGGGATCTGGTCCTACTTCTATACGAGCTACAAAGAGTCGGCCAGTGAAGGCCGAGGTACCGAGGGTTCGCGGGAGAGCCTTTCAGCTGATAGTAGAGGAGGTCCACGCAACAGCTGATGTTGTGGTCGGTATGTGTTCTTTTACTTATTCTATTTCAAGTTATATTGTGCTTATATTGTGATATGCTCAGGAACTTTTCTTGTGACTTTTGTACCTGCTTTGGTGTTATTTGACTCAGTTGCGAGTTGATCCTTCGTATCATTAGAGTTTATTCCTCACATCAATATCCGACAAGAGGCGTTGAGTCGACCTCTGAGAGTTTCCATAGTCGATGAGCTGCGGTGTTTGCGAATGATGTGATCCGGGGATGTGTGCTCGAATTTTTTGGTGTTGAGTTCCCGATAGACCTGGTACCGATCGCGATGGGTGATGTTTGTGTCATTGTGGGCATGGACTAGTTGAGCCGATTCAGAGTTGTGATTGACTGCGAGCGTCATTTGGTGACCATACGAGACCCTAGTGTGGGAGTGCTTAAAGTGTATGGCAAGGGTACCCGATCTGGGTCAGCATTCTGCTCGGCTGCTAGAGCGAGGTAGAGTCTATAGCAGGATTGCAGGGGTTTTGTAGCGTATGTAATGGATACACGACTTGCTGTTGAGAGATTGATTTCTATCGATGAGGTTCCGATAGTGAGTAAGTTTCTGAATGTTTTTTCCCGAGGAGTTACCAGGCGTGACTCCGGAGAGGTAGGTGGAGTTCCAGATTGGTTTGGTTCCAGGAGTGGTGCCTATCGCCAAGGCACCTTATCTCCTTGCGCCGCCTGAGATGCAGGAGTTATCCTCACAGCTCCTGGAGCTGTTGGGGAAGGGCTTTATCCGACCGAGTAGTTCCCCGTGCAGAGCGCCGACCCTTTTTGTCAAGAAAAAGGATAGTTCACACCGGATGTGCATTGATTACTAGGAGTTGAACAAGCTGACAGTCAAGAACCGTTATCCACTTCCGAGGATCGACGATCTTTTCGATCAGTTGCAGGGTGCGTCTTGATTTTCCAAGATCGATTTGAGGTCTGGATACCATTAGATGAGAGTCTATGAGGACGATATTTAGAAGACGGCCTTTAGGACTCGTTACGGGCATTACGAGTTCGTGGTGATGCCTTTTGGACTCACCAACGCACCGACAGCGTTCATGGACCTCATGAACGGGGTGTCTAGGCCTATGTTGGATCGACCAGTGATTGTGTTCATCGATGATATCTTGGTGTATTCGAGATCCACAGAGCAGCATGAGGAGCATTTGAGAGAGATTCTTGGAGTATTGAGATTGGAGAGGCTTTATGCCAAAATCTCCATGTGTGATTTCTGGTTACGAGAGGTCTAATTCCTGGGACACCTCATTAATCAGAATGGGATATTGGTCGATCCGGCCAAGATTGGGGCAGTTATGAGATGGGAGGTGTCGAGATCCCCCACCGAGATCAAGATTTATCTGGGATTGACCGGCTACTATCATAGATTTATTAGAGATTTCTCCAAGATTGCAGTCCCCCTCACCAGATTGACCCGGAAGGGCGTTACTTTTACTTGGGGTCCCTAGCAGCAGACCTCATTTGAGACTCTTTGCCAGAGATTGTACGAAGCACTAGTGTTGGCCCTTCCCGAGGGAGTGGAAGACTTTGTGCTTTTCTATGATGCATCTATATCCGAGTTGGGTGCGGTGTCGACGCAGAGAGAGCATGTGATAGCATACGCATAGAGGCAATTGAAGCATCATGAGACAAGATATCCCACCCATGATCTACAGCTGGGGGCGGTAGTGTTCGCCTTCAAGATCTGGCGCCATTATTTGTATAGGGTTCAGTGTACCATATACACGGACCACAAGAGCTTGAAGTATCTCATGGACCAGCACAACCTAAATATGTGACATAGGAGATGGTTAGATGTGGTGAAAGACTATGACTGTGAGATATTGTATCATCCGGGCAAGGCTAACGTGGTAGCCGACGCCCTGAGCCGCAGAGTAGAGGGTGCCCCGATCCGAGAGGTGTGTATGAGGATGACGATGATGACTCCAGTCTTAGATACTATTCGAGTGGCCCAGCCGGAGGCCGTGATACCGGAGAACCGCAAGAGGGAGCGGGTGATTGGGTAGGTGTCCGAGTTCGTGATGGACAACCGAGGGCTCATGACTTTCCGAGGGCGGATTTGGGTGCCCTATACGGGCGGAGCTCGACATATACTGATGGATGAGGCGCATAGATCGAGATTCTCGATCCATCCTGGGGCCACTAAGATGTATTTGGACCTGAAGAGAGATTACTGGTGGCCCTATATGAAGAGGGATGTTGCTTGGGTAGTCGAGAGGTGCTTGACCTGCCGCCGGGTCAAGGAAGAGCACCAACATCCACATGGTCCATTGCATCCTATGGAGATTCCCCAGTGGAAGTGAAAACAGATCTCGATGGATTTTATTACCAAGTTACCAAGGACTACACGTGGAGTTGACACGATTTGGATGATTGTGGATCGACTGACGAAGAGTGCTCACTTCCTTGCTATTAGTGAGAGCTCTTCTACAGAGAGATTGGCCGAGATCTATGTGAGAGAGGTGGTAGCTCGGCATGGAGTGACGATCTCGATAGTGTCGGATCGAGACTTGCATTTCACTTCCAAGTTTTGGAAGAAATTTCATGAGGAGTTGGGCACGCGCTTGCATTTCAGCATTGCGTATCACCCACAGACGGATGGGTAGAGCGGGCGGACGATTCAGACGCTTGAGAACATGCTGCGTGCATGTGTCAAGGACTTCAGAGGAAGTTGGGACACCTACATACAACTGACTGAGTTCTCTTACAACAACAACTATCATTCGAGTATTGGTATGCCTCGCTTTGAGCTTCTGTATGGGAGGAGGTGTCGGACTCCCATTTGATGGGGAAAAGTGGGACAGAGAGTGATGGGTGGTACGGAGATAGATTTGAAAATGACCAAGCTGATTCAACAGGTTAGGCAGAGGTTACTGACGACGTAGAGTCGCCAGAAGAGTTATGCGGACAGGTGACGATCTGAACTAGAATTTCAGGTCGGAGATTTTGTACTCCTGAAGGTATCCCCATGGAAATGGATGATCCGATTCAGGAAGCGGGGTAAGTTGGGGCCCTGATACATCGGTCCTTTTAGAGTGACCGCCATAGTAGGTAGAGTAGCATACCAGTTGGAGCTACATGCGGAGTTGAGTCAGATCCATAACACCTTCCACGTGTCCCATTTGAGGAAGTGTGTAGCCAATGAGATGGTAGTGGTACCACTGGAGGACATTCAGGTGGATGCGAGCCTAAATTATATTGAGAGGCCGATCGCGATTTTAGATTGAAAGGTGAAGGTTTTGAGGAACAAGGAAGTGCCCCTGGTTCAGGTCCAGTGGCAGCATTGGAGAGGGTCCGATTTGACTTGGGAGCCGGAATCAGAGATGTGGGAGCAGCATCCAGAATTATTCGCGGAGCATGAATTCGAGGGAGAAGTCTGATTCTAATGGGGGGGGGGGGAATTGTAACATCCGAATTCCCATATATATTATTTTACTAATTTACTTTTGAGGTTTATTGATCTACTCGACGATTTGGTGCTACAACTCACCGAGTAGAGGCGGTTGTGACCACGTGGGTTTAATGATCTACTCGACGAGTCCGAGAGCCGACTCGCCGAGTAGGCACTGTGAGTGGAAACCCTAAATCCCCGGGTTTGGGGCCTATATAAGGACACTTATAGCCTCATTTGCGGCTCCCCATCTGCTTCCCTTCACTGAGAGAAACCCTAATCGCGCCCTTGAGCTTTTGAGAGAGTATTAAGCCATTATTTGAGAACCTTGGTGCATTTTTGGTAGAGAAGGGGAGGATTTCAAGCAAGGATCGTGAAGAGGCTGTTAGATCTGTTGCTAAACATCAAGGAGCTTCTGTTTAAGGTATAAAGTTCGTATCTTTTCCATTAGTATGAGTAGATCTCATGATTTTAGAGTTAGGGCTTCATTTCCATCGTATTTTGGGACTTTGAAGGTTTTGAGTATACTTTTAGAGTTGGACATCAGATGTAACGTTCTAAAAATTTCAACCAATTTAAACTTTTCAAAAACAACCCAATTTCATAAAGTTATTACAACAATGTTTTCAATACATTCATTATCAGAGTATTTCCCAGAACCACAACATAAACACATAAAACACGAGGAGCTGTATGATCATGCCTTTGCCTTGCCACGGTCTCCTGAAGTACCTGAAACATTTAAACCATAACCGTAAGCCTGAAAGCTTAGTGAGATACCCCCAAAATACCAACGCCATACAACATAACCATGTCATATAACCAAATACAGAACAGCCATGCACTTCGGGTCTACCGTGTGACTGGTCCGCCGCACCGGCCTACAGTCCACCTGGTCCACCCTCCGAGTCTAGCCATATACATCGAGTCTACAGTATGATTGGTCCGCCCGCACCAGGCCTTCAATCCACCTGGTCCACTCTCTGAGTCTACAATATGACTGGTCCGCCCGCACCGGGCCTTCAGTCGGCCTGGTCCACTCTCCGAGCCTCGGCACGTCTGGTCCGCCCTTTTGGGGCCTACAACCTATCCGGACCGCTCGCTGGGCCTTCGGGATAACTGGTCCGCCCTGGGTATGTTGGCCTATAGTACAAAGCAGGACCCGCCTCAACCCAACCCCAGTCAAACAATCATGTTCACATAAAAATATAATCATATAACAATTCACAACAAAACAACCGATCTAACAAATCACATACGTAGCACATCCCTACCAGTATTCCGACCTAACCGATCACTAGCATAGTATCATCCTATAAACCAGGATACCCACCCTAACCAGGTCTCTAACATATACCATCCTAACTACCAGGATGCAAACATAACAAAGCAATAACATAACAACAACTACCCAGATTTCCATCCGATAAAGGGTCGGCCTGTTGGGTTTTGAGCATTCTAACACTCCTAAGTGTACATGCAACCCTAAATACCTTGGATCTATGTTTTCTCTATTATACATGCAAATATGAACTTTCCAAGGTATTATCCTAATCTAGCATACAAAACAATGAATATAACAAGATAGAATACATACCTCTTTGATGTAGAAAGTCTTAATGAAGCTTGAGTGCCTAGTGCCCCAAGTGTGACACCTCAAATGGTTCACACAACATCAATTGCTTTTGGAATAACCTTGAGAGAAATGTAGAACACTTGAAATCGGCTAGCTCTTCACTATAATGATACTAGTGCCAATTTTGGTAAAGAATAAGATACATATATAGTTAGGGTTACACCATGTAAACCCTAATTGACATGGCCTTTCATTTCCATGATCCATGGGTACAAAAACACCATGGAGCATCATATGTGTTTTAGCCCAACTAGATAATCCATGGAGCATTAGCCCACTATATAAGTATGGATGATTTACAAAATCAACCCATATATTTAATTAGTCTTCTTTTGATCACTTAATTAATCCTAGATTAATTCTTGATCAATACTAATTAAATAATCTTATTAATATATTAGAACTTATAATATATTAACCAACCTTAAGTGTTATTTCTCTCATTATAGTCTATCCAAATGCATGATGCCATGCAACCCAAATGGACCATGTCGGGTCGGGTCAAGTCTTACCAATTATAGTTATGGACTTGGACATTAATCCAATAGTCTCCCACATGGATAAGTCTAAAACTATTATTGCGTATGACTTCAAGAACTGACTGGCAATCGTAGCTCTCAAAAGCTTCTGTCAAACTCTGACCTTTGTTAGTGACTTGTCCATTAGGTAAGGGATCATATATTCCTCCATTCTACATATCATATGGAATGAGACATGGATTATAATCATTCTCTCTGTTCATTTGTTGTTTCCCGATTTCCGATTTATGATGACTGACTAATTGAAAAAATCAAATCAGTCCTGGCCCGGCCGAGCACTTCCATTTGTCATCATCAAATCATCGAGGGGCCCACAGATATCGATTTTATCCCGAAGGTAAAAGGAATGGATAAACTTCGACTCATATGGCTTGTTCTACTACTTGTTGAATCATGCACAAAGTCACGTTTTATAACACTGAGTTACCGAATGCGTTTTCGTGCAATCAATGTACAACCAACTCATAGTAACAACTCATATCTCTAGGTTTGAAGAATATAAGATATTATCGTCTCATGATCACTCGTGATAAAATCCATGAAGTGTTTACAATGAGCGCGGGTTGAATCCAATACTCAGAACTTATGAGCACTCATGAGTGTTCTAGCCCTTTGTCCAACATCTTGGACCTCTACAATGATTCTCATTTCATAGTCCCAAATCTGTACTGCAAATGCAAGAATTCCAAATTCATGCCATTTACTGAAATCTGTTAGATTCTAAACTTATATGCATTGATCCTCTTGTAATGATTATGCACAAAGTCAGAAAGACTTGACAACAAACATTAAAGAGCATTCCAAAGGAGATCAGCTCCTTGGAAACATCCATTCTTGCATTAAGTTTCCTAATCTTACACAGATTGAATAATTTTTAACTTTGAAACATTTTCAGATTCCATTTTGACTATCACTTCTAAGCAAGAGTTGCCTCCTTTCAGATTATGTCAATATGGTCCTTCCAGAATTATCACTATACTTCCAACTATCCTTAGAGCAACCAATCTTTGGTAAACCTTAGATTGTCCTCGACAATTGATTAATCCTTTTAGCCATATCCAATTCTAGACCTTTTCCCTTCTTAACGCCCCATGCATTTAGAAAATTTTAGAAAGGATGAATATAGCACATGTAATCGATCCTATATCTGAAGCATATGGGAAACGATTCATGATGTCTCACATAAAGACTAAACCAGTCTTTTGCTATACTATTTCCATTTCAATTTGCCAAGTTCTCATAATTCAGATTATGAAAAGGGATGCCATAATCATAATTGAATTTTAGAACGTAAATAATGGACCCATATACAGAATTTCCTTGAGCCATTCCAGCATAAAATTCATATATATATATATATATATATATATATATATATATATATATATATATATATATATATCCTTGACTAAATGATTAAAACCTCACGATCTAAGCTTATAGATTTGAGATGAAGTATAATTTCCTCTCCTTTAATTAAAGCAAAACAACTATTTCCCAATTCAAACCTTTTCGTTTTCTATAATTAACATTGCTAACTTGCAACCTTTATCATAATTATCATGCTCCCACTAACATGATGATTATTAGCATAACACTTATGCTCCCACTAGCTTTGACATGTACTCAGAAATTAGCTGACTTTCTTACCAAAGTTGAGATTTCTGATACTAGATTATTTTGATAAAACTTTATCAAAATCATACACCTCTTTTAGATAGCTCACAGGTGTGTCTAAACAATTTTAAAACTATGAAAAGGGATGCCGTAATCATAGTCTCCATTGTTTAGACCTTTTCCACTTCTCACAAGTCCATGTTAGTGTGTCGGTTAACCACACACCTCCACTAACGACTTTGAGAATGCAAATATCACAATTGCTATCTACTTCAAATCTACTTGGTGGAAGTGTTTCCTCACTATCATTTTCATGAATCGGAGAGAAACCTTATGACCCTCAGATTTAATGGTGTATGTGTTCTTATCCATGTTAATTGTCAAAACCATAGTCACGTGACAATGATAATGAAAAATCCAAGCTCATATGGACTGAACTCAATCTTAATTTCTTGCCACCTGGCAGCTTAAGGGCCTGCCATTGCTTCCAAGTTGTTGTGCAACTAATTGAGAACTCTAAGAACTCATATGCAAAGAAAACTTTAACTGGAATGGGCACAGAATATGTCAACACGGTAGGTTATAAACCTCAAGTCGTGTGCTAGTGAAGAACTTCAGGTTTTATTCTTGATTAGTTCTTGAGACTTTCAAGACCTTTAAGACTCCCACTTTCCTCTTGACCTATAAGACTCCCTTGTCAAACATCCAAGAGAAAGTGCGGATTCTAATCAAGACAAACACTTCACACAATTTGTCACACCCCGAAACCCAGGGCGGAAACATTTCGGGGCGGAGGTGACTTCATGTATGTATCACAACCAATGTACATAGTAAGCGAAGTAAACAAACATTACATTACATATTAGAATTTACATTTGTTTGAAAATCAAGTATTACAGTTGTTATACATATGTATATATGAACAAAAGTAAAGACGCATCTTCTAAGCAATCCGTCTTCGCCAAAAAGAATCGCTGGGTACCTGTCTAATGTGGACCTGAGAATACAAGCAGTTTGAAAATCAGCATAAAGCATGGTGAGTTCATAAGCGGTTTTGTTTTCTGAAAAGTGAACAAGTTTCCTTTCGATTTATGAAAAAGTGACGAATCCAAGAAAATCTCATATTTTCTTATATGTAAATTTTGGTTATCTGTTTTGTTACACAAATCTGGTTATGAACAATAGTTATCCCAGGAAAATCCCATATTTTCCTAAAAGTTGGTTACTGAGCTGAAATGTAATGTAAAAGATGTATTCTGAAGACCTGGTTATCCTTGTGAAATGTATTAGTTTTAACATGCACATAAAACTAATAAGTATAAAGTAAACAAATTACTAACCCATTATTACTAACAAGTAAATCTCTGTTATCCAAATTGCGAGTTCCATAACCATATGATAGACTAGATATGGCAATATGTAGTCCACATCACTTTATGACTTTCGTCACCCTTGAACCTTTCGGTTCGGCTGTAGCTAGCTGCCAGGTGTGGGGTAGTCAGCCCCGTATAGATCTATACACTTAATTCACGCTCCCTATCTAAGAGATTCTGGTTACGGAGGCGGTCCTCCACTCGCGTATCTCTGTGGAGTGTTTCCGAGGACGTGTCTCTAATTTATAGGAATAACAAATTTACTAGTAATAATACAGAAAAACAATGAATCCTACACTCGCGTATCTCTGTGGAGTGTTACCGAGGACAAATCAAATGTATCAATATGTTGCTTTTAACAATAATAATATGAAACTATTCGTTTGTGAAATATAAAACATAACAGTTTATAAGAGTTTCACAAATAGTTTAATGTTTGGTTAATACTGTTTTCCATTGTTAAAAGCATGTGAATATCAAACAGTTTAAATGTAATAAATACTTTAAGTACAAGATATTCTTGTACTTTTGCTTGTATTCTCCCTCTGAAAACATTTAAAAACACTGAAAAAGGGTAGTGGTATGAACTCACCAGTCGAGAAAACGAGTCAATTTGGATGCTAAGTGTCAGTTCGGGGCTTGATAACGTGCGAGGTTCCTATGTAATATGGAATGATACACAAATGTATCTAATTAGACTTCAAACCACTAATTAGATAAGAGTAAACACTTCTAGATGTGAAAACACTTCAATCCAAGTGTTTAGAGTGACCCGGGTAGCAACTCCCCAAGAGTAAACTCCTTTGGGAGTTTAAGGTCCAAATGACCCATTCCCCATGAGTTTACGGCCGTAAACTCATGGTGGGGTGTTCTTGGTTGCTAAATGGCCTTATAACACTTGTGGGTTGATGCTAGACTTGGTTTCAAGGCTTTTGAATGTGAATTGAATAACCTAAGGGCCATTTGAGGAGTTTACGGCAGTAAACTATGAGTTTACGGCTGTAAACTCTTGTGTGACATGTTTCAATGTGTTTTGGTGGTCTTAGGTCAATTACAATGCACAAATGAAGGTTCTAGGGTTGATTATATGGCTTACAAAGTGTTTGGGACTTGAATTGACCTTGGAAAAGTAGTTTACGGTCTATGAAGATGTTCTTGGGAGTTTACTACCTTAAACACATGATTTTACAACCATAAACTCATGTTTGTCCAAGGTTCATGGGTTTTAATGGTTGAAGGTTAAGCATACAAAGTTCTAGGTTCAATTCCAAGCCATACAAGGTGTTAAAGGCATTTTAACACCCATTTGAAGAGTTTATGGTCTAAGGAGATGAGTTTATGGTCTAAGAATGTTCTTGGACCGTAAACTCAAGTTTGTCTCATTTGTGTAAGATTTGGTGCATTTCTTGAAGGATTTTAAGGTTCTATGCACTCATGGAAGTTCATTGGAGGTGTTTAGGGGCAAACTAACACCCTAAAAGGTGTTTAAGGTCTATGAATGAGGTTTTACGGTCCAAGCATGTTCTTGGACCGTAAACTTATGTCCATGCCTCAAATGGTGTGATTTTGGGGTCCTAAGCTCATGCATGCAAGTTTCAAAGCCATATCTAAGCACTAGAAGTGGTTTGGAGGGGTTTTGGAGCTTCAAAACCCTCCTTAGGGGTGTTCACGGTTTTGGGAGGGTCCCCAAACCGTAAACACATGTTCATGTTGTTTTTGAGTGATTCAAACATAGATTTGCATGCCAATCAAGTTAGACTACAAGTTAGGATAGATTGCTTACCAAATTGAGGCTTGAAAGGGGGGTTTTTGGACCAATTTCTAGTTCTAGAGAGAGAGTAATGAGAGAAAGTTGTGAGATGTGCAAAAGTCTTCAAAAGTTGTCCACTCAACCTTTATATAGGGGTTGGGTTTGAGACCCGGTGGAATTTTACCCGATACTAACGTTAGACGAGCCTTTTGGTCGCACCCGATAAAGTTGCCGTAATTACGACTTAGATGAAACTAAATATTTTCTAAATGGAAATAGAAAATATTTTAATGTTTTAAAAATGTATTCTCGACACTTTTAAAACCTAAATAGAAGTCGCAATAAATTAATCTAAAACAAAGCTAACGGAAAAATTGGAACGCAACGGCTTAATTTACAGAAACAGGTTACAATAACGGAATGAACTTCGGGTTGTCACATTATCCCCTTGTTAGAGGGAATTTCGTCCCGAAATTCAAGATTAAGATACAAATCATGGATCTGGAAATAGATGCGGATACTTTTGTTTCATCGAGTCTTCACGCTCCCAAGTGAATTCCGGTCCCCGCTTGGCATTCCAGCGAACCTTCACTATCGGGATGCGGCTTTGCTTCGTACGTTTGATCTCTCGATCCATGATTTCGACTGGTTCCTCCACGAAGTTCAAGTTTTCATTGATCTCGTTCTCGTCTAATGGAATCACGAGGGTTTCATCAGATAGGCACTTCTTAAGGTTCGATACGTGAAAGACGGGGTGGATGTTACTAAGCTCTTGAGGTAGTTGGAGTTTATAGGCTACAGGACCGATCCTGGCGAGGATCTCGAAGGGTCCTTCAACAGGGCAAGACCTTCAACAGGACTCGGTCTCCAACCTGGAACTCCAGAGGTTTCCGTCGTATATCGACGTAACTCTTCTGTCTATCTCGTGAAGCTCTCAATCGTTCCTGGATTTGGATGATCTTTTCGGTAGTTTCGCGGATAATTTTAGGACTAGTGAGAGCATTATCAGGGAATTGAGTCTTGGCTAGCTGCGTGTCTCCTACCTCGGCCCAGCACAGAGGGGATCTGCACTTGCGACCATAGAGGGCCTCGAACGGAGCAGCTTTGATACTGGTATGGTAACTGTTGTTATATGAGAACTCTATCAAAGGCAAATGTGTGTCCCACGACTTTCCAAAATCTATGACACATGCCCTCAACATGTCTTCCAGAGTTTGGATAGTTCTCTCACTCTGTCCATCGGTTTGAGGATGATAAGTCGTGCTCATGTATAGTTTAGTTCCAAGAGCCTTCTGAAGGGACTGCCAAAACCTGGAGGTAAACCTGCTATCTTGGTCAGAGATAATGGACGCAGGTACACCGTGCAGTTGAACTACCCCCTGGATGTAGATCCGCACGAGTCTTTCCATCTTGAACGATTCTTTAATCGGAATAAAGTGAGCAGATTTTGTCAAACGATCGACAACTACCCAAATGGTATCGTACCCACTCGGAGATTTGGGTAACTTGGTGATGAAATCCATGGTAATCGTCTCCCATTTCCATTCAGGTATTTCGGGTTGTTGGAGCAGACCCGAGGCTTTCTGGTACTCAACTTTCACCTTGGCGCAAGTCAGGCACTTGCTCACGAATGTAGCTATCTCAGCTTTCATGTTTAGCCACCAGTAATGTCTCTTGAGATCCAGGTATATATTGTCCGAACTTGGGTGAACAGAGTATCTAGTCTTGTGTGCTTCCTCCATGACAATCACCCTAAATCCTCCGAACTTTGGGGTCCAAATTCGGTCCATGAAACAGTAGAATCCGTCACCTCTGATCTCAAGTTTCTTATTCATTCCCCTCAAGACTTCATTTGACACGTTCTCTAGTTTGAGGGCTTCAAATTGGGCGTCTCGGATTTGCTTGGATAAATGGGAATGGATAGTCATCGTCAGTGTCTTCACTCTACGGCTTGAACTTTCCTTTCGGCTAAGGGCATCTGCTACCATATTGGCCTTGCCAGGATGATAGGGAATCTCACACCCATAATCGCTGAGCAACTCTACCCATCGTCGTTGCCTCATGTTTATGTCCTTCTGATTGAGGATGTGCCGCAGGCTCTTATGGTCAGTGAAAAGCGTACACTTGGTCCCATAGAGATAATGTCTCCAGATCTTCAGTGCAAAGACTACAGCTCCTAGTTCCAAGTCATGAGTGGTATAGTTGACCTCGTGTGCCTTCAGCTATCTCAAGGCATATGCAATTACTTTTCCCCTTTGCATAAGCACACAGCCTAATCCCTTATTAGATGCATCACAATAAACAACGAAGTCCTCCGTCCCTTCGGGCAGGGACAAAACAGGCGCGTTGCACAAGGCTCGCTTTAACGTTTGGAACGCAGATTCTTGATTTTCACTCCAACAAAAGGGTACACCTTTCTGTGTTAGAGTGGTTAGAGGTCTGGCGATTCTGGAAAATTTTTGGATGAATCTCCGATAATAGCCGGCGAGACCCAAGAATTGACGGATTTCTGTGGGTGTCTTCGGTCCCGACCAATTCTCTATCGCTTTATTCTTGGAAGGTTCCACGTGTATACCTTCTTCACTAACCACGTGACCAAGGAAAGTTACCTTACGAATCCAGAATTCGCACTTGGAGAATTTCGCGTATAGCTTTTCGGATCTAAGGGTTTCCAACACTGACCTCAAGTGTTGCTTGTGATTTTCTTCACTTCTGGAGTAGACAAGGATGTCGTCAATGAACACGATGACTAATTTGTCTAAGAAGGGACGACACACCCGGTTCATCAGGTCCATGAACACAGCCGATGCATTGGTTAGACCGAAGGGCATCACTACGAACTCATTGTATCCATACCGAGTCCTGAAAGCTATTTTGGAAACATCACTCTCATGAACTCGTAACTGATGGTACCCTGACCTAAGGTCTATCTTCGAGAAGTAGCTAGCTCCCTGAAGTTTATCGAAGAGGTCATCTATTCGCGGAAGGGGATATCGGTTCTTGATGGTCAACTTATTAAGCTCACGATAGTCGATGTACATTCGGAAGGATCCATCTTTCTTCTTCACAAACAATACCGGAGCTCCCCAGGGTGAGGAAATTGGTCTGATGAACCCTTTGCTGAGTAGCTTGTTAAGTTGGCTGGATAACTCCTGCATTTCTGCTGGAGCTAAACAATATGGAGACTTGGCTACGGGGGTAGCTCCAGAGATTAGGTCGATGCGAAACTCAACTTGACGTTCAGGAGGAATTCCCGGAAGCTCTTCGGGAAAGACGTCAGGAAAGTTGCAGACTTTGGGGATGCTCGGGAGGTCTTTAACTTCCTGTTTCTCATTGATTACATGGGCTAGGAATGCTTGGCACTCCTTCCGCAGAAGCTTTTGAGCTTTGATGCAGGAAATGATGTGAAGATTGGAGCTAAGCTTATCTCCATAGATCATGAGAGTCTGACCAGAAGGAAGGCTGAGATGGATGGCTTTTTCATAACAAAGGATATCAGCATGATTGGGACTCAACCAATCCATGCCAATGATGACATCAAAGCTCTTTATGGAAACTAGCATAAGATCAATGGGAAAAGTATGGTCGTTCAAGGTAAGGATGCAGCCTATGAAGATATCTCTAGTGTTTTCTTTCTCACCATTAGCCATCGCGACGGTAAATGTTTCGGTTAATGGTTGGGGATTATTTTTAAGAAGTTGTTTGAATGAATGGCTAACAAAACTACGTTCAGCACCAGAATCGAAAAGGATACTAGCATAAGAGTTGTCGAGAAGGAACGTACCCGAAACAACGGTGGGATCGGTGACTGCCTCCTCCCGTCCCATGGCTAGGACTCTTCCAGTATTATCAGCTTTAGTCTTCTTGGGGCAATTTCTCTTGAAATGCCCGACTTCCCCACAATTGTAGCAGGCTTGACCAACACCTGCTCCAGAAGATTGATTGGATGATTGGGCTGGTGCTTTGCAGAATCGAGTCGTATGCCCCTTTTTACCACAGTTGGTGCATGATAGCTCACGGCAGGGGCCAGGGTTATGGTGGTATTTACACTTTTCACACTGAGGAAGGCTACCAACATATCTACTAGTAGGTGTTTGAGTTGTGGATCCCACAACAGAAGCAGCAGCAACAGGGGTAGTAGCAGCATGGACTGCTACAGTCTATTGTTTCTTTGAGGATCCTTGATTAGACTGACTTTCTTTTTCTTCCAAAACTTTCTTTTCTCACCACTCCTCTTGGTCGGTTCAGGAGTAGTGGTTGCTTCCTCGTGGTCGTCACTATGGTCAATCGGAGTCTAGGCTAAGCTTTTGGCACTGTCATATGTATCCGGTCTCGCAGATAAAACATTTCCTTTGGTCGGTTGGGTTAGCCCCCAGATGAATCTCTCAATATTCTTACTCTCTGGGGTAACCAATCCCGGACGGAGTAGCATTAGGTCATCAAATCTGGATGTGTAGGCGACGATATCGGAACCTTTCATCTTCAGATTCCAGAGCTCATGCTCAAACTTCTGTATTTCGCCCCGAGGGCAGTACTCAGCTAGAAGAAATTCCTTCATGGCCTCCCAACCCATAGCATTAGTTAAAGGTAGAGTTAAGGATTTGACTCGGCCGTTCCACCAAGTCAAAGCTTTATCGGTTAAGGTACAAGTGGCGAACTTCACCTTATCAGACTCCGAACAAGCACAGATTTCAAAGATAGATTCGATTTTCTCGAACCATCGGGTGAGGGAAATGACACCTCCAGTGCCATCAAAGGACGTGGGTTTCGCATTCATGAAATCTTTATAGGAACACTCCTTTCGGTGTCCCTGGCTACCTTCCTGGTTTTGAGGCTGGGGACCACCTCCTGAACCACCGGGGTTCATTTGCGACATGGCGGCTGCTACTGCGACAGTAACAGCTGTCTGGAACATCGCAGGATCAATTTGAGGAGGAGGTGGTGGCGGAGGAGGATTTTTGTTCTTTGAGCTGGGTCTTTTTCTTGGAGGCATCTTGATCTATAAATATCAGGAAAGAGAGGATGGTAAGTCCTCTGAATTGAATCAAGAGATATGACAGATATTGAATTCTATTAAGCGATAAAGCAGGAATGAATTATCAAAGCAGATAAATTATCGCTAAGAGAATGATCGAGGAGCAACGTTGGAATGAGGATTTCTATAACAAAGTTGGCTCTAGAAATACTCCCATAGTATTTCATGATTCGCTACGACGACGGCTCATTGTTTGGGTATTGGGTAAGTTTTAGGCATGCCGCATACTACAGTCACTCCCAAGCACATGTTGGCTATGTCTCGAATGAATATAGTTGGCCAGGCTATATTGATCCTAGACACGACTACATAACTGCCCAGGTTTAACCGCATCATACAACACCCATTTACTTATGTTTTGTTCTACTTGTAGTTATGGATCTCGACGGGTAGGTATACTTATATACTCTTTGAAAATACTTATATTTTAAAGTATACTTTTAGTTCAGAGCACTTAGGCCCCTTAATGTTTATAGTTTTATACCATGTAAGGTTTGGTATACTTAGTTCACTATAAACAAGGGCTCTGATACCAATCTGTCACACCCCGAATCCCAGGGCGGAAACGTTCCGGGGTGGAGGTGACTTCATGTATGTATCACAACCAATGTACATAGTAAGCGAAGTAAACAAACATTACATTACATATTAGAATTTACATTTGTTTGAAAACCAAGTATTACAGTTGTTATACATATGTATATATGAACAAAAGTAAAGACGCATCTTCTAAGCACTCTGTCTTCGCCAAAAAGAATCGCTGGGTACCTGTCTAATGTGGACCTGAGAATACAAGCAGTTTGAAAATCAGCATAAAGCTGGTGAGTTCATAAGCAGTTTTGTTTTCTGAAAAGTGAACAAGTTTCCTTTCGATTTCTCAAAAAGTTATGAATCCAAGAAAATCCCATATTTTCTTATATGTAAAGTTTGGTTATCTGTTTTTTTACACAAACCTGGTTATGAACAACTGTTATCCCAGGAAAATCCCATATTTTCCTAAAAGTTGGTTACTGAGCTGAAATGTAATGTAAAAGATGTATTCTGAAGACCTGGTTATCCTTATGAAGTGTATTAGTTTTAACATGCACATAAAACTAATAAGTATAAAGTAAACAAATTACTAACCCATTATTACTAACAAGTAAATCTCTGTTATCCAAATTGCGAGTTCCATAACCATACGATAGACTAGATATGGCAATATGTAGTCCACATCACTTTATGACTTTCGTCACCCTTGAACCTTTCGGTTCGGTTGTAGCTAGCAGCCAGGTGTGGCGTAGTTAGCCCCGTATAGATCTATACACTCAAGTCACGCTCCCTATCTATAAGATTCTGGTTACGGAGGCGGTCCTCCACTCGTGTATCTCTGTGGAGTGTTTCCGAGGATGTGTCTCCAATTTATAGGAATAACAAATTTACTAGTAATAATACAGAAAAACAATGAATCCTCCACTCGCGTATCTCTATTGAGTGTTACCGAGGACAAATCAAATGTCTCAATATGTCGCTTTTAACAATAATAATACGAAACTATTCATTTGTGAAATATAAAACATAACAGTTTATAAGAGTTTCACAAATAGTTTAATGTTTCGTTAATATTGTTTTCCATTGTTAAAAGCATGTGAATATCAAACGGTTTAAATGTAATATATACTTTAAGTACAAGATATTCTTGTACTTTTGCTTGTATTATCCCCCTAAAAACATTGAAAAACACTGAAAAAGGGTAGGGGTATGAACTCACCAGTCGAGAAAACGAGTCGATTTGGATGCTAAGTGTCAGTTCGGGGCTTGATAACGCACGAGGTTCCTATGTAATATGGAATGATAAACAAATGTATCTAATTAGACTTCAAACCACTAATTAGATAAGAGCAGACACTTCTAGACGTGAAAACACTTCAATCCAAGTGTTTGGAGTGACCCGGGTAGCATCTATGGACGAATATGGTTTGGATATGGAGTTTACTCCCCAAGAGTAAACTCCTTTGGGAGTTTATGGTCCAAATGACCCATTACCCATGAGTTTATGGTCGTAAACTCATGGTGGGATGTTCTTAGTTGCTAAATGGCCTTATAACACTTGTGGGTTGATGCTAGACTTGGTTTCAAGGCTTTTGAATGTGAATTGAACAACCTAAGGACCATTCAAGGAGTTTACGGTAGTAAACTATGAGTTTACGTCCGTAAACTCTTGTGTGACATGTTTCAATGTGTTTTGGTGGTCTTAGGTCAATTACAATGCACAAAGGAAGGTTCTAGGGTTCATTTTATGGCTTAGGAAGTGTTTGGGACTTAAATTGACCTTGGAAAAGTAGTTTACGGTCTATGAAGATGTTCTTGGGAGTTTACTACCTTAAACACATGAGTGTATAACCGTAAACTCATGTTTGTCCAAGATTCATGGGTTTTAATGGTTGAAGGTTAAGCATACAAAGTTCTAGGTTCAATTCCAAGCCATACAAGGTGTTAAAGGCATTTTAACACCCATTTGAAGAGTTTATGGTCTAAGGAGATGAGTTTACGGTCTAAGAATGTTCTTGGACCATAAACTCAAGTTTTTCCCATTTTTGTAAGATTTGGTGCATTTCTAGAAGGATTTTAAGGTTCTATGCACTCATGGAAGTTCATTGGAGGTGTTTAAGGGCAAACTAACACCCTAAAAGGTTCTTGGACCGTAAACTCATTTCCATGAACTCATGGATGTTCTTGGACCGTAAACTCATTTCCATTCCTCAAGTGGTGTGATTTTGGGGTCCTAAGCTCATGCATGCAAGTTTCAAAGCCATATCTAAGCACTAGAAGTGGTTTGGAGGGGTTTTGGGGCTTCAAAACCCTCCTTAGGGGTGTTCACGGTTTTGGGAGGGTCCCCAAACTGTAAACACATGTTCATGGTGTTTTTGAGTGATTCAAACATAGATTTGCATGCCAATCAAGTTAGACAACAAGTTAGGATAGATTGCTTACCAAATTGAGGCTTGAAAGGGGGGTTTTTGGACCAATTTCGAGTTCTAGAGAGAGAGTAGTGAGAGAAAGTTGTGAGATGGGCAAAAGTCTTCAAAATTTGTCCACTCAACTTTTACATAGGGGTTGGGTTTGAGACCCGGTGCAATTTTACCCGATACTGACGTTAGACGAGGCTTTTGGTCGCACCCGATAAAGTTGTCGTAATTACGACTTAGATGAAACTAAATATTTTCTAAATGGAAATAGAAAATATTTTAATGTTTTCAAAATGTATTCTTGACACTTTTAAAACCAAAATAGAAGTCTCAATAAATTAATTTAAAACAAAGCTAACGGAAAAATTGGAACGTAAGGGCTTAATTTACAGAAACGTGTTACAATAACGGAATGAACTTCGGTTTGTCACACAGTTGGCCTTAGTTGGTCTTTGTTTTATCCAAAACATCACAACTTACCAATTTCAAATGTACAAGAGTAGAAAGCTTTTACTCTTACATTTGACAAGTGTTTTAAACCTTCTTTAAGACATGTCACTCAAGTTACAATCTTGGAGTATGACTCTAAGACTTATATTGGAACGAAGAATGACTCATCTTCTTGATTTAACCATTTCAACAATTCAAGATTCCTCTTCTTAGTCATAAGAATGCACTAAGATTCCCTTAGATAACTAATTGTGCTATGGTTTCTTAATCATTAAGATGATCACAAAACTGATACTAAAGTACTCTCCCATCTTTTCAGATTTTAGAAACTTTTATCTTTCTTCATATGTTGATTCTTCTTATTCACTCTGCCTTACATTGGAACCTTTTCCAATGTCTCAGAATTACACTTAAGCTTGTAAGTATAACCATATTTACTGAGCTTTAGTAAATAATGACGAATAATATTATCGATCTTTTGTGGTGGACTTGACCAATGCACAAGAATGTTTACTCGATCCCTTAGTCCTTCACTTGACTCACATATACATGTGAACAAGGAACTAGTCTTAATTTTCCAAAGATGAAAAATTCTCATCCATCATGCTATACAACTTGCATGATTCCAAGTTCCGATCCAATTCAAACTTGGGTGATGAGGATCTTTCCTTATTTGGTAAATTTAGACATTACCACAAATGAAAGAATCAATTTCATATTTCCACTCTTGCTATTAATGGAATCATATAAGTAACTATTTTTCCTCAAATGCCATTGTAAGGATATTTTAAAATAAATAAAATCATCATTTTTCCTTTTATTTTAAAAACTTTGCGGAAAAACTATCCTTACAATGCAAAAGATCATGGAAACTTTGTTGTTAACTATTCCTAAGCAATATCTCATAACTCCTAAGAAGTAGCTCAAGAGTCCGATCTTCAAACTATGCGACAGAAATCCATCTACGCGATCAGATTCAGCATATTCTTTCGTTAAGTTTCTTCATTTTTCTTTGATTCTTAAAACGTCAACATGTGACCCAGTCACATCATGTATCAAGAATCTCATAATAGAAACTTAGCAGAGTTAGATAGTGGACTTTACCTGAACTTGAGTCAAACTTATTGACTTTAACACCCTTAGGTAAATTGGCAGCTTCGCAACCAATGCCCCTTCCTTTGGCAATATAAACATATGGACCCTTTGGTAATGGTACACGGGACTATCACAGACTTAGCTTTTCTCTTTACCATTTGGTCAACCGAGTTGACTACGGCCAATCCCTTTCCATTGGGAAGAGAGAGCTTTACTCGATATCCAATGTCATCATTGTCAATGTCCATAAAGTTTTAGGAAGTTGATCTTAGCAAATGGATAACATCATTAAGGGTCTTGTCTTAGTCTGTTTCATAGGAGTCCCAAACGAACTCACTATGTAACTTAGAAAGTAGTTGAGCCACCAACTTTCTCAAGACTTTGACACCCAACTCTCCCGCCTTGTCATTATGTGACTACATCTCCAAGATGTGATCACACATAGACCTTTGCTTGCCAATAGGGATTGAGTGACCTTAAACTTTTCAAGAACTTGTGGGTTAGGGAGAATAATTGGAGGAGGTGCAAGAAGTATGATTTCCATGGGACATCATCTTCATTTAGGAAAGCTTGTTTCAAGAGATTTGGGAAGATCATAGATGTACAAACCAGACATCTTTTGGGAGATATTCAAGATAGTTGATCTTAAAGTCCTTAATATGACACCCAATATGAAATATTAACGCTAGGACCAAACAAACTATTTTATAACTTAGAAGAGGGATGCCGTAATCCAAGCTATAAAATATTTGAAGGTAGGTGAATGACGATTCACCAATTTCCACCAAGATAAACGAAATGTATTATTAGGTTTTAATTGGATTTGAAACTCCTAGATCTTTTGAGATTCATTGAACTTTTCAATGGCATGCTTCAATCTCGAGTGTGCCCTTGAGGTTTTGTGATTGGAATGTCGAGGATCACAAAACAAGGTGTGAAGTAACCATGCAAATTACTTGGTACCCTTAAGTATTTACCCCTCAATCGATGTGTCGGTTAACCACACACGCTCCATCGATACTATGATAAACATTAAGTCACCCTTTGCCTACCTTGTTAAATGCGAGTTAGTGTGCCGGTTAACCACACACGCTCCACTAACCGACTTAAACAAAGTGCAAAGTGTAATTTCATGGATTAGCACCTTATTCACATTTTCCTAAGTAACTAAGATTGGGTATTAATAAAAAGTTTAGTTACTTAGTATTTATCATTAATACTTTTAATGAAGGGAGAATTCTAGTCCTTGTCCTACCCATTCGGCTAACGACCCTCCACCGGTCAAGGAAGCGGTGGGTGAGAGTGGACACCCATTAAAATGCCATTTTATAGGCAGTAACCTTATACTCCCCTTATAGACCGGCTTCGTGAATAAGGCCTACTAACAGTAAGACTGACTTTACTCTTATACATATTTATAAATATTATTAACTTATAATATTATAAAGTATAAGGGTTAAATTTTAACTTTTAAAATTCTAAGGGCTAACTCGGAAATAAAGTATTCATAAGTGAAAACTTTTAAATTCCAAAACTTGAGGGAAAGTTTTGAAACTATTCAAAACTAATTAATTCCATAACTTGTGTGTTTAAAGTAGTTTTAATCTAAAAACTCTTCAAGTTCCATAACTTGAGGACAACTTATGGAAGACTTTAAACTATTAAAGAATGTAACTTTTTCTTTAATTTATAACTTATGGAATTAATTAAGATTACACATTTTATTACTTAATGAAGTGACTCTTGAACGTCCATAACTTAAGGACAAGACTCTTCATTTTTTTATCCATTGCTAACTTTTATGAGTTTTATGAAACTTAAATGTGACTTTTCATATAACTTGAGGACAAGTTACAAAAACACATTTTAGAATCAACTCTTATATTAATTTGAATTAAAAACAATAATTTCACATAACTTTCTATTAATCTAAGCAACTCATAAGAACAAGATAATTCAAATCAAACTTTTTCATGTAATTAGCCAAATCACTAAACTAATTCAAAACATGAATCTATTGACAATTATCTTTGAAATTGGATTAGCATGAACATTACCACATCAAAAACAAGTTTATAAGTTCAAAAACAACTTAGGGTAATGTTCCTAGTCCATTTCTAGCCAAAAAACTTGAAAATATGTTGTCTGGGGCTCCTACTCGTCGAGTGCATGAACCTACTCGACGAGTAGGATGATTTTACACATGGACTCGGCGAGTTCATCAGTGGACTCGGCGAGTCCAGTGCCCAGAAAGCCAGAAAATCGATTTTTTCAGCAATTTGCATCAAGTATAAGAGAAAGCAAGCCTAGGCTCTGATACCACTGTTGGGTTTTGAGCATTCTAACACTCCTAAGTGTACATGCAACCCTAAATACCTTGGATCTATGTTTTCTCTATTATACGTGAAAATATGAACTTTCCAAGGCATTATCCTAATCTAGCATACAAAACAATGAATATAACAAGATAGAATACATACCTCTTTGATGTAGAAAGTCTTCATGAAGCTTGAGTGCCTAGTGCCCCAAGTGTGACACCTCAAATGGTTCACACAACATCAATTGCTTTTGGAATAACCTTGAGAGAAATGTAGAACACTTGAAATCGGCTAGCCCTTCACTAGAATGATACTAGTGCCGATTTTGGTCAAGAATAAGATACATATATAGTTAGGGTTACACCATGTAAACCCTAATTGACATGGCCTTTCATTTCCATGATCCATGGGTACAAAAACACCATGGAGCATCCATGGAGCATCATATGGGTTTTAGCCCAACTAGATAATCCATGGAGCATTAGCCCACTATATAAGTATGGATGATTTACACAATCAACCTATATATTTAATTAGTCTTCTTTTGATAACTTAATTAATCCTAGATTAATTCTTGATCAATACTAATTAAATAATCTTATTAATATATTAGAAGTTATAATATATTAACCAACCTTAAGTGTTTTTTCTCTCATTATAGTCTATCAAAATGCATGATGCCATGCAACCCAAATGGACCATGCCGAGTCGGGTCAAGTCTTACCAACTATATTTATGGACTTAGACATTAATCCAACATTGGTGCCTTAGACCTTGTTGATATATTGAGGATAACTCACCTCGCAACTACCGAAACTTTGAACTGAACCCGAATCACCGCCTCACCAAAAATCCCGAACTATCCGAAGGAGCAAAACAATCATTAGTCCAAACAAAATATCCTTCCAAGGGTAAATTGACCAATTTACCCTTAACTCAATCCGGTTCATGACTAAGGCCCACAATCAAAATATGAAAGGCCCATCACTAGATAAGCTCTCAAGCTCACTAATGGCCCATTAATGGCCCAATTTGCTACATTGGGCCCATTCTCCTTATTGGGCCTTACCCTAAGCCCAACACCTATACTTGGACCATCTTCCCTGACTCCTGATGGCCCACTAAGGCCCAAAGTCCCAAATTCCAAAGCGCAACCCACATTGAGGCCCAAATACTCAAGGCCCAACTAGCAGCATTACGCGGGGCGTAACTCAACATACGCTTAGTGTAGCAACTCCATGACGAGTACGATGGGCGTACCTACACGTACGCTCAGCGTAGTGCTCTGTTAAGTCATTTACTCATTAAGTACTTACTACTCCATTCCAAGGGCTACAAACTCAGATCCAGGTCTTATTTCACGACTTAAACCATAAAGTCACTGACTTGGTGACTTAATATGGCTCAAACCAACTCAAACTTCCAAAATGATCTTCTACATCCAAGAAGAGAACTAGATCTCATGAATGGGCTTAATAGAACCCCAAAGGTTGGAACTTTACTGCTTATGGGACTCATATGACTCTAAGGGAGGCAACCCAGATCTTAGAAACGAGCTTAACCCACCAAGACCCAATCTTGGGACCAAAAGGTCCATAAACTTGTACTAGAGGAGATCTAAGAGATTAATCATCAAGCTCGAGACTTTTTACCTTGCAGAGGTCCGAAATGAAGCACTTATCCCAGATCTACAAGCTCTAGCCTCAAAAGTTCCTCCTTGCCAACCTTCTTCTCTTTGCTTCCAAGCTTTAATCCACTAAAATGGGTTCCCCAAGGTCAAACACACCCAACAATGGAGGTGGGACGGCTATCTAGGGTTTCTGAGGATGAGAGAGTGTTTATGCAGGCTAGGGTGAGAACCATTATGTTCCTTTTATAGTGCTTAGCCCAAAAATTAGGGTTTTGAGACTCTGAGAGTACACTGGGCGTACTTCTCGTACGTTGGGCGTACGCCTTGCACACCCGCGACCAACTTGCCCCATTACGCTGGGCGTAACCCAGCTTACGTCGGGCGTACCCACATGCGCCCCAACATGCATGCATGGTTTTCCATGCAAACTTTTTTCTATAACGATTATCCTTTCCAAATCTTCAAAGTGTCATAACTCCTTCATTCTAGATCCGATTCTGATGAACTTTATATCCACGGAAAGGTGGCGAGAAGCCCTATGCTTCTATCCACATACACCGGTCCAAAGCATTCTCGAATAAAACCCATTGCCTATAAAAGACCAAAACGCCCTTACTCTTGATCCCAGGGATCCATGAATGATTACTCTTAGAACGGGGCGTTACAATTCTCCCCCACTTAAATTAGGCTTCATCCTCGAAGCCTGCGACAAAATAACTTCCGAACAACCCCTGCACTGCAGGTTCCGATTACCCATCATCTCAGGTTCTTGGCCTCCGACCGAAATCTTTTATACCGTCCTCAACATCGGTCCAAGCTACTCCCGAGTTTGTTAACCTGCTGTCTTACTTTCCTCTGTTCCAAATTTCCAATCTGGAGCCACTAACCTCCTCCTTTCCCAAAGAGACTGAAAATGTGTCTGTGCATCACTCAAAATTGCCACTACCTCAACGAGCAGCCAACCCGCAGGTGCTTCCGTATCTTTGGTGCAATCCAGTACCTCTTACTAATGATTGAGGCACGACGGTCATCCATTTACTCCACTTCCTCCCCTAACGGAGGACCCACGCTCCTTCCGGAGCTACATACCGTTTCCTTTCCAGGAAAAATTCATTCAACGACTCTTACGCGCCTGCGCGTACCACTGAGCTAAACCCCCCTCTACATTATCCATGTAGAGAAACTGATATTCTCGAACTCCGCCTACTTTGATTCTGCTCGCAAGGACTCTCGGGTCCATGCACTACCTTCCACTAACATGATCAATACTTGGGGCCAGACCATATCAATTACCATAACCTGGCGACAAATTCACTCATTCTCCTCATACTAATCCACTAACACATACAGAGTCTTCAGCATGACTAGACCGCCTTACCAGGCCTTCAGCCTATCTGGACCACTCTCAGAACCTTCAGCATGTCTGGACCGCCCTCCGGGCCTTCATCTTTTCTGGACCATTCCCTGAGCCTTTGGCCTGACTGGTACGCCTTCCGGCCTTTAGTCTTCCCATACCGCTCAAACTATCATACGTCATTCCAACCATCCTTCCAGGGAATCCTTCTCGGACATACTGTTCTAGCCCCTTAGGGGTTCCGAATTCTCGTTCCGATCCCGGAATCCTTTCCATGGCCTAAACCCAGGCCTCACATCAACCACTATCCTTCCTGAACCCACGGTCTGCTCCATGCCCCCATTAGTCTATCACTTACTCACACCAGCCCACTCTCTTGGCTGACTGAAACACTGTCGAATCTCAACGGCTAATAAACCTCAATACTTGTCGATCCTCCTGAGAATTTTCCAATTCTCCCCACTTAGAGCACTGACTACCAACCACTGGTGACCCGACTGGCATCACTTAAACGTTCTTACTCAACAAATTCTCTTTTACTTGAACTGAATCAAAATGAGCAACCTTCACAAAATCACTTTCCCATCATCACACATCTCGAACTCTAAGGGAGTTCAACTCTTCGCTGAACACTTCTCAAATCGCAATTGCTATACCTGACAACAAGATCAATCAACCAAAATCTAACCATCAATCCCTTGGATACTAACCGACTTCAACCCTTAAATACCGATCCCTCAATAATACAATAAACCCGAAAGATCGAACGAATGCAATACAATGAATTATGCGAACAAAACCAACATATATAATACTCCATAACAACCATAAAATAAAATGATATCAAGAAGGAAACATAATCGTAGCTGAATCCGACACTGCCCTGACCTCCTCTGCTATAAGCTGAAAAGCACGTCCCTGAGCCCTCGGGGGCTCTGCTCCACCCTGACCTCCACCCGTGATCCTCACAGTGGCCGGTGTTGGAGCCTGCATCGGTCCTGCAGCATGTTGTGTACAGTTGGCCCTCATGTGACCAACCTGATGACACTGATAACAAATCCTCATATCCTGAACCGGGGCTAACTGACAACAATCCCTCGCATAATGCCCCTCTCTCCCGCACTTGCAGCATGCACCACCGGACCTACAAACTCCGGTGTGACCCTTCCCACACTTCCCACAAGTGCGGCTGCCCTGATCTCCCCACCTAGAATCAACGGTCTTGGACCGTTTCAACGCTTGCTGCGACTGCACCGGGGCCTGTCTCTGCTCTCTCAACTACAACTCAATCTCCAACTTACGCCGCCTGGCAGCCTCCTGCAACTCCAACAAGGTCTTGCACCTCTGCGTAGACACAAACTGCCTGATATCCCTCTTGAGCATACTCAGGTATCGGGACATCTGAGCTTGCTCCGAAGCAAACTTCGGGCAAAACATTACCCTCTCAGTGAATGTAACACCGTAAAAATTTGAAACAATTGTTTTTATACTTTTGAAAACCATAAAATATCATTCACATTCATTAAAAACATTGTATCAACATTGTTTCAGTATAAAACCCCAAGATCAGATTATATATAAACTCTAATGTGTGTGTGTACGAATCATGTCGGCGCCTTCCCGCACTCATCGCTAGTACCTGAAACACATAACACAACAACTGTAAGCATAAATGCTTAGTGAGTTCCCCAAAATACCACCTACACACATTCGCCCTTCCAGGCCATGACCTTCTAGTCCATGTGTCTTAGGTGACTTCCGTCCCAACCCGGTAAACCTTCCGGCCTTACCCGTGTCGAACTTCCGGTCCATAACTCCCTGACCTTCCGGTCCACATCATAATGCCTTCCGGCCCATATCATACATGGCATACATATCACATACATAACGCATACAGAACATGCAACGCATATCATACAAAACATGCATCTCATAATATACAAGACCTTCCGGTCACACATAGGTACCTTTCCAGGTACAGTATAGTGAGAAGACTCACCTCAGGTATTTCAGTAAGTCCCTGCCTCGGTAGAAATGTGACCTAGCCTCCGCCTAATCACATAAAGCAAATGCTCCAATAAATATAACTATACTCCAACCTTTCATTAACATCCTCAGAAGGGTAAAAGACCATTTTACCCCTCTCCTCGCTTAAAGGCCTCACTGCTGACCAAACCTTAAAGTCAACAAAAGTCAACGGTCAAACTTTGACCCGACTCGCCGAGTGCACCTGGGCGACTCGGCGAGTACACATGTGTCCACTGACTCTCTTAGTCCCTCTCTTGGCACATCGAGTCCTTCTCCTTACTCGAAGAGTCACACCTGGCATGAATCGTGGGGCCACCCCGACTCAACTCGCCGAGTCTCAAGAACAACTCGGCGAGTACCGCCTTGAACCCCAGTCCTCTGATCCTCTTCTGACTCACTGAGTCATCCCCCCACTCGGGAAGTCTACTCACAGAGCTTTTCACGTGAAACCCTAACCCTACTCGCCGAGTCCCAAGAACAACTCGGCGAGTTCATGCCATGCACTTGCTCTAATGACCTCCTGAGGTCAGATCTGTGCCCCTAATGCATAGATCTGGCCTTCTCAAGCAAGAAAGTCACGTAAAGCTCGAAGCTGATGCATATATATATATATATATATATATATATATATATATATATATATATATATATATATATATATATATATCAACATAATGGCATCAAATGGTGATTTAGTCCCAAAAATGGCAACCTAAGTCCAATAACCCCGAAATGGATCATAAAGTTCCATGGGTTAAAGTCTCTGGACCTCAATGAGTCCAGATCCAAAGCACAAACTCAAAAGGGGACTAAATACCTTACATATTCTTCTTCTAAAGGGTTTTAAAAACCCTAACTCTATGAAACAACACCCAAAACTGGAGAAGGTCTAAAGGAATACCTCAATGTGAAGCCTTTGATCTCAGAAGATGCTAGATTTGCACTTCCTTCAGCCTTCCCTTGCCTTGGTCACCTTCTCCTTCAAGTTTCACCAACAAAAGATCAACAATGGCCTTTCTTCTCCTCACAAGCGATCTAGGACTCTCTATGGGGTGTGGTAGCCGCAATGGACGGCCATAAGGGCCTTTAAATAGGTCTCAAACCCTGGAAATTAGGGTTTCATTAAACAGCATGGACTCGCCGAGTCCACTCATGAACTCGCCGAGTCCAACTGCGAACCCGCGTCCGAAATCCGCAACCATACTCGGTGAGTCTAGACGCCAACTCGCCGAGTTCCCCCACAAAACGCAAAAATAATGGAACAAGATCTCATACCTGTAAATCCGGGTGTTACAATTCTCCCTCACTAGAATCAGACTTCGCCCTCTAAGTCTCATTCTGCAAACAACTCTGTATGTTGCTCCCGCATCTCACGCTCCAGTTCCCAAGTCAACTCTGACCCTTTCCGGTGCTGCCACTGGACCTGCACCAGTGTCACTTCCTTGTTCCTCAAAACCTTGATCTTTCGATCCCTGATCGCCACTGGTCTCTCAGCATAATTCAGGCTCGTATCCACCTGAATATCTTCTAATGGCACCACTGCTGACTCGTCGGGTATACACTTACGCAACTGCGATACGTGAAAAGTGTCATGAATCTGACCTAACTTTGCTGGCAACTCCAAACGATAGGCTACCCTACCTACCCTCGCGATCACCCTGAAAGAACCAATATATCGGGGCCCCAACTTGCCCCTCTTCCTGAATCGGATCACTCCTTTCCAAGGAAAGACCTTCAGGAGTACGAAGTCGCCGACCTCGAGCTCGGACTGGCGTCTATCCGCATAACTCTTCTGACGACTTTGAGCGGTCAACAACCTCTGTCTGACCTGCTGGATCTGCTCTGTCGTCTGAAGCACAATCTCGGTGCTACCCATCACACGCTGCCCTACTTCTCCCCAGCAAATGGGGGTTTGACACCTCCTCCCATACAACAGCTCAAAGGGCAGCATGCCAATGCTCGAATGATGGCTGTTGTTATAAGAAAACTCCCCCAAGGGAAAATACATGTCCCAACTCCCTCCGAAATCCAATACACACGCTCGAAGCATATCCTCGAGTGTCTGAATCGTCCGCTCACTCTGCCCGTCCGTCTATGGGTGGTATGCGGTACTAAAATGCAGTCTCGTACCCAATTCCTCGTGAAACTTCTTCCAAAATCTGGAAGTAAAGCACACATCTCGATCTGAAACAATCGAGATCGGAACCCCATGCCGCGATACCACCTCCCTTACATATAACTCTGCCAACCTCTCAGCAGAGGAGCTCTTACTGATGGCAAGGAAGTGAGCACTCTTTGTCAACCTGTCCATAATCACCCAAATTACATCGACACCCCTCGCGGTCCTTGGCAATTTGGTGATGAAATCCGTGGTAATCTGTTCCTATTTCCACTCAGGAACCTCTAATGGCTGCAGCTTACCATGTGGACGTTGGTGTTAGGCCTTAACCCTGCGACAGGTCAAGCATCTCTCTACAAACCATGCGATATCCCTCTTCATACAAGGCCACCAATATTCCTTTTTCAGATCCAAATACATCTTAGTGGCCCCGGGATGGATCGAGAATTTCGATCGATGAGCCTCTTCCATCAAAATGGTACGCGTTCCACCCACGGACGGTACCCATATCCGACCCTGAAAATTCATAAGCCCCCGGCTATCGGTAACGAATTCTGATACTAGCCCGACAACTCGCTCTCTCTTCTGGCTTTCTGACCTCACAGCCTCAGCATGGGCCCCACGGATAGCATCCAACACCGGGGTCATCACTGTCAATCTCAAACACACATCCCGCAATGGGGCACCCTCCGTCCTTCGGCTCAAAGCATCGGCTACAACATTAGCCTTGCCCGGGTGGTACAGGATCTCACAATCATAATCCTTGACCATGTCCAACCACCTCCTTTGGCGCATATTCAGGTTGGGTTGATCCATCAAATACTTCAAGCTCTTGTGGTCTGTGTATATCGTACACTGAACCCCATACAAATAGTGACGCCAGATCTTGAGGGCGAACACCACAGCCCCCAGCTCCAGATCGTGGGTGGGATACCTCGACTCATGAGGCTTCAGCTGCCTCGAAGCATATGCTATCACATCCCCCCTCTGCATAAGCACCGCTCCCAAACCGGATATCGATGCATCGCAGTACACCACAAAATCCTCCATCCCTTTCGGGAGTGCGAGCACCAGGGCTTCGCACAACTTCTGGCGAAGTGTCTCAAATGAGGTATGCTACTCCGGACCCCATGAAAATGCAACACCCTTCCGGGTCAACTTGGTAAGTGGCACGGCGATCTTGGAGAAGTCCTGAATAAATCTCTGATAATAACCGGCCAATCCAAGAAAGCTCCTGATCTCAGTGGGCGATCTCGGCACCTCCCACCTCATGACTGCCTCAATCTTTGCCGGGTCGACCAATATCCCATTCTAGTTGATGAGATGTCCCAAGAACTGAACCTCTCGTAACCAGAAATCACACTTGGAGAATTTGGCATAAAGCCTCTCCGACCTCAATACCCCGAGAAGCTCTCTCAGATGCTCCTCGTGCTGCTCTCTAGATTTCGAATACACCAAAACCAAAATATCATCAATGAATACGATCACCGACTGATCCAGCATCGGTCTGCACACCCTGTTCATGAGATCTATGAACGCAGCCAGTGCATTCGTGAGCCCAAAAGACATCACCACGAACTCGTAATGCCCATAACGAGTTCTGAACGCTGTCTTCTGGACATCTTCATCCCGAACACTCATCTGATGATAACCCGACCTCAAATCTATCTTGCAGAACCAAGATGCCCCCTGTAACTGATCGAACAGATCATCGATCCTCGGCAACGGATACCAGTTCTTGACCGTCAACTTGTTCAACTCCTGGTAACCGATACACATCCGGTGCGAACAATCCTTCTTCTTGACAAAAAGGATCGGCGCTCCCCAAGGGGAGCTAGTCGGTCGAATAAACCCCTTACCCAACAGCTCCTGAAGCTGCGAAGATAACTCCTGCATCTCTGGCGGCGCGAGGCGATAAGGTGCCTTGGCGATAGGTGCTGCTCCCGGAACCAAATCGATACGGAACTCCACTTGCCTCTCCGGAGGCATGCCCGGTAATTCCTCAGGAAAAACATCCGGAAACTCGCACACTATCGGAACTTCCTCCATCGAACTTGGCCTCCCCGCGGCCACGCGCGTGTCCAACACATAGGCTACGAATCCACTGCAGCCCTGCTGCAGACTCTACCTCGCCCTAGCAGCCGAACACAACGCTGACCCGCACCGGGTCCCCTCGCCATACACCGTAAGCACTCCCCCACTAGGGGCTCGGATCGTCACCAACTGACGCTCGCAATCTATAACAGCTCCAAATCGGCTTAACCAATCCATGCCCACTATAACACACACGTCCCCCATCGCAATCGGGACCAGATCTATTGGGAACTCCACACCGAAGATCTCAAGGATACACCCTCAAATCACCTCTGAAGCATACACTGCTCGCTCATCAGCTATGGAAACTCGCCGAGGTCGACTCAACGCCTCTCGACGGATACTAATGTGTTGACTAAATGCCAACGAAACAAAGGACCGACTCGCAGCCGAGTCAAATAATACCAACGCAGATACATAACTCACAAGAAAAGTACCTACACATATCATCATATAAGCACAATATCATAAACAAAAGATAAATTACGGAATACATACCGGCCACAACATCGGGCGCCACGCGGACCTCCTCTGCAGTCAACTGAAAAGCTCTCCCACGAGCCTTCGGAGCCTCGGCCTTCACCGGTCAAGCCTCGGTAACCCTAGCAGCAGGCGTAGATCCCTGTGCTGATCCCTAGTGTAGCTGAGGGCACTCGGCCTTCCGATGGCCGGTCTGGTTGCAATGGAAGCAAACCATAAATCCCTTGGGGCAATCCTTGGCGATATGCCCCTCCTTGCCACATTTGTAGCAAGCACCCGACCGACAGTCCCCCTCATGACCCTTGCCGCACTTCTCGCAAGTGCGGCCCTTCTGGCCTCCAGTCCTCGAATCAGCGGACTTGGTCCGCTTGGCTGCCAGCTGAGACTGAGCCGGCCGCCGATCCATCCTCTGAGACTCGGGCTCCTCCCTGGTCTGAGTCTCCAACTCAATCTCCCTCTTCCGGGCATTTTCCTGGAGCTCAGCAAATTTCAAGTACGTCGAGTTTGAAACAAACTCCCGAATGTACCTCCTCAGAATACCCAAATACCAGCTCATCCGAGCCTGCTCAGTAGACACCTGCTCAGGGCAGAACATCGCCCTCTCATGAAACTTCCTGGAGACCACAGTAACCGAATCATTACCCTGCTTGAGGGTCAAGAACTCCTGAATCAGCCGTTCCCTCTCCACCGGGGGAACATACTCGTCTCTGAACATGGTGGTGAACCTCTCCCAGGTCACCGCTGAAATCTCTACAAGAGTGAAGTTCGCTGTCACGAACTTACACCAATCCTTCGCTCCCAAACGGAGCTGGTTCAAAGCGAACCGTACCCTCAGATGCTCCGGACATGAACACGTAAAGAAACATCCCTCAATGTCAGAGATCCATCTCATAGCGGCAATCGGGTCCTGCGTCCTGTTGAACTCTGGTGGCTTCGTGTTGCTAAACTCCCGAAACAACAACGAGTCACCTCCCTGAGGTCTAGCAGCAACAACAGCAGCAGTAGCTGCAGCTACAGCGGCCTCAGTCAGCGCTGCATACCGTTCATCAAAAGTCTCAATCAGTGTGGTCTTGATGTCCCCAAACATCTCAGGAATCTCAGCCCGGATGGCAGCAGCCACCTCCTCGTGAGTCAATCGACGGATCTCCTCGTTGCTGACACCACTGCTCTCAGGAGTGTGTCGAGTCCCAACCATGATGCCTCTGAAATACAACAATAATTATCAGAGACCCGATCGAGCATACTCATACCCGATAACGCAACCTTACTCGTCCTCCGTTGCCCAAAATATTCTTACATGGAATGCCCACTGATCTGGTGTCTTAAGTAGTACGGGCCCAATACTACTGACCACACCGCATCAACATTCACTCCAATACTACTGACCACACCGCATCAACATTCCTCCTTGGATCCTAGATTACGAGTACTCTATTCTCAAAGCATCTCAGCAGCAGAAATCTCCTAGGCTAAGGCATCACAAACCAGGCCACTCTAGTCCTAATATGTATACCTAGCCTTCTCTAGCATGCACAATGTAACATAACATATCTCATAACACATAATGTAAGGGTACTTTGGGAATTCACCGTTCGGGCGCTGGCTGATCATACACACGGCTCTGCTCTGTTTGTCTCAAAACTCTTTTTACTCTTTATAAAAATTTTACTTTATTATAAAATTTTTCCTCAAATCCTCAGTTTGAGTTTAGATACGCTCGAAGGTGCATCCGAATCTCTCAAACCAAGGCTCTGATACCAACTTGTAACACCGTAAAAATTTGAAACAATTTTTTTATACTTTTGAAAACCATAAAATATCATTCACATTCATTAAAAACATTGTATCAACATTGTATTAGTATAAAACCCCAAGATCAGATTATATATAAACTCCAATGTGTGTGTGTACGAATCATGCTGGCGCCTTCCCGCGCTCATCGCTAGTACCTGAAACACATAACACAACAATTGTAAGCATAAATGCTTAGTGAGCTCCCCAAAATACCACTTACACACATTCGCCCTTCCAGGCCACAACCTTTCGGTCCATGTGTCTCAGGGGACTTCCGTCCCAACCCGGTAAACCTTCCGGCCTTACCCGTGTCGACCTTCCGGTCCACATCATAATGCCTTCCGGCCCATATCATACATAGCATACATATCACATACATAATGCATACAGAACATGCAACGCATATCATACAAAACATGTATCTCATAATATACAAGACCTTCCGGTCACACATAGGTGGCTTTCCAGGTACAATATAGTGAGAAGACTCACCTCAGGTATCTCGGTAAGTCCCTGCCTCAGTAGAAATGTGACCTAGCCTCCGCCTAATCACATAAAGCAAATGCTCCCATAAATATAACTATACTCCAACCTTTCATTAACATCCTCAGAAGGGTAAAAGACCATTTTACCCCTCTCCAGGCTCAAAGGCCTCACTGCTGACCAAACCCTAAAGTCAACAAAAGTCAACGGTCAAACTTTGACCCGACTCGCCGAGTGCACCTGGGTGACTCGGCGAGTACACACGTGTCCACTGACTCTCTTAATCCCTCTCTTGGCACGTCGAGTCCTTCTCCTTACTCGACGAGTCACACCTGGCATGAATCGTGGGGCTACCCCAACTCAACTCGCCGAGTCTCAAGAACAACTCGGCGAGTACTGCCTTGAACCCCAGTCCTCTGATCCCCTTGTAACTCACTGAGTCATCCCCCAACTCGGCAAGTCTACTCACAAAGCTTTCCACGTGAAACCCTAACCCTACTCACCGAGTCCCAAGAAGAACTCGGCGAGTTCATGCCATGCACTTGCTCTAATGACCTCCTGAGGTCAGATCTGTGCCCCTAATGCATAGATCTGGCCTTCTCAAGCAAGAAAGTCACGTAAATCTCGAAGCTTGATGCATATATATATATATATATATATATATATATATATATATATCAACATAATGGCGTCAAATAGTGATTTAGTCCCAAAAATGGAAACCTAAGTCCAATAACCCTGAAATTGCTCATAAAGTTCCATGGGTTAAAGTCTCTGGACCTCAATGAGTCCAGATCCAAAGCACAAACTCGAAAGGGGACGAAATACCCTACGTATTCTTCTTCTAAAGGTTTTTAAAAACCCTAACTCTATGAAACAACACCCAAAACTGGAGAAGGTCCGAAGGAATACCTCAATGTGAAGCCTTTGATCTCAGAAGATGCTAGATTTGCACTTCCTTCAGCCTTCCCTTGCCTTGGTCACCTTCTCCTTCAAGTTTCACCAACAAAAGATCAACAATGGCTTCTCTTCTCCTCACAAGCGATCTAGGACTCTCTCTGGGGTGTGGTAGCCGCAATGGACGGCCATAAGGGCCTTTAAATAGGTCTCAAACTCTAGAAATTAACTCATGAACTCGCCGAGTCCAGCTGCGAACCCGCGTCCGAAATCCGCGACCATACTCGGCGAGTCTAGACGCCAACTCGCCGAGTTCCCCCACAAAGCCCAAAAATAATGGAATAAGATCTCATACCTGTAAATCCGGGTGTTACAGTGAACATCCTGGTGATCTCCGTCACAGACTCTAAATCCTGCTTCATTTCTAAGAACTCCTGAGCCAACCTTTCCCTCTTAACCCGTGGAACATAACGGGTACGGAACATCTGCCAGAACTGATCCCACGAAACCGCAGCCCTCTGCGCATCCGAATATGACTCCGTAGTCAACCTCCACCAATCCTTCGCCCCGAGCCTCAACAGGTTCAGAGTACATCTCACCCTCTGATCAGTAGGGCATGAACATGTGAAGAAACATCCCTCCACATCTGACAACCATCGCATAGAAACAATCGGATCCTGAACCCTATCAAAGTTAGGGGCTTCGTATTATCGAAGTCCCGATACTGAAAACCTCTACCAACTCCTCCCCCTACCGCTGCTATAGCCGCTGTAGCCGTCGCGGCTACCGTCTCTGTAAGAGCTGCATAGCGCTCATCAAAATACTCAACCATGGCGGTCTTGATCAACCCAAACAGTTCCGACAACTCGGCCCAGAACATAGCAGCAACCTCATCAAGCAGGATCTCACGAATCCTAGCATCCAACTCATTTGTGCTCATCTGACCAATAACCTCGGGTGGTGCTGACCCACCCAACTGTAAGCCCGAAAGCTTAGTGAGATACCCCCAAAATACCAACAACATACAACATAACCATGTCATATAACCAAATACAGAACAACCATGCACTTCGGGTCTACTGTGTGACTGGTCCTCCGCACCGGCCTATAGTCCACCTGGTCCACCCTCCGAGTCTAGCCATATACATCGAATCTACTGTGTGATTGGTCCGCCCGCACCGGGCCTTCAATCCACCTGGTCCACTCTCTGAGTCTATAGTATGACTGGTCCGCCCACACCGGGCCTTTAGTCGGCGTGGTCCACTCTCCGAGCCTCGGCACGTATGGTCCGCCCTCTTGGGGCCTACAGCCTATCCGGACCGCTCGCTGGGCCTTCGGGATAACCGGTCCGCCCTGGGTATGTTGGCCTACAGCACAAAGCAGGACCCGCCTCAACCCAACCCCAATCAAACAATCATGTGCACATAAACATATAATCATATAACAATTCACAACAAAACAACCGATCTAACATATCACATACGTAGCACATCCCTACCAGGATTCCGACCTAACTGGTCACTAGCATAGTATCATCCTATAAACCAAGATACCGACCCTAACCAGGTCTGTAACATATACCATCCTACTTACCAGGATGCAAACATAACAAAGCAATAACATAACAACTACCCGGATTTCCATCCGATAAAGGGCCGGCCTTGGTGCCTTAGACCCTGTTGATATAGTGAGGATAACTCACCTCGCAACTACCGAAACTCTGAACTGAAGAAGCAGATTCCCGAATCACCGCCTCACCGAAAATCCCAAACTATCCGAAGCAGCAAAACAATCATTAGTCCAAACACAATATCCTTCCAAGGGTAAATTGACCAATTTACCCTTAACTCAATCCGGTCCATGACTAAGGCCCACAATCAAAATATGAAAGGCCCATCACTAGATAAGCTCTCAAGCTCACTAATGGCCCATTAATGGCCCAATTTGCTACATTGGGCCCATTCTTCTTATTGGGCCTTACCTTAAGCCCAGCACCCATACTTGGACCATCTTCCCTGACTCCTGATGGCCTACTACGACCGAAAGTCCTAAAGTCCAAAGCGCAGCCCACACCGAGGCCCAAATACTCAAGGCCCAATTGGCAGCGTTACGCGGGGCGTAACTCAACGTACGCTTAGCGTACCACCTCCATGACGAGTACGCTGGGCGTACCTGCACGTACGCTTAGCGTAGTGCTCTGTTAAGTCATTTCCTCATTAAGTGCTTACTACTCCATTCCAAGGGCTACAAACTCAGATCCAAGTCTTATTTCACGACTTAAACCATAAATTCACTGACTTGGTAACTTAATATGGCTCAAACCAACTCAAACTTCCAAAATGATCTTCTACATCCAAGAAGAGAACTAGATCTCATGCATGGGCTTAATAGAACCCCAAAGGTTGGAACTTTACTGCTTATGGGACTCATATGACTCTAAGGGAGGCAACCCTGGTCTTAGAAACGATCTTAACCCACCAAGACCTAATCTTGGGACCAAAACGTCCATAAACTTGTACTAGAGGAGATCTAAGAGATTAATCATCAAGCTCAAGACTTTTTTCCTTGCAGAGGTCCAAAATGAAGCACTTATCCCAGATCTACAAGCTCTAGCCTCAAAGGTTCCTCCTTGCCAACCTTTTCTCTTTGCTTCCAAGCTTTAATCCACCAAAATGGGTTCTCCAAGGTCAAACACACCCAACAATGGAGGTGGGACGGCAATCTAGGGTTTCTGAGGATGAGAGAGTGTTTATGGAGGCTAGGGTGAGAACCATTATGTTCCTTTTATAGTGCTTAGCCCAAAAATTAGGGTTTTGAGACTCTGAGCATACGTTGGGCATACGCCTTGCTTACGTTGGGCGTAACCCAGCTTACGTTGGGCGTACCCACGCGCGCCCCAACATGCATGCATGGTTTTCCATGCAAACTTTTTTCTATAAGGTCCATCCTTGCCAAATCATCAAAGTTTCATAACTCCTTCATTCTAGATCCGATTCTGATGAACTTTATATCCACAGAAATGTGGCGAGAAGCCCTATGCTTCTATCCACATACACCAGTCCAAAACCTTCTCGAATAAAACTCATTGCCCATAAAATACCAAAACGCCCTTACTCTTGATCCCGGAGATCCATGAATGATTACTCTTAGAACGGGGCGTTACATCAGATCTGGACCTTGTGAGGTCCCTTGAGTCAAAAGTCCCCTACTTTATTCAGCCATGTTAGCTCCTTGATTGAGAAACTCCTTCTCAAGCATGTTCTTGGCATTTCTAGCCCTAAAGTGCCATGCATGAATGTAAAGCTCGTGGCTTTACGTGATATTCAAGCCTTGAGAGCTTAGATCTAGAGTGTGAGGGAATTTTCTGCCTTGAAATCGTCTGAATACAAATTGAGTCTGAATGGACTCGCCGAGTCGCTGAGCTGACTCGACGAGTCGGTTAGGGTTTGTCCCGATGAGTTGGACCATGCGATAGCTCGGCGAGTTGAGGGTTAACTCGACGAGCTGGACTTTCATGAGACTACTGAGGAACGTTGGGACTCGACGAGTCTCACAAGTGCACTCGACGAGTCAGGTCAACTGGGGTTGTTGACTCAAGTTTGGCTTCTATTGACTTTAATGTTTGGTCAAATGGATCAATGGAGATCAGGGAGGGGTAAAATGGTCTTTTACCCATTCCTAGGGCTAGAGTGAAAGAGAGAACAACTTTTGGTATATTTGGGTATGAGTAGAGTATTAATTAGATATGCTTATCTAATGTGTTAGGCAGAGGCTAGTTCGAGATTTTCGAGTACGTGACTGTTACTTGCTAGTTTACGAGGTGAGTCTTCTCACTATACTTTACCTTGAGTGGTATTTATGTGTGACCATAGGGTCTTATGTGCTTACTTGAGTTATGACTTTTGTCTTTGTGATATATATGCTATGTTATGTGTTACCGAGACCGGACCAAAGGGTCCTCACTGAGACCGGACCAGAGGGTCCAACGAGCCGTGGGACTGGAGGGTCCCACTAAGACACATATGTTGGATTAGTGTCTAAGTCCATAACTATTTTGGTATGTACTTGACCCGATGGTGCATGGTCCTTTTGGGTTGCCTTCACCAAAGCAACTTGATAGGATGAATTATGGAGAGAAAGGATTAAATATGACTTATTAATATATATGAGAATAATATATTAAAGGAGAAATCATATTGTTTAATTAATATTAGTCAAGAATTAATTGGTAATTATTTTTGAGACTAAAAGAGGTTAATTAAACTTAAGGGACTGGAATTGTAATTATAAGATAATTGCAATTGGGCTATGGATTGCCTTATATTAAGGAGCGGACAAATTCTATGGGGAAACCCATTAGAAATCGTCCAAGGCCTTTAAGGAAAGGAGTCCATGGGCTGCTTAGGGCTTAAGCATCCAAATTAGGGTTTCCTTGCTAGATAACCCTAATAGCCTCACTATATATAGAGCCCTTATGCCCCAAAAACGTGGATAAGCTTCCTTCTAGAGTTTCCACACGTTTTTGGGCAGCCTCCTTCTCTTCTCCTCTTCATCCTCTTGCTCTTGGTGTTTGTGAACCATTAGAGGAGTGACATTTGTGACTCTAAGCTTTCTAAAGTCAATACAAGGAGGATTTGATATTGTTATTGCTACATAACAATCAAGGTATGATCTAAACCCTAATTATATGTTATATTGATTATCATATGCTAAATCTAGGGTTTATAGTCTTGGATAAATTGCATGTACAATAGAGAAACCTAGATCCAAGCATTAGGGTTTGTATGAGCACATAGGATGTTCTTATGACTAAAACCCATCAGTGGTATCAGAGCCAGGTTGGTTTCTATTGTATTGATGCCTTGTATGTTTGTTCAAGTTGAAAAATTCAATTTTTGTGAAACTGCCTGATGAACTCGGCGAGTCCCGTTGTGGACTCAGCGAGTAGGCCCCTACTCGGCGAGTCCATATGGGTACTCGGCGAGTTCGAGCGTCAGAAACAGGGGATTTCGGGATTTCTTGTTGTTTTTCTCATGGATACTTGCCTTGTCTGTTTTAGATCATTAAAATCCGATTTTAATCATATTTATGAGTATATCCTTGATTAAACAAAAGATAATTACTAATTAATTAGATAATAACTTCCTTATATGATAAAGATTGGATTATTTGTATTAATTGGGTAACTTATTTTGCAAGAAATTGAAATTAGGTCAAATATAGATAATGACAAAATTAATTGTTTAATTTATATTATTTGTTATTTGATCCTTGTGTTATGAGAAGTTTCAATTTTCCTCCTTTAAGTTTTATAGTTTAAATTTGAACTCAAAAGTTTAGTTTTGAAATTTAAATAGTTGAAACCCTAATGTTTTGAAAAGGTTTCAAAACTTTCCCTCAAGTTTTGGAATTTAAATTTTGATTAAAAGTTTAATTTTGATGTATATTTAAATTCAAAGCCCTAATGTTTTGAAATGTTTCAAAACTTGCCCTCAAGTTTTAGAATTTAAAAGTTGATTAAAAGTTTAATTTAGGAATGTTAAATTCTAAATCCCTAGTGATGTTTTGAAAAGTTCATATCACACCCTTATGGTTCTATTAATTAATTAAGGTGTATAATTAAAAGAGGTTTAATAAATCCATAAAAGTTTAGGTTTACAATTTAATTGAATTAAAAGTATAATTGTTAAATTTGACCTCCTAGTATTTTAAAAGTGTAAAATACACCATATACTATATATAGCATCAAAAGTCTAACATTATATATATGTAAGAGTAAAAGTCAGTCTTACCGTTAGTAGGCCTCATTCACGAAGCTGGTCTATAAGGGGTGTTTAAGGAAATTGCCTATAAAATGGCGATTGAATGGGTATCCACTCTTACCCACCGCACTCTTGACTAGTGGAGGGTCGTTAGCCGAACGGGTAGGATAGGACACAAACCTTCCATTATAAGTATAATGAAGTACAAAAGTAACTAAATGTTTACAAATTCCCAATCTTAGTTACTTAGGCAAAAGTGAATTGATGCAATTCCATGAAATTGCACTTTGTGCCCTTGCGAAGACGTTAGTGGAGCGTGTGTGGTTTACCGGCACACTAAATGGTTCTGAGAAAAGGTAGCAAAGGGTGACTCAATGTTTGTCATAGTTCGGTGGAGCGTGTGTGGTTTACCGGCACATCGAATAGGTGACTGTAACATGTGAGGGCACCATGTAAGTTTGCATGGTTATTCACACCCGCTTTGTGATCCTCGGCATCCCAGTCACAAACTAGAGGGGCATATCGAGATTTAAACATGCCATTGAAATGTTCAATGTATCTCAAAGTATCTAGGAGTTTTCATAGATTTAAAACTTAAATTTCTTTTTCGTTTTTAATGGTGGAAATTAGTGAATCGTCATTCACTTACCTTCAAATATTCTGCAACTAGATTACGGCATCCCTTTTCTAGGTTGTAGCATATTGTGTTGGGTCCTAGCCTTAGTATCTCATTTGGGTGATTTACTAAGGACTCAATCAATCAACTAACTTGAATTCGTTTTCTCCCGTTTTGTAGATGTCAAAGTACGACAACTATGGTCTTCCCAAATTCCGTGGAACAAGCATTCCACATGAAGATGATATTCCACGATTCGATCGAGGAACAAGAGATCATGCTTCACTTCCTCCACCTCCTCCAATTATTCTCCATAACCCACAAGTTCAAAGGCTTGAAAAGTTCAAGATCACTCAAGCCCTTTTGGCAAGTAAACATAAAGAAGGAAAGTCGGTGTGTGCACACGTCCTAGGGATGAAGTCACACATTGATAGGTTAAGAATGTCGGGATCTGTTGTTTGTGAGGAAATGGTTGTTAATTGGGTTCTTCAGTCACTTCCTAACTCATATAGTGAGTTCGTAAGAGTGTACTATATGATGAACCGCGACGTGACCCTTATAGATCTCACTTATATGCTTATTGCTGCTAAATCAACAATGGTTTGGCGCAATAGAAAAGCAAAGTTGATTGGTGAATCTGCCTTCAAGACCTCTATGGATATAGACAATGGCAACGAATGACATGCTATGATCGAAAAGTTTGATCATGAGAGAAAGGCAATGTCTGAAGTAGTTCCATGTCCTGTTCCAAAAGAGTCAATTTGCTTTTATTGCCAAGAGAAGGGGCATTGGAGACGAAGCTGCCCTATTTACCTAAGAGATCTAAGAGATGGGAGAGTCAAAACGTATGGCTTTGCTTTAGGTAAAATCCATTGACTAACTCTTTTAAGCTTCTATTCTAGATTCTTACTACATAATGTGATAAGATTACAATTGATGATTTGTAGGATCGAAGAAAAGAAAGGAAGCTTAAGGGAAGAAGTGAGCAGAATCTAACTATGAAGGAATGGATTTCGATCGCATTACTTGAAGATTAGATTCTTAAGCTACTACTTAGAGTTAGAATTAGAAATATGTATTAGCATAGTTTTTCAATGAATTGCATTGTAAGAACAAATTTTTTCTGCAATAAAATAAATTTTGATTTTATATTTCATTGCAATGGCGTGTATGAAAAATTGATGTTTCTATTATAAGGAATAATGGATTTGATTCTTAATTATGGAAATGTCGAGAATTTACCAAATAGGGAGAGTTTCTCATCGCCTAAGTTTCAATTGGACAGAAACTTGGAATCATGCAACTTAGTTGCACAATGAATGAGAAATTTCATATTTGGAAATTAGACTAATTCGTTGACAAAGTGTCAAGTGAAGGACTAGGAGATCAAGTACACAAAGTTGCGTGTTGATCAAGTCCACCATAAGAGTAACAAAGATATTCGTCATGATTTACTAAAGGTTTAGTAAATATGATTATACTTATAAGATTAAGTGTAATTCTGAATTGATTGAAAAAGTTTAAATCAATAGCAGAACGAATAAGAAGAATCAAGTTGGCAGAAAGATAAAAGTTTCTCCATTCTAAGAAAAAGGGAGAGTACCTTTTATGCTTTATGATAAGTCTTAATGATTAAGAACCATATCTCAATTGATCCTCTAAGTGAGTCTTAGTACAATTATATGTCTAAGAAGAGGAATCAAGAACTGAAGAAATGGTTAAATCAAGAAGTCAATCATACTTCGTTCCAAAACAAGTCTTAGAGTTAACATTGTGACATTGAGTGATAAGTATTAAGAAGGTTTATAACATTCATCAAATGTGGAAAATTGTGATGTCTTGGATAAGACAAAGACCAACTAGGACCAATTTATGAAGTGTTTTGATAAAAATTACACTAACTCTTGAATATTTGTTTGTCGAGAAATGTTTATTGACAAGAGAATCTTATATGTCAAGGAGTCAGTGGGAGTCTTAATGGTCTTGAAAGGTTTCAAGAACAAATCAAAATAAACCTTATCGATCATCACTAGCACACGATTTGAGGCTTACAACCTAACGTGTTGACATTATTTTGTTTCTGTGCCATTCCAATTGAGTTAATTATGCATGTGAGTTCTATGAGTTCTCATTTGAACGCATAAAAGGTAGACACCTTGATCAATGAAAAATACATTGATAGGAAAGGGTGAGCTGCTTAACTACTTGGAAGACATGGTGGGCAGCTGTGTTACCATAAGGCAAGAAGTCAAGATTAAGAAAGTTCGGTCCATATGAGTTTGAATTTGTCGTAAACTTTGGTTTTGACAAATTCACATGGATAGGAACACATACACCATTAAAATCTAAGTGTCATAAGATTCCCTCCTTCATGAAAATGACTGTGAGGAAATGATTTCACTAAGAGAGATTTTAAAAGGATAGTGACTGTGAAAAATTCGATTCTCGAATTCGATTATGGTTACGGTATCCCTTTCCATGATTCGAATTGTGAGATTTGGCAATTAGTCTGAATTGATTAGACACACATATGAGCTATCTAAGGGAAAGGTGTATAAGCTTAGATAAAGGATTATCAAAGCATTAGGTATTAGAAACATGAACTTAAGAAATTCAATAAGTATTGTTTTTCTGGAAGTTAAGCTGGTTTCTAAATACATGTCAAAGCTAGTGGGAGCATAAGTGTTATGTTTATAATAATTATCATGATAGTGGGAGCATAAATGTTATGATTGCATGATTATTATGGAAAGTATTGCAAGTTAGCAATATTAATTATAGAAAAAAACAAAAGTCATACTTTGCAAAGTTGTAAAGGTTGAATAGTTGTTTTGCTATAATTAAGGGAGAGAATATTATGCTTCATTTCAAATATAAAGGCTTAGGTTGTGGAATGTTAATAATTTAGTCAAGGAAACATAGTGTGTTCTCAAATTTTCGATTATGATTACGGCATTCCTCTTCATAGTTCAAATTTTGAGAACGTAGCGCATAAAATATTACGGCAGAAGATTGATAAAGTATCAAATCTTTATGTAAGACATTATGCATCGTGTCCCATACGCTTCGGGCATAGGATCGATTGCAAATGCTATAATATTTGACCATTCTAAAATTTTCAAATGTCTAGCGCATTTAGAGGGAAAAAAGGACAAGAATCAGTTTTAACTAAGATAATTAAACAACTATCAAATGACAATCCAAAGTTCGCCGAGGATTGGTCGCTTATGAGTAGTTGGAAGTATAGTATTGGATGGAACATATCGACATTATTATGAATAGACAAGATTCTATTAAGAATGAATTGCCATATGGCAAATATGGAAAGGTTTCCCTATTAGGAGTTAGACATTAAGGGTCTATGTCTAGATTAGAAATTTTATGCAAAAGGATGTTCAAAGGAATGTACTTTGAGTGAGAGACATCATATCTAAGGAATTGTCTTGTAACAATCTCCGATAGAGGACTTTGTAATATCATTGGCAATAGTCATTGTGACTTTTGTGCTATGACATTACGAAAGGATCATTGCATAAAATGTTAGAATCTAGCATATTCCATAAGTAGCAAGAATTTGATATTCTTTCACTTGTGAAAAGGATTAGGAGTTGTGAAATGAGTATGATTGGAAATGTGTTCATTTGATCTATTTCACAAAGTAAGAACCATAGATAAACATTGTGTGCATGCTAAGAGCATGGGACAAGTGTAATAATTCAAGTAAGAAGTTGATTACCCGAAACAACAAATAATGAGTAATCGATATGGTGATAAATAAAAGGTGTTTTATTTATACTCAAAGGTTTAAGGCCATATGGGATTAGTATTATTCTTGTGTTTCACTTTGCATGTTTTGACTTCCTGAATAATTTAATTGGTTTAGAACAGTCAAATTATTCGAATGGGCCACAGTCGTTCATATGTTGGAAGTAGGTATGAATAAAGACTGTCGTGAATTGGTGTGTGGATTGTCTAAAGAGTATTAGACATAAGCAACAACGTTTATGAGTGCTTATGAATATGATTTGAGCATTGGATTAAACCAGTGTTGCAAAAATCGGTCTAGGCGGCCGATTAATCGGCGCCTAGGCGCTTGACGGCCTCTAACCGCCTATGAATAAGTGTTAGAGGGTTAATTAATCATCGTTGGTCAATATCGGTCAAAGACGGTCCAAATCGGACTAATTCGGCCCAACTCAGACCTAAAATCAGACCAAAATTGCTCAAAATAGCCAACTCAAAGGAGTCGCTTGCTTAACATATACTTGGCTTGGGTTTTCTTAAGTGAATAGATACATGCTCCCTTTTAAAGAACTAATTTGCCCTCATAGAATGCTCCCGTTGGCGATGTGGGATGTTGAAGCTTATTTTTTCTTCCCTGCGTTGCCTTCATCATTCTTTTCCCTATGTTGCTGGTTGCCATTTTCCTTCTACCGCTTGCCCCATCTCCATCGACCTACGTTACCTTCAAAACTCTAGCATGTCTAAACCCAACAATTGCACTCGATCAATTCCAAGACTTGTACACCATAATCGATTAGTTCCAAGACTTATGCTCCTCTTTGACCTCCGGCTCCTGCTCCATCTTTGTCGCCATTGAACCTCCAAGGCTTATGCTCTATCGCCATTGAACCTCCAAGATCCTTGTTGTCACAGGCCACCATCGCACGCTGCCTTCTTTTCTACCTGTGTCACCGTCGCACGTTGCAGTCTCCTTCGCAAGCCATCGTCAAACTTGTCGACAACAACATCAGGTAATGATTGTGTATCTGAAATTGATTTTCAATAAATTCACAGGAGTTGAAATCTGTATGAATGTATTCGATATCAATTGGAATTAGGACAAATTGGAATCTATCAATGTCAATTCCAAACTAAATGAATCTATCGAGGTTGGAGAATTGGAATTAGCAACACAGTTCTTGAATCAAAACAAAGTTAGAAGCGTCAATGCATACCATATGCTCGATTAAATGCTTGTGTGAAAGAAGAATGGAATTGCTTGATACACAACTTCACTGATTTTAGGTTGTTTGTTGTATTCTTGATGTAGGTTTACTAAGTTTGTCTTCTTGGGTAGGTTGTCCTCCAGAAACTATGTGTGGTTGTGGTTGTCGAATTTTACATCATTTCCATTGGCATTGGTCAAAAAGGGAGCCAGTAATTGACATTCAACATGGCTCATGTTCTGATGTTGTATTACCCATCTTTAGGATTGTTAGTTTTGCTGCTAATAAGAACATAGTTGCTAAGAAGAACATAATTGATGGTCCTTGTTCACCTCTTTAACAAAAAATGAGATTATTTAGTTTAATTGTGTGATTATTTTGTTAATTCTTAAGATTAATGTTATATTTATTAACTTGTTTACTTATATTCTTAGGATTAATGTTATATTTATTAATTTTTTAATAATTTTTTTAATAATTAATGGTCCCCGATTAATCCTCCGATTAATCCCCGCCTAGTTGATTAATCCCTTGACCCCAGTCCACTGATTAGCTTACGTCGAGCGATATCTGCAACCTTGGATTAAACCCACGCTCACTTGGATCACTTCATGAATTGTATCACGAGTGATTGGTGAGGCGATAACATCTTATATTCTTGAAACCGAGATGTGTGAGTTGTATCTTGCAAATCGGTTGCACATTGATAATATGTAAACGCACCAGTAACTTGGTGTCATAAAACATATTGTTGTGTGTGATTCGGTGAGTGAGTGCAAGCGAGCATTGAATTAAAGTTTATCCGTTCCTTTTATCCAAAGCAGGATAAAAGTGATATCTTTGGACCCCTCAATGATTTAGTGATGACAAACGTAAATGCTCGGTCGGGCTAGGGCTAATTTGATTTGTTCAATTAGTCAGTCGTCATAAATTGGAAGTCGAGAAATAGTACAGAGAGAATGATTAGAAATCATGTCTTACGATATCTAGAATGGAGAAATATATGATCCCTTATCTAAAGGACACGTGTATCTGATAGGATCAGAGTTGACAGCGACTTTGGAAAGCTACGATTGCAGATCAGGATCTAAAGTCATACGCATAATAGTTATTAGACTTATCCAAGTGGGAGAATGTTGGATTAGTGTCTAATTCCATAACTATTTTGGTATGTACTTGACCCGATGGTGCATGGTCCTTTTGGGTTGCCTTCACCAAAGCAACTTGATAGGATGAATTATGGAGAGAAAGGATTAAATATGATTTATTAATATATTATGAGAATAATATATTAAAGGAGAAATCATATTGTTTAATTAATATTAGTCAAGAATTAATTGGTAATTAGTTTTGTGACAAAAAGAGATTAATTAAACTTAAGGGACTGGAATTGTAATTATAATATAATTGCAATTGGGCTATGGATTGCCTTATATTAAGGAGTGGACGAATTCTATGGGGAAACCCATTAGAAATCGTCCAAGGCCTTTAAGGAAAGGAGTCCATGGGTTGCTTAAGGCTTAAGCATCCAAATTAGGGTTTCCTTGTTAGATAACCCTAATAGCCTCACTATATATAGAGCCCTTACGCCCCAAAAACGTGGATAAGCTTCCTTCTAGGGTTTCCACATGTTTTTAGGCAGCCTCCTTCTCTTTTCCTCTTCATCCTCTTGCTCTTGGTGTTTGTGAACCATTAGAGGAGTGACATTTGTGACTCTAAGCTTTCTAAAGTCAATACAAGGAGGATTTGATATTGTTATTGCTACATAACAATCAAGGTATGATCTAAACCCTAATTATATGTTATATTGATTATCATATGCTAGATCTAGGGTTTATAGTCTTGGATAAATTGGATGTACAATAGAGAAACCTAGATCCAAGCATTAGGGTTTGTATGAGCACATAGGATGTTCTTATGACTAAAACCCATCAACATAGACTGGAGGTTCTTATAGAATTATATCCTCGAGTGGCTAATATGCTATATGTGGTATTTTGGGGAACTCACTTAGCTTCGTGCTTACTGTGTTATGTGTTATGTGTTTCAGGTACTTCCGAGGATCGCGGGAAGGAACCGACTTGATTGTACACACACATCTGAGCTGGAGTTATATTTATTTTGGATCCTGGATTTGTGAAAAACAATTTTTGAAATGTGTACTGATATTTGATACTTGATGTTTTTGGAGAAAATGTGTTATCTGTTTTATTGTGTTTGAAAAAAGGAAATTTTGGTTTGAAAATTTACGTTGTTACACTGTGTTTATGCTTTACTATGATTAGACTATTTAATGTGCATGCATGTATCATTCTAGGGTTATCGATTGTATTGCCCTACTAAGCTTTTACATAGAAGTTCACATTGAACTATTCTAAAGCTTTTCAATTTAAGCATTCAGCACACTTTGATCTTCATTGTTCTTGTCTTTTATTTGTTGTTATTGTCTATAGAATAAAACGATCTTGATTATTGTTTCTATAATTGTTATCAGAGCAGGAGATAATGTAATTCATTCTCTATTCTTTTGTTAAGTGTTTTTTTAACTAGGGTTTTGTTGGGACTAAGATCCTTACTATATCTAGGATCCTCAAATATCCAGGATCCTCAGCAACATCAGGATCTCGGTTAGATACCGTTATTATTTTTATCAATATTTATAAAGGTCACATTTTGTCTATAACTAACACGTGTGCAGAAGTAGTCAAGGGAAGACCAATTCTCAACGAAGAACCATCTCAACTATGCTAAAGACCTGGAATACTTGGTCAAATAACGTTCATGAAGCTGGTCATAGAGGATCCCGGAAATATCGGACATCTTGTTAGTTGGATTAGACTATCAATTGACACGTGTAATCTACACACAACACACGGTTCTTTAGTTTAAGTTTACTCTAATAAATTCTCTGCTCATTTTTTTACTTAGAAATCATTATAGTCTTTACTTTATATCAATAAAATCATCAAGGCAGGTGATCATTATCACCTCCCAAGATTTTATGTCGGAGATCCTAGCAAGGATCAAGGGCTTTCCTTGTAAATCATCATGTGATTTTTCTTTTGCTGCTCGCTATTACACAATCTGAACATCACAACCTCTCATTTAATTTGGTTGATTATTACTTGTGTAATTTTTGACCAAAACAGGTTTATCGTTAGCCTTGGATCTGTTGTTAGTGTCTCAGCTGCTTTAATCAGTTGTAGGCTCCAGATCTATATCTCTTGTCTTGCCCTAGATATCGATTCATGTTATTACACATCTTATTCTATATTCGCTTCTATGAACTCTTGAGAAGATGAATCACGAAGATTATGTTATGGGCATTGAAGAACACGGTACAACAATATGGCAAGCTATGACACAGGAGACTTTTGCTCACATGGGGCTGCTGATGTGGCTTCAATCAGAGGGTGACATGTGGAAAAACCCTGGTGGGATACGTCGGGTTGTCTTTGCGTGCCGCGCGCCTTGTCAGTTTACGCAAAAACTTAATATTCTTCAAAAATCCGTATCTTCTTCATACGAACTCCAATTTCGATGTTCTTTATATCCACACATAGCTATCGAAGATATCTAAAACTTCATTTAGACTCTGTCGGATAATTCTAACTTTATTTTAAAGTTATATTTTTATAGGCTTAAACTCTACAAGTGGTTGGTCTATCTAGTTTAGGTGTTCCAACATCTTGAAATTAACCAAAACCAGTATAACCAGTTTGCTGGTTCGAAAACACTAGAACGCATACTCTAATATTGGTCACAGATGCATTATAAGGCTTGATCATCTTTCATTAAACTATATCATAATGAATACTAGGTCACCAATAACCTTTTTGTAAGTCTCTAACTATCTTACATGTATCGAGGTATGACTATTTCTCAAGTAATCCATTTCTATACTTGCTCACGATACATCGTGATAAAATCAAACTACATGTTTTTCGATGCTCGATCGTTCTCGATCAACCCTTAGATGGTTTTGAAGACTTACAACCATTATTCTGCTGTCCTGAAGGAACCCAGTCATAATCCTTCCTTGATCACAACAGATCTCTGATACTTAAACTTTTGAGGCTATAACATCATTTAAACCTGTGTATCTTAGACTTATGGCCTACCTAGCATTTCATCTTCAACACTTGGGTCTACAGTCTCCTGACCTGTCGTCATGTAGAGACTATTATACTAGCTCTTATATCCTTCCATATATGGATATATATTGTAATAAAAAATATAATGAAATAACTCACCTGGACAGTTACTCAAACGACTAGCAGCTATCCCCCAGACGATACGAGTAATGCGTCTAACAGGCATTAAACTATAATATTATTGTTTATTAATTTCTATGGAAATCTGGTGAAGATAGATCTTTCACTAATTCCAAAATATACTTTCATGGGATTCGCAGCCGCCAATGCGCAAGTAAGAGTTGGAGTAAAACCATTTATATATGCTTGTAAGTCTATCATACATTCAAACGTATAAACTCACATGACTATGGTCTTTCTACCAATGTGAGACTCATTCCCACACACACCTCACTTGCTAACTTTTATTCTTAAATACCCATATTTGAATATCGATATCCCAGTCACATATACTCCATTTTAGACATACAATATATCATTTCGAAGCTATCACGGAGAAGAATACATACCCACATTGAGTTAATTATATATCCAACATATGTATATATTTATATCTGCCCAAAGTTAGTAAAAATATAAATATTTATATTAAAATTTCTAACACCTTCGACGTTGTGTTTGATATGTTATGTTTACGGTGTGAAGAGAACTTCGATCATTTGTTGATTGATTGTGAAGTGGGAATTCAAACTTGGAATGTTGTGTTTAGATTGCTTAATAGTGTATGTCATACTTGGTCTCTAATGACAGAATTGTGGATGTGGTTAGATAATCTCAACATGTCTAGTTCTATAAAGACGACCATTGAAGCGATTATTATGACTATTTTAATGGTGTTACGACGGTTTTGCAATTGAACAACTTTTAGTACTAAAAATTAAAGATGGAACTCTATCATTGATTCAATTGTGGAGACGAGGAATTTTTTTTTTTTTTTTGGTTTGTTAATAGGAACATAAAGCTAGTCCTAGAATCGGTATAGTGGTTGCAAAAATCGTTTCTTTGTTTGCCTATGTAATTGGTTTTTTCTCATTCTAGCTTTTTGTTAGTTTGAGTTTTAATAAAATCCATCTATTAAAAAAATAACTTTTTATTAAATATATAGATCAAATATGCAGTTTTATTTTAGTAAAAAGTAATTGCAACTTTGAATTTCATGGCATTGTAATTCGTCTTTTAAAGTCCTTTTTGCACAAATAGGTTTAGGAAATTAAAATTTGTAATTAAAGTACATATTATCCCACATATTGTTGTATGTATTGTGTATTGAAAATTCCGAAATAAAAATAATTTGCAAAAAAGTAAACTTAATTATGACTTTTTTAAGTTAAAGAGACCCACATGTCTCTCGATGTAATCATGAATTGATTGTTGCCATAAAAGGACTATATTTGTTTTGCACCTATTTGGATCTTTCTTCCATGTGAAAGTTCTAGCATAATGCTTATAAATATAAAGAACTTTTTGAAAATGTCATAAAATGGTTATACTAATTACTTTTCTATTACTTCTTATTGTCCTGCTTCTTTTTATTCATGGGTTATTTATATCTGAAAAGTAATATTAAGTCAATGAAATTGTCAATGCTAAGTTGCATTATATTTGATATAAGGTTTTGGAAGTATTTATAATATGTAGTTATTATTGTCTTATTTTTAAAGTTTAAAATATTTAGTTTACTGTATATTAATGATTTCTAATTTAATTGACGTCATAAACTAAAATAGAAAACAGAAAGAAAAATATGCAAAAACATTAAAAAGAAGCATATCATATCTAGAGTACCAAACACACACACACACACACACACACACACACATATATATATATATATATATATATATATATATATATATATATATATATATATATATATATATATATATATATATATATATTAGGTGTAAGACTTATGTATTACATGAGTTAATTAAAAAAAAATTAAATATAAAAGGTCTAAATATTTAAGAACTTAAGATTTATAAGAAAATAAGAAAAATAATGAATTATTAACATTGATTTTTTAATCTTTTAAATTTAAATTTAAATAAATAAATATAATAAATTAATTAGCTTTAATTTAGAAATTGTGAAATAAAAAGATAAGTTCATTAATGAAATTGATATTCATTTATTACTATATTTATTGTAATTATTACGTTAAAATATTATGTGTAATTTATTATAATAGAAAAACCTATAAAATGACATATGGAAAAAAATTAATTCAAAATAACCATAAAATGACATTTGACAAATTGAATGAGAGTGTACCATGTAGCAAAAAAACCTTCATTTATTAGAGTATATATATATATATATATATATATATATATATATATATATATATATATATATATATATACTAGGTATGAAACTCATTTATTACATGAGTTTATTTAAAAGAAAAAAACAAAATATAAAATTCTAAACGCTTGAGAAGTTTCAATTTATAAGAAAAATGAGAAAAATATTGAATTATAAAAATTAAAGTGTTTTCTTCTCTAAATTTAAACAAATAATTTAGATAAATAAATAAAGGAAATTAATAAAGCTTTAATTTAGTAATTTTGAAATTAAAAGGAAATATCATTAAGGAAATCAATATGCATTTATTATTGCATTTAATTATCATGTAGAATTTAATAAAATAGAAAAAACATAAAATGACATGTGGAAAAAAATAATTCAAAATAACCAAAAAATAACATTTGCCAAATTGAATGAGAGTGTGACAAGTTGCAAAAAAAACCTTCATTTATTAGAGAGGATATTGGAGAGCTTATGCGAAAATGCAAATAATTTACGAAAACACGAAAACAATGAAAACTTATGAGATTGTGTCACATCAACCTTATATTTTGTACAAAAATTCATCCAAAGTTTGAACTACATGATGATAATCGATGATATATGATAAATTGTTTCATATTAGCAAAACATGTTTTTTTTTGACATTTTTATTATGAAAAACTTGAATTTATAAGTGGTTAAGGACGTGAAAAAAAAAACAGTTGTTAAAATCACCTTTAAATCTATATTAGCATAACACCTCAAATATAAACTTATTATCTTTAATGTATTACTAATAAATTTAATTTCTAAAGTACATATGTTTGATTTTTATAAGATAAAATGTGTTTTTGTATTTTTGTAAAATATTTATGTTTTCGCTTATATATATATATATATATATATATATATATATATATATATATATATATATATATATATATATTAAAGAGACCCATTTAAGAACAAGAAAATAACATCGTGATTTGGATTGAATCGCGATAAAAAAATCCATCAATGAGAAGTTAATTGGATAAGTTTAATGAATTCTTTTTTGATATTATACGTTAATAAGGAAAGGAAGACAAACTCTTATTTATATATATATATATATATATATATATATATATATATATATATATATATATATATATATATATATATATATATATTATGCTTCTTCTTTTTTAACATGTCAATAATAACTATTGTCATGTTTTGTTCTTTTTAATTGACAAATCTAATTTATTTCTAAACTATTTCTAATTGCATATATGACTAACATGAGATTTGAACTCTCCACCTACAAGAGAAAAGACAACACTTGATGTTAGTTACTATTGGAATAGATAATTTATTTTTAATGGATTATATTTATATTTTTTACTAAAGTGTTTCCACAAATTAATTTACGTCTTAAATATAACTATTATGTAAAAATACAAAGATACATAACTAGTTACATAGGATGCCACACTTTGGCTTCAAATGGAGAGATGTATTGAAAAGTTAATCGCTGATGGTGAGTTTTATATAAATGGAAACTTTTGTTGCTATTTTAGGAGAAACAAAAGTCCAGGGCATGATCCAACAAAAGATTTGGATCGACTATTCGGGTTTCAGGCCCATTAGCCTACTTTACTTTTTGTTTTTGTTTTTTTTAGAAAACAACAATGTACTACAATTTCTTTCACTTTGGAATCGAAATGGATGGATATGATTACGTAGTTAATTAAAAATTGAATTCAAAGGAACTGCAAAAAAAAAAAAAAAAAAAAAAAAAAAAAAAAAAACAAACAAACAAAAACTCTATAGGTGATCAGAACTAAAAAAAGAGCTAATCTCTTTTTTTAATCTTCAAACATGTTTCAAAATTTATCATGACATAAAATTAATTCTTAAATTTCAAATGCAAAACTCACATCATTTAGCATAATACCATTAAGATGTTTTATTATCATATCTAGACTATTCAATTAATCTATAACTATAGTGTTTTAATCATTTTCTTTTTTAAGATAAACAATACACATGTGAACCTTTATCTTTGTTTTCAAATAATTAAAGTCTTTATCTCGACATAGTTTGCATATATGGATTCATAAAAAAATGGTAATTTATATCATCTAAGCGGTCAATGTTAACCCGCCTTAAGACATACGTAAGAGTTGAATCGTAAAACATTAGCAATATTTGGGAGTGTAATGATTTGAACCCTAAACCTCATACATTTAGTTTCATCGCAGGGTCCATATATGCATTTGCATTGATGTTTGATTTAATATAGTCCCATATTAACATAATAAGGCCAAAGTTAGGTTAAAAGTCTAAAGTGCCAAGTTAACCTTAATTAAGAACCTTAATTAGTGCTAAATAGTCATTGTAACCTTCCCCTATAAAATCCATTGTGGTCTTATTACCTTTCTTCAACAAAAACCTCTCTCTTTTGTTCCAACAAACACAAAATGGAGAGAATAAAATCGAATACTGCGGTACATGATGTGGAGGTCAGAAAAGGACCTTGGACAATGGAAGAAGACTTGATTCTTATCAACTATATAGCTGATCATGGTGAAGGTGTTTGGAACACTCTTGCCAAATCCGCAGGTGGTACTTGACTGATTAATTAATCTTTTTATATTATATGTTTATTTTTTAATCCATTTAATTAATTAGTTTTTTGTTAATTAGGTCTTAAAAGAACAGGAAAAAGTTGTAGGCTTAGATGGTTAAACTATCTTCGACCAGATGTGAGAAGGGGAAATATTACACCTGAAGAACAACTCTTGATTATGGAACTTCATGCGAAGTTTGGTAACAAGTAAGTAACCAATTAAATTTTATTTATTTTGAAAATTTCATCATTTGGTTAATATAAAGTTAACATGCTACCTTTTGAATGTCATGAATTAGTTTCTCCAATTAAAATATGAGAACATTCGTTCGTTAAGTTTTTTACATCATTTTTCTATAATCAATCCGTATTTAATGACATGAAAAATATAGCTTTCTAATTTCTTATTTATATTTTAATTTCATTTTATTAAGTATCATACTCTTTGAATCGATTAGTTTATAAGATGTACAAATAAAGAATAAAAAATTAATTATTAACAAGACAAAATTCTAAAATATTTGTAAATCTAAGTTTGAAAGAACGTCATGCTTACATAATAAAATTATAACAACTTAAAGAAAATAGAGAAATGGAAATAAAATACGAAACGTTGCTTGTAGATTTCTGCTTGAGATTTTTTTTTCACGAGTTAATTTGATATATTTTTGCATGTTTTTTCAATAGAAAATATATTTTGATAATTAAAACTGATTTATATCACTTACCCAAAAATGCATACTCACAAAAGTGTATTTTTTTCTTCGTATTGATGGAACACTATCATCGAAAGATCCCAACACATGTAGCCAAAAGTTATTTCTTGATCCGAATTTTTAAGCTCAATACTTTATATGAATAACGAGAGATCGGTTCCACTTATATAGGTGATCCAAAAGCAAACCCTTTGATTTTGAACCATAGAACGTGATATTCGCAACATGTAACATGTGCTATAACTTTTGAAAAGTACAATGTGGGTCACATTGATTTTAAGAAGAAGAAATTATATACATATCAACGTTTATCAAGTACAATTTAACATACATAATCGACTAATTGTTGATGGTTTGTATGGTTGTTTTCTTAAACACAATTTGTCAAACTAAAATTTGTCGTAGGTGGTCGAAAATTGCAAAACATTTGCCTGGAAGAACGGATAACGAAATAAAGAATTACTGGAGAACAAGAATTCAAAAGCATATGAAGCCGACTGTGAATTTCAATGGAGAAACTTCTTCATGTCACAACAACCTACCACAAATGACCTCAATTCAGACATGCAGTGTTATAAATCCGATGGAATTATCACACTATTCCACATGCGATAGTGTTATTAATTTCCCAAGCCCATTTGACACTGAGACAAACGAGAACACATGGAGCATGGAGGATTTATGGTCCTTGCAGTTGCTAAATAATGACTAAATTATATATATATATATATATATATATATATATATATATATATATATATATATATATATATATATATATATATATATATATATATATATATATATATATATATATATATATATTTGTTTTGTTTTTCATGTATCAGTGTGACTGTGAGTCCTAATCCTTTATCTAAATATAAATTTTAGTTTGTATTTACGTATTAATTGTGTGATGTAACTAAATAAATATATTTTCTCATACTATATTTATAATATTGAATTCTTATTTTGTGTTGTCTTATTAGTTTTTATAATTATAATATCATATAAAGATTTTGTGCTATATATCGTGTTTTTCTCGTTCCTTTCGATTCAATCTATTAATATGAATTAAGTTCATAGCATGTCAGATTGATAAAACAATAAATTAATTAAAAGAATCGACATATTAGTCAAAACAAGTCGAACATCCTTTTGAATGTTTTGAAATACATAATTAAATTGTTTTATTTTAAAACGATTCGAGTATTACTTTGATAATATATAGAGAAAAAATCAGTTTCAAAATCATGTAAAGAAAATCAGACCATTTTTAGGGAAAATGATGTTTCGAATTTATCATTTTAGTCCTTAAAGTTATTTTCTTACATTTTAAGGGAACAAAGTTGATGTCGACGTGTTTTTTTGTCACTGCAACCTAATATACAGGTTACATGCATTTAAAGGTGATGTGACTTCACTCTCTAAATGATTTGGCATTTTTTATTTAAAAATAATAATAATAAAGCTTGGGGTCTCTCTCTCTCTCTCTCTCTCTCTCTCTCTCTCTCTCTCTCTCTCTCTCTCTCTCTCTCTCTCTCTCGTACCAGATCTGAACACAACTTAGGTATGTTTATCTAAAAATTCATAAATATGGTATGCAAACTTTTTTTGAATCATTGCTACAATGATATCCTAATTCCTAAATACATAGATGAATATTGTATCTAGCTTTTCACCAAAAAAAACTACAAAAATCTAGAATTATTGTTCATATCCAACACCACCATTGCAAATACTAGTAAAAGAAACCAAATACCTGCAAAAAGAACAAACAACGATCAATTATTTGCTTTTCTCTCTATCTCTTTCACTCTCTCTTTCTCCAACCACAGATTTCTTCACAATAGGTCTTAAGAACAGACACAGGTGCCTTTGGATTTTTGGTTCATCTTCTCTCTAACCACCCACACATACACACAAACACCACCGCCACCTTCACCGCCATCACTGGAAACTCACAACTCACTTCATAGATCCCTCATGGTTAATTTTGGTTCTCTAATCATCATATGAACAATATGGTAAAAGAAATTGACATGCTTTCGAGCCCTAGATCTTGCAGGATATTCTCAATTTCTTATCATTCTCCTCCATAGTGAAGTCCAATGCAACTTTCATCAAGAAAATAGGTTGAGGCAATGAGGCTACAGTTTTAAATTTGGATTTGGTTGCAGGTTGTAGTACACTTTTACTCTCTGTCATTTGTTATTGAGGAAACCCCGAGTTCTATTTTTTAGTTCAAGAAACCCTAACTCGATCGTTAAATCCAATAACAACACCCTTCAGTAATGGAAATACAGATGACTAAGGATCTGTATCCTCTTTCATCATTCACGTTTGCACATCTTTCGCCATCATTCTAGAAACACCATATTCTCATCTTACCCTTCAAAAATGATTTTTGTTCTTCAAGGGAAATGAAGTGGTGGTGAAGGATTTGGTGAAAACTAAGTTTATTTTATTGTAAATTAAGGTTAACAATTGAAATTTTGAAGTTTCGGGTTATTCTTTTGAAGGAAAAGGATGGTGATGAGAGAGAGAGAGAGAGAGAGAGAGTGTGTGTGTGTGTGTGTGTGTGTAACATCCATAAAATTTCTTAAAATTTAAAGTTTTCACAACAACCCTTTTTCTATTTAAGTGTTTACAAAAACTGTTGTTCCCAAAACATTATTTAAAACTCAGAATCTCCTTCAACATAGTTTTCTAAACATTCACATTATCAGAGTTTCCTAGAAATCATAAGTCCAAAATGCGAGGATGTGTATGGTCACACCTTCACCTTGACACAATCCACTAAAGTACCTGAAACCATAAACAAAAACCTTAAGCATGAAGCTTAGTGAGTTCCCCCAAAGTACCAACACCCAAAAGGATAACATAACAACATGTATACAGAGCCTTCAGCTTGACTGGAACACCCCCACCGACCTACAGTCTGTCTGGTACGCTCACAGAACCTACAGCATGAATGGTACGCCACCTTGGCCTTCAGCCTATCTGGAACGTTCTTCGGGCCTTCAGCCTAACTGGTACGCCCCACTGGCCTTCAGTCTATCCGGGACGCCCTAGGTCTGTTGGCCTTCAGCACAAAGCAGGTCCGCCTCAACCCACCCACATATAACATGTCGACATATACATTAACAAATAAACATATAACCAGTCAACAGACAAACAGACAGATCTTACACATCACTAAGCATAGCATCGTCCTATCTACCAGGTGTCACACCCCCAAACCGAATTGGTGGAAACATTAGGGGATGGAGGATGTCATGTACAGTATCATAACAATGTATAATAGTAAAAACAAGCAACAACATCCATTACATTAATAGAATAGTTAAATACATGTGTGCTCTTTAGTAAAGTTTAAATGACACCAAAAATGTATAAACAAAATAATGACAAGTCATGAATCCACTCCGTCCTTCAAAAGCTGCATGAGTGTACCTGCCTACTGGTTCCTTGAGAATACAAGTTATTTTGAAAGAGATTATTAGCATAAAATGTTGGTGAGTTCATAAGTGTTTAGTGTCATTTATAGTAATTAAAACATCGAATGTTTGCATTAAAGCCTTGAAATGTTTGTAAAGTTTTCCAGAAAATCTCATATTTTCTACTTATAATGAAAAGTGGCCTTCAACCCGAGGCCCGACTATTTACATGTTTGCTCTCGTATAAAATGTAATGTTTGCATGAGTACTTGGATAGTATGGAAAATTTTAGTAGTACTTTATATCTATATAAAAGTATGTTTTTCCCATTTATTTCTATCTTTTATTAGGAAAAATAGTATGTTTTAACCCAACAGTACCACTGTTGTGTAATGAAATGGGAAAAATGAAGGCTCCTAGTCGTATTAAATGAACTATACGCATTGGGGAGTCTTATTGTCTTTAAAACCGGTTTGGTTAATTAAAAATTTAAAATGTGATGTAGTTGTAACCATGCTGATTGACGGCTGAATACACGACAACCTTTTGGCGTCGAAAATAGTGGGGTGACAGTTTATCACCCCTTGGCCTTACCGGCTGGGACTATAGCTAGCAGTCGGGGTGTGGGAGTGACTGTCCCGTATAGATCTATACACACAATGTCCGCTCTACCTCCAGGAGACTCTGGTTACAAATGTGATACAACAATGTATTGTTGTTATCATGAAGTAGTATTTCACATTCTAGTTATCATGTTCTTTATGTACTTGTATATATATATATATATATATATATATATATATATATATATGTGTGTGTGTGTGTGTGTGTGTATAAGTCCTTTCCTGTTCTTGTATATGTATATGTATGTGTATATGTTCTCTTCCATTCTTTGTATATGTAGATGTATATGTATATGTTCTTTCATGTTCTTTGTATATGTTCTCTAAACTATACCTATTATAGTTTACTAGCAAGTTTAGTTTGTTCTCGACTTATAGAAAGGAGTCAATTGTTCAGTTAGAACAATTGAGTTAAGTCTACTTTTTAAAGATAAAATTTTATATTCATATATGCATTTAGCATGTATAACTATGAGTTAATCGACAGTCGGACTAGTGTATCCTACCCTAAGCCCACAACCAAACAAGGAACAGGAGTCAAGGTTATCAACAATAGTCCTAAGTCCATTAAAGCATACTTATACACTTATACACAAATGAATATTGTTTTGAAAGTAAAAGAGTTTGAAAAGAGTTTAAAAGTAGTTACAAAAGAGTTTTTCTATAAAATCTAACAATGTTTTAAAAGTAGTTTGAAAATGAGTTTGAATTGAGATAATTGAAAAGTATATAAATGTTTATACTAACACAATTTAATTGTGTTAAACTTGTATCCCCCCCTAAAAGCATTTAAAACATTTAACGGTTGATTGCAGGGGTATGAACTCACCTGTAGTGGGTGATGTGAATGTAAAATCGGTATAGGATGCTAAGTGTCAAGTGAAGACTCGAGCACACACGGATCCTATTTAGCTTCTAAAGACACATATATGTATAAAACAAGGCTATATCACAACTAGTGATGATAGGAAAACACCCTAGGGACATGGAAACACTTGTTACCAAGTGTTAAAATCATATGTGATTGAATGAGGGAGGTTCACGGCCACACTAAGGTGTGTACGGCCATGGGTGTACGGCCCATGAGCATACGGTCGTACACTCATGAAGAATTGTGAAAATGAGGTGTTTTTAAGGTCCTTTCTAGCATCAAGGAAGTGTTCTAGGTCCCATGCTTAGTCTAAATGAAAGTTTAAGGCCAACAATGAGCATCAAAGAGGGTTTACGGCCCTATGAGGTGTGTACGGCCGTACACCCTTCATGTTCATGCTAAGTTGGTCGATTTCAAGGTGAATAACAAGCATTTCTAGTAGATAACAAGCATTTCTAGTAGATAACAAGCATAGGAAGCAGTTACTTACGATTTGAAAGCTTGTTGAGGGTTCACAGCCACCAAGAACTAGTGTGTGTTCTTGGTGAAAGATGAAGATCTAGCCAAAGATGAAATTAATGAGATGAAACATGGATTCACCACTAGATAAAGCAATGTAACAACAAATCATGGTGGGAAATACTTACATCTTTGAAGATCTTAGAGAGAAATGTGATGATAGTTGAGAGAAAGACTGAGTGCTTGGCTTGGGAGAGTGAAAATTGAAGGAAAATGACTAAATGTCATCTTTATAGGTGAGAGTGTACGGCCATGAGGGGGTGTACGGCCGTAGACTCCTCCTGAAGGAGTGTTTGGCTCGAAATGCGACTTTATGAATTTGGTAACACACTTCATAGCCTAAATCTTGATTGTACTAAGCTTAGAACACTCAAACAGACCCTAAACAATGCTAAAAGATAGCAGAAACGAGTCTGACTTTGATTAAATTAAATGGCTTATACAGAAGAGAAATTTCGGGTTGTCACACCAAGATACAAATCTAACATATCACTACAATACTCAATAATACAATAATCAGGATAAAAATCCAAAAGGTTCAGCCTTGGTGACTTCGACCCAGCAAGTATAGTGAGGAACACTCACCTCGAATGCAGAAGCTCCCCAAAAGAAAGTCCTTAGTTATTGCCATGCCGGCTTCTGAGCTATCAAAACCAATAACACACCCAATTAGCCATTGGGTCCCACGCTATAATCCATAATCCATACTTGGGGGTAAAATGACCATTTTACCCCTGACCCAACCTACACCAAAACTGAGGCCCAAAACCAAAAGATCCATAAAGTCCCACTAATGGCCTAATTTCCAAATTGGGCCCAACATCATACGGGCCTTATCCGAAGCCTATTTTTAATAGTCCAGATTGCTTCAAACACCCCTTGGGACAACTTGATCAAAGGAAAAAGTCAAAAATCAAAGTCAACGACCCAAGTTGACCCAACTCGCCGAGTTGTCCTTCAACTCGTCAAGTTCCTCTGACCGCTGCAAAGTCGGGAAGAACCCGATCCAACTCGCCTAGTTGACCCATACCAACTCCAAAATGGGAAAAACCAAATCAACTCATCAAGTTGGCCATCCAACTCGTCGAGTTCACCTGAGACCAAACAACTTAATCCATTAAGCCGATATATTCAAAACTAACAGCTTCTCCCACTCAAATCTTAACTGAAATAGCCCTAAGAATGGTAAAGTTTCGAACTTTACCCCTAAGAACCACCAAAATGGGTTCAAAACCCAAACCCCAAACTAAAAAGGGTAAGGACTTAATCATTAAGCACTTATTCCACAAGGACACAACTCCAAGATGCAGATCTTGTTGGATTTTAAGCATAACATCGTTCATATGGTGTACATGCAACCCTAATTGCTTTGATCTATGTTTTTCTAATTTGAACATACAATATTGAATACCAAAGCAATAAACCCTAATATAGCATGCTTATTTCAAAATTGACATAATAAACAAGTTAGAATGATTACCTTAACTTATTATGTAGTAATAACAAGAACTTCTTGACCTTTGAAAGCTTAGTGCCCCAAGTGTTGCACCTCTAATGGAGTCACAAACACTCTTGCAACAAGATAACTTATGAGAGGGGAGGAAATCGGCTAGAGCTCTCTTAAAAGACTTAGTCCCGAAAATCCTTAGTAGAGGGTTCCTTATATAGTTGTGATTGCTAGGTTTTCATGTGGAAACCCTAATACCTGACTTAGGCAACAAGCAGCACATGAACTTCTTTCCTTAGAGCCCATGGACGAATTCTATAAGGCTTCCTTATACAAATTCGACCACTCCACTCTATGGAGGCCATCAACCCATTTACGCAACTATCAATGATTTGCATAACAGTCCCTCAATTATTTAATCATTCTCTTTTGATCACTAAATTAATTCCAAATTAATTTCTTATTAATACTAATTAAATAATATGATTTCCAAATAATATATTAATCTTGTAATATATTAATAAAACCATTTAGAGTACCAATTTATTATTCACTTAATAAAATCTACTCTTTCTCCTCTTGTCATCCTATCAAGTTGCATGAGTGAAGGCAACCCAAAATGACCATGCTCATAATCAAATCAAGCACATACCAAAAATAGTTATGGGCTTAGACACCTAATCCAATAGATCTGACCATATGAGGCTAGATAGTCATGTAAATTTTGCAACGTTACACTTATTCATACTTAGAAGAAGCTCAAAAGCTTAAAAGAGACCAAAAGAAGGACTTAATGAATGCATGAAGCCCTTAGGACCATAAAGTTGGCACCTTTATGCCAAAAGAGCTCAAGAGGAGCATAGATCTGGAAAAATAGCACTTAGGACGTCCTTCAGCCCTACCAATCACCCAAACATGGCTAAAAGCATGAAAACTTAACCCAAAAAGAGATCTAATCAATTATTAAGCAAGGATAGAACTTTATACCCACAATATGCTGGAAATGATGCAAATAATTAAGATATGAAGGCTTCTACTAGAATCATCACCTTGCACCAAGCTTATCCTTCTTCCAAGAGCTTTAAACACACCAAAACACACTCAAAAAGGGCTCACAACACTCAAAAAGGCTTTAGGGTTTCGAGATTAGGGTTAGCGGCTATGGAGGTTGGAAATGAGGCCAACACCTAGGACTTAAGGTGTTTAAATAGGGTGAAAAACCCCAAAATCAGGGTTTCCTAAACAGCGCCCAACTCGTCGAGTTGGCTCCTCCAACTCGCCGAGTTGTCACATTAACCCCGTAACTAAAACAACTTCTACTAGCCAAGTTGAGGCTCCTCACTCATAACAAAACAATCCACCCGAGGAACATAATCAAAATTTCACGCATAATATAGTCTCCCCCAAACAACCAAAATCCCAAATCAAAACTTTTATCCCGAACATAACATCCAAACCTTCAACCCCTGCAAACCACTTCTACCTTTCTGGGACCTAAAATCTATAATAGTCTGACTCCCCGACAAACCGCTCATGCTGAAACAACTCCATGCCCAACTTTCAACAAATAACCGACCAATCCTAACACTTCCAATCCCGAACACACCACAGCCTATCCAAATTTACTAAAACCGCCCTTAGAATAGTTCTTCCAGCCCGATGTAGAACGAATCCTCAATCTCTCAAATAAAACGAATCTTATATCACCTGAAACCCGAAACCTAAGTCTTAATGGTCTGACTCCCTGTCAGAATTTTCACAACGAACTGTTACCATGCTAATCTCATAGAGTTCATTCTAACAAAATGCTTTAGATCCCTGAACACATCACTGCTTCAAAGGGAAACAAAGTCACTAACCATATATAGCTACAAAACATTTATACCCAACAACATCCTCAGATAATCCTTTGAGTAGAAGGTTCATCCATGCAACAGTTAGACTCAGAGGAGAGCTACGCAACAGGGCCAAATCAATTACCTGGAGATTATTTAATCCCGTTACGAGTGACTTAGTATTTCCCAATCACCCAATTGCTTCACACACACATGAGACCCAATTACTAATACTGCCCGAAACACTGATGCCGAACGAAACCCTGAAACACTAAAACTGCCCGAAACACTGATACCAAGAGCTTGAAACCTCCTCATTATCCCAACTTTCACAAAGGTAGAACCATCCATTTGAATCCACCCCCAGACCCTAACTGGGGCATTACCATAACCATGAAGAATGTTCCTTGAAACACACTGACCACAAACTTATCCCAAAACCAAACGATATGAAGAACCCAAAATCTTAACACCCTTGACTTTATGCTATGTCATTACTGAGCACTGCTTTGACAAGCAACTACAATCCAACCATGAACTTTCGCGATACATCCAACCCTTACCAACTCTGGTGTACTCCCACCTGAAAACCCATTCGATACAATCCCCAAGAACTTTATGACTTACAACTGCATAAGGAATTTCCAACCTGAGAATCAAAGCTCTAACAACCGCTTGCAGACAACTGGAATTATTGCATACAATTTGTCGAGATTTTCTGATAATTGCCTGCTACTTCCCTCAATCCTTACTACTTCCCTTATCTAACCAACCGATTTATGACTCGCCCGACCCCCATCAACGCGTCAACCCCGAAAACACTACAAGCAGAAGAAATAAACTATTATGATGTCTAGGCCCACAGCCTATGACTGGAATGCTTCCGATAACACACAGACCTTGACGACACTCTCACAATGACATTGACCACCACATAGCTGCTATCCAAGCAATCCTTACGAACATAAAGTCGCACACAATCTACAGAGAGGATAATGCTCGGACTCTTGATCCAAATCGGGAGTTGAAACCCAAAAGAAGCATGCACATAACTCGAACCAAGAGCTCCAAAGCCATCTTGCCCAGCTCACATGGACACTCCCATACACATACTTAAGAGACCCAAAATCTCATTCGAAGAGAAAAGAAACACCAGAGATAATAGACATGCCACCTTAATCAAAACAAAAAACATCTTCACGATCGGTCAAAACAAGACCCCATACTGGACTGAACGGATTCCATTACTACCCCACTAGCTCAAGAAGACCTCCAAGATGACCCTAAAGGTTACCAAAACCTGAGTCTGCTATGATCCAAGCTCCCACCCTACCATTATGGGTAACACACCTAAAAACCAAATGAACATAAAATATACTGAACAGAAGGGTTGCTGACGCATTCCTTGACCTTTAACTGGCACCACTTAAATCTTTCGGAGAATTACCGCTGAATAACAAAATAAACAACCAATGGTATCGAATACCTTGACTACCAAACCAGAGAAACCACAACCCACCTGGAGCTGAACATACCTGCTTTTGAAAAGGGGTCCACCAAACAACATCTGCCTAACAAATCTAAAAGCAGCAAACCAACCAGCAAACTAACAAAACCCTTAATAACTGACGTTCATTCTTGGAACCCCAATTATCCCCCACTTAGAACTCGAACCACCACCCACTGGTGATGAACCAAAACATAACCCAAGCAGCCCATCCAGGTATATCCGTACCTGACCATGAAACGAATATCACCCGCAGAATGGTCCTCCAAGTACAGATTAAACGAACCCCATGAGGAACCTAAAATATAGCTAAAGACCTCAGATCTTCCCATAATAACCAGTTACAAAGCATAGGCAACTGTCGGTTGACGATCCAAACATACACCCCTGTATGCAACCTACATGACAATCTGACACCAGGCCTTCACATCTCTTAAGGATATTGCCCTTGCTCACATCGCTAAGATACTTGTGCCACATAAAACCACTTGCGCACACCAGTGACTACATGTTGTCGCCAACAACCGCGACCAACATACCTCAAGTTGAGAAGCCAACCTAACTTGGGATGTCACCAGCCTGCCTACTCCTTCGAACTCAAAAATCTGAAGCGCAAGATCCTTGCCACAGATAATCAGAATCTAATCCGACAATCTGCTACTTAAATCCCGGATGCAAACTTTGAGTCGGTCATATCAACCACATCTCCTTCGTGTCTCGAGGTTCGACGCACGAACTCTAACAAAACCCTTGAGACTTCCATTCAACATACTCATCCGGGTTTGAACCATTCAACACACATCAACATCGCCACAAGGTCCTGAACAACACAAAACCCATCCTCTCCTGAGTAGCCTAAGCCAAAAGATCAATGGATACGGAACCACTCTCTCTAACCACGCTATCTACCTTGACCAATGCTTAGAATCTCTGAAATGCTCCTCGATTTCAGTATGAATCATGTGCTTCCAGTAGTATGGGCCCAATACTACCTTCCACACCTACCCATACTCTCTTCAAGAATCCTCTCAGGTCCTCTAAGTACTAATCATAAAATACTCTTGAAACCTGCTCAATAGTGAATAACTGAACTAGAATACTCCCTAGGCTATCCTAGGGTTCCACAAAACACAAAGCAAGCAGCATTCGAGCAGAGAATCTGACTAACACTAAAATGCTATAAAATCGAACAGATCCTCATGCGAAATCCTTGATCTTTGACTTCCAGTATCACAGGTACACCCTTGTCCTGCTCACACTCTCCCTAGAGTGGCTAATCATTCCTCATTTTGAGCCGCTATACTGTAGCACCTGGTTCCTGGTATGTAAAATTTATCTAAGTATTTTGCATTTTTAGCCTTGGACTCGGCGAGTTGTAGGCCCGACTCGCCGAGTAGAGCCGGGATCTGGAACACGTTTAACTTGGCGACTCTGGGAGTCCATATTCTGGACTCGGCGAGTCCCCGTTGTCTGGTGAAACCCTAATTCCAAGGGTTTGCACCATATTTAAACCAACCTTATGCGGCCCAAGCTCGCCCCCTTCACCCTCAGAGATCCCTATATCATTCTAACATCATTCCTTGTGAGATTGAAGTGCTTTGGTATGAATTCTTGAAGACTTTGAGAGAAAAAGGATAGTAAATCAAGAGGAGAAGAAGGAGGCCAGACATCTTGGTGTTATTTCAGAGATTTCCTTGAGGTATAACTCAGTTTCCCTCTGTTTTCATGCTTATAGTCCCTTAGAGCTCCATTAAAGTCTTTCTTGAGCCATTTCCAAGCTTGGGTATGAATTAGGGTTTGTGATAAGCTGATTAACCTTTAGATCTAGGCGTGATTGAGCTCCAGGAGCTCGGATCCACTGCCTTTATGAAGCTATATTGCATGAAAGCCCTAGATCTACTCTTTTAGTGCATTTTGAGCCCTAAAACCTTCATTGGTGTTTATTTACATGTAAAGTTGGAAACTTTACGTGTTAATCAAGCCCTAAGAACCCAGATCTACATATGGAATGAACTGGATCCAAGCAAAATCGAGTATATAGTAGTTGCATGTGGTAGAATCGGCGAGTCGTTCATTGGACTCGGCGAGTCGAGTCGCGAGTCCCCGAGTTTTTCCCCTTTCGTGTTTGCTGAGTGGAGTCGTGAGTCATGGGGGGTAACTCAGTGAGTCGGAAGCCAGACTCACTCATGGAAGAACTCGGCGAGTCTAAGGCAATCTTCTTGCCTCAAGAACGGACTCGGTGAGTTGTTCATATAACTCGGCGAGTCTAAGCATAGAATGTTCTACGGATGAAGATGAACTCGACGAGTTGTTCATAGAACTCGGTGAGTAGGATGAAGGACTATTGGACACCAGTTTAGAAGGAAAAATCGTCGAGTCAACGCCTAACTCGACGAGTAGAGACGGGATTATGGTCAATCGAATGGATAGGGACTCGACGAGTTGGTGAACCAACTCGGCGAGTCGGGTTAACTGGAAGTAGATTTTGACTTTGACTCTTGGCTTGGTTAGGGGTAAATTGTCATTTTACCCTGAGGTCGGTTAGCAGTATTTGACTGAGTGTTTTGTGGGAATTATAGCTGGAGGATTTCCGGGGCAGCAGCAGCAGAAGACAGTCAGTTCCCACGCATATCAGCAGCTACTTTGAGGTGAGTTACCTTCCAGTAGCGGTGGGTCTACGGCCACAATGTCGGCCCACCAGTAGGAGTTGTATGATAGATGATTGTCTCTGTGATATTCATCTAGGGTTGCTACTACCTGTGATATGTTCATGTGCTAGTATGATACGATGCTATGTGCTAGTCACAGTAGGGGGAGATAGTCCCTAGATTACCGGTCGATAGGGCCGAAGGGGCGGTCCTGCCCAGCCATGCTAGATAGATTATGTGATATGTGTTATGTGGTAGTAGTAGGGGGTGAAATAGTCCCCAACATCCGGTTAAGAGGACCAAAGAGGAGGCCAGTACCCAGATATGCTAGTTAGTATCCGGTCGAGAGGACCGAAGGGGAGGCCAGTACCCAGATATGCTAGTCAGTATCCGGTCGAAAGGACCGAAGGGGTAGGTCAGGCACCCAGATATGCCTCACAATATATGTATGTTATGTGGTTATTGTTGGATTAGTGTCTAAGTCCATAACTATTTTAGTATGTACTTGACCTGATGGTGCATGGTCCTTTTGGGTTGCCTTCACCAAAGCAACTTGATAGGATGAATTATGGAGAGAAAGGATTAAATATGATTTATTAATATATTATGAGAATAATATATTAAAGGAGAAATCATATTGTTTAATTAATATTAGTCAATAATTAATTGGTAATTAGTTTTGTGACTAAAAGATATTAATTAAACTTAAGGGACTGGAATTGTAATTATAAGATAATTGCAATTTGGGCCATGGATTGTCTTGAATCAAGGGGTGGACGAATTCTAATGGGAAACCCATAAGGAAATCGTCCAAGGGCTTGATTAAATGAGTCCATGGGTTGTTTAGGGCTTAAGCAACCAAATTAGGGTTTCCTTGTTAGATAACCCTAATAGCCTCACTATATATAGATCCCTTAAGGACCAAAAACGTGGGGAACTTCTTTTCTAAGGTTAGAACACGTTTTGGGCAGCCTCTAACCTCTCTCCTCTTCATCCTCTTGCTTATGGTGTTTGTAAGCCATTAGAGGAGTGACACTTGTGACTCTAAGCCTTCCAAAGTCAATTCAAGAAGGAATTGGGATTGTTATTACTACATAACAATCAAGGTAACATCTTAAACCTAATTTCATGTTAATATGATTACTTGAATGCTAGAATTAGGGTTTATAGTCTTGGATAACTTGCATGTACAATAGAGAAACCTAGATCCAAGCATTAGGGTTTGTATGAGCACATAGGATGTCTTATGACTAAAACCCATCAGTGGTATCAGAGCCTAGCTTGGTTTCAATTGTATTGATGCATTGTATAACTGGAAAATTCGTTTTTTGGGTTTCTGGAGGCTGGACTCGCCGAGTCCATAGCTGAACTCGCCGAGTCCAAGGTGACTCGACGAGTCCAGGCTTGACTCGACGAGTCAACTCGTCAGATGGAGGTTATTTCGCGATTTCTTGCTGTTTTTGCTTATGGATAGTTACCTTATCATGTTAGATCAATATAAATCCGATTTTATGATATATTTGACTATATTCTTGATCTAATTGAAGATATTTATCAATTAATAAGATAATTGTTTCCTTATGTGATAATTAATTAATTATTTTGACTTAATTGGTAAATTGTTTTGCAAGAAATCATTAAATATATCAAATATGGATAATTATGTAATTAAATGTTAATTTACATTATTTGTTATTTGATCCTTGTGCTTTGAAAAATTTCATATTTTTCCCTTTAGGTTTTATAGTTTAAATTTGAACCCAAAGGTTTTGTTGTTTTGAAATTTAATTAGTTAAAACCCTAATGTTTTGAAAAAGGTTTCAAAACTTGCCCTCAAGTTTTGGAATTTAAATTTTGATTAAATGGTTTAATTTTGATGTATATTTAAATTCTAAACCCTAATGTGTTGAAATGTTTCAAAACTTGCCCTCAAGTTTTGGAATTTAAAAGTTGATTAAAAGTTTAATTAGGAATGTTAAATTCTAACACTCTAGTATAGTTTTGAAAAAGTTCAAATCACACCCTTATGGTTTTATTAATTAATTAAGGTGTATAATTAAAAGAGGTTTAATAAATCCATAAAAGTTTAGGTTTACAATTTAATTGAATTAAAAGTATAATTATTAAATTAGACCACCTAGTATTTTGAAAGTATAAAATACACCCTATACTATATATAACATTAAAAGTCTAACATTATATATATGTATGAGTAAAAGTCGGTCTTACCGTTAGTAGGCCTCATTCACGAAGCTGGTCTATAAGGGGTGTTTAAGGAAATTGCCTATAAAATGGCGATTGAATGGGTATCCACTCTTACCCACCGCACTCTTGACTAGTGGAGGGTCGTTAGCCGAACAGGTAGGATAGGACAAAACCTTCCATTATAAGTATAATCTAGTATAAAAGTAACTAAGTGTTTTCATAAAATTCCCAATCTTAGTTACTTAGGCAAAAGTGAATTGATGCAATTCCATGAAATTACACTTTGTGCCCTTGCGAAGACGTTAGTGGAGCGTATGTGGTTTACCGGCACACTAAATGGTTCTAAGCAAAGGTAGCAAAGGGTGACTCAATGTTTGTCATAGTTCGGTGGAGCGTGTGTGGTTTACCGACACATCGAATAGGTGACTGTAGCATGTGAGGGCACCATGTAAGTTTGCATGGTTATGCACACCCGCTTTGTGATCCTCGGCATCCCAGTCACAAACAAGAGGGGCATATCGAGATTTAAACATGCCATTGAAATGTTCAATGAATCTCAAAGGATCTAGGAGTTTTCATAGATTTAAAACTTAAATTTCTTTTTCGTTTTTCATGGTGGAAATTAGTGAATCGTCATTCACTTACCTTCAAATGTTCTGCAATTTGGGTTACAACATCCCTCTCCCAAGTTGTAGAATATTGTGTTGGGTCCTAGCCTTAGTATCTCATTTGGGTGATTTACAAAGGACTCAATCAATCAACTAACTTGAATTCGTTTTCTCCCGTATTGTAGATGTCAAAGTTCGACAACTATGGTTTTCCCAAATCCCATGGAACAAGCATTCCACATGAAGATGATATTCCACGATCGATCGAGGAACAAGAGATCATACTTCACTTCCTCCTCCTCCTCAAATTATTCTCCCTAACCCACAAGTTCAAAGGCTTGAAAAGTTCAAGATCACTCAAGCCCTTTTGGCAAGTAAACATAAAGAATGAAAGTCGGTGTGTGCACACGTCCTAGGGATGAAGCCACACATTGATAGGTTAAGAATGTTGGGATCCGTTGTCTGTAAGGAAATGGCTGTTGATTGGGTTCTTCAGTCACTTCCTAACTCATATAGTGAGTTCGTAAGAGAGTACTATATGATGAACCGCGACGTGACCCTTATAGATATCACCTATATGCTTATTGTTGCTGAATCAACAATGGTTTGGCGCAATGGAAAAGCAAAGTTGATTGGTGAATCTACCTTCAAGACATCTATAGATATAGACAATGGCAACGAAAGACATGCAATGATCGAAAAGTTTGATCATAAGAGAAAGGCGATGTCTGAAGTAGTTCCATGTGCTGTTCCAAAAGAGTCGATTCGCTTTTATTGCCAAGAGAAGGGGCATTGGAGACGAAGCTGCCCCATTTACCTAAGAGATCTAAGAGATGGGAGAGTCGAAACGTATGGCTCTAATATAGGTAAAATCCATTAACTAACTCTTTTAATCTTCTATTCTAGATTCTTAATACATAATGTGATAAGATTACAATTGATGTTTTGAAGGATCGAAGAAAAGAAAGAAAGCTTAAGGGAAGAAGTGAGCAGAATCTAACCATGAAGGAATGGATTTCGATCGCATTTCTCGAAGATTAGATTCTTGAGCTACTACTTAGAGTTAGAATTAGATTGCTAAGAAAGATGTATTAGCATAGTTTTTCAATGAATTGCATTGTAAGGACAAAATTTTTCCGCAATAAAATAAATTTTGATTTTATATTATTTATTTATCCTTGCAATGGCGTATATGAAAAATTGGTGTTTGAATGTTTCTATTATTAGCAATAATGGATTTGGTTCTTATTTATATTATTTATGGAAAGTCGAGAATTTACCAAATAGAGAGAGTTTCTCATCACCCAAGTTTCAATTGGACAGAAACTTGAAATCATGCAACTTGGTTGCACGATGAATGAGAAATTTCATATTTGAAAATTCATTGACAAAGTGTCAAGTGAAGGACTAGGAGATCGATCACACAAAGTTGCGTGTTGATCAAGTCCACCATAAGAGTAACAAAGATATTTGTCATGATTTACTAAAGGTTTAGTAAATATGATTATACTTACAAGATTAAGTGTAATTCTGAATTGATTGAAAAAGTTTAAATCAATAGCAGAACGAATAAGAAGAATCAAGTAGGCAGAAAGATAAAAGTTTTTCCATTCTAAGAAGAAGGGAGAGTAGCTTTTATGCTTTATGATAGGTCTTAATGATTAAGAACCATATCTGAATCGATCCTCTAAGTAAATCTTAGCACAATTGTATGTTTAAGAAGAGGAATCAAGGATTGAAGAAATGGTTAAATGAAGAAGTTTATCATACTTCGTTCCAATGACAAGTCTTAAAGTTAAGATTGTGACAATGAGTGAAAAGTATTAAAGGTTTATAACATTCATCAAATGTGGAAAGTTGTGATGTCTTGGATAAGACAAAGACCAACTAACCCAATTTATGAAGAGTTTTGATAAAAGCTACACTAACTCTTGAATATTTGTTTGTCAAAAATGTTTTGACAAGAGAATCTTATATGTCAAGGAGTCAGTGGGAGTCTTAATGGTCTTGAAAGGTTTCAAGAACAAATCAAATAAACCTTATTAATCATCACTAGCACACGAGTTGAGGTTTACAACCTATCATGTTGACATTATTTTGTTTCTGTGCCAGTCCAATCGAGCTAATTATGCATGTGAGTCCTATGAGTTCTCATTTGAATGCATAAAAGGCAAGCACCTTGATCAATGAAAAGTACATTGATAAGAAAAGGTGAGCTTCTTAACTACTTGGAAGACGTGGTGGGCAGCTGTGCTACCATAAGGCAAGAAATCGAGATTAAGAGAGTTCGATCCATATGAGTTTGAATTTGTCGTAAACTTTGGTTTTGACAAATTCACATGGATAGGAACAAATACACCATTTAAATCTAAGTGTCATAAGATTTCCTCCTTCATGAAAATGATTGTGAGGAAATGTTTTCACTAAGAAAGATTTTACGAAGATAGTAAAATTGCATTCTCGAATTCAATTATGGTTACGGTATCCCTTTCCATGATTTGAATTGTGAGGTTTGGCAATTAGTCTTAATTGTTTAGACACACATATGAACTATCTATGGCAAAGGTGTATAAGAGGCCTTGATAAAAGATTATCAAAGCATTAAGTATTAGAAACATGAATTTAAGAAATTCAATAAGTATTGTTTTTCTGAAAGTTTAGCTGTTTCTGAATACATGTCGAAGCTAGTGGGAGCATAAGTGTTATGTTTATAATAATCATAATGATAGTGGGAGCATAAAAGTTATGATTGTATGATTATTAAGGCACGTATTGCAAGTTGACAATATTAATTATAGAAAACAAGAGTCATACCTTGCAAAGTCGTAAGGGTTGTAAAGTTGTTTTGCTATAATTAAGGGAGAGAATATTATGCTTCATTTCAAATCTAAAGGATTAGGTTGAGGAATGTTAATAAAATTTAGTCAAGGGTACATAGTGTGTTCTTAAAATTTCTATTATGATTACGGCATTCCTCTTCACAATTCGAATTTTGAGAACATAGCAAATAAAACATTATGCGTCGTATCCCATACGCTTCGGGTATAGGATCGATTGCAAATACTTTAATGTTTGACCATTCTAAAATTTTCCAAATGTCAAGCGCATTTAGAGGGAAAAGGGACTAGAATTGGTTTTGACTAAAATAATTAAACAACTATCAAAGGACAATCCAAAGTTCGACGAGGATTGGTTGCTTGTGAGTAGTTGGAAGCATGATATTGAATGGACCATATCAACATTATTATAGAAAAGATTCTATTAAGAATGAGTTGTCATATGGAAAATATGGAAGCGTGTCCATATTGGGAATTGAATATTGGAAATCTATGTCTAGTTTAGAAACTTTTATGCAAAAGGATGTTCAAAGGAATGTACTTTGAGTGAGAGACATCATATCTAAGGAATTGTCTTGTAACAATCTCCGATAGAGGACTTTGTAATATCATTGGCAATAGTCTTTGTGACTTTGGTGCATAACATTACGAAAGGATAGTTGCATAGAATGTTAGAATCTAGCATATTTTATAAGTAACAAGAATTTGATATTCTCACACTTATGAAAAACGATTTGGAGTTGTGAAATGAGAATGATTGGAAATGTGTTCAATTTGATCTATTTCACAAAAGTAAGAACCATAGGTAAACATTGTGTGCATGCTAAGAGCATGGGACAAGTGTAATAATTCAAGTAAGAAGTTGATTACCCGAAACGACAAATAATGAGTAATCGATATGGTGATAAATAAAAGGTGTTTTATTTATACTCAAAGGTTGAGGCCATATGGGATTAGTATTATTCTTGCGTTTCACATTTGCATGTTTTGACTTCCAGAATAATTGAATTTATTAAGAATAATCGAATTATTCGAACGGGCCATAGTCGTTCATATGTTGGAAGTATATATGAATGAAGACTGTCGTGAATTGGTGTGTGGATTGTCTAAAAGAGTATTAGACATAAGCAAATGTTTGCTGCAACGTTCATGAGTGCTTATGAATATGATTTGAGCATTGGATTAAACCCACGCTCACTTAGATCACTCCATGAATTGTATCACGAGTGATTGGTGAGACGATAACATCTTATATTCTTGAAACTGAGATGTGTGAGTTGTATCTTGCAAATCGGTTGCACATTGATAATATGTAAACGCACTAGTAACTTGGTGTTATAAAACATATTGTTGTGTGTGATTCGGTGAGTGAGTGCAAGCAAGCATTGTAACAAGGTTTATCTGTTCCTTTTATCCAAAGTAGGATAAAAGCGATATCTTTGGGCCCCTCGATGATTTAGTGATGACAAACGTAAATGCTCGGCTGGGCTAGGGCTGATTTGATTTGTTCAATTAGTCAATCGTCATAAATCGGGAATCGAGATATAGTACAAAGAGAATGATTCGAAATCATATCTCATACGATATCTAGAATGGAGGAATATATGATCCCTTATCTAAGGACACGCGTATCTGATAGGATCAGAGTTGACAGCGGCTTTGGAAAGCTACGATTGCAGATCAGGATCTGAAGTCATACGCAGAATAGTTATTAGACTTATCCAAGCGGGAGACTGTTGGATTAGTGTCTAAGTCCATAACTATTTTGGTATGTACTTGACCTGATGGTGCATGGTCCTTTTGGGTTGCCTTCACCAAAGCAACTTGATAGGATGAATTATGGAGAGAAAGGATTAAATATGATTTATTAATATATTATGAGAATAATATATTAAAGGAGAAATCATATTGTTTAATTAATATTAGTCAATAATTAATTGGTAATTAGTTTTGTGACTAAAAGATATTAATTAAACTTAAGGGACTGGAATTGTAATTATAAGATAATTGCAATTTGGGCCATGGATTGTCTTGAATCAAGGGGTGGACGAATTCTAATGGGAAACCCATAAGGAAATCGTCCAAGGGCTTGATTAAATGACTCCATGGGTTGCTTAGGGCTTAAGCAACCAAATTAGGGTTTCCTTGTTAGATAACCCTAATAGCCTCACTATATATAGATCCCTTAAGGACCAAAAACGTGGGGAACTTCTTTTCTAAGGTTAGAACACGTTTTGGGCAGCCTCTAACCTCTCTCCTCTTCATCCTCTTGCTTATGGTGTTTGTAAGCCATTAGAGAAGTGACACTTGTGACTCTAAGCCTTCCAAAGTCAATTCAAGAAGGAATTGGGATTGTTATTACTACATAACAATCAAGGTAACATCTTAAACCTAATTTCATGTTAATATGATTACTTGAATGCTAGAATTAGGGTTTATAGTCTTGGATAACTTGCATATACAATAGAGAAACCTAGATCCAAGCATTAGGGTTTGTATGAGCACATAGGATGTCTTATGACTAAAACCCATCAGCTATATGGTATGTGGTACAGTGGGGGAACTCACTAAGCTTCGTGCTTATAGTTTACAGTTTTGGTTTCAGGTACTTCTTCTTCGAAGGGGAAGGAGCTGGCGCGGTAGCGGCACATCACATACATGCTTTATATTCCGCACTATGAGATCTTCCTGGGGATTTGTACTCTGACATTATTATGTTTTATAAAATGGTTTCCAGACACGTGACAACTTTTATGAAATGATATGATCGGTGAATGTTTTATTTCTAATGTTTTGCAAAGTATATGTTTTAAAAATGAAATTTTTGGCTTGTATTTTTGGGACGTTACAAGTTGGTATCAGAGCCCTGGTTCGAGGGATTCGAACACACCTTCGGGGGTGTCTGAACTCAAAACGAGGGATTAAAAGATTTTAAAGAAGAAAATATTTTCTAAAAAGCTAAGTAAAGAGTTTTAAGAAAGAACGAAGTGTGTTATGTGCGCGAGCGGCCGAGCTCAAGTAAGTATTCCCCCAAAGTACCGATACAAGCTTATGTTATGTTTATCAGTTTCAGCAGAACAACATGCTAGAAGAGGACTAAGTATCTTGGAGTGATGCCTTATGTGCCTGCTTTATGTGTTTCAGTGTATGAAAAACTGCATGCTAGAATTGAGTTGACAGCAGTAGGATAGCCTGTTTAGGTTATGCCTGACAGTATAAGTTTAGCATTGTATGCTAGATCAGTTTCTCTCTATAAGGACGGATTTGCTTTAGATTGTTCCCTTTTGTCTGAATGCTGCTTGCTTTGTGCTTCGTGGGACTCTGAGTGATGGGAGTTAGATATTAGGTGAATACGTCACGTCACATGTGATCAGGCTTGATGATCTTAGAGTGCTGGATTTGGCCCTATTGCGCAGCTCTTGTCTGAGTCTAACCGTTGTAGAGCCGAGTCTGTTACTCGAAGGATTATCTGAGCCTCACCACATGTGATGGTATTCAGGTAATGGCTAATTGGCATTACAAGGAGGCCTTCAACAGCTGAGGACCGGGTAGGGTGGGGTTAGAGATTTTCCTAGGGCAAGCCTAGGATGAGTACAACAGTGATCAGCGGTAGTGAAAGGGATCTGGTAGAGTCAAGGGAGTCCTTGGAGAAGGTACGGATAGATGTGGAAGGTAGTATGGGCCCGTACTACAGAAAGCAGAGGATCTGTACCCGAACCGAGGAAGGCCAAGATAAGACCAGGGAACTTGTAGTAGGTGTGATCCCTCCAGAGGTATCAGTATCGCTAATGATTATTATTTATGTATTTCAAAATGGTGGTGCTACGCTCGAGGCCAGCAGTTGGCAGTTCAGGAGAGGGATCGGGTTCGGGATCAGGTTCTGAGCCAGTAGATGAGGGGCTACGCGAGTTCACCGTGTCAGAGATCACCAGAGGCATCCTTGAGTCGACCCCCATTATCTTCGGGTCGATCAAGGAAGGGATAGTGGAGTTGATGGAGGATCGCCTCAGGGCATTCAGGAGCGACATGGCATCTGGCCAGTCGGGATCTTGCACACTGTCCTTCAAGGACTTCAGGGGCAGTGGTGCGCCGGATTTTCACGGGGCAAGGACCCCATAGCTGCCAGGCGATGGATTGCAGACATTGAGTCTGCACAGTTGACTAGCTTCTGCCCTGAGGGTCGAAGGTGATATTTGCAGCAGGATGTTTGAGAGATCGAGCTAAGGATTGGTGGGAGTCCGTTGGTGACTCGTTGGGAGCCTCGGTTGTCGAGGCTATGACCTGGTCGGACTTCATGACCAGGTTCAGGGCAGAGTTTGCATCGGCTGTCGAGCTTCAACAGCTGGCCAGGGAGTTCCTAGATATGATACAGACGACAGAGACTGTGGCGGAGATCACCGCCAAGTTTCGGGAGAGGGCGTTGTTGGTGCCCCAGTATGCGGGTGACGAGGATATGAGGAGGACCCGCTATCATGACATGCTACGAGCTGATATTCAGGAGCATGTCAGTTTTTCAGCTTGCCCTACCCTGGACTCTATGATTGCCAGGGCAAGGGAGAGGGAGATAGATCTGGAGCACATCTGGAAGAGGAAGGCGGAAGAGGAGCATGTTATGGGGGCTTCGGGGAAGAATCCCAAGGGACCAGATGTAGGGCCAAAAGGCCAACAGGGGCGGGGCCGCTGAAGGAAATGCGACAAGACGCACGAGGGAGCATGCAAGTTGGGACCGTCAGGCTGCTACAAGTACGGCAAGTTAGGGAACTTCAGCAGGGATTGTACCGCCCCTGCTCCTGTGATACAGACGTCTGAGTTGCTATGTTTCCACTGCAACTAGCGGGCCCACAAGAAGGCCAATTGCCCCCAGTTGACAGCATCAGCGCCAGTGAAGGCGCCAGCTCTAGCTACCCTGCGGATTACTGATGGCCGGCAGGGCAAGGCAGAGGCTCTAGTGGTGAGGAGTCGGGCGTTTCAGATGACTACCGAGGAGGCACGCGCCGCACACGATGTGGTGATGGGTATGATTCTTTCGCTCTATTTTATTTTTATGATGTTATGATATTGATATGTGCTTTGTGTATATGCGTTAGGATCGTTCCATGTGAATGGTAACCCTGTTCAGGTGTTGTTTGAGTCGGGTGCCACCCGATCGTTTGTTTCTCTTGCGCTTAGCAAGAAGTTTACTGAGTCCTCAGGCATGTTGGATCGCCCTTTAGAAGTCGAGATTGTCGATGATCGATCGGTGCGGGCATCATCGGTGTTCAGAGATTGTGTCCTGAGGTTATTCGAGGAGCGCTACTTGGTGGATTTGGTTCCCATTCCGTTGCGTGGGAACAAAGTGATTATAGGCATGGATTGATTGAGCCCTAATCGGGCGGTGATAGATTGCACACAACAGCTACTGCGGATCAGGACCCCGAGTGGGAGAGAGTTGGTGATCCATGGCGAGAGGCCACAATGTGGACCCACAATATGTTCAGCAGCAAGGGCTAGGCGCTACCTTCAGCAGGGTTGCGCGGGATATGTCGCATACGTTATGGATACCCGAGAGGTGGGTAAGGCGACGGTGAGCGAGGTTCCAGTGGTGCGAGACTACGTTGATGTGTTCCCGGAGGAGCTTCTCGGAATACCTCCGGAGTGACAGGTAGAGTTCAGGATCGACCTAGTTCCTGGTGCGGCTCCGTTAGCCAAGGCACCCTATCGGTTGGCTCCTCCTGAGATGCAGGAGTTGTCTACGTAACTGCAGGAGCCGCTAGACAAGGGATTTATTTGACTGAGCAGTTCACCCTGGGGAGCCCCGATCCTGTTTGTGAAGAAAAAGGATGGGTTGCATCGGATGTGTATAGATTACTGGGAGCTGAATAAGGTAACGGTGAAGAACCGTTACCCACTCCCAAGGATTGATGACCTCTTTGATCAGTTACAGGGAGCATCTTGGTTCTCCAAGATCGATTTGCGTTCAGGTTATCATCAAATGAGGGTCAGAGAGGAGGATGTACAGAAGACCGCATTTCGGACGCGTTGTGGCCATTATGAGTTCGTGGTGATGCCGTTTGGGCTCACAAATGCTCCTGCGCGTTCATGGACCTCATGAACCGCGTGTGTAGACCGATGCTGGATCGGTCTGTGATAGTTTTCATTGACGACATCTTGGTTTATTCCAAGACGTAGGAGGAGCACGAGGAGCATCTGAGAGAGGTTTTGGAGACCTTGAGGAGGGAGAGCTTGTACGCCAAGTTCTCCAAATGTGAGTTTTGGTTGCGCGAGGTGCAGTTTCTTGGGCACCTCGTCAACCAGAACGGGATTTCAGTAGACCCGGCCAAGGTGGAGGTCGTGATGAGATGGGAGGTTCCGAAGTCTCCATCTGAGATTCGGAGTTTCCTAGGATTATCAGGCTACTATCGGAGATTCATTCAGGATTTCTCCAAGATAGTCGTACCCCTGACACGGTTGACTAGGAAAGTCGTGGTCTTTCGATGGGGGCCCGAGCAGCTGGCAGCGTTCGAGATTCTGAGGCGGAGATTGTGCGAGGCGCCAATCTTAGCCCTGCCCGAGGGCGTAGAGGATTTTGTGGTATACTGTGATGCGTCTATCTTAGGCTTAGGCGCAATATTGATGCAGGGGGGCATGTCATTGCTTATGCCTCGAGGCAGCTGAAGCCTCACGAGGCGAACTATCCGACGCATGATTTAGAGTTGGGGGCGATGGTCTTCGCCCTCAAGATTTGGCGGCATAACCTCTACGGGGTTCGATGTACCATTTACACGGACCACAAGAGTTTGAGGTACCTCATGGATCAGCCGAATTTGAACATGAGGCAGCGTCGGTGGTTAGACGTGGTGAAGGATTATGACTGCGAGATCCTTTATCACCCGGGGAAGGCCAATGTGGTGGCTGATGCGCTTAGCCGTAAGGCGGCACCGATCAGGGATGTGTGTATGAGGATGACGGTGGTGACTCTACTATTAGAGCAGATTTGGGAAGCTCAGCAGGAGGCTATGAAGGAGGAACATCGGAAGAGTGAGCGAATAGTGGGTCAAGTCGCCTCCTTCGATTATGATAGCCGAGGATTATTGACACTCTACCGTAGGGTGTGGGTGCCGTATCACGGAGGCGTGCGCCAGATCTTGATGGAGGAGGCGCACAAATCCCAATTCTCTATTCATCTAGGGGCGACAAAGATGTATAGGGATCTTCATCTAGACTGTTGGTGGCCCTGCATGAAGCGGGATGTGGCTTGGTACGTCGAGCGATGTTTGACCTGCATGAAGGTCAAGGTTGAGCATCAGAGACCACACGACAAGATGCAGCCGTTGGATATTCCGTTGTGGAAATGGGAAGATATTACGATGGATTTTATCACAAAGCTTCCCCGGACTGCGAGAGGAGTAGATTCGATTTGGGTCATCGTGGATCGATTGACCAAGAGCACCCATTTTATTCCGATCCAGGAGAGTATCTCGGCCAAAAAGTTGGTCGATATCTATATCAGGGAGATAGTGGCGCGGCACGGGGTGCCAGTGTTGGTGATATCAGATCGAGATGTGCGGTTCACTTCCAAGTTTTAGAAGAACTTTCATGATGAGTTGGGCACTCGTCTGCATTTGAGCACCGCCTTTCACCCGCAGACGGATGGTCAAAGCGAGCGGACCATCCAGACTTTGGAGGATATGTTGTGGGCATGCATGTTAGACTTCGGTGGTAGCTGGGATACCTATATTCCCTTGGCTGAGTTCTCGTACAACAATAGCTACCACGCGGGTATCGACCGCCCTCCATTCGAGATATTGTACGGAAGGAGGTGCAGGACCCCGATATGTTGGGGTGAAGTTGGCCAGAGGGTCATGGGGAGCACAGAGGTGGTGCTCAAGACGACCGAGAGAATCCAGCAGGTTCGAAGCAGGCTTCGGTCTGCGCAGAGTCGGCAGAAAAGTTACGTCGACAAGCGCCGATCAGACCTGGAGTTCCAGGTCAGGGATATGGTTCTCTTGAAGGTGTTGCCTTGGAAGGGTGTCATTCGATCCAGGAAGCGAGGCAAGTTGGGCCCGCGATACATTGGTCCGTTCAGGGTTGTAGCCCGGGTGGGCAAGGTGGCATATAGGTTGGATCTGCCAGCCGAGCTCAGTCATATCCACAGCACCTTCCATGTCTCCCAGCTACGGAAGTGCCTAGTGGATTATTCAGCGGTGGTGCCGTTAGAGGATATCCAGGTTGATGACAGCCTGAATTACATTGAGCGCCCAGTCGCAATCGTCGACCGAAAGTCGAAGGATCTGAGGAACAAGAGGGTGGAATTAGTGAAGGTGCAATGGCAACACCGAAAGGGTTCAGAGTGGACTTGGGAGCCGGTGGAAGAAATGATGGAGCATTACCCCGAGCTATTTCAGGATCGAGCAGCAGACTTCGAAGACGAAGTCCAAAATAAGTGGGGGAGATTTGTAGCACCTGGTTCCTGGTATGTAAAATTTATCTAAGTATTTTGCATTTTTAGCCTTGGACTCGGCCTACTCGCCGAGTAGAGCCGGGATCTGGAACATGTTTAAGTTGGCGACTCGGAGAGTCCATATTCTGGACTTGGCGAGTCCCCGCTGTCTGGTGAAACCCTAATTCCAAGGGTTTGCACCATATTTAAACCAACCTTATGCGCCTCAAGCTTGCCCCCTTCACCCTCAGAGCCCCCTATATCGTTCTAACATCGTTCCTTGTGAGATTGAAGTGATTTGGTGTGAATTCTTAAAGACTTTGAGAGAAAAAGGAGAGTAAATCAAGAGGAGAAGAAGGAGGACAGACATCTTGGTGTTATTTCAGAGATTTCCTTGAGGTATAACTCAGTTTCCCTTTGTTTTCATGCTTATAGTCCCTTAGAGCTCCATTAAAGTCCTTCTTGAGCCATTTCCAAGCTTGGTTATGAATTAGGGTTTGTGATAAGCTGACTAACCTTTAGATCTAGGTGTGATTGAGCTCCAGGAGCTCGGATCCACTGCCTTTATGAAGCCATATTGCATGAAAGCCCTAGATCTACTCTTTTAGTGCATTTTGAGCCCTAAAACCTTCACTGGTGTTTAGTTACATGTAAAGTTCGAAACTTTACATGTTAATCAAGCCCTAAGAACCCAGATCTACGTATGGAATGAGCTGGATCTAAGAAAACTTGAGTATATAGTAGTTGCATGTGGCAGACTCGGTGAGTCGGTCATCGGACTCGACGAGTCGAGTTGCGAGTCCCCGAGTTTTCCCCCTTTCGTGTTTGCTGAGTGGAGTCGTGAGTCATGGGGGGTAACTCAGTGAGTCGGAAGCCAGACTCACTCATGGAAGAACTCGGCGAGTCAATGCCCTGACTCGGCGAGTCTAAGGCAATCTTCTTGCCTCAAGAACGGACTCGGTGAGTTGTTCATACAACTCGGCGAGTCTAAGCATAGAATGTTCTACGGATGAAGATGAACTCGACGAGTTGTTCATAGAACTCGGTGAGTAGGATGAAGGACTATTGGACACCAGTTTAGAAGGAAAAATCGTCGAGTCAACGCCTAACTCGACGAGTAGAGACGGGATTATGGTCAATCGAATGGATAGGGACTCGACGAGTTGGTGAACCAACTCGGCGAGTCGGGTTAACTGGAAGTAGACTTTGACTTTGACTCTTGGCTTGGTTAGGGGTAAATTGTCATTTTACCCTGAGGTCGGTTAGCAGTATTTGACTGAGTGTTTTGTGGGAATTATAGCTGGAGGATTTCCGGGGCAGCAGCAGCAGAAGACAGTCAGTTCCCACGCATATCAGTAGCTACTTTGAGGTGAGTTACCTTCCAGTAGCGGTGGGTCTACGGCCACAATGTCGGCCCACCAGTAGGAGTTGTATGATAGATGATTGTCTCTGTGATATTCATCTAGGGTTGCTACTACCTGTGATATGTTCATGTGCTAGTATGATACGATGCTATGTGCTAGTCACAGTAGGGGGAGATAGTCCCCAGATTACCGGTCGATAGGGCCGAAGGGGCGGTCCTGCCCAGCCATGCTAGATAGATTATGTGATATGTGTTATGTGGTAGTAGTAGGGGGTGAAATAGTCCCCAGCATCCGGTCGAGAGGACCGAAGGGGAGGCCAGCACCCAGATATGCTAGTCAGTATCCGGTCAAGAGGACCGAAGGGGAGGCCATCACCCAGATATTCTAGTCAGTATCCGGCCGAGAGGACCGAAGGGATAGGTCCGGCACCCAGATATGCCTGAAAATATATGTATGTTATGTGGTTATATGGTATGTGGTACAGTGGGGGAACTCACTAAGCTTCGTGCTTACAGTTTACAGTTTTAGTTTCAGGTACCTCTTCTTCTAAGGGGAAGGAGTTGGTGCGGTAGCAGCACATCACATACATGCTTTATATTCCGCACTATGAGATCTTCCTAGGGATTTTTACTCTGACATTATTATGTTTTATAAAATGGTTTCCAGACACGTGACATCTTTTATGAAATGATATGATCGGTGAATGTTTTATTTCTAATGTTTTGCAAAGTATATGTTTTAAAAATGAAATTTTTGTCTCGTATTTTTGGGACGTTACATATACAATGCACCCACTCATGAAACTTCCACCGAGCCTGTAGCACTCGTGTATGATAGCCATACATAACACTGGATCCTATAGATAGTTGAATATATGATCCTACCCTAAGCCCTTCATCAAACAAGAACAGGAAATAAGGCCAAACCAAACATTCTTATGCTATAGAATCATAGTTATGTATAACTATGATGCATACACTAAGCAACAACAATAATGATGTCAATTTCATATAAAGAAGAATCTTAGGCTATCAGGCATCATATAATCACGCAATTCTATTATGCAATTCCTGAAGATCCCTAGCCTATCACTAGCATACTATTCTAACATATCAGAATATCAAATAATAGTATGGTATTTTGGGGTTTACTTATTGGCTCCGGCTGATCGTACACATCGCATCCTCCTTGAGTATTTTGAAAATCATTTTGAAAATCTTTTTCCTTAGTTTGAGACTGGATTCACACGAGTGTTCCTCCAATTCACTCAAACCACGGCTATGATACCAACTTGTAACATCTATAAAATTTCATAAAATTTAAACTTTTCAAAACAACCCTTTTTCTATAGAAGTGTTTACAAAAACTATTGCTCCCAAAACATTATTTAAAAATCAAAATCTCCTTCAACATAGTTTTCAAAACATTCACATTATCAGAGTTTCCCAGAAATCATAAGTCCAAAACGCGAGGATGTGTACGGCCACGCCTTCACCTTGACACGATCCACTGAAGTACCTGAAACCATAAACAAAAATTGTAAGCATGAAGCTTAGTGAGTTCCCCCAAAGTACCAACAGCCAAAAGGATAACATAACAGCATGTATACAGAGCCTTCAGCCTGACTGGAACGCCCCACTAGCCTATAGTCTGTCTGGTACACTCACAGAACCTACAACGTGATTGGTACGACACCTTGGCCTTCAGCTTATCTAGAACATTCTCCGGGCCTTCAGCCTAACTGGTACGCCCCACTGGCCTTCAGTCTATCCGGGACGCCCTAGGTCTATTTGCCTTTAGCACAAACAAGGTCTGCTTCAACCCACCCACACATAACATGTCGACATATAAATTATCAAATAAACATATAACCAGTCAACAGACAAGTATAGTGAGGAACACTCACCTCGAATGCAGAAGCTCCCCGAAAGAAAGTCCTTAGTTGTTTCCCTGCAGGCTTCTGAGCTATCAAAACCAATAACACACCCAATTAGCCATTGGGTCCCACGTTATAATCCATAATCTATACTTGGGGTAAAATGACCATTTTACCCCTGACCTAACCTACACCAAAATTGAGGCCCAAAACCAAAATATCCACAAAGGCCCACTAATGGCCCAATTTTTGAATTGGGCCCAACCTCATAAAGGCCTGATCCTAAGCCTATATTTAACAGTCCAGATTGCTTCAAACACCCCTTGGGACAACTTGATCAAAGGCAAAAAGTCAAAAATCAAAGTCAACGGCCCAAGTAGACCCAACTCGCCGAGTTGTCCTTCAACTCGTCGAGTTCCTCTGACAATTGCAAAGTCGGGAAGAACCCGATACAACTCGCCAAGTGTCACAACTAGAAATTTTTGTGCCTTCTAACTACAACACTTATGTCAATTATGAATCAAAAACATGCAAGCATGTATGATGCTTACTCTAAGACAACAAAATGTCAATCAAACACTTCATACAAGCACTACAAATAGTCAACAAACAATTGGAAACCTTGGAAATCCTTGTTTAAGTCCATTTTGGATTAGGGTTTCCTTATTGGGCCCAATGGACCAATCAGCTTCCAATTGGAATATCATGGGCTCTAATTGGACCCACTTTCAATTATTTTAATATTTTTGGCCATATTGGGCCTAGAATGAAATAAAATATTTAAAAGGACCATATTGGGCCATAACAAAACTAAATAGCCCTAATGGGCCATAAAAATTTATACTTTGATGTATATTGGACCTATATCTTGGATTTAATCACTCAAGGCCAAAAACTCTCTCCTCTCTTCTCCATTCTCGGCCCAAGCCCAAAGGAAAAGACGAGTTGACTTATTAGTGCCACCTCATTTTTACATGAAAGTTATCTATGCAAATAACCCAAATCTCCATGCAACCATCTTATCAATCCTCTCTCTTCTCTCCTCTCTTCTTGCTCTCGGCCGAATCCAAACACACACACACACACACACACTTCACTTAAAAATTTTCTCTAAAGAAACTCACTCCATTTCTCTCCAAATTTTCGAGATCTAAGTAGTGTTCTAGGAATTTCTTCCATAAAAATCATCATTCAAGGTAAGTTGGTGCTTAAATCTATGATCTAACTCACTTCTTTCCATCAAAAATCATCTCTTAGTCCATTCAAGTTCATGATCTTGCATCTTAGAACCCACCAAATTCGAGATCCATCCAAGGAACTTGCTAGGGCCGAAAATAGCGCCAAACTTCCACAAATCTTCTTCAAAACCGAAACCACACCCAAGCTGAGTTTCATACCCCTTTTTTTTCGGTTTTTATGAGTTTTTATGGGGGAGAATACAAGTAAATGTGTAGATCTATGTGTAAATATATGCTATGTGAGATTTGATGCGTGTATGTGTAAAAGTGTGTAAAAACCGAGATCTAACACATGAGGAAGGAAATAAACATAACTTAAACTATTTTACACTAATCAAGTCAAGAAAAATAGCTTATATGGTTAGGATGAACATGCTTGAACATAAAACCCATTTTTGGGCTTAAATTGTCAAAAATACGAAACTTAGGGTCCAAACCGACAAATTATAGTTTCTGGAGGGTCAAAAGGGTCCAAAACGTTTCTATAATAATTTTTCTGAACAACAACACTTTTGAGGGACTTAAAATGTAAATTTAGAACATAATGGGCTAAATTTGGGCTTTTCGGCCCAATAAGCTTCAAAATGCGAGATTTCTAAATTTGAGCGGCTGAAAATGAAATTTTCTGTAAAACAGGGGATTTGAAGTGTATTAAAACCATTTCAAAGGTCAAAAATCCTTTTCAAATTCAAAAAGGAACAAAATGTAAAAATTTTCTATTTTGGGCCAAAACTGTAAAAGTTGCGAAACTGGGGGGTTCTAACCGAGAAAACATCATTCTTGAAGGACCAAAGCTGTTTACCAAATAAAATTGGGTTAAAAATGTCTTTTCAACAAGTTTATGATACAAAAGTGTCAAAATAATGTTTTAAGGACTAAAATGAAATTCTTTTATATAAAGGACTAAAAGTGCTATTTTATAAAGGAAAGGTTGTGAAAAAGTAAAAATCTTACTTTTAAACAAATTAATTCACTAAGACAAAATACAAGATCCACGACTACCGACGAAACGGAAAAACAAATACACTCTCAACAACAAATATCGTTACAAAACGAATTGATTCGATCTCGAATCAATAACAAAACAAAAATCAATAAACCAAAGTATTTCAATAAACACGCGACAACTATGATGAGTCAACATACAAACTTTGGGCTTGAAAGTTTCAAATCGTGCTTGTTGGGCCTTGCTAGCCCAATAACATGATCTTTGGGCCCGAAGGGAATACGCTTACGTGTTAATGGGCCTTCCATGTAAAAGGACTTCAATAGCTCTAATGTGTTATTGGGACCTAATGGTCCATTAGTACTGCTAGTGAGGTCGAGAAGTCAAATGCGAGTTGGGCCAAGTGCTTTTCGCATTCCCGATAGCCTTGAATAACATATGGAAATAAAGGGGGCTTCGTACCCTCCTTTCTCCTCAGTTGACCGGCTTATGAGAATTCGAGTAAACAGATTCGTGGCGTTAAACAAGAGAATTCAGGGTGGTTGGATTATGTGAGTAGTACGGACGACGCCTCACGGATCGTTTGTAACCTGTAGTTATAAACTAGTTGTATTCATTAATGCGTGATTGTAACAACTCACAAACCTTAATTAATCCAATGTCACCTGGGTAATCAAAAACATTCGTCATATCGGTATAACAATGAACAAGTCATGTAATTTGCGTATTCGGAAAACGTCGGGTTTTCCCGGAAAGTTCAACATTTTCACCTATGTGATGTATACAAGGTTCAAAAATTATACATGTTTTCAAAATCGACAAGCATATTTACGTATCTTCACACTTTTATAAACAAATACTTTTTTTTCAGAAAATATCGGATTTTCTGTGTTTTTTCAGACTTCACAAAAATCATTTTTCCATAACATTACTTATGAACTCACCAACATTTCATATGTTGACATTTTCCAAGATAACTTGTATTCTTAGGTAACAGGTAAGCCGAAGAATAAGTATCAAGTTATGTCAGGGTGTTTTGCTTAGATTATCTATCGAACGGTTTATGTTATGAAATTGTAATGTTTAAAACAATGTATTGAATGTAAACAATATCAATTTTAATATTTCAATGCATGGTGATGAATGATGTTATGATTCATGTATAATCATTGTGATGGTATTCAATTTAAGTCACAAGAGCCCTCGGACGTTTCCGCCGTCCGGTTCGGGGGTGTGACAGCTTGGTATCAGAGCTCTGTTTATAGTGAACTAGCATATCTAACCACACATTGATATGCAACTATAAACCAAAAAGAGGGACTAACACAACTCTGAACAAAACAAGTAAAACATAACAATAAAAACACCCTTGCTTGTATTAGGAAAAAGAACATAATAGCGAACCAAACAAGATAATGCTAGTATCTCGGTTAAGCCAGGACTGTTCTTAGTCGTATCAAGGAGTGGATGTAGCCTGATCAACTACATTTCCTCCAAGGTACAACTATCACATGTCCTGAGGAGATCGTGATAGCTAGGGAACCTAAAAACATACCCCTTTATCCCCAAGAAGAGAACACCAATTCAGTATATTTAACAACTAAAGCGGCATAGGTATGATATTAGCATAATTATACACTCTCGCAGACGACATGGCTGGTTTCCACCACCCCGGGGATCCTTATTTCCCAGACCATGGGAATAACGGATGGTTGGACGAAGAGCCTGAAGAAGAGCCCGAGGAAGACCCCGAGGAAGAATCTGACGGGGAACCGGAGGCAGAAGTCGAGGGCGAACCTGTCGAACCAGTAAAAGAACAGGAGGAGGAAGAAGATGAAGGAAGCCTCGAGGAGGAACCCAGCAACAACGAAGGGGGCTATTCGGACGCGGAGTCCAAAGTCATCAACCCCCCTTATCCAATTAGGGTGCCCGCTTACCAGGTGGGCCCCGCTGGCCCTACACCCCTTGGGGTATTGATCTTTGGAGATGGAGCAGGCAGCAGGGACAGCGACCCCCATTCGGCATGTCATGCGAGTTCTTTGACCTGAGGGATGGAAGACCGGCCGATCGAGCCCTTCCGGTCATGGTGAGACGATTACGGAACACCGGTGACCTAGCTCAGAGCACCGCCGACCAGGTACGCCAAATGTGGGCTAGGGTCGAGCGTGCCGAGCAGGAGACACGAGACGTCCTTCGAGAGTTCCACATGAGGCAGGTGAGGTGGGAGTCCCGACTCCGGGACACAGAACGACAGGTGGCTTGTCTTTAGGGAGCATCCACTTCCTCAGCCCCACCCCCGGGCACATCTCACCACGACTAGGGATAGCAGTATCAGTCTTTAGTACCATGTTATTAGGATCCATGCTATGTACCCCGACTCTATGTTTAAGTGACTACACTACTCATAGAGTCGTTATGCTGTCGAACTAGTATCACTTATGTATGCTCTTTCGAGCAAAATTTTCATGTATCAAATGCGGATAATATTAGTAAAAATTTTATATGTTTTACTTTGATGTTGTAATCTGCTATGTGTTACATATCCATGATTGTGTGCCAAATTGTGAAAGTACCTAAGTTCTTGCCACACACCTAGCTCATAGGATCACACTCTAACAAAAAGCACAGATACTCAATGTAGCATCCCAAAATTCACCAAAAATTTCGTTTTAATTAAGTTATTATATAAAACCATCAGTATAAAAACATTCATAATAGTATCTCGTGTCAAACTAAAGTGTCAATATTCAAAACATATTATCATAAAACCATATCAGAGTGTAATCCCAAAGATCTCATGTGCGGAAAACATAGTGTGATGCGCTGCAATCAAGCCGGCTCCTTTCCTTTAAACACGAAGTACCTGAAACCAAAACTGAAAATCGTAAGCACGAAGCTTAGTGAGTTCCCCCATTATACCACATACCATACAATCATATAATGAACAGCTAGGAGATACGGGTCTCGCCCACACTCATGGAGGTACGGGCCTCGCCCACACTCTGCTAGCTGGGAGATACGAGCCCCGCCCACACTCCACTATCTCTGAGATACGGGCCTTGCCCACACTCAGCTACTAAACCATAACATGCAAGTATATACAATCATATACTAAACAGTTAGGAGATACGGGCCTCGCCCACACTCATGGAGGTACGGGCACCCACACTCCACTATCTCTGAGATACGGGCCTTGCCCACACTCAGCTACTATCACAAATATCGTAACACAAACATACTATCAGACATACCTGGGGTGTCCGAACTACCCTTCGGTCCTAACAACCGAACTTGGGGACTATTCCCCTCCTACTACCACTATCACATATAACATATCATGCCAACATATAAACATATCATCACATGCTGTCAGACATATCTGGGGTGTCTGACCTACCCTTCGGTCCTAACAACCGAACTCTACTACTATCACATATAACATAACATGCCAGCATATAACATATCAGGTAGTAGCAAACCTAGATGATATCACAAAGATAATCATATAACATACAACTCCTACTGGTGGGCCGACATTGTGGCCGTAGACCCACCGCTACCGGAAGGTAACTCACCTCACACTACTGAAGTCCCGTAGACACAATCCCACACTGCTGAAGTCCCGCAGACTCAACCCCAGCTGTTGGATGACAGATTCCCGATCTGTCAATATCAAAACATCACCCAATTAATAATTGGGTCCCACTACATAACCATAAACACTTACTTTGGATAATTACATTACCCCAAGCTTGGCTTATTCAAGCCCAAGGCCCAACCCGTAGGCCCAAAGTCAACTAGGAAATCAAAGCGCAACACATGGCCGAATTTTCCAAATTGGGCCTAGGCCTATACATGGTCTCATTTTGAGGCCCAACATCATATAATCATTAAGGCCCAAACTATGGCCCATCTATGGCCCATTTTTCCAAATTAGGTCCAAGCCCCTTACATGGGCCTTACCCTAGGCCCATTAAATTATTCTAGTCTAATTGCTTGACTTTGGATGGCCCATTAATAACCCGATCATCAAGGCCCAAAAGGAAGGCCCAACAATAAACCCAAGTGAAATTAGGGTTTCCCATAAAATGATGATTAGGGTTAAGTTTCCTACTTAACCCATTAAGGACTTAATCCATTAAGGACTTAATTCATTAAGTCCATTATCGCTTAGATTGATCTTTGCCAAAGTTTATTATTTAATATCTCAAGTTATTAAATAATTCTTGTGTGTGTGACCTGATTAATTCTTAAAGTTAGGGTTTCATTGGCATTAGGGCTTTCCAAACCCTAATTAGGGTTTCCAACCCATATACTAGCCCATTTATTTATTTGTTGGGTTTTTAGATCAATTAGGGCTTTATGGAGCCTATTAAGCCCACTAAAATAATATTAAGCCCCTTAGGGTTTTATTAGGTCCATTAGAGTCCATTAAGCTTCATTGGGCCCATTAGAGTTCCTTTGAGCCCATTAGGGTTTCTAGCACCCCGAACAAATCTATCACGAGAGGCAAAGCGCACCGCCACCCGACACGGCGGCCGGTAGCGGCAGGAGGCGGCAGCCACCACCCTAAGGTGGTGGTTTTCAATTCCTTTTATTATTTAAATTTCAGATTACAATTTGCAAGGTTAATAAACAAAATGAACACACAAAATCACTACGACACATGGTGTTTCAAGGTGGCAGCCACCACCTCACGGTGGTGGCGGTGGTTGTTCTTGACATTCCGGCCAAACAAGCCACTCACGACGCACACACATAGAAAACACACACACGCACATTTTGAAGAGTGGTTCACACACCAGCCACCCACCTGGTGGCTCCCAGCAGTGGCAATAACAAACCTGAGATGGCAGCCACCACCATGAGGTGGTGGTGGTGGTCCCTTCGGTTGATTCCTAGACAAGCAGCAACACACTCACGATTTCTTTTGCAAAGTGCACCCAGCCACCCACCTGGTGGCATTTGGCAAGGGCAACAGCAGCTCAAGCGGCTCATCGGCGACACCACGACGTGAAAACGGGCCACCGAAACACAGGAAACAATTTTTCGGGGCGGCAACAGTCACACGACGTCGGAAAGAATTGGAGAAGGAAATTGGCGATGCGAAACCCACCGAGCGAAGCAGAAGCAGCGGTGGAGAGACTTCACGATCCTCACCGGCGATTGGAGCGATGACAGCGCTGGAGGGTGGACTGGTCTCACCGATGGCAACGTCTTCAGCTAGGGGCGACGGTCATTTCAGCAACCACGACTATCCGGCAGAAGAACATGGTGGCAGTCGGAGGAACGTGAGCAATGGCGATGGTGGCTGAGTAATAAGGTAGGGTTAGGTTTTGGTAGCGATGCTTTAAACGGGAAGGAAGGACATCGGGTTTAAATCCCACTCCTCTCAAAATTTTGCTCCTAATACAAGTTTAGTCCCTCCCCATAGGATCCTTTTCCAATCAAATCCTATATTTACCCATTAAAACCCAACATTAAAAATTCATTACAACTTAGGTACGAAATTTACCAATTTCACCCCTGCTTCCATAATTCCTCACAAATCCAATCCCAAGTTTACCAAACAGCCCCTTAGCCTCAAAATCACTTCAAATGAAGTCCTAGAAGTTACCATTTAGTCCCGGCCTTCATAATTACTTATAAATTAAATCTGAACTTACATTTTACCCCCGAATAATCCAACTTATGACATTTGGCTTCCCAAAACCAATATAATTATAAATTTTAGGGCTACGAGTCATCCATTAATTAATTTATTTGTTTAATAAATAAACGGGGTTTTACACTCAACATCTTTCTGTTCCATGGTAGAAAGATGCCTCGACGACCCACCCGTAGAAACCCTGAGCCAAACCCTCCCAAGTTCAACTCTGTCGCTTTTCAGGTAGCGGTATCGGCTGCGGTCACCGTGGCTATAACCCAAATTCACCAAGGGAACAATGGAGGAGTCAACAGACCAGGCGCCGAAAGTTCGAACAACGGGACGAATCAAGGACCTACCAAAACATGTTCCTACAAAGACTTCACCAACGCCAAACCACGAACCTTTAACGACACTGGAGGAATGATCACCCTGAAATGATGGATCGAGAAGGTGGAATCGGTATTCGAGATATGCGATTGCCCTGAGGAGATGAAGGTGAAGTTTGCAGCATGCACTTTCGTTGACCAAGCACTCACTTGGTGGAACGGACACGTGGAAGCCATGACACTTCCCGTAGCCAATTCCATGCCATGGACAGAGATGAAAGAAATGTTGATGGCCGAGTATTGCCCTCGAGGTGAAATTCAGAAAATGGAACAAGAGCTGTGGAATCTCACTGTCCAAAACGCGGATATAGACGCATACATATCAAGGTTCAATGAACTGTCTCTGCTATGCCCTGGCATGATTACCTCAGAGGGTAAGAAGATCGAGCGATTCATCTGGGGACTAACCTCCCCGATCCAAGGAAACGTGACAGCTGCAAATTCCGAAACTTTCGACAGTGCCAAGAGATTGGCCAAGAAGCTGTATAACCACAACAACAAGAAGGGTGAGAAGCCAGTGGAGACTGAAGTTAAGAAGGAAAATGATAGCAAGAAGGGGAAGAACAACAAGAGGAAGGGACGTTAAGGCTCCGAATCGTCCAAGAAGCAGCAAACAGTGGCAGTTAATGCTGCAACCACTCAAGTTCCATCCACACCACATGCTCCAGCCTCAGTTGCTCCAAGTGCTCCTAGACCTTATTCCGGTAATCTTTCCAAGTGCAACAAGTGCGGTCTCCATCACAATGGAGAATGCAGAGAGTGATGGGTTTTAGCCATAAGAACTTTCCTATGTGCGCATGCAAAACCCTAATGCTCGGATCTAGGCTTTCTAATAAACATGCTTTGAATCCAAGACTTCTAATTACTAATTAGGTTAAACAACAACATTGAAACAGATCTAGAATCATACCTTTGAGTTCCTTGTTGATCTTGAGGTCTTGGAGCTTCTAGAGTCACAAATGTCACTCCTCTAATGGCTTACAAACACCAAAGCAAGGAGGATGATTTGGGAGAGAGGAGAGGGGAGGAATTTCGACCAGAGGTTCCTTACTTTAGGTCAAGTGTCGAATTCCCTATGCCATGGGGTCTATTTATACTTGTAGACTCCTTAAGGGTTACAACCTAAACCCTAATTGGATAATCTTCTCTTAAGGCTATCCAAATCCATTCCTAGATAAGCATATGGACGATTTTAGCTTTCCTAAAGCTCTTAGAATCCGTCCAAACCATATCCTAATGGATTTACAGTCTAAAGCTTAACTATCAAACAATTGACAGTTTATACCCCTTTATTTAATTAATTTCTTTAAGTCACCAAATTAATTCTAATTAATTCTATGACTTATATTAATCAAATAACAAATATATTATTCATTATATTATTCTCATAATATATTAATAATATTTATTCTCTCTTAATAAATCATCCTATCAAGTTGCTATGGTGAAGGCAACCCAAAAGGACCATGCACAACCGGATATAGTTACAGCCTTAGACACTATTCCAACAGTCTCCCACTTGGATAAGTCTAGTAACTATACAAGTACAATTCGGTTTGCAATCGTAGCTCTCAAAGACGCTGTCAACTCTGATCTAATCAATCTTGTCCTTTAGATAAGGGAACGTATAGTCCTCTGTTAGATATCATGCTGACAATCCTATGGAATAGTTAGTCAAGCATTTAGGTTTCTCGATCTCTGATTTATTTGACATAGAACTTAATCGAACACATCAATTTAGTTCTGACCGGGCCCGGCACATAAGTCAAATCAAATCATCGAGCGGCCGAGATATCGCTTTTACCTTCTTAGATAAAACTTACAGATAAACTTCGACTTATATGCATTTACTTATTCATTTACCAACTATACACAACAATACGTTTTATAACACCAAGTTACTGATGCGTTTTCGTATAATCAATGTACAATCAATTAACAAATAATAAACCATATATCTAGGTTTTAAGACTATATGATATTATCGTCTTGCGATCACCCTTTTATATCTTATTCCATAAGGTGATTCCAGCAAGCGCGGGTTTATTCCAATGCTCAAAACTAGTTCATAAGAACTCATGAACGTTGCAGCAATCCTTTGCTATGTCTAACACCATTTAGACATTCTACACACCAATTCATGACAATCTTCTTTCATATCTACTTCCAACATATGAACGATTGTGGACCATTTGAATAATTCGATTATTCCTAATAACCTCAATTATTCTGGAAGTCAAAACATGCAAAGTGAAACAATAGCTAAACAATTAACATAAGATAGTAACATTACTCATAAATAAAACTCCTTTATTTAATCATCAAAATGTCAATTACATTTATCTATTACACGTTTCTAATACTATCTAATCTATGCTAATATCATCCTTCAGCCCAATACTCCTAGCATGCTGCAAGTGCTTAACCCTACTCAGTCCCTTCGTAAGCGGATCTGCTGGGTTATCTTCTGATGATATCCTCTTAACTACGAGTTGTCCTTCTTCTACACGATGTCTAATAAAGTGATACTTTCTGTCGATATGTCTTGATCTACCATGATCCCTCGGTTCCTTGGTTAAGACAACCGCACCTTCGTTATCACAGAAAATCTCCATTGGCTCCTTTATGGCAGGTACGACTCCAAGATCACCGATGAAGTTCTTTAGCCATATTGCCTCCTTCGACGCTTCGCTCGCTGAAATGTACTCTGATTCGCACGTTGAATCAGCTACGGTTTCCTGCTTGGAACTTTTCCATGTCACTGCTCCTCCATTTAGGGTAAAGACCCAGCCCGACTGCGAACGGTAGTTGTCCCTGTCGGTTTGAAAACTGGCGTCACTATACCCTCGCACCTTCAAGTCATCACTTCCTCCGAGGACTAAGAACCATTCCTTCGTCCTCCGAAGGTACTTAAGGATATTCTTCACCGCGATCCAATGGGCTTTGCCAGGATTCCCTTGATGTCTGCTAACCATGCTCAAAGCGAAGGCTACATCAGGGCGAGTACAAGTCATAGCGTACATGATTGAGCCAACTGCGGAAGCGTATGATACTCGGCTCATTTCTGCTATCTCAGCTTCGGTACTCGGACTTTGAGTCTTACTCAATTTGGCATTACTTTGTATCGGTAGTTCTCCCTTCTTTGAGTTTTCCATACTAAAACATTTTAGTACCTTCTCTAAGTAAGTATTCTGACTAAGTCCAATTAGTCTCTTACTTCTTTCTCTTACTATCCTTATTCCGAAAATGTAAGAAGCCTCTCCGAGGTCCTTCATAGCGAAACACTTCCCGAGCCAGGACTTTACCTCCTGCAGAGTCGGGATGTCGTTTCCTATGAGTAATATGTCATCGACATATAGAACGAGGAAGCTTACTATACTCCCACTGGCTTTGACATATACACAAGATTCGTCTTCGCTTCGTACAAATCCAAACTCTTTGACTTTCTCATCGAAACAAAGATTCCATCTGCGAGATGCTTGCTTAAGTCCATAAATGGACTTCTCAAGCTTACACACTCTATCCGGATGCTTCGGATCCACAAACCCCTCTGGCTGAGCCATGTAAACATCCTCAGCCAACTTTCCGTTAAGGAAAGCGGTCTTGACATCCATTTGCCAAATCTCATAATCATGAAATGCGGCAATTGCTAACATCACTCTAATAGATTTAATCTTCACAACTGGTGAGAAGGTCTCATCTTAGTCAACTCCGGGAGTTTGAGTAAAGCCCTTTGCGACCAATCGCGCTTTATATGTGTGTATGTTCCCATCCACGTCGGTCTTCTTCTTAAATATCCATTTGCACCCAACGGTCTTACGTCCGGGCACGTAATCAACCAAATTCCAAACTTGGTTATCATACATGGATTGGATCTCGCTATCCATTGCCTCTTTCCACTTTACAGACTCCGGGCCTGCCATGGCTTCCTTGTAGCTATTAGGTTCATCAAGATTTACTAGTGTACCATCACTAATATACATGTCCCCTTCGGTAGTAATATGAAAGCCATAAAACTGGGGATGAACTCTAACTCTATCGGAACGTCTAAGAGGTAAGGATTCGTCAATTGGTTCAACCGGAGTTTCCTCCTCGGGTTGAGTGCCAGCGGTAGAGGTTCCTTCATCCATCGACTCTTGAATCTCTTCAAGTTCGATTTGCCTCCCACTGTCTCCTTGGCTTATGAGTTCTCGCTCTCGGAAAACTCCTGTCCTCACAACGAAGACAACATTGTCCTTCGGTCTATAGAAGAGATATCCAAAGGATGTCTGCGGGTAGCCGATGAAAATACATCGCTCACTTCGAGGTTCAAGCTTGTCGTGAGTATCTCGTCTTACGAAAGCCTCACAACCCCAAACCTTGATATGTGCCAACGAGGGAGCTTTCCCTGTCCACATCTCGTGAGGTGTTTTGGCAACCTTCTTAGTAGGGACTCGGTTAAGGATATGGGCGGCAGTCTCTAAGGCATACCCCCAAAAAGAGATTGGTAGTGAAGCACGACTCATCATAGAGCGAACCATATCCAATAAGGTTCGATTACGCCTTTCTGCCACACCATTCAACTGCGGTGTCCTAGGAGGCGTCAATTGCGAAACTATTCCACACTCCTTGAGATAATCGTGGAATTCAAGACTTAGGTACTCTCCTCCTCGATCGGATCGAAGCATCTTGATTTTCCTGCCCAATTGATTCTCCACTTCATTCTTTAACTCTTTGAACTTTTCAAAGGTGTCTGACTTTTGCTTGATTAAGTAGATATACCCATATCTACTATAGTCATCGGTAAAAGTCACATAGAAGCGGTTCCCATCCTTCGTGGTTGATCTAAACGGTCCACATACATCGGTATGTATTAGGTCCAATAGACCCTCGCCCCTTTCACAAGTACTCGTGAAGGGCGACTTAGTCATCTTTCCAAGCAAACAAGACTCGCATGTGTCATCTTCCCTAAGGTCGAATGACTCCAACACTCCATCCTTTTGGAGTTGGGCTATGCGTTTCTTGTTGACATGTCCAAGACGACAATGCCACAAGGATGCTTTATCCATACTAGTGGAAGAATCAATATTCAAAACATCATTTCCAAAGTCATCAACAATCATAACAGTTTCATATATTCCATTACATGGTATAGCTTCAAAGTAAAAGACACCATTTAGATAAGCCAAAATAGAACCATTCTCATTATTAAAAGAAAATCTAAATCCTTGTCTATATAAACCATGAAATGAAATGATGTTTCTTGCCATTTCTGGCGAATAGCAATAATTGTTCAAATCTAAAACTAAACTATTCCTAAGCACTAAGGAATACACTCCAATCTTGGTCACAGGCGACGATCTTCTGTTCCCCATGATTAGATTGATCCTTCCTTGCTCCACATCCCTACTTCTTCTTAGTCCCTGCACATTAGAACAAATGTGATAACCACAACCGGTATCAAGAACCCAAGAAATAGCATGATTAGAATCGTTAGATTTGATTGTATATATACCTGCGAAAGATGGCTTGATCTTTCCTTCTTTGATTGCTTGCAGGTAATCCGGGCAGCTTCTCTTCCAATGTCCTATCTTGTGGCAGTGGTGGCACTCTGCCTCCTTCGGGTTAGAGCAGGGCTTGGCGGGATCAACTTTGGTCCCACTAGAAGAAGCACCATCTCCGGCTTTCACCTTGCGATAGTTCTTCGATGAAGCTTTCCTCTTCTTTCCCTTCCCTTGTCCAATAGCCAAGACAGGAGCAGCGGGCGGATTGGGAGTAGGTGCAACAGACTTGTCTTTGAAGTTGCTCTCAGCAACCCTCAAGAGACCTTGGAGCTTGCTTAGGGTGACTTCTTCTTTGTTCATGTGGTAGGTCATCCTAAATTGATTGTACATCGGAGGCAAAGAGTGAAGCACCATGTCGATCGCCAAATCCTCACCGAAGTCAACATTTAACTTGCGAAGGCGGTCGACATACCTTTGCATCTTTTGCAAGTGCACGGTAAGAGATTCTCCATGACCCATCTTCGCGGAAATCATGTTAGTGAAAATCTCGTACCCCTCTTGTCTCGCGTTTTGGTGGTACCTCTCCAATAGGTCTTGGTGCATCTCGTACGGGTACATGTCCTCGTAGGACTTTTGGAATTCGGAGTTCATGGTGGCGGTCATGATGCAATGTACCTTCGTTTCATCTCGCTCATGAGTTTCAAAGGCGGTGATTTCGGCTGGAGTAGCGATTTCGGTGTTGATTTTCTCGAGCTTCTCATCAAGGACATACTCTTTGTCCTCATAGCGAGCAATGGTGCGAATGTATCTTATCCATTCGCTAAAGTTCATTCCATCGAAGGTGACCTTTTGGCAAAGGCTCATCAATGTGAAAGAACTAGCAGCAGCGTTGTTTGCGTTCGACATCTACAATTAGAAAAGGACAAAGATAGATTAGAATAAGAATCCCTAATTATCACCCAATAAGAAAATTAGGGCTAGGATCCAACAATAACATTTACATACTAGAAAAGGGATGCCGTAATCTAACATGCAAATAAATTGAAGGTAAGTGAATGACGATTCACTAATTCTCCATCACGAAACTTAAACTATTAGTCCTAAGTGTTTTTGAGAATTCCTAGGTTCGGATGAGATTCATTGAAACTATTCAATGGCATGTTTAAATCTCGATATGCCCCTCTTGTTTGTGATTGGGATGCCGAGGATCACAAAGTGGGTGTGAATTACCATGCAAATTCACATGGCGCCTTCATTGTAACAATCACCTATTCGATGTGCCGGTAAACCACACACGCTCCATCGAACTATGATAAACAACGAATCACCCTTTGCCACCTTCGCTTAGAACCAATTAGTATGTCGGTAAACCACACGCGCTCCACTAACATCTTAGCAAGGTGCAAAGTGTAATTTCATGGGATTGCATCAATTCAGTTTTCCTAAAGTAACTAGGATTGGGAAATTTTTTAAAAAAATGTGTAGTTACTTTATATTTCTTATTATACTTTTAATGAGAGGATGAGGTTGCCCTATCCTACCCATTCGGCTAACGACCCTCCACCAATCAAGCAAGCGGTAGGTGTGAGTGTACACCCATTAAGCGCCATTTTATAGGCCGCAACCTTATACCCACCTTATAGATCGGCTTCGTGAATGAGGCCTACTAACGGTAAGACTAGCATTTAGTTATACATATATATATTATTCTAGTAATATCATATTAGTATAGGGTTGTATTTTAAAACTTTTAAAATCTAGGGTTTTAAATTTAAGTTGTCTAAATTAAAACTTTTAATCACAAAAGTAAATTTCAAAACAAAAGGGTAGGTTTTAAACATTTAAAACATGGAGGATCAAATAACAAATAATTCCAATTAACAATTAATATCCTAATTATCTATATTTGATTTATTCAAGATTTCTTTTTAAGATAATTACCAAAATAATCAAAATAATCAATTAATTATCATATAAGGAAATTAAATATTTAACTAGTTGATAATTACCTTTAACTAGATCAAGATAATAGTTATATTTATCAGAAAAACGAATTAATATTGATCTAATTAGTTTATGGTAAGTTAAGATAAGATAAACACAAAGAAATCCCGAATCTGGCCATTCCTGACGCCTGGACTCGCCGAGTGCACAAAGGGACTCGCCGAGTCAGGCCTACTCGCCGAGTCCACTTTGAGACTCGCCGAGTCCATGACTCAGAAACCAAAAAAATCGAATTTTGCAGGTTTGTTTCAGTTAATTAAGCAACAATTTACAGAAAACCAAGCTAGGCTCTGATACCACTGATGGGTTTTAGCCATAAGAACTTTCCTATGTGCGCATGCAAAACCCTAATGCTCGGATCTAGGCTTTCTAATAAACATGCTTTGAATCCAAGACTTCTAATTACTAATTAGGTTAAACAACAACATTGAAACAGATCTAGAATCATACCTTTGAGTTCCTTGTTGATCTTGAGGTCTTGGAGCTTCTAGAGTCACAAATGTCACTCCTCTAATGGCTTACAAACACCAAAGCAAGGAGGATGATTTGGGAGAGAGGAGAGGGGAGGAATTTCGACCAGAGGTTCCTTACTTTAGGTCAAGTGTCGAATTCCCTATGCCATGGGGTCTATTTATACTTGTAGACTCCTTAAGGGTTACAACCTAAACCCTAATTGGATAATCTTCTCTTAAGGCTATCCAAATCCATTCCTAGATAAGCATATGGACGATTTTAGCTTTCCTAAAGCTCTTAGAATCCGTCCAAACCATATCCTAATGGATTTACAGTCTAAAGCTTAACTATCAAACAATTGACAGTTTATACCCCTTTATTTAATTAATTTCTTTAAGTCACCAAATTAATTCTAATTAATTCTATGACTTATATTAATCAAATAACAAATATATTATTCATTATATTATTCTCATAATATATTAATAATATTTATTCTCTCTTAATAAATCATCCTATCAAGTTGCTATGGTGAAGGCAACCCAAAAGGACCATGCACAACCGGATATAGTTACAGCCTTAGACACTATTCTAACAGAGAGATGCAGTGCACCAGTTGCAATCGGAAGGGACACATGACAAGGTATTGCAGGACCTACCCTCCTCAGAACCAACAACAGGGAAACAACAACAACAATAACCGCAACAACAACAACACCAACACTGGCAGCAACAATGCAGGACCTAGCCACACCTGCTATGGATGTGGAAGGACTGGGCATTTCCATCGAAATTGCCCCAAAAACAACAATCCAGGAAATGGAGGAACAGGAAGGGTGCTGACCATGGGTCAAGGAGAAGCGATTCAGGATCCCGCTATTGTTACCGGTACGTTCCTCCTAAACCACACTTATGCATGCATCCTATTTGATACCGGAGCAGAGCGAAGTTTTGTAAGCAATAAGTTTAAACAATTGTTAAAACAACAATCCTAGAAGCTCAATGAAACCTTTACGGTGGAAATGGCCAATGGGAAAACCGAATCCACTGGGGAAATCTACATCGGATGTACCCTAACTCTAAATCAACACGTCTTCCGAATAGACTTAATGCATGTTTCCATTAGGAGTTTTGATGTGATTATTGGCATGGACTGGTTAAGCCCCCACCATGCTGAAATTATGTGTCATGAGAAGGTCGTTCGCCTTCACCTTCCCGATCACGAAACCCTAGTTATTTATGGAGACAAACCTAGCACGAACCTTCGCCTCATCTCGTGCGTCCAGGCACAGAAGCATCTGCGAAAGAACGATTTGACGTTCCTGGCGCATATAGTGGATAAAACCAAGGAAGAGGTTAACGTTCGAGACATTCCAGTAGCACGTGAATTCCTAGACGTATTTCCTGAAGATCTTCCTGGAGTACCCCTAGAGTGACAAGTTGAATTCCGAATTGATCTTGTTCCAGGAGCAACTCCCCTCGCTAAATCGCCTTACCGACTAGCTCCTGCTGAGATGCAGGAATTGTCCAGCCAACTCAGTGAACTCCTGGGCAAAGGATTCATCCGACCCAGCTACTCACCATGGGGAGCTACGGTTCTCTTTGTCAAAAAGAAGGACAAATCTTTTTGGATGTGCATCGATTACAGGGAGCTAAACAAGCTCACTGTCAAAAATCGCTATCCACTCCTACGAATCGATGATCTATTTGACCAGCTCCAAGGAGCCAGTTACTTTTCTAAGATAGAGCTACAATCTGGGTACCATCAACTCAAGGTCCGAGAAGAGGATATTCCCAAAACCGCTTTCCGAACTCGTTATGGACATTATGAATTTGTCGTAGTGCCCTTCGGTCTAACGAATGCCCCTGCCGCATTCATGGACCTAATGAATCGAATATGCCGACCATTCCTCGACAACTTTGTTATTGTCTTCATTGACGACATTATAGTCTATTCCCGAAGTGAAGAAGAGCATGGCCAACATCTCCGACAAGTCCTGGAAACCCTGCGAGCGGAGAAGCTATACGCAGAACTCTTCAAGTGTGAGTTCTAGCACCGTAGCGTGAACTTTTTGGGTCATGTTGTTAGTCAGGAAGGAATACATGTGGATCCTTCTAAGGTCAAACCGTCGAAGGATGGGCAGTTCCGACGACACCCACAGAAATTCGCCAATTCTTAGGCCTAGCAGGATACTACAGGAGGTTCATTCAGAACTTCTCTAAGATTTCCAAGCCACTTACCTCGCTTACAAAAAAGGGCGTACCATTCAAATGGACGGACAAACAAGAAGTTGCATTCCGAACTCTGAAGCAAGCACTCTGCAGTGCCCCGGTACTATCTCTACCAGAGGGAACGGAAGATTTCGTGGTCTACTGTAACGCGTCAAATCAGGGTTTAGGTTGCGTTCTCATGCAGCGTGGAAAAGTGATAGCTTACGCATCCCGCCAACTAAAGACACACGAAGTGAATTATACGACCCACGATCTGGAATTGGGAGCAGTGGTCTTCGCTCTAAAGATTAGGAGGCATTACCTCTATGGTACGAAGTGCACCATCTTCACGGACCACAAGAGTCTCCAGCACATCTTGAATCAAAAAGAGCTGAATATGAGACAACAAAGATGGGTTGAACTATTAAACGATTACGAGTGTGAAATCAAGTACCACCCAGGCAAAGCCAACGTGGTAGTTGATGCCTTGAGCCGGAAAGAGTACTCTAATCGTCGTGTGAAAACTCTCTCAATAACCATCCAATTGCACCTAACCACTCAGGTCAGGGCAGCCCAGTCAGATGCCATGAAGGCGGAAAACAGAACAAGCGGTAACATTACGCGGAATGGAGAAGAATCTCGAGGTGAAAGAGGACGGAGCATACTATTTCATGAACCGTATTTGGGTCCCTAAATTTGGAGGATTTAGGGAGGTAGTTATGAATGAAGCTCACAAGAAGCGATACTCCATCCATCCAGGTTCGGACAAAATGTACTTGTATATTAAACAACATTATTGGTGGCCTAACATGAAGGCAAAAATTGCCACCTGTGTCAGCAAATGCCTTACTTGTGCCGAAGTGAAGGTGGAATACCAAAAGCCCTCGGGGTTATTACAGCAACCGGTAATCCCCGAGTGGAAATGGGAAGGGATTTCTATGGACTTTGTGACCAAGCTACCCAAGACGTCAGATGGATTAGACACAATATGGGTAATAGTTGACCGACTGACGAAATCTGCCCATTTCCTGCCAATAAAAGAATCCTACAAGATAGAGAGGCTGACAATAATATACATTCGAGAAATCTTGAGGCTTCATGGAGTGCCAATATCTATCATCTCAGACAGAGATAGTAGGTTCACTTCACGTTTTTGGCAATCACTTCAGAAAGCACTGGGAACCCATCTCGACATGAGCACTGCTTACCACCCACAAACGGATGGTCAAAGCGAACGAACCATCCAGACGCTCGAAGACATGCTTCGCGCATGTGTGATAGACTTTGGGAAGTCCTGGGATACCCACTTACCCTTAGTTGAATTCTCGTATAAGAACAGTTATCATTCGAGCATCAAAGTCGTTCCTTTCGAAGCGTTATATGGACGTAAGTGTAGATCACCATTGTGTTGGGCTGAGGTGGGAGACACCTAACTAGCAAAGGAACTAGCATCAAACAAGACATTAACGGGGCCGGGGATCATACGTGAAACCACGGAAAAGATAGTTCAAATCAGAGCTCGATTACAAGCATCGCGCGACCGACAAAAGAGCTATGCTGATAGACGGCGAAAGCCCTTAGAGTTTCAGGTCGGGGATCGAGTACTGTTAAAAGTTTCACCCAGGAAAGGGGTTATTCGTTTTGGAAAACGGGGAAAACTGAACCCACGATACATTGGACCTTTCGAGATCCTTACCCGAATTGGTCCGGTGGCATACAGACTGCAGCTACCTGCTGAGCTCAGCAGTGCACACCCCGTGTTCCATGTTTCCAATCTAAAGAAGTTCCTATCCGATGAAACTCTCGTCATTCCCCTTGAGGAAATTGAAATCAATGAGAATCTCTTGTTCGTTGAAGAACCAGTCGAAATCATGGACAGGGAGGTGAAGTGTACTAAGCAAAGTCGCATCCCGATCGTGAAAGTACGGTGGAACGCGAAGCGTGGACCAGAATTCACGTGGGAACGCGAAGACCAAATGAAGCAAAAGTACCCTCATCTATTCTAGCATTATCAAATCTTGCTTTCAAAAGAATTTTGGGACGAAATTCCCTCTAACGGGGGGATGATGTCACAACTAGAAATTTTTGTGCCTTGTAACTACAACACTTATGTCAATTATGAATCAAAAACATGAAAGCATGTATGATGCTTACTCTAAGATAACAAAATTTCAATCAAACACTTCATACAAGCACTGCAAATAGTCAACAAACAGTTGGAAACCTTAGAAATCCTTGTTTAAGGCCATTTTGGATTAGGATTTCCTTATTGGGCCCAATGGACCAATAAGCTTCCAATTGGAATATCATGGGCTCTAATTGGACCCACTTTCAATAATTTTAATATTTTGGGCCATATTGGGCGTAGAATGAAATAAAATATTTAAAAGGACCATATTGGGCCATAACAAAACTAAATAGCCCTAATGGGCCATAAAAATTTATACTTTGATGTATATTGGACCTATATCTTGGATTTAATCACTCAAGGCCCAAAACTCTCTCCTCTCTTCTCCATTCTCAGCTCAAGCCCAAAGGAAAAGAGGAGTTGACTTATTAGTGCCACCTCATTTTTACATGGAAGTTATCCATGCAAATAACCCAAATCTCCATGCAACCATCTTATCAATCCTCTCTCTTCTCTCCTCTCTTCTTGCTCTCGGCCGAATCCAAACACACACACACACACACACACTTCACTTAAAAATTTTCTCTCAAGAAACTCACTCCATTTCTCTCTAAATTTTCGAGATCTAAGTGGTGTTCAAGGAATTTCTTCCATAAAAATCATCATTCAAGGTAAGTTGGTGCTTAAATCTATGATCTAACTCACTTCTTTCCATAAAAAATCATCTCTTAATCCATTCAAGTTCATGATCTTGCATCTTAGAACCCACTAAGTTCGAGATCCATCCAAGGAACTTGCTAGAGCCGAAAATAGCACCAAACTTCCACAAATCTTCTTCAAAACCGAAACCATACCCAAGGTGAGTTTCCTACCCCCTTCTTTTCAGTTTTTATGAGTTTTTATGGGGGAGAATACAAGTAAATGTGTAGATCTATGTGTAAATGTATGCTATGTGTGATTTGATGCATGTATGTGTGTGATATCATGTGTTTGTGATGAATATATTATCCAAAAAGTGTGTAAAAACCGAGATCTAACACATGAGGAAGGAAATAAACATAACTTAAACTATTTTACACTAATCAAGTAAAGAAAATAGCTTATATGGTTAGGATGAACATGCTTCAACATAAAACCCATTTTTGGGCTTAAATTGTCAAAAATACCAAACTTAGGGTCCAAACCGACAAATTATAGTTTCTGGAGGGTCAAAAGGGTCCAAACAGTTTCTATAATAATTTTTCTGAACAAAAACACTTTTGAGGGACTTAAAATGTAAATTTAGAACATAATGGGCTAAATTCGGGCTTTTCGGCCCAATAAGCTTCAAAATGCGAGATTTCTAAATTTGAGGGGCTAAAAATGAAATTTTCTGTAAAACAGGGGATTTGAAGTGTATTAAAACCATTTCAAAGGTCAAAAATGCTTTTCAAATTCAAAAAGGAACAAAATGTAAAAAATTTCTATTTTGGGCCAAAACTATAAAAGTTGCGAAACCGGGGGGTTCTAACCGAGAAAACATCATTCTGGAAGGACTAAAGCTGTTTACCAAATAAAATTGGGTTAAAAATGTCTTTTCAACAAGTTTATGATACAAAAGTGTCAAAATAATGTTTTAAGGACTAAAATGAAATTCTTTTATATAAAGGACTAAAAGTGCTATTTTATAAAAGAAAGGTTGTGAAAAAGTAAAAATCTTACTTTTAAACAAATTAATTCACTAAGACAAAATACAAGATCCACGACTACCGACGAAACGGAAAAACAAATACACTCTCAACAACAAATATCGTTACAAAACGAATTGATTCGGTCTCGAATCAATAACAAAACAAAAATCAATAAACCAAAGTATTTCAATAAACACGCGACAACTATGATGAGTCAACATACAAACTTTGGGCTTGAAAGTTTCAAATCGTGCTTCTTGGGCCTTGCTAGCCCAATAACATGATCTTTGGGGCCGAAGGGAATACGCTTACGTGTTAATGGGCCTTCTATGACCTAATTCCATGTAATAGGACTTCAATAGCTCTAATGTGTTATTGGGCCCTAATGGTCCTTTAGTACTGCTAGTGAGGTCGAGAAGTCAAATGCGAGTTGGGCCAAGTGCTTTTCGCATTCCCGATAGCCTTGAATAACTTATGGAAATAAAGGGGGTTTCGTACCCTCCTTTCTCCTCGGTTGACCGGCTTATGAGAATTCGAGTAAACATATTCGTGGCGTTAAAAAAGAGAAGTAAGGGTGGTTGGATTATGTGAGTAGTACGGACGACGCCTCACGGATCATTCATAACCTGTAGTTATAAACTAGTCGTTTTCATTAATGTGTGATTGTAACAACTCACAAACCTTAATTAATCCAATGTCACCTGGGTAATCAAAAACATTCGTCGTATCGGTATAACAATGAACAAGTCATGTAATTAGCGTATTGGGAAAACGTCGGGTTTTCCCGGAAAGTTCAACATTTTCACCTATGTGATGTATACAAGGTTCAACAATTATACATGTTTTCAAAATCGACAAGCATATTTACGGATCTTCACACTTTTTATAAACAAATACTTTTTTTTCCAGAAAATATCGGATTTTCTGGGTTTTTCAAACTTCACAAAAATCATTTTTCCATAACATTACTTATGAACTCACCAACATTTCATATGTTGACGTTTTCCAAAATAACTTGTATTCTCAGGTAACAGGTAAGCTGAAGAATAAGTATCAAGTTATGTCAGGGTGTTTTGCTTAGATTATCTCTCGAACGGTTGATGTTATGAAATTGTAATGTTTAAAACAATGTACTGAATGTAAACAATATCAATTGTAATATTTCAATGCATGGTGATGAATGATGTTATGATTCATGTATAATCATTGTGATGGTATTCAATTTAAGTCACAAGAGCCCTCGGACGTTTCCGCCGTCCGGTTCGGGGGTGTGACACCAAGTTATCTAATCAACACGCCGATTTGACCCACACCAACTCCAAAATGGGAAAAACCAAAACTACTCATCGAGTTGGCCATCCAACTCATCGAGTTCACCTAAGTCCAAACAACTTAATCCATTAAGTCGATATATTCGAAACTAACAGCTTCTCCCACTCAGATCTTAACTGAAATAGCCCTAAGAAGGGTAAAGTTTCCAAAATTACCCCTAAGAACCACCTAAATGAACTCAAAACCAAAAACCTAAACTAAAAAGGGTAAGGACTTAATCATTAAGCACTTATTCCACAAGGACACAACTCCAAGATACAGATCTGACCATATGAGGCTAGATGGCCATGTAAAGTTTCCAACTTTACACTTATTCATACTTAGAAGAATCTCAAAAGCTTAAAAGAGACAAAAAGAAGGACTTAATGAATGCATGAAGCCCTTAGGACCGTAAAGTTGGCACCTATATGCCAAAAGAGCTCAAGAGGACCATAGATCTTGAAGAATAGCATTTAGGACGTCCTTCAACCCCACCAATCACCCAAACATGGCTAAAAGCATCAAAACTTAACCTAAAAAGAGATCTAATCAAATATTAAGCAAGGATAGAACTTTATACCCATAATATGCTGGAAACGATGCAAATAATCAAGATCTGAAGGCTTCTACTTGAATCATCATCTTGCACCAAGCTTATCATTCTTCCAAGAGTTTCAAACACACCAAAACACACTCAAAAAGGTCTCACGACACTCAAAATGGTTTTAGGGTTTCGAGGTTAGAGTTAGAGGCTATGGAGGCTAGAAATGAGGCCAACGCCTGGGACTTAAGGGGTTTAAATAGGGTGCAAAACCCTAAATTTAGGGTTTCCTAAACAGCGCCCAACTCTTCATGTTAGCTCTTCCAACCCGCCGAGTTATCACATTAACCCCGCGACTAAAACAACTTATGCTCACCGAATCGAGGATCCTCAACTCGTCGACTAGACCCAATAAATCCTCCTGGTTCTTCATCTTCAACTAACCGAGTTGGCTCCTCCAACTCGTTGAGTTCAACTTGAAATTCGCATAACTCCACAATTAACATTCTAGATTCTGAGTGTTATAGAGAGGTAACCAGGTTACCTCTTCATTTTGTAAAAAAGGACCAAATCAACCCGACAAAAAATAGTTTGTTCCCTTAAAAGGCAAGGAAAAAAAACTTTAGGGACTGAAATGGTAAAGTCGAAATACATAATATGGCCGTTGCGCTATTTTCATTTTTTATTGACATGATCCATAATTCTAAACATTTTATTTTGTAATTAAAAAAAGAGAAAAACAAAACTTCGTAAATGGCCTATGTGGTTTTACAAAATCTGAAGTTTCATCCTTATCTTAAAAAAAACCTCACGGATGGTCCATGTGGTTTCAAAACTTTTAATGGTTAGTCGTTATGACTCACTTCGTCAGTATTTGTCTGTTAAGTAAATGACATTTTCTTCATTTCATTACCCATGGACCATTTATGAGGTTTTTTAATTTTTTTTAAAAAGAAAAAATGACATTTAATATGAAGGGGGTCACATCCCATATCCTTTTCTCTCTCTCTCTCTCTCTCTCTCTCTCTCTCTCAAGTAAGAACCCTATAAAGTTAAATTCCACCATCGTGTCCTTTTTTTTCAACGTGTCTTCGAATTCAAGTCGATTAAATAGAGAGGAATCAAAGTTATTTTTCTGTAATTGAAACTCACATAAATAAGGGTTCGAACAAAAAGAGGAGGTTCAGAGGAGATCTGTGGCGATAACGATACCTCTCTGTTCTCTCACAACTTGCTTCAGGTCTCCATCTGTATCTCTCTCATTGGTTTAATGTGTGCTAATATTGATTCCTCCACCTAGCCGATGAGTTCTCTCTCGAGGATGGAGGTCAACCATTTTGTTGAAATCAAACCAAAAGCATACCTAAAAATCTCCAAATTAACGGCGACGACGGAAATAATGAACTCTGGTGACCTTCAAGATGTAATCAAAACTGAAATTTAATGAACTGTAATTGATTTCAGTCACCTTCACCCTAACATGTGCAGATTATATATGACTTGCTTTAATACCTAGAAAAAATCTATTAAAAAAATGAGAGAGAGAGAGAGAGAGACCCCTTGCATATTAAATTTCATTTTTTTATTTTATAAAAAAATTAAGAGAAAACCTCATAAAATATCCATAAGGTAGTGAAATGATGAAAATGTCTTTCACTTAACGGACAAATATTAACAAAGTGAGTCATAAGGACTAGACGTTAAAAGTTTTGAAAACATATGCCTACCCGTGAGATTTTTTAAATTTAGGAACGAGACTTCAGCTTTTGTGAAACTAGATAGACCATTTATGAAGTTTTATAAAAAAAAAAAGATGAATGACGAGTAATTATTATATGTAACTATTTGGGAAAGGGAATTGATTTGTAAATAACACATTTTTGTCATACACAACAATATATACATTATAGAGTTTTACGGTACAACATTTTAAAATATCATACATTATAGAGTTTTACGGTACAACATTTTAAAATATCATACATTATAGAGTTTTACGGTACAACATTTTAAAATATCAATTGTTGTGTATGGAGAAAAATTATTGTGTACAAATCATATCTTTTAATTTGGAAATTTTGAAGCTTCGTTTAGTGGAGAAACATCCACCTAACTAGACCAATAGAAGCGAGACACGTGGAAGATAGAATGATGTTGTTTACTATGTTGGGAAAATTCAATCTCTGGCTTTCTATATTGATACAAAATAATACATGAGATTATGAGGGTTGAAGCCCGACGTCAACCTAACTTTATTTAACTCGGTTACGAAAACTCATCACATGAGCAAGGTTGACTCTGGGATTAAGTACACATACATGCACACGCATACACATCACATACACATTTCACGTCAAACATGCAAGCATTAATATAGTGCCGACGATCACTATGATAGTTTAATGGTCTTCTCTAGCTACCAACTAGGGTTATGGTCCAAGATAATTAATGTTTTTTCTATTTGGTTTTTATCAACTTATGAGATAATATATGTTATGAGTGAATGAGAGAAGAGTGTAATGGTCTATTGAAATCAATAAAGTTTGTTTTATTTGATGGAATGAAACAAAAATTCCGATTATTTCCATATTTAAAAATTCTATCGTCTCATACCCAAAATGATTTTTGTAATTCATCATCGAGTAGAATGAACAGTTATACTAATATTTTGTTTTATTTATTTAGTGTTTAATAGATGATATGTTCTATTATGTTAAGATGTTCTACTGTGTTCTAATCTCATCAAAGTCCATATAGATATTTTATTTAGGTCGTTTCTTTTTTGAAAAATATTTTTTACTATTATGTATGTGGACAGTAAAACATATGTGAAAAAAAAAATGTAAAAGAACATACAAACATATGCTTGCATCTTTTTATATAAGCTATAAAAAATCATGTTAAAGTTTGTTTTTTTTTTTTATTTAATTTTTTTCTTATATTTTTTTTTTATTTTGTTTTTTTCGATTCGTGTTTTTTATTTGTCTTTTTTTAATTTGTTTTGAATTGTTTCTTGTTCTTGTTTGATTTTGCTTTAAATTTAAACATGATTTTCAAATGGTTTCAAATATTATAATCGTTGCGGTGGTGGTGGTAGTGACTCAGTTATGGTTGTTGTAGATAATGATTTCATGTAATTTATTTTTTTTAGATAATAAAAAATAAATTCTAACTTACAAACTCTAAAAGAACAGACCTTTTTTATACGAATTAACTCTTTTATACGAATTACAGACTTCTAATCCACTACGATACATAAAAAAAAACTACGTACATATATTTTTACATACTTCTAATCCACTACAATACACTTAATAAATAAAAAAAAAACGTAGTATATATATTTTACATCAAACAAAGCTTATTGGTTTGTGTACCAAACACGAACTTTCCTTGTTATTTTTCCTTACTGTTCTCAACTTACAGTCCTTCATTTTTGATGTGATAGGCAAAATGATAACTCACATCCTAATTGTCTTTATTTGGTCCTATTCCATTTTGCCTCCTTTTCTTATTTGTACGGTACATTTTGGCCGTTTTAGTTCCTTGCTAAACATGTGTCTTTTATTTGTATTTGTTGTTTCCAAAAAGGCACACCTATAGTGAACATAATAAGGAAATTTCGTAAAATTTATCGTTATTAAATGTCAAAATATTATATTTTACTTAATTTAATTTAAAAATATCATATTTATCCATTTTAATTTTTAAGATATTAAATTTATCCAAATAATTTTTTATCGCTTTTAATCATTTCTTTATATATTTAAATTTGTTATTATTTTAAAAGACATAAATAAACCATATTGTCTCTACATTTTAAATTGCATGAACCACAACATGATGTTGATCACATGAAGTCTCTCAGATATAATAATTCATTCTTGCTCATTGGGAACAAATCCATTCAAAATGTAGCATTATTTTTTGAGTAAATTACAAGAATCGTCCCTGATCCAAGTGTAAAATTGCACGTTTAGTCTCTATTTTTGAAAATTAACTCGGACCGTCTCTTATGTATTTAAATACTACCCGCCCAATCCCTATTATCGTTAGACGTTAGTTTCCTCCGTTTGGGTGCCCCACGTGCCTTGCACGGAGGGGTATTTTTGTCATTTCATGTCGCATGTATATTATCAACTGTGTATGGCGCCATATCCAGTTCAACCAAACGTTGCATACCAAGTCCCCGATCAAAACCTTTCTCGTCTCACAAAAACCCTAGTTTTCCGTCAAGAGCGAAGATGAGTGGGTGGCGAATACGACCACAGATGGATGAAATCGATTTCAAAGCAAGTTACAGTAAGGAAATTCAACCATTTTATGCTCTGTTCTTGATCATTTTGTCTCTGATTTTGAAAATATTGTTGTTTTTTTTCTTGTGAAGGTGGGAATCCAACTGTTTTTAGTATACGCTTGCACTATGGAGGAAAGTTTACTAAATTTCCTGGGAGAAAATACATCAAGGGACAACACAAATTTGTGGACTTGATCGACAGTGATTTGTTCTCTGTTCACAACATTGATGATATGATGGAGGAGTTGGGTTGCGTTGAAGAAGGTAAGGTTATGTATTATCACTTTAAACGAGTATTAGTGCATTTAGATTTCTGGTTGTTTGCATTAGGTAGTGATCAAGATGTCAACCACTTAAGGTCCTACGTTGCTTCACACAAGCTTATAGAAGTGTATAGATAATTTTAGCGTAGCAACTTGCATCCATATGCTATGTCACCTAAGCCTTCAAAACTCAGGATTGAAGAGATTGTTGAACCCCCTTCTTGTTCTAGAAGGTTGTGTATCGAATGGATTGATACAACCACAGTTGAACCCCCTGTTTTAGAACCAAGCATGCAAACCCCTATAATAGAACCTAACATGGAATCCCCTAGTCATATTGATGTTGCACATGTTCCACCCCTAGAATGGAATCTCCTATTGAAGTTGAATCTGTGAAAGAACCAAACATGGAACCCCTTATTATGGAACTCTTTAGTGAAGCCCTAGGTGGATCTAGTGATAGTGAGGGTAGTGGAGATTCAAGTGATAGTGATGATACTGATTTCATTATGGATGAGGATAACTTGTTGGATGATCCTGAGGTGGACATGCATGATTTCTAACTCAACATTGATGACAATTTGGAGCGGGTTGGTGATGCCCCTATTACAAAAGAGAATGTAGCAATGCCTGATGAGGAGATGGAGGTGAATAGCACTGATGTTCTACAATCTGAGTCTGTAACGACCCAAAATTTAAGACCAAAAATTTCGTTTTATTTAAGTTATTACATAAAACCATCAGTATAAAACAGTCATAATAATATCTCATGTCAAACCAGTGTGTCAATAATCATGTCATCATAAAATAATATCAGAGTGTAATCCCAAAGATCTCATGTACGGAAAACATAGTGTGATGCGCTGCGATCGAGCCAGCTCCTTTCCTTTGAAAATGAAGTACCTGAAACCAAAATTGTAAACCGTAAGCACAAAGCTTAGTGAGTGCCCCAGAGCATACCCCACGCAATCCAAATCATCACATAATCCATATCAGCTATAACAGCTACATAAATCGTAACAATCGCATAAGCATGCATATACACATATAAGGATGCCATGGAAACCCTCCTCCAAGGTCTTATTCACATACTCACATAAATCATATCAACTACACCAGCCATGCATATAAACATATAGGGAAGCCATGGAAACCCTCCAGGGTCTTACACTGGGTGCCATGGGAACCCCCACATGGTCTTAGCTCAATGCCTCAGGAACCCCCCGAGGTCTTTGACTTAGGATGCCAAGGAAACCCTGAAAGGTCTTACACCTAAGTGCCTCGGGAACCCCCCGAGGTCTTGACCTAGGATGCCAAGGAAATCCTCTGAGGTCTTACACAGAAGTGCCTCGAAAAGCCCCCGAGGTCTTCCATGCGAGTATCACAAAGGCTGCTAACATATCACGTACCACAAAATCAATTAGCATACTACATAATCACTAGCATACTCCCTATCACATAACCAGCTAACATGCAACATAATACAACTTCAACTAGTGTATCACATATAATAAAATAGGTCGGCATTGGTGCCTCAGACCCATTGATATGGTGAGGAGACTCACCTGACACTGCCGAAATCCCGTAGACTCAATCCCATACTGCTGAAGTCCCACAGACTCAACCCCAACTGGTAGATGACAAATTCCCGAACTATCAACATCAAACAATACCCAATTAATAATTGAGCTCCACTACATAAGCATAAGTACCTACTTTGGATAATTACTACATTACCGCCAAGCTCGACTTATTCAAGCCTAAGGCCAAATCCGTAGGCCCAAAGTCAACTGGGAGTCAAAGCCCAACATATGGCCCAATTTTCCAAATTGGGCCTAAGCTTTTACATGGTCTTATTCTAGGGTCCAACATCATATAATCATTAAGGCCCAAACTATGACCCAATTTTCCAAATTGGGCCCAAACCCCTTACATGGACCTTACCCCAATGCCCATTAATTATTGTGGTCCATTTGCTTGATCTTGGATGGCCCATTTAATAACCCAATCATCAAGGCCCAATAGAAAGGCCCAACAATAAACCCAAGTGAAATTAGGGTCTCTCATAAAATGATGATTAGGGTTAAGTTTCCTACTTAACCCATTAAGGGCTTAATCCACTAAGGACTTAATCCATTAAGTCCAATATTGATTAGATAAATTTTTGCCAATGATTATTACTTAATATTTCAAGTTATCAAATAATTCCCGTGTGTCCCAATTCATTCCCCAAATTAGGGTTTCATTGCATTATGGTTTTCCAAACCCTAATTAGGGTTTCCAACCTAAATACTAGCCCATTTATCAATTTATTGGGCTTTTAGTTCAATTAGGGCTTTATTTGGCCTATTAGGCCCAATATCATTAAGCCCATTAGGGTTTTATTGGGTCAATTAGGGTCCATCAGGGCTTACAAGGATCATTAGGGTTTCAAGCACCCTAAACGAATCGAACTCAACAAGGCAAGCACACCGCCACCCGACACGGTAGCCGGTGGCGGCAGCCACCACCCTACGGTGGTGGTTTGATTTTCTTTTCATTATTCAAATTTTTACAATTACAATGAACTCACGAAATAAACAAAAATACACACTATACTAAAATAAACACACACACACACAGGCCGCACATGTCGCAGCCACCACCTCACGGTGGTGGCGGTGGTGGTTTTTCTCGTAAACTCCGGCCAAGCTACACTACCCATGATGCATGGTATTCAGTCTAGTGGCAGAAACACACACCCACCTCCTCTTGCATGGACAACTAAACCCAACACCCACCTGCGGTGGGTGGCGACGACAGCAACCACAAGATGGCGACAGTAGCACAACCTAAGAAAGAGAATGGAAGGAGGCTGATGGATGCTCGGTGTTCGCTTTATGGCTTGGAGCACACGAAGCCGGAATATTCCAGTGCTCCTCTGGCAATCTGTGACCTCAACAACGGAGTAGCGGCGGCCAAAAGGTGGCGATCGGACCCCGGGGATGCAACGACGACTGGGGAGATCTCATATGGTTGACGACTCTTCTTCTACAGCAACGACAACAGCATTATGGTGGCATCCGGTGGTTACAGACCTCAACAGAGGTGGTGGCGCGACGCTATAAGTCGGAGAAGGGTGAGAGCGGTGGCCAGAGATGGTCAAAGAGAGGGTGGCGGCTGTAGAGGATATGAGAAGGAGAGGTGACGGCTATTTCTTCTGCTAGGGTTAGGGTTCCTTTATGGGTTATATACTCGACTCATATAAAGGCTTGCCACATTGTCAAGAATGACCCCTCCGCCTTCCTTTTCTTTCAAAACAAATCTCCAATTTACCTTTTTAACCCCAGCCAACCAAAATCCATTCAAATTAAGTCCAAAATTTACCCAACAACCCCTCCCTCTACAAATTGTTTTCAATAGAATTCCTTATGTTACCAAATGGTCCCTGCCTTTCATAATACTTATAAATTAAATCCATATTTTACACTTTTAACCTCCATCTTCTAAACTTGTGACATTTAGCTCCTCGAGACCATCCTTTGATATATAATTATTTATCTTAGGGCTACCAATTCTTCATTAATTTATTTATTTACCTAATAAATAAACAAGGTGTTACAACTCTCCCCGACTTAAATTAGATTTCGTCCTCGAAATCATTCCTTACTCGCCTAACCACTCTAGCAGCATGGTCACCAACCTGGGCACGCCTTAGCCTTCCTAGGGTAGCCAAGACCAATCCTCGTAAAGCCCTAAAATCCGCAGGTGCCGAATTCCTTGCAACAAGACCACATGTACTCTGTCCGAAATCTGCTGTCTCGAGATGGTCTGAAACTCTGATAGACCACTCATACTAAATCATTGTCATTAAATCTAGCATGCTTATCCCTCAACTGACTACTCAACTTCTGATAGCTCGAGGTTCCCACTATAAAACAGGGTCACAGACCCAATTATCCTTGCAGACCACTAATACTTGGCCAAGGCTGAGATACTCCCACTATGAGTGACTTGTCACTCCCCAAATCATCTAGTTATTCCGTCAAAACTTGCAAACCTAAACACAATTACTAATATTGCCAATCGCTGAAACTGTCCGAACATTGAACTGCCTGAAGCAGTATATTGCCACATGGCTACTTCCAAACATCTACCGAGACCTACCTGGTCTCAATTTGTTTGCCAATCATCTGAAATATCAGATTTTGGCCCGACTACGGGGCTAAAGGACTCCCACTTAGTCGCCTCACACGATTTTCGAATGAAATACTTCTCTGGAACTAGTTGCCGCTAGCTATCATGCTATTGTGGCTCTAACAACCTCCCGACCCAACCGATTGGGTACATGCGTCGAATCCTGACGTCACCACATCCAATGCTAAAAGTGATTGCTACCCGACCAATGGTAGCCTATTGTTACAACGACCTTAAGCAGTCCATCGCTTCCCTGATCTCATAACTATAGTGACGTCCCTACAGTCTCATTACTGGCTTAACCAGATCTAATCCATTTGGATAAATCCGAAATCCAATATGTGGATTTCCATATCCTCAATGTTGCACCCAAACTGGTGCGTACTACTATTCATTCTGCATCCTAACAATGTGCTCATGATATCTGCCAACCAAGTGAAGGCTGCGGCTGCACTCACAAGCTTACAGTACGCTAACACTATCTGTCAACCTCGTGAATGCTACGGCTACCACCGCAGTCTTACAACACTTCCCATGCTAACTGGACACTAGTGAATGCTGCGACTACCCCCGTAGTCTTACAACACTTTCCATACTATCTGACCACTAGTGAATGCTACGGCTACCCTCGTATTCTTACGACACTTTCCATACTACATGACTACTAGTGAATGCTACGGTTACACCCGCAGTATCGCCACACTCTAGCACTATCTGCCCACCTGGTGAATGCTATGGCTACACCCGCAGACTCACAACACCCTAACACTATTTGGCTGCTAGTGAATGCTACGACTACCCCCGTAGTCTTACAACACTTTCCAAACCGGGTCGAACACGCACTCAACATAACATTCAACTGAGCCTGAGTCCTAACTAGGGTTCTAACCTGGTTCCTAAAACCTACTATCTGATGCCAAGGGAAAAGCATGAACCAAACGTTGGAACATTTTCTAAACTTCCAACTTACCCAATCCTCAACCTAGACGGCCACTCGATCACCTTTCCCCTGACGAGGTTGCGAAACTCATCCTAGTTTCACACTTATTCCTGCTCCTGGACATCCTATTGATTCTCCCCCACTTAGCTTCGGCTAAGTCTTCACAGCTTGTGAGAACTGAAGGATTTCCAATCCTTCTCGCTTTCTAATATCCTACTAATGACAACATGCGCTTACTAATGCTAGCAATCAATCACCGGTTACACCCTAAGATCGCCCATCCTCTGAAATGTTGAAGAGTACTCTTGAAATCTGGTATAGTCTGACCCTTCAATCCATCCACCGTGCAGAGAACTGGAGGCCTTAATCTTCACCCTAGCTGACGGATACTCGTTCCCACTTCCAATCTTGCAACACCACTGAACTTTAACTGAACACAACCCATGCGAAAATACCACTCTCTTAAACATCCTATGATCGAACACTCGTGCATCTAACACCCGCAACCGACACTTCCATCTTTATGTTACCAGTCCTGTCCTAGTAACAATAGTGCCTTGTAGTCCAAGGTTCTCCCACAGACAACTGTGAACCATGCCCGAACAATGATAGAATAACTGATCTCTGACTTCACTAAAGAACTATCTCTTTAACCCTAACCGGATGACCCCCAAACAATACTCCTGCACAGATCTCGACAAAGATCCGAAATGATAACGGTCCACGTAGAACCCATTCCGCAAAATGCGTCCCTCTGTGGGTTCATCAAGGACATTTCAGCATGCAGGACGGCAAATAGGATCCTTGATAACCCAAACACTAGCAGAAAACAGACCCGAGATCTGACTTATCCAAACTCACTCAAAATTCCAAAGCGATACGTATTCCCAACGTCCATCTAGCAGTAGTACAAGATGACATACCCGCAACATCTGGAAGAATACTGATCACCTTCAACTGTCATGATCAACCCTGCCACACTTGTAGCAGCCTAAACCCTTGGAGTGACAAACTCCCTTGTGCACTTTCTCGTACGCATTGCACTGACTCTAGCCCTGTCGGCCTTTCACCTGATGATCAAAAGTCATGGGTCTCTTCATGGGACCCTCTACTATACGCACCTGGCACGAACCTTTCTTTCTAGTGTGCTCCAAATCAATCTCACATCTGCAACCCTTGGAAATCATATCCTTCAGGGTCTGACACATTGTCACACTCACAAGCTCGCTTGCCAATGGCTAAGCTGCAACAACTGGAACATCCTCTGTGGCCAAACCGGGTCATAAAATTCTCCCCGAAGCATCTTAGATTCTCCAAGACTCTCACCGATTCGAGTATGGATCATGTGCTTTCAGTAGTATGGGCCCAATACTACCTTCCACACCTATCCATACTTTCCTCAGCAATCCTCCCGAATCCTCCAAGTCACTTCCTCAAACGGGTACACCCAAGTCTCACTGAGCCTTACTACTAACCCACTGAAACATATCCTAGGCTTTCTTGAGTCCCCGAACTCACCCAGTCCTCAACTGCTGAAGAACTCCCCATGATGCCATCCATCTACCTCCTGGATATCGTCATATCCACTTAGTAGCTGACTCCCATCACTCAAGAGTTCCACAAAGCACAGAGCAAGCAACATTCGTGTAGTAGCACTCCGATCCAAAGGACTATCATCGAACACTCAACCCACATATCACGACTCGTGATGTCCTCATCCGTCCATCCTCATTGTCGATTGCCTTATGCATGTAAATTATACATAGAACAGGATCTAATAGACTGTCGAATAATAGACTCTACCCTAGGACCACAACCAAACAAGGAACAGGAAATAAGGTCAAATCTATTAGTCTAAGGCTATAAGATCCTAACCGTATACAATTTTAAAAGCATACACATAGCAGTTACAAATACGAATTATCATTTTCATTCCAGCATGGCATCCAATATTCCAAGGCTACAAGAATCACATATCAGGCCAACCTATTATTGACTACTCAACACTAGCATGCAAGTCTACCGGCTTATATAGCATATGCAGGCATTTCCCCTAGCCCTAACTATCATGCGAGTCATAGATTCATACACAAAGTCAAAGCAGACAACATATGTGGGTATTCTGGGGAGACTTACTTGAGCTCGAGTGATTGCACACATCACACACATTGTCCTTTTCAAAATTATTTTCCATTTTTAGCTTCTTTTTAAAATTCCTTTTTCAAAAAAAAAAGTGATTTTCTTTTGGAAAATTTCATAACAAGTCCTTAGTCAGAGTCCAGACACACCTGAGAGTGTGTCTGAATCGCTCAAACATGGCTCTGATACCAACTTGTAACGACCCAAAATTTAAGACCAAAAATTTCGTTTTATTTAAGTAATTACATAAAACCATCAGTATAAAACAGTCATAATAATATCTCATGTCAAACCAGTGTGTCAATAATCAAGTATGTCATCATAAATAATATCAGAGTGTAATCCCAAAGATATCATGTCGGAAAACATAGTGTGATGCGATACGATCGAGCCAGCTCCTTTCCTTTGAAAATGAAGTACCTGAAACCAAAATTGTAAACCATGAGCACAAAGCTTAGTGAGTGCCCCAGAGCATACCCCACACAATCCAAATAATCACATAATCCATAACAGCTATAACAGCTACATAAATCGTAACAATCGCATAAGCATGCATATACACATATAAAGATGCCATGGAAACCCTCCAAGGTCTTATTCACATACTCACATAAATCATATCAACTACACTAGCCATGCATATAAACATATAGGGAAGCCCTGGAAACCCTCCAGGGTCTTACACTGGGTGCCATGGGAACCCTCACATGGTCTTAGCTCAATGCCTCGGGAACGCCCCGAGGTCTTTGACCTAGGATGCCAAGGAAACCCTCCAAGGCCTTACACTTAAGTGCCTCGGGAACCCCCTGAGGTCTTAACCTAGGATGCCAAGGAAACCCTCCAAGGTCTTACACCTAAGTTCCTCAGGAACCCCCCCCCCCCCCCCCCCCCCCGAGGTCTTCCATGAAATTATCACAAAGGCCGCTAACATATCACGTACCACAAAATCAATTAGCATACTACATAATCACTAGCATACTCCCTATCACATAACCAATTAAAATGCAACATAATACAACTTCAACTAGTGTATCACATATCATAAAATGGGTCGGTATTGGTGCCTTAGACCCATTGGTATGGTGAGGAGACTTACCCGACACTGCCGAAGTCCCGCAGACTCAATCCCACACTGCTGAAGTCCCGCAGACTCAACCCTAGCTGCTGGATGATAGATTCCCAAACTATCATTATCAAACAATACCCAATTAATAATTGGTCTCCACTACGTAACCATAAGTACCTACTTTGGATAATTACCACATTACCCCCAAGCTTAGCTTATTCAAGCCCAAGGCCCAATCCATAGGCCCAAAGTCAACTGGGAATCAAAGCCAAACATATGGCCTAATTTTCCAAATTGGGCCTAAGCCTTTACATGGTCTTATTCTAGGGTCCAACATCGTATAATCATTAAGGCCCAAACTATGGCCCATCTATGGCCCAATTTTCCAAATTGGGCCCAAACCCCTTACATGGACCTTACCCTAAAGCCCGTTAATTATTCTGGTCCATTTGCTTGATCGTGATGGCCCATTTAATAACCCAATCATCAAGGCCCAATGGAAAGGCCCAACAATAAACCCAAGTGAAATTAGGGTTTCTCATAAAACGATGATTAGGGTTAAGTTTCCTATTTAACCCATTAAGGGCTTAATCCACTAAGGACTTAATCCATTAAGTCCAATATTGCTTAGATTAATTTTTGCCATTGATTATTATTTATTGATTCAAGTTATCAAATAATTCTCGTGTGTCCTTATTATTTCCCTAAATTAGGGTTTCATTGCATTAGGGTTTTCCAAACCCTAATTAGTGTTTCCAACCCAAATACTAGCCCATTTATCAATTTATTGGGCTTTTAGGTCAATTAGGGCTTTATTGGGCCTATTAGGCCCACTAGAATATCATTAAGCTCATTAGGGTTTTATTGCATCAATTAGGGTCCATTAGGGCTTACAAGGACCATTAGGGTGTCAAGCACCCTAAACGAATGAAACTCAACGAGGCAAGCACATTGCCACCCAACACAGCGGCCGGTGGCGGCAGGAGGCGGAAGCCACCACCCTAAGGTGGTGGTTTGATTTTCCTTTCATTATTCCAATTTTTACAATTACAATGAACTCATGAAATAAACACACACACACACACACATAGACTATACTAAACTAAACACACAGGCGGCACATGGCGACAGCCGCCACCGTTGTGGTGGCTTTTCTCGTAAACTCCGATCAAGCTACACTTCCCACAATGTATGGTATTCACTCTAGTTGCAGAAACACACACCCACCTCCTCTTGCTTGGACAACTAAACCCAGCACCCACCTGCGGTGGGTGGCAACGATAGCAACCACGAGATGGCGATAGTAGCACGACCTAAGAAGGAGAAAGGGAAGGAGTCCGATGGATGATCGGTGTTCGCTTGGTGGCTTGGAGCACCCGATGCCGGAATATTTCGGTGCTCGTCCGACAATCTGTGACCTCGACAATGGAGTAGCGGTGGCCAAAATGTGGCGATCGGACCCCGGGGATGCAACGGCAGATGGGGATATCTCATATGGTTGACGGATCTTCTTCTACAAAAACGGCAGCAACATTGTGGTGGCATCCAGTGGTTGAAGACCTCAACAGAGGTGGTGGCGCGACGCTGTAAGTCGGAGAAGGGTGATAGCAGCGGTCGGAGATGGTCAAAGAGAGGCTGGCGGCTGTAGAGGATATGAGAAGGAGAGGTGACCGCTGTTTCTTCCGCTAGGGTTAGGGTTCCCTTATGTGTTATATACTCGACTCATATAAAGGTTTGCAATAATGTCAAGAATGGCCCCTCCGCCTTCCTTTTCTTTCAAAACAAATCTCTAATTTACCTTTTTAACCCCAGCCAACCAAAATCCATTCAAATTAAGTCCAAAATTTACCCAACAGCCCCTCCCTCTACAAATTGTTTTCAATAGAAGTCCTTATGTTACCAAATGGTCCCTGCCTTTCATAATACTTATAAATTAAATCCAGATTTTACACTTTTAACCTCCATCTTCTAAACTTGTGGCAATTAGCTCCTCGAGACCATCCTTTTATATATAATTATTTATTTTAGGGCTACCGTTTCTTCATTAATTAATTAATTTATCTAATAAATAAACATGGTGTTACAAAGTTATCATCTGATGAAGGGAAAATGAGTAAAAGAATAAATAAAATTTGGCTGCTGAAAGGGAACAGATAAATGATGCAGCTCAAGTGAGTGACCCTTTCTACATACTTCAAACCTTCTCAATTTCTTAGGAAGCAAAAGACAGAATTTACTTGCATGCAATAAACACAAGAAGAGAATTGGATATTGTCAAGAATGATAAAAACAGGGTCAGGGTAGTATGTAAAGGAACAATACCGGATATGAGGATACTTGAGACTTCTTGGAAGGGTGGACCAAGTAAAACTAGTGGGAAAGGTGGCCAAGTCAAAGGAACATAAATGGTGGACCCAATCAAACGGGTGAAAAAGGACAAAGTAAAAAAGAAAAGTGCAGTGAAAGTAGATGAAAGCAATAAGTGCCCTTGGAAACTTTTAATAAGTAAATGGAAAAAGGTTGATGATTGGACTGTGAAAACGTATGAAAAGGAGCATAAATGTCTCCAAAAAAGAAAAATCAAAGCTTGTAATTACAAGTTTCTTTCCAAACAAATTCTGGAGCAGTTGGAGTCTAACCCAGAAATACCAATCAGGGCTTTAAAGGAGCAGCTAGAGAGGATATACCAAATTCAGATGTTGGACATGAAAGTGTTTAGGGAAAAGCAAAAGCCCTAGAAACTATTACGGGTGATTTTGGGGGTCAATATTCTATATTGAGGGACTATCTACTAGAGGTTCAAAGTCGAAACCCAAACACAACAGTTAAGCTTTAAGTGGATAATTCTTCCAACCCTACATCAGATAGTAGGATTTTTAGACATATATATATATATATATATATATATATATATATATATATATATATATATATATGTCTTGGTCCTTTGAAACAAGGATTTGCAGTAGGGAAAAGGGACTTTCTTGGACTGGATGGTGCATTCATGAAGGGTCCCTGACCTGGTATGATTCTAACTGTAGTGGTAAGTAATTTTATACATGGATTAACTAATTAATCTTACATATGACTTATAGATGTTAACCTAATTTGTTCTTACTGTTATAGGGATTAGATGGAAACAACTACACTTACCCAGTGGCATATGGTGTTGTAGAGTCTAAGAACTACATCTCATGGACATGGTTTCTAAAAAATCTTGCTGATGATTTGATTTGACTACCAATTCAAACTTCACATTTATAACTGATAGGAAGAAGGTAATAGTATACACAGTTTAACTACTTAACCTTTATATTATTTGTACTAATTATATAAAATTGATTATGTTTATGTTGTAGGGTGTTTTGCTTGCAATTGTGAAATTGTTTCCATGTGAAAAAAATAGATTTTGCCTTCGACATATCCATGAGAATATGAAGCGGAAATGAAGGGGCAAGGAGTTTAAAGGTTGTCTATGGAAATGTGTAACAACATCAACTGTACAACAATTCAATCTTGTAATGGAGGAACTGAAGAAATTGAACAATGATGCATATGAATGGCTTAAAGCCATTCAACCCCAACATTGGTCCAGGTCTCACTTCGCAGGTTAGTTATACATGTTAAAATTCTTGAACATTGTTGATTGTATGCATCTTAAAAGATTACTAAAAATTATGATGCAACATTGTTATTCTACAGGAAGAGCACATTGTGATGCATTGTTAAACAACCTTTGTGAGACATTGAATAGCAAACTTGTCAAGGGTCGTGACAAACCAATTATAAGTTTCTTGGAATTTATTAGAGTGTACATAATGAAGAAGCTTGTTATTGTCCAAAAGACAATTGACAAATGCTTTGGCCCACTAACTCCTACAACTACCAAGACTCTAGAGAAGATCAAAGGTCAAGTTGTAGAGTTTAGGGCTGTGTTTTATGGAAATGGGAAGTATCAGGTTACAAGTGGTGAAGGTGTGGACCAATGTGTATTTCACATAACACAACATACATGTGCATGTAACAAGTGGAAGGTCACTGGCATACCATGCAAGCACAGAATTATAGTTATATGAGATATAAGGAGAAATACTTAGAATGTTGGGATACCTGAAACATGGGTTCACCCAATATACTAGTTGAAGACATAGCAAGAGATGTATGCTTTTAAAATTGAAGCAATTAATGGGAGGATGATGTGGGCAAAATGTCCTTGTCCAACAAAGTTACTACCACCAAAACATCATGTGCCTATTGGTTGGCCAAAAAAGAAAAGAAAAAGATTTGCTACTGAAGATGAAAGTGCTACATGGACCAGAATAGTTAGATGTTCAGAGTATGGAAATGTTGGGAATAATGGTAGGAGCTGCAAAGGGCATGCAGTGGGAGGATCACAGGCTAGTGGTAGTGATGTGGGACAGAACGCTGGTACGGGACAGAACTCATGTGCTATGAACAAGGGAAAAAGTCTGATAGTTTAGTGTATGTATATTACTTTCTTGTCTTTTGGTTGGCCAATGCTTTTGATGTACTTGAAACAATGTTTTTTCATGTATTTTGGGTCTGTAGTTTCATTTTGAACTATTGTTGTGCAACTTCTTTTAACTATGATGGTGATGTACTGTTGGGTTTTGAGCCTTCTAACACTCCTATGGTGTGCATGCAACCCTAGAAACCTTGGATCTATGTTTTCACTATTATACTTGCAAACTTTCATTTTTCCAAGGTTTCATCCTAACTAGCATATCAAGGGGTATATGTAATATAAAAAAACTAGTAGAATGACATACCTTTCTTGTAGCTTTGATTCCTTAAGACTTTGTGAGCCTAGTACCCTAAATGTGATGCCTTAAATGCTTCACACAGCACCACCAACAATTGGAATAACTTGAGACAAGATTATATTTCACCAAAATCGGCTAGCCCTCACTTGTGTATCTCTTAAGTCCGATTTTGCTAGGATGAGGCTTCATTATATAGTGTGAACATTAGGGTTACACCATGTAACTCATGCAACCCTAGAAACCTTGGATCTATGTTTTCACTATTATACTTGCAAACTTTCATTTTTCCAAGGTTTCATCCTAACTAGCATATCAAGGGGTATATGTAATATAAAAAAACTAGTAGAATGACATACCTTTCTGATAGCTTTGATTCCTTAAGACTTTGTGAGCCTAGTACCCTAAATGTGATGCCTTAAATGCTTCACACAGCACCACCAACAATTGGAATAACTTGAGACAAGATTATATTTCACCAAAATCGGCTAGCCCTCACTTGTGTATCTCTTGTGTATCTCTTAAGTCTGATTTTGCTAGGATGAGGCTTCATTATATAGTGTGAACATTAGGGTTACACCATGTAACTCATGCCTTTCCATATTCCTCATGATCCATGGGTTTTAACCTCCATGGAGTATCCATGGGTAACCACATGGGTTTAGCCCAACATGAAGAAGTATGGATCACAAGCCCACTATATAAGAATAAATGATTTACCAAATCAAACCCCATTTATTTAATTAGTCTCTTTTGATCACAAAATTAATTCCAAACTAATTCTTGATCAATACTAATTAAATAATTCATATTAATATATTAGAACTTATAATATATTAATAAACCATAGTTATCTTATTCTCACAAAAGTCTATCCAATTGTTCTGATGCCATGCAACCCAATGGACCATGCTAAATCAGGTCAAGGACATACCACATATAGTTATGGACTTAGACACCTTATCCAACATGTACTTCAAACCATGTTGACTTCATGAATGTTTGTAATGGTTTCAATGACTTAATGGTATGATATAAATTGTTGTTTTGGTATGAATACTTAATGGTATGATATAAATTGTTGTTTTGGTATGAATACTTTGGTATGAATACATGTTTCACAATTTTCAAAAAACACCCAATTTTCATTAACATGCAAACTGATACATCCAACTTGAGTTTGTACAACTAAAAGGTAAACGTATCTGATAACTTATCCAACACTTTGTACACTAGAATTGACACAAACAGAAACCAACTAATAGCTAGATACAACTTCAGTTTTAGATTTTCATGTTCAAGCTTCATCCTAATCTTCATACACGCACATTTCTGATTCTCTACCACCCAACCAATGAACTTGCAACCACGAGCCTACAAAATAAGTGTAGAAACATTTAACAACGCCAAAATTTATAGAAAATAAGAGAAATTAGGATATTAGGTTAGATTTATCAAGAAATCGAAATTAACTGGGTTAGAACAAGCATAGTAACGTTTTCTAGGGTTGTCCTTGCTCCATGAGGTACGAATCACAACTTCAGCTCCACAACTGCATCTAATTGCCATTTTTGTTGGTTGGAGAAGGGTAATCGAAGAACGAAAGGGGGAAATAGTAATGGGGAAGAAGACCGACGAAGATAAATGAAAGCAGGGGAGGGGCAACGGCTCTAATAAGGGTACACAAGATGAAATGACAAAAATACCCCTACATGCAAGGCACGTGGGGCACCCAAATGGAGAAAACTAACGTCTAACGATAATAAGGATTGGGCGTGTAGTATTTAAATACATAAGCGACGGTCCGAGTTAATTTCCAAAAATAGGGACTGAACGTGCAATTTAGCACTTGGACCAGGGACGATTCGTGTAATTTACTCTTATTTTTTTGTTTAAGATAAATCCAACACTAATAATGATTCATTTTTCTTTTAATATAATTCCTTTTGTAATTTAAAAAAATAAAGAAGCTTTAGAAGAAAAATATCAAATAGCACAAAAACTTAGGAAAATCCTCATGGCTGATGGGTTTTGAGCATTCTAACACTCGTATGGTGTACATGCAACCTTATAAACCTTGGATCTATGTTTTCTCTATTATACATGCAAATATTCAATATTACAAGGTTTCATCCTAACTAGAATAATATGAAGTATATAAAATACAAGAATATAGTAGAATGGCATACCTTTTGATGGAGCTTGAAGTCTTGAACCTTTAAGAGCTTAGTGCCCCAAGTGTCGCACCTCTAATGGTTCACACAACACCAAAAACCCTTGGAATAACTTGATAAGAAGGTTACTTAGGTTCACTCTTATGAAATCGGCCTTGCCCTCTTTTTGTGTATGCACAAGTTCCATTTCATAAACCATATACCTCTTTATATAGTGTGGAGGATTAGGGTTACATTCATGTAAACCCTAATACCCATGACCTTTCATTTCCATAGGATCCATGGGTTAAAAACTCCATGGACTATCCATGAAAGCTTAGCCCAACCAAAATGAACTTGACCCATCCTATATGTATAAGATTCCATATTTAATTAGTTCCTTTTGATCACTAAATTAATTCTTCATCCATACTAATTAAATAATGTGATTTCATATTAATATATTAGAACTTATAGTATATTAATATAAATCATAAGTATCCTTTTTCTCATTTTTTCTATCCAATTGTTTCAATGCCATGCAACCCAAATGGACCATGCTACTCTCGGGTCGAGTACTTATGCTCCCACTAGCTTTGACATGTACTCAGAAATCAGCTGGACTTCTATAAATATATACTTTATTGACTTTCTTACAAAAGTTTAGATTTTTGATACGAGATGCTTTGATAAAACTTTATCAAAATCATACACCTTTCCTTATATAGCTCATATGTGTGTCCAAACAATTTTTTTCGAACTATGAAAAGGGATGTCATAATCGTAGTCTCTATTGTTTAGACCTTTGCCATTTCTCACAAGTCCATGTTAGTGCGTTGGTTACCCACACACGCTCCGCTAATGACTTTGAGAATGCAAATATCACAATTGCTATCTACTTAAAACCTACTTAGTGAAAGCGTTTCCTCGACATCATTTTCATGAATCGGAGAGAAACCTTATGACACTTAGATTTTATGGTGTATGTGTTCCTATCCATGTGAATTTGTCAAAACCATAATCACAAGACAAGGTTAGTGACAAACCCAAACTCATATGGACCGAACTTGTGCAATCTTAACTTATTGCCACTTGGTAGCACAAGGCCTACCATTTCTTCCAGGTTGTTATGCAAACAATTGAGAACTTGTAGAAGTCATATGCATAGTCAACTTTACATGGGATATGCACATAAATAAGAATATGTCAACACGATAGGTTACAAACATCAAGTCGTGCGCTAGTGATAAACTATAGGTTTTATTCTTGGTTAGTTCTTGAAACTCTTTTAGGATCTTTTAGACTCCCACTATCCTCTTGACATATAAGACTCTCATGACAAGAACCATTCCTTTACAAACAAATATTCAAGAGATAGTGCAGATTCTTATCAAGACAAACACTTCACACAATTGACCTTAGTTGGTCTTTGTTTTATCCACAACATCACAAGTTACCAATTTCAAATGTACACGAGTAGAAAACATTTTACTCTTATATTTGACAAGTGTTATAAACCTTCTTTAAGATGTGTCACTCAAGTTACAATCTTGGAGTATGACTCTAACAATTGTTTTGGAACGAAGTATGAACCATTTCAACACTTCATGATTCCACTTCTTAGGTATAGGAATGCACTAAGATGTCCTTAAAGGACCAATTGTGATATGGTTTCTTAATCATTAAGATGATCACAAAACATGATACTAAAGTACTCTCCCATCTTTTCAGATTTGAGAAACTTTTATCTTTCTGCCTAATTTGATTCTTCTTGTTCATTCTGCCATACATCAAAACTTTTCCAATGTTTCAGAATTATACTTAAACTTGTAAGTATAACCATATTTACTATACTTTAGTAAATCATGATGAATAGCCTTATCGATCTTTACGGTGGACTTGACCAGTGCACAAGAATGTGTACTCGACCCCTTAGTCCTTCACTTGACTCACATATACATGTGAACAAGGAATTAGTCTTAATTTTCAAAAGATGAAAATTCTCATTCATCATACAATACAACATGCATGATTCCAAGTTTCGGACCAATTAAAACTTGGGTGATGAAAATCTTTCCTTATTTGGAAAATTTAGACACTATGACAAATGAAAGAATCAAATTCATATTTCCATTATTGCTAGAAACATACAAACATCAATTTTCTATAAATGTCATTGCAAGGAGATATAAAATAAAACAAATTTTTTTTTATTTATTTATAAAGTGCAGAATTTTTTCCTTACAATGCAACTTTAAATGAAAGCTATGCTATTACATATTTCCTAGCAATCTATCATAACTCCAAAGCAGCAGCTCAAAAATCCGATCTTCGAACCATGCGATTGAAATCCATCTTCGCTGTCAGATTCAACATACTCTTCTTTTAAGCTTCATTCCCTTTGCTTGATCCTGCAAAACATCAAAATGCAACCTAGTCACATCATGTATTAAGAATCAACAATTAGGAACTTAATAGAGTTACATAGTGGACTTACCTGAAGCAGAGTCAAACTTTTTGATTCTTCCTTCTCTCAGATCTTTCAAGTAGTTAGGGCAGCTTCGTAACCAATGACCCTTCTCTTGGCAATAGAAACATATAGACTCTTTGGGAATGGTACACGGGACTATCACAGACTTAGCCTTTCCCTTTACCTTTTGGTCAACCGAGTTGACCAAGGCCGATCCCTTTCCATTGGGAAGAGAAACTTTTTTGGACTTCCAATGTTTCCATTGTCAAAGCCCATGGAAGTTTGAGAAACAGACCTTCCACTCAAATTTGATTGACCATTGCACCAAATCATTTCTGATTCAGCAGCAACAAGCAAATAAGAAAGATCTATTAGGGTCATGTCATGATCTATCACGTAGTAGTCTTTAATGAACTCACTATATGACTCAAGAAGTGACTGAAGAACCCACTCCATAGCTAACTTCCTTGGGACAATGACACCCAACATTCTCAACCTGTCAATGTGTGACTTCATCTCTAAGACATGAGTACACACAGGTCTTCCATCTTTATGTTAGGGCTTGAGTAATCTTGAACTTTGCAAGTCTCCGAGTTTGTAGGTCAGGGAGAATAATTGGAGGAGGTGGAGGAAGAGAAGTATGATTTACATGATCCAATCGCAGGACACCATCTTCATTAGTGAAGCTTGTTCGAAGAGATTTGGGAAGATCATAGTTGTTTGAACAAGATATCTACAATGGGAGAAATTCAAGTTAGTTGATTTAAGTCCTTAATAGAACACCCAATATGAAATATTAAGGCTAGGATCCAACATAATATTTTATAGCATGGAAGAGAGATGCTGTAATCCAAGCTATAAAATATTTGAGGGTAGGCGAATGAAAATTCACCAATTTCCACCATGAAAAATGAAATAGGAATTAGGATTTAATTGGTTTGAAACTCCTAGATCTTTAGAGATTCATTGAACTTTTCAATCGCATGTTTAAATCTCGATTGTGCCCTCCCAAGTTTGTGACTGGGATGCCGAGGATCACAAACAAGGCGTGAATAACCATGCAAATTAACTTGGTGTTCTTAATTTTTTATCACCTAATCGATGTGCCGGTTAACCACACGCGCTCCACCGATCTATGATAAACCTTAAGCCACCCTTTTCCAACCTTGTTAAATCCAAGTTAGTGTTCCTGTTAACCACATGCAATCCACTAACGACTTAAGGAAGGTGAAAAGTGTAATTTCATGGGTTAGCACCAAATTCACATTTTCCTAAAGTAACTAAGATTGGGAATTTATAAATGTTTAGTTACTTAGTATTTATCATTATACTTTTAATGAAGAGAGAATTATAGTCATTTCCTACCCGTTCGGCTAATGACCCGCCACCAGTCAAGGAAGCGGTGGGTAAGAGTGGACACCCATTAAACTGCCATTTTATAGGCAGTAACCTTATACCCCCTTGTAGACTGGCTTCGTGAATGGGGCCTACAAACGGTAAGACTTACTTTGTTCTTATACATATATATATATATATATATATATATATATATATATATATATATATATATATATATATATATATATATATATATATATAACTATTAACTATTAATATTATAATAGTATAAGGGTTGAATTTTAACTTTTTAAAATTCTAAGTGTTTAACTTGGAATTAAAGTATTCATGGGGAGAAACTTTACAAATTCCAAAACTTGAGGGCAAGTTTTGAACAATTCAAAAAACTTTTCAATTCCATAACTTATGAGTTTAAAGTAGTTTTAATGAAAAAACTCTTCAAGTTTCATAGCTTGAGGACAAGTTATGGAAGACTTTAAAGCATTTAAAAAATGAGACTCTTCATTTTCATAACTTATGGAAATCTTATTAGTTGTTTAAAATCATATATGAGACTTTTCATATAACTTGAGGACAAGTTACAAAAACACATATTATGAACAAATCTTAGATCAATTTGGATAGAAAACAAATTATCACATAATTTTTCTATTAATCTAAACTAACTCATAAGAACAAGATAATTCAAATCAAACAATTTTTCATAGAATTAGCCTAACCATTATACTAATACAAAACATGAATGTATTGACAATTATCTTTTGAATTGGATTAGAATGATCATTACGAAATCAAATATGTTTCCAGGGGCTCCTAATACAAATCATGAAACCTTGAAAATATGTTTCCAGGGGCTCCTACTCGTCGAGTGTATGAATCTACTCGACGGGTATGATGAATTTCTTCATGGACTCAGCGAGTCCATCAGTGGCCTCGGTGAGTCCACAGCCCAGACAGCCAAAAAATCGATTTTTCAGCTTTTTTTCAGCAATTTGCATCAAGTATAATTGAAAACAAGCCTAGGATCTGATACCACTAATGATTTTTGAGCATTCTAACACTCCTATGGTGTACATGCAACCCTATAAACCTTGGATCTATGTTTTCTCTATTAAACATGCAAATATTCAGTATTCCAAGGTTTCATCCTAACTAGCATAATATGAAGTATATACAATAGAAGAATCTAGTAGAATGACATACCTTTTGATGGAACTTGAAGTCTTGAACCTGTAATAGCTTAGTGCCCAAATTTTTTCACCTCAAATGGTTCACACAACACCAAAAACCCTTGGAATAACTTGAGAAGAAGGTTACTTAGGTTCACTCTTATGAAATCGGCCTTGCCCTCTTTTTGTTATGCACTAGTGCCATTTCATGAACCATAGACCTCTTTATATAATGTGGAGGATTAGGGTTACATTCATGTATACCCTAATACACATGACCTTTCATTTCCATAGGATCCATGGGTTAAAAACTTCATGCACTATCCATGAAAGCTTAGCCCAACCTAAATGAGCTTGGCCCATCATATATATATAAAAGTTCATATTTAATTAGTTCCTTTTGATCACTAAATTAATTTTTGATCCATACTAATTAAATAATATGATTTCATATTAATGTTGGATTAGTGTCTAAGCCCGTAACTATATTTGGTAAGTACTTGACCGGGTTGTGCATGGTCCTTTTGGGTTGCCTTCACCAAAGCAACATGATAGGATGATTTATTAAGAAAGAGGTTATTATGATTTATTAATATGTTATATGAATAATATATTAATGGAGAAATCATATAATTAAATTAATATTAGACAAGACTTAATTAATAAATTAATTATGTGGCTAAAAGAGATTAATTTAATATCGGGGACTTAAACTGTCAAATGTGTGATAGTTGAGTATTGGGATGAGGAGCCTCTTGGAGTAGGCATCGACGAAATTAGGATGTGTCCGTCCTTAATTTCGGCCCTAAGGCCTTATTCAAGAAGCTTACTAGGATAGCTTAAGGCCTAAGCAACCCATTAGGGTTTTGACTGAAACCCTAGCAGCTCTAGTATAAATGTAACACCCTTAATTTAGAAGGCTTAGACATGGAAAGAATCTCAAATGAGGAGGGTGACTCGTCGAGTAAATAGGTGACTCGACGAGTTGGGATGCGATTTGGTCGTAGGTTTAGTGACCTACTCGACGAGTCAAAAGGGCGAGTTCGCTAGGTTTGGGGAAAACCCTAATTGCGGGACTTGTACCCTATTTAAGGAACATTATGGCCTTCCAACAGCCCCCTTGATACTCTCTCACATCCAGAGCAAAACCCTAGAGTCTCCTTTGAGCTTGTGATCCATTTTGTGAGTCTTGAAGCATTCTTGGAGCTTGGAAGGTGAAGAAGGAGATTGGTGATCCAACGAGGGAGGAGTAGATCCAGAAGATCCATCTCATTTGCTACTCGTATTGGTAATCAAGTTCCTTTCTTGCCTTATGGTTTGTTAGATCTCCTTTTGTCCCTTTTATGAAGTTATGGACTGATAAGTGTAAAATGCACTGGTTTTATTCCTACTTTTAAATTATAAATTTAGCACACAAAGGTAGTGAACCTGTCTTTTAGTGGTATACTTGGATAAGTAGGGTGTCGAACTCAGGGAACGGAAATTAAACTAATAACTAATTTTAACTAAATAAGTAATAAAAGTAAAGGTTTTTATCTAGTTTTACAAGACTAGAAACTTAAACACACCACCTAACAAGTGATGAACTAAACAACTAAAAACAAGTAAAAATTCACCAAATTTCATAGAAAGTTTCTGTTTAGGTCCAACCAATTCACTCCTATGGTTATTTGTATAATAAGATGATAACTAATTGTTATTGGTTACCAACTATAGTGGTTAGATTCTTGTTCACTATTACTAACCCTTAGAAAATTAATCAATTCAAGCAGTGCCCAATTGTTTAAACTAATTAACTCCCTAGTTCATTTATTTGGATTAAATAAGATTTGTAATTGGTTAATCAAGTTGGTGACTCAACTAACCTCTTGTTTGTTGGTTTCTCAAACAAGCTTACACATTAATTTACCCATTCTCTCATTAATCCTAGTTTCATGTTCATTAATCCTAGACATATGATGAAGTGTTCACATAAACATATGAGGTTAACAACTAAGAGATGTTCGTGTAGCTTAATTGTCTTCCAATTAACAAAAAATAGTTATAGTTAATGCATAAGGTCCTTTAACAAACTTAATTTAATAAAATCACCAATAAACAATCAATAGAAGTAATAATCAAACCATAGGAGTAACTTGGTTTTTCCTAAACAGAAACAATACAAATTTAGCTCATGATTATAGTTGAAACAAGCTCAAAAACGAATTTAACTAAGCTAGTCATGATTAAATCCTAAGATTAAGTGGAAAATATAACCTAATTTGCCTTGAGTCTTCAAAAGATCAAAGATTCGGGTTCTTCAGGTCTCCAAAGGGTTCTTCAATCGCAGGTATATCTCCCAAAAATCCCGAACAATCCCCAATCCGGAATAAGGTTTCGAATTTATACTTATCACAAAACAGGGTCCACTTGGCGAGTAGGTCCCCAACTCGCCGAGTAGATGTGGAAAATACGTGTTTATCAAGGACTCTTGACTTTTCTTCGCGAATATTCTCAGGAACTCACCGAGTAGCTTCGTGGACTCGCCGAGTAGCTCCAGCTATCTTCTTTTTCTTCAATCTTGGGTTCTTAATTGCTTCTCCTTATTCCTTTTTGCTTCCAAGCATGTCTTCTGGACTGAAAACACAATTTAGACATTATTAAGTACCTTTTGTCCATATTATGCACATAATTAGCTAAAAATGAATAAAAATCTATACTAAACATATGGCTAACTATGCACATATCAAAATACCCCACACTTGACTTTTGCTTGCCCCCCCAGCAAAACTGAATTTTAGCACATTAGAATCACATAGGACAACTCCAATCGAACCCAACCATTACGCCAAAACCGCAACACGTGCATTTGTGTCTAAAATTTTCCTAAAACCCCCAATATTCCAAATACTTACAATCCTCATAAACATTCACCCACTTATCCCGAACAATGCTCATTTTATGCATCCCTCCGAATCCATCCGCAGAAAACTTCCTAACCTCAAGGTGTTTTTGGTTGAGCAACCCAAGCATACATAATCTAAGAATTACAGTTTATGATACCACTATGGAACTCTTTAGGAATTCTTCACTTCTTTGATATTTGATCTTTGATTTCTTTGAATTCACCACCTTCTTTGATTTTTGGTATCTTCACTTTTTTTTCTGTAGAATTTTGATCTTTTGATCTTTACTTTGATTGCTCCAAAATTCTTCAAACTTTTGTTGTAACTCACTTATTTTTTACATATAACTCACTTTTTTTCACTCAAAACCCTACATGCTTAAGCAGGGGCGCTCAACTTCAATCTTTATTAGCTAAAGAATAAAATCTTCCTGGATACATTTCTGGTACACGATGCTAAACATATTACATCCTTCGGACTAAGCAAGGTCATGTTTTTGTCCCATGATTTCACTGGAATAAGGAAGCCACAAATGCACTAGAACGTATATAGGCTCAACTAAATATTTGGGTCTTCATGCACTTATCAACATAAATCTAACATGGAATCCTAATTACTTTTACCAAAAATTTCTAAATTAAGTCCTAAGCAACATTTTTGGTATGCAAAAGTTGATTTGTTTTTTTTAAATATACCTAAATTAGGATATTAGGATTTGAAATTTACTAAGATGTAACCAACCCCCTACCCCACACTTAATTCATGCAATGTCCCCATTGCATGTTATGCATGAAAAATATAAATATGAAATATAGAGAGAATTGGAACAAAATCCCCTGGGGTAGCAATTGCGAAGCTGATTTTCTTCAATTAAGCTCCTTCTTTAAATGAATTTAGACATGGGAACAGCTCATCCATGTCTTGGTTGTCATGTCACGTGTGGCAAACATATAAATGACCCAAATATTTAAGACAAATCTCTTAGAAACCTCCAGGAATGAATCTTCACGAAAAATATGGATAAGGACTACAATGAATGTGCTCAAGAAAACTCTGGAGTAGAAAAAAATGTTGATGGACTCGGTGAGTTAGGCATAAACTCGGCGTGTAGATCGTCATTTTGCAGTAAAATCGCGTAATGAATCATGTACTCGACGAGTACTCTAGATGCACTCGGCGAGTACACTCTGATTCGAAAATAAAATTTCTTGCTCGTTGACTCTTGACTGAAGTGCTAGATCGGAACATTACAGTGAATCTTCTCCTATCTCCTCCAGTAATAACACACTTGATCACTCCCAATCCTAACGGACTCAACCTTAATTGAAACATTTTTCTCTCTCATTCTAAAGCAATCCTCACTTGACCCTTGACCAAAAAGACTCCTATATGCATCCTAATATTCCAACCTGAAAAAAAAACGTAACCACGAGTGAAAGCAAACAACCAAAGTCCTAACAATATAAATATCCAAGTTCAACAAAGTTCATAATCAAACACTGTAAAAACATAAAAAAAAACAACCAATCTTCAATCTTCTTCTTCCATATTTGCCTCTCCTGTGCCACTGCCTCCTTCTTGATTGTTTCCTCTCCGCATCCTCTCCTCCCAATTCATGATGTAAGGGTACCTGGGGTCGGGCCATGGGGCGATGTTCATTTGCTGCAAAAGATACTTGATTGATGCATTGTTGTAGTTAACACCTTGCCCAATGTCATCCAAATATCTTTGATATTCCACTTGATTCCACCCATTGTTCTCATCTTCCACCGTAATAACTGGTGGGTATTCTTGAGCCCGTTCACTCCTTTGCCGAACCCTTCATCCCGGCTCCTTGGGAGCAACCGCCTCGTCTGCATGTGGAATTGCATATGAATCCCCAAATTTTTGCATAATTCTCGCCCTCCGATATAGTGTAGTGTTGAACGGAGGAGGAGAAATGACAGTTAAAGCCCTTGCCTCTTGTAAGTCTAGAATCCCAAATGACCTCGCGAGTCTTGTAACAAACATTCCTCCATTAATTTTGGAGGTAACCTTTTCCTTAACAGCTCCGTCCGCGAGATACTTGGCTAAGCAATAAGGCAAGTTGCAGAAGACGTCTGGGGTGATGATGCTCCAAAGGTAGAAAATGTCAAGGGTTGGGACCTTGTCATCATCCTTCCTCATATTGATGGTGCTGGCAATGAGGTGGTGAATGAGACGATGAATGGGCAAGCGGATATGGCCTTCTTGTGCAGAAGATGGAATGTACACCCGGTTCGCAATGGTATTCCACCAAGTGGAAGCAACAACTTCTTCGGGGAGATCTTTGTGGCATTGCTCCAAGAAGGTCTCAAAATCTTCCGTCAAAATGGCATTTTGATCATAAATGCCTATCCTCCAAGCAAGCCCCGCAATACTGCATTGTCGTAGCTCCCCTCCAAGTGAAAAAGAAATGACATTGGGGTTATAATATTCACTACCACCCCGGAATGAGATGGTAGCAAAAAGTTCCCAACATAGCTCTGCAAAGACCGGTTCTTGGATCTTGAATATAATGGGTTTTAGCCATATGAACATTCCTATGTGCACATACAAACCCTAATGCTTGGATCTAGGTTTCTCTAATTGAACATGCATTGAATCCAAGACTTCTAATGATAATTCTAGTATAATAACATAAGAAATCAGATTTAGATGATTACCTTGAATCACTTGCTTGAATCTTCTTGTCCTTGGAGCTTTAGAGTCACAAGTGTCACTCCTCTAACGGCTTACAAACACCAGCTAGCAAGAGGATGATTATAGAGAGAGGGGAGAGAGCTAGAAATCGGATAGGGTTCTTCCAAAGGAAAGAGTGCCGATTTCATTGACCCCTTGGGTCTATTTATACTTGTAAGGCTCCTAGGGTTTCACCCTTAAAACCCTAATTGGATAACTTAGGCCCTAAGTAATCCAATCCCTTTATGATAAGCCCTTGGATGAATTCTAGGCTCTTCTAAACCCTAAATTCGTCCACCCCTTATCCTTAAGATATTATAGCCCAAAGTACAACTATCATACAATTGACAGTTTATGCCCTTCTATTTAATTAATCTCTTTAAGTCACTAAATTAATTCCTAATTAATTTATGACTTATATTAATCAAATAATAATATTATTATCCCTTATATTATTCTCATAATATATTAATAATATTTCTAATCTCATAAATCATCCTGTCAAGTTGCTATGGTGAAGGCAACCCAAAAGGACCATGCACAATCGGGTCAAATACTTGCCTAATATAGTTGCTACCTTAGACACTATTCCAACAGTCTCCCACTTGGATAAGTCTAGTAACTATATATAAGTATAATCTGATTAGCAATCGTAGATCTTAAAGACGCTGTCAAACTCTGATCTTATCAATCTTGTCCTTTAGATAAGGGATCGTACAGTCCTCTGTTTAGATATCATGCTGACAATTCTATGGAACCAATTTTTCTAGCATTTGGTTTCTCGATCTCATATTTATTCGACATAGAACTTAATCGAACACATCAATTCAGTTCTGACCGGGCCCGACACATAAGTCAAATCAAATCATCGAGCGGCCGAGATATCGCTTTTACCCTCTTAGGATAAAAGTAACAGATGAACTTTGACTTATATGCATTTACTTATTCATTAATCAACTATACGCAACAATATGTTTTATAACATCAAGTTACTGATGCGGTTCCGCATTATCAATGTACAATCAATTAACAAATAACAAACCATATATCTAGGTTTTAAGACCATATGATATTATCGTCTTGCGATCACCCTTTTATCACATTCCATAAGGTGATTCCAGCAAGCGCGGGTTTGTTTCAATGCTCAAAACTAATTCATAAGCACTCGTGAGCGTTGCATCAAACTTTTGCTATGTCTAATACCATTTAGACAATCTACACACCAATTCATGAAAATCTTCATTCATATCTACTTCCAACATATGAACGATTGTGGACAATTCGAATAATTCGATTATTCTTAATAAACTCAATTATTCTGGAAGTCAAAACATGCAAAATGAAACAATAGCTAAACAATTAACATAAGACAGTAACATTACTCATAAAGAATACTCCTTTATTTAATCATCAAATGTTAATTACATTTATCTATTACATGTTTCTAATACTATCTAATCTATACTAATATCATCCTTCAGCCCAATACTCCTAGCATGCTGCAAGTGCTTAACCCTGCTCAGTCCCTTCGTAAGCGGATTTGTTGGGTTATCTTCTGATGATATCCTCTTAACCACGAGTTGTCCTTCTTCTACTCGATGTCTAATAAAGTGATATTTTCTGTCGATATGTCTAGATCTACCATATAATTTCAAGGCAACCGCTCCTTCATTATCACATATAATTTCTATGGGCTCCTTTATGGCAGGTACAACTCCAAGATCACCGATGAAGTTCTTCAACCATATTGCCTCCTTCGACACTTCGCTCGCTGCAATGTACTCTGATTCGCACGTTGAATCAGCTACGGTTTCTTGCTTGGAACTTTTCCAAGCCACTGCTCCTCCATTCAGGGTAAAGACCCACCCCGACTGCGAACGGTAGTTGTCCCTGTCGGTCTGAAAACTGGCGTCACTATACCCTCGTACCTTCAAGTCATCACTTCCTCCAAGGACTAAAAACCATTCCTTCATCCTCCGAAGGTACTTAAAGATATTTTTGACCGCAATCCAATGGGCTCTGCCAGGGTTCCCTTGATATCTACTAACCATGCTCAAAGCAAAGGCTACATCAGGGCGACTACAAGTCATAGCATACATGATACAGCCAAATGCGGAAGCGTATGGGACTCGACTCATTTCTGCTATTTCAGCTTCGGTACTCGGACTTTGAGTCTTACTCAACTTGGCATTACTTTGTATCGGTAATTCTCCCTTCTTCGAGTTTTCCATACTAAAATGTTTCAGTACTTTATCTATGTAAGTGTTCTGACTAAGTCATATTAGTCTCTTACTTCGTTCTCTCACTATCCTTATTCCCAGAATATAGGAAGCCTCTCCGAGGTCCTTCATAGCGAAGCACTTCCCGAGCCAGGACTTAACCTCCTGCAGAGTCGGGACGTCGTTTCCTATGAGTAATATGTCATCGACATATAGAACGAGGAAGTTTACTATACTCCCACTGGCTTTGATATATACACACGATTCATCTTCGCTTCGTACAAATCCAAACTCTTTGACTTTCTCATCGAAGCAAAGATTCCATCTGCGAGATGCTTGCTTAAGTCCTTAAATGGACTTCTCAAGCTTACACACTCTATTCGGATGCTTCAGATCCACAAACCCCTCTGGCTGAGCCATGTAAACATCCTCAACCAACTTCCCATTAAGGATAGTGGTCTTGACATCCATTTGCCAAATCTCATAATCATGAAATGCGGCAATAGCTAGCATCACTCTAATAGACTTTATCTTCGCAACTGGTGAGAAGGTCTCATCATAGTCAACTCTGGGAGTTTGAGTAAAGCCCTTTGCAACCAATCGCGCCTTATATGTGTGTACGTTTCCATCCACGTCGGTCTTTTTCTTGAAGATCCATTTGCACCCAACGGTCTTACGTCCGGGCACATTATCAACCAAATTCCAAACTTGGTTGTCATACATGGATTGGATCTCGCTGTCCATTTCCTCTTTCCATTTCGTAGACTCCGGGTCTGCCATGGCTTCCTTATAGCTATTAGGTTCATCTAGATTTATTAGTGTACCATCACTTGTTGGGTTTTGAGCATTCTAACACTTCCTAAGTGTACATGCAACCCTAAATACCTTGGATCTATGTTTTCTCTATTATACATGCAAATAAGAACATCCAAGGTATTATCCTAATCTAGCATACAAAAACTATGAATGTAACAAGATAGAATACATACCTCTTGATGTAGCTTGATGTCTTCAAGCTTTAAGAGCTTAGCCCCAATAGTGTGGAAGCCTCAAGTGGAATCACAAATCACCAAGACACCTTGGAATACTTTAGAGAATACGATTACTTGGTTCTCTCTAGTGAAATTGGCTAGCCCTTCTTTAGTGTATCCACACTAGTGCCAATTTCACCAACCAAAGACATCTTTATATAGTATGCAGGATTAGGGTTAAACCCTAATACCCATGACCTTTCATTTCCTAGGATCCATGGGTTAAACACTCCATGGACTATCCATGAAAGCTTAGCCCAACCTAAATGAACTTGGCCCATTCCATATATATAAGAGTCCATATTTAATTAGTTCCTTTTGATCAATTAATTAATTATAAATTAATTCTTGATCAATACTAATTAAATAATATGATTCCATATTAATATATTAGAACTTATAATATATTAATATTAATCATAAACATACTATTCTCAAAAGATTATCCATATAAATTGTGTCGGTGAAGTGCAACCCAAATGGACCATGCCGGGTCGGGTCAAGTACATACCAAATATAGTTATGGACTTAGACATTAATCCAATAGTCTCCCACTTGGATAAGTCTAAAACTATTATTGCGTATGACTTCAAACCTAACTGGCAATCGTAGCTCTTAAAGCTGCTGACGAACTCTGATCTTGTCAACGAACTTGTCCATTAGATAAGGGATCATATATTCCTCCATTCTAGATATCATATGGACTGAGACATGGATTATAATCATTCTCTCTGTCCATTTGTTGTTTCCCGATTTCCGATTTATGGCGACTGACTAATTGAACAAATCAAATCAGTCCTGGCCCGGCCGAGCACTTCCATTTGTCATCATCAAATCATCGAGGGGCCCACAGATATCGCTTTTATCCCAAAGGTAAAAGGAACGGATAAACTTCGACTCATATGGCTTGTTCTACTACTTGTTGAATCATACACAAAGGCACGTTTTATAGCACCGAGTTACCAAATGCGTTTTCGTGCAATCAATGTACTATCAACTCATAGTAACAACTCATATTTCTAGGTTTGAAGAATATAAGATATTATCATCTCATGATCACTCGTGATAAAATCCATGAAGTGATTCCAATGAGCGCGGGTTGAATCCAATACTCAGAACTTATGAGCACTCATGAGTGTTGTAGCCCTTTGTCCAACACCTTAGACCTCTACAAGCCAACTCATGACAGTCTTAATTCATATCTACTTCCAACATATGACCGACTGTGGATGGTTTGAATAACTTAGTCATTCCGGAAGAATAACCTAGTTTATTCGGGAAGTCAAAACATGCAAAATGAAACACAATAATAATTGAATCCAATATGGTATCAACACTTTGAACATAAATAAAACACCTTTTATTTATCACCATATGATTACACATTATTCATTGTATACTGTTTCAGCTATTAACTTTATTCTTGAATTTAAAACAATAGTTGTCCCATGCTCCAAGCATGTACACTATGTTTTCTTAAACACTAGTCATGCCATACACCAAGTATGCATACTATGTTTGTCTATGATCTTTACTTTGTGAACTAGATCAATTGAACATAACTTCAATGATTCTTTTTCCACACTCCCAAATCCTTATCGCAAATGCAAGAATTCCAAATTCATGCCATTTACTGTAATATGTTAGATTCTAAAGTTATATGCATTGATCCTCTTGTAATGATTATGCACAAACTCACAAAGACTTGGCAACAATCATTACAGAGAATTCCAAAGGAGATCAACTCCTTGGAAACATCCTTCTTGCATTAAGTTTCCTTAATCTTACACAGATTGAAATTTCTAACTTTGAAACATTTCCAGATTCCATTTTGACTATCACTTCTGAACAAGAGTTGCCTCCTTACAGATTATTTCAATATGGTCCTTCCAGAATTATCACTATACTTCCAACTGTCCTTGAGCAACCAATCTTTGGTAAACCTTAGATTGTCCTCGACAATTGTTTAATCCTTTTAGTCATATCCAGTTCTAAACCTTTTCCCTTCTTAATGCCCCAAGCATTTGGAAAATTTTAGAAAGGATGAATATAGCACATGTAATCGAACCTATATCCGAAGCATATGGGACACGATTCATGATGTCTCACATAAAGACTAAACCAGTCTTTTGCTATAACATTTCCATTTCTATTTGCCAAGTTCTCATAATTCAGATTATGAAAAGGGATGCCGTAATCATAATCGAATTTTAGAACGCAAATAATGGACCCATATACAAAATTTCCTTATGTTGAGCCACTCCAACATGAAATTCATATATATCCTTGACTAAATGATTAAAACCTCACGATCTAAACTTATAGATTTGAGATGAAGTATAATTTCCTCTCCCTTAATTATAGCAAAACAACTTTTTCAACCCCTGCAACCTCACGAATTGAAACTTTTTGTTTTTCTATAATTAACATTGCTAACTTGCAATATTTATCATAATTATCATGCTCCCACTAACATGATGATTATTAGCATAACACTTATGCTCCCACTAGCTTTGACATGTTCTCAGAAATCACCTGGACTTCTAGAAATCAATACTTCATTGACTTTCTTACCAAAGTTCAGATTTCTGATGCTAGATTGTTTTGATAAAACTTTATCAAAATCATACACCTTCCCTTAGATAGCACACTTGTGTGTCTAAACAATTATGAAGAGGTATGCCGTAATCATAATGGTTAGACCTTTTTGCCACTTCTCACAAGTCCAGGTTAGTGTGCCGGTTAACCACACACGCTCCACTAACGACTTTGAGAATGCAAATATCACAATTGCTATCTAGATAAAATCTACTTAGTGAAAGTGTTTCCTCACCATCATTTTCATGAATCGGAGAGAAACCTTATGACACTTAGATTTAATGGTGTATGTGTTCTTATCCATGTGAATTGTCAAAACCATAGCCACAAGACAAGGATAATGACAAATCCAAAACCATATGGATTGAACTCAATCTTAATTTCTAGCCACCTGGCAGCTCAAGGGCCTACCATTGCTTCCAAGTTGTTGTGCAACAAATTGAGAACTCTAAGAACTCATATGCAAAGCCAACTTTAACTGGAATGGGCACAGAATATGTCAACACGATAGGTTATAAACCTCAAGTCGTGTGCTAGTGAAGAACTTCAGGTTTATTCTTGATTAGTTCTTGAGACTTTCAAGACCTTTAAGACTCCCACTGTCCTCTTGACATATAAGACTCCCTTGTCAAACATCCAAAAGATAGTGCGGATTCTAATCAAGACAAACACTTCACACAATTGGCCTTAGTTGGTCTTTGTTTTATCCAAAACATCACAACATACCAATTTCAAATGTACAAGAGTTTTAAACCTTCTTTAAGACATGTCACTCAAGTTACAATCTTAGAGTATTACTCTAAGAATTGTTTTTGGAACGAAGTATGAATCATCTTCTTGATTTAACCACTTCAACAATTCAAGTTCCTCTTCTTAGCTATAAGAAGGCTCTTAGAGGATGAATTGTGATAAGGTCTCTAAATCATCAAGATTATCACAAAACTGATACGAAAGTACTCTCCCATCTTTTTAGATTTGAGAAACTTTTATCCTTCTGCCTAAGTTGATTCTTCTTATTCGCCCTGCCATACATTGGAACCTTTTCCAATGTCTCAGAGTTACACTTAAGCTTGTAAGTATAATCATATTTACTGAGCTTTAGTAAACTATGATGAATAGTCTTATCAAACTTTTGTGGTGGACTTAATCAGTGCACAAGAATATGTACTCGATCCCTTAGTCCTTTACTTGACTCACACATCCATGTGAACAAGTAATTAGTCTTAATTTTTCCAATACTTGAAAGTTCTCATTCATCATGCTATACAACTTGCATGATTCCAAGTTCCGGTCCACTTGAAACTTGGGTGATAAGAATTTTTCCTTATTTGGTAAATTTAGACATTACCACAAATGAAAGAATCAATTTCATATATCCACTCTTGCTATTAATGGAATCATATAAGCAACAATTTTTCCTCAAATGGCATTGTAAGGATATTTTAAAATAAATAAAATCAAAAATTTTTCTTTTATTTTAAAACTTTGCGGAAAAACTTATCCTTACAATCCATATGAAAACTTGTTGTTATCTATTCCTTAAGCAATATCTCATAACTCCTAAGAAGTAGCTGAAGAATCCGATTTTTCAAACTATACGATAGAAATCCATCTATGCGATCAGATTCAGCATATTCTTTCTTTAAGTTTCTCCACTTTTTCTTTGATTCTTAAAACATCACCATGTGACCCAGTCACATCAAGTATCAAGAATCTTAGAATAGAAACTTAACAGAGTTAGATAGTGGACTTTACCTGAAGTAGAGTCAAACTTATTGACTTTAACATCCTTAGGTAAATCTGGCAGCTTCGCAACCAATGCCCCTTCCTTTGGCAATATAAACATATGGACCCTTTGATAAAGGTACAAGGGACTATCACAGACTTAGCTTTTCTCTTTACCATTTGGTCAACCGAGTTGACTATGGCCGATCCCTTTACTATTGGGAAAAGAATGCTTTTCTGGATTTCCTGTGTCACTATTGTCAATGTCCATCAAGTTTTAAGGAAGTTGATCTTAACAAATAGATAAGATCATTAAGGGTCTTGTCATAGTCTGTTTCATAGGTCTCCCAAAGGAACTCACTATGTGACTTAGAAAGTGATTGAACCAGCAACTTTCTCAAGACTTTGACACCCAACTCTCCCGGCTTGTCAATATGTGACTACATCTCAAAGATGTGATCACACCTAGACCTTGCCTTGCCAATAGGGATTGAGTGACCTTGAACTTGTGGGTTAGGGAGAATAATTGGAGGAAGTGAAAGAAGTATGATTTTCATGAGACATCATCTTCATTTAGGAAAGCTTGTTTCAAGAGATTTAGGAAGATCATAAATGTCTAAACCAGACATCTTTTGGGAGATATTCAAGATAGTTGATCTTAAGTCCTTAATATAACACCCAATATGAAATATTAAGGCTAGGACCCAACAAACTATTTTATAACTTAGAAGAGGGATGCCATAATCCAAGCTATAAAATATTTGAAGGTAGGTGAATGACGATTCACCAATTTCCACCAAGATAAACGAAATGTATTATTAGGTTTTAATTGGTTTTGAAACTCCTAGATCTATTGAGATTCATTGAACTGTTCAAAGGCATGTTTCAATCTCGAGTGTGCCCTTCAGGTTTTGTGACTGGGATGCCGAGGATCACAAAACAAGGTGTGAAGTAACCATGCAAATCACTTGGTACCCTTAATAAATTACCCCTCAATCGATGTGCCGGTTAACCACACACGCTCCATCGATACTATGATAAATATTAAGTCACCCTTTACCTACCTTATTAAGTCCAAGTTAGTGTGCCGGTTAACCACACACGCTCCACTAACGACTTAGACAAAGTGTAAAGTGTAATTTCATGGGTTAGCACCTTATTCACATTTTTCCTAAGTAACCAAGATTGGGTATTATTAAGAGTTTAGTTACTTAGTATTATCATTAATACTTTTAATGAATGAGAATTATAGTCTTGTCAAACCCGTTCGGCTAACGACCCTCCACCGGTCAAGCAAGCGGTGGGTGAGAGTGGACACCCATTAAGTTGCCATTTTATAGGCAACAACCTTATACCCACCTTATAGACCGGCTTCGTGAATGAGGCGTACTAGCGGTAAGACTGACTTTACTCTTATACATATATATATTATTAACTTATAATATTATAAAGTATAAGGGATGAATTTTAACTTTTAAAATTCTAAGGGCTAACTTGGAATTAAAGTATTCATAAGAGAAAACTTTACAAATTCCAAAACTTGAGGGCAAGTTTTGAAACTATTCAAAACTAATTAATTCCATAACTTATGTGTTTAAAGTAGTTTTAATCCAAAAACTCTTCAAGTTCCATAACTTGAGGACAAGTTATGGAAGACTTTAAACTAATAAAAGAATTAACTTTTCTTTATTTTATAACTTATGGAATTAATTAAGGTTACACCTTTTTTTATTTTATTTTATTTTATTAAATGAAGAGACTCTTGGTCCTCCATAACTTGAGGACAAGTTATGGAGTTATAAAATCATTTAATTAGAACTAGACTCTTCATTTTTGTAACCTTTGCCAATTTTTATGAGTTTTATGATTCTTAAATGTGACTTTTCATATAACTTGAGGACAAGTTACAAAAACACATTTTAGAATCAATTCTTAGATTAATTTGGATTAAAACCAACTATCACATAATTTTATTTATTAATCTAAATTCACTCATAAAACAAGGTAACACAAAAAACTTTTGGTGATCCATAACTTATTCTTAAGTTATGGAATCCTTTAAAACATTAACACCAAATTTTGTAACTCCATAAAAACTTTGAATCAATTTTTTTTTTAAAACCTTTTCATATCCATAACTTATGGAGGTTTCAAAAAATAAAACTCTTTAGATCAAACTTTTAAAACTAATAAAATAATCATATCATTTTATCTTTTATTAAATTTGACCTAATTCAACTCATAAAGCAAATTATTCAAATTTTACAAATAATTAGTTTTTCACAAGAACAAGTAATTATCTTAAAATTTGACGAACTTCATGTTTTTTTTTCTTTTTTTTTTCAACTTTGAAAATAAAATATTTGCATCAATATAACAGAAAACAACCCGTGGCTCTGATACCACTGTTGGGTTTTGAGCATTCTAACACTTCCTAAGTGTACATCCAACCCTAAATACCTTGGATCTATGTTTTCTCTATTATACATGCAAATAAGAACATCCAAGGTATTATCCTAATCTAGCATACAAAAACTATGAATGTAACAAGATAGAATACATACCTCTTGATGTAGCTTGATGTCTTCAAGCTTTAAGAGCTTAGCCCCAATAGTGTGGAAGCCTCAAGTGGAATCACAAATCACCAAGACACCTTGGAATACTTTAGAGAATACGATTACTTGGTTCTCTCTAGTGAAATTGGCTAGCCCTTCTTTAGTGTATCCACACTAATGCCAATTTCACCAACCAAAGACATCTTTATATAGTATGGAGGATTAGGGTTAAACCCTAATACCCATGACCTTTCATTTCCTAGGATCCATGGGTTAAACACTCCATGGACTATCCATGAAAGCTTAGCCCAACCTAAATGAACTTGGCCCATTCCATATATATAAGAGTCCATATTTAATTAGTTCCTTTTGATCACTTAATTAATTATAAATTAATTCTTGATCAATACTAATTAAATAATATGATTCCATATTAATATATTAGAACTTATAATATATTAATATTAATCATAAACATACTATTCTCAAAAGATTATCCATATAAATTGTGTCGGTGAAGTGCAACCCAAATGGACCATGCCGGGTCGGGTCAAGTACATACCAAATATAGTTATGGACTTAGACATTAATCCAACATCACTAATATACGTGTCCCCTTTGGTAGTAATATGAAAACCATAAAACTGGGGTTGAACTCTAACTCTTTCGGAACGTCTAAGAGGTAATGACTCGTCAATCGGTTCAACTGGAATTTCCTACTCGAGTTGAGTGCCAGTGGTAGAGGTTCCTTCATTAATTGACTCTTGAATTTCGTCAAGCTCGATTTGCCTCCTACTGTCTCCTTGGCTTATGAGTTCTCGCTCTCGGAAAAATCCTCTCCTCACAACAAAGACAACATTGTCCTTCGGTCTATAGAAGAGATATCCAAAGGATTTCTGCGGGTAGCCGATGAAAAAACATCGCTCACCACGAGGTTCGAGCTTGTCGTGAGTATCTCGTCTTACGAAAGCCTCACAACCCCAAACCTTGATATGTGCAAACGAGGGAGCTTTCCCTGTCCACATTTCGTGAGGTGTTTTGGCAACCTTCTTAGTAGGGACTCGGTTAAGGATATGGGCGGCAGTCTCTAAGGCATACCCCCAGAACGAGATAGGTAGTGAAGCACGGCTCATCATAGAGCGAACCATGTCTAACAAGGTTCGATTACACATTTCTTTCACACCATTCAACTGTGGTGTCCTAGGTGGCGTCAATTGTGAAACTATTCCACACTCCTTGAGATAGTCGTGGAATTCAAGACTTAGGTACTCTCCTCCTCGATCGGATCGAATCATTTTGATTTTCCTGCCCAATTGATTCTCCAATTCATTCTTGAACTCTTTGAACTTTTCAAACGTTTCTGACTTTTTCTTGATTAAGTAGATATACCCATATCTACTATAGTCATCAGTAAAAGTCACATAGAAGCGGTTCCCTTCCTTTGTGGTTGATCTAAACGGTCCACATACATCGGTATGTATGAGGTCCAATAGACCCTCACCCCTTTCACATGTGCTAATGAAGGGTGACTTAGTCATCTTTCCAAGTAAACAAGACTCACATGTGTCATCTTCCCTAAGGTCGAATGACTCCAACACTCCATCCTTTTGGAGTTGGGCTATGCGCTTCTTGTTGACATGTGCAAGACGACAATGCCACAAGGATGCTCTATCCATACTATTGGAAGAATCCATGCATAAAACATCATTTCCTAGGTTATCTACAATCATAACAGTTTCATAAATTCCATTACATGGTATTGCTTCAAAATATAAGACACCATTTAGATAAGCATAAACAGAACCATTCTCATTATTAAAAGAAAATCTAAATCCTTGTCTAAACAAACCATGAAATGAAATGATGTTTCTTGCCATTTCTGGCGAATAGCAACAATTATTCAAATCTAAACATAAACCATTCCTAAGCACTAGAGAATACACTCCAATCTTGGTCACAGGCGACGATCTTCTGTTCCCCATGATTAGATTTATTCTTCCATGCTCCACATCTATATTTCTTCTTAGTCCCTGTAATTCAGAACAAATGTGGTAACCACACCCGGTATCGAGGACCCAAGACATAGCATGAAATGAATCATTAGATTTAATTGTGTATATACCTGTGAAAGACGGCTTGATCTTTCCTTTCCTGATGGCTTGCAGGTAGTCTGGGCAGCTTCTCTTCCAATGCCCTATTTTGTGGCAATGGTGGCACTCTGCCTCCTTTGGGTTAGGGTTAGGCTTAGCGGGATCAACTTTGGTCCCACTAGAAGACGAACCATCTCGGGACTTTCCTTTGCAGTGGCTCTTAGACGGAGCCTTCCTCTTCTTACCCCTACCTTGCCTAATTTCCAAAACAGGAGCAGCTGGTGGATTGGGAGTTGGTGCAACAGACTTGTCCTTGAGGTTGCTCTCAGCAACCCAAAAGAGACCTTGGAGCTTACTTAGGGTGACCTCTTCTTTGTTCATGTGGTAGGTCATCCTAAATTGATTGTAACACTGAGGCAAGGAGTGAAGCACCATGTCAATAGCCAAGTCTCCCCCAAAGTCAACATTCAACTTGCGAAGACGATCGACATACCTTTGCATCTTTTGCAGGTGCACGGTTAGAGATTCTCCATGACCCATTTTAGCGTAGATCATGTTAGTGAAGATCTCGTAACATTCCTACCTCGCGTTTTGATGGTATCTCTCCAACAAGTCTTGGTGCATTTCGTACGGATACATGTCCTCGTAGGACTTTGGGAATTTGGCGTTCATTGTGGCTATCATGATGCAATGAACCTTTGTCGCATCACGTTCATGAGTCTCAAAAGCAGTCATTTCAGCCGAAGTAGCGATTTCTATGTTGATCTTCTCGAGCTTCTCATCGAGGACATACTCCTTGTCCTCGTAGCGAGCAATCGTGCGAATGTATCTTATCCATTCGCTAAAGTTCGTCCCATCGAAAGTCACCTTTTGGCAAAGGCTCATCAATGTGAACGAGCTAGCAACAGTGTTTTTTGCGTTCGACATCTACAAATAGAAAGGACAAAGATAGATTAGAATTTGAATCCATAATTATCACCCAATAAGAAAAATTAGGGCTAGGATCCAACAACAATATTTACATATTAGAAAAGGGATGCTGTAATCTAACATGCAAACAATTTGAAGGTAAGTGAATGACGATTCACTAATTCTCCACCATGAAAACATAACTTTAAGTTCTAAATGTATTGAGAATTCCTAGGTTTCGATGAGATTCATTGAACTTTTCAATGGCATGTTTAAATCTCAATATGCCCCTCTCGTTTGTGACTGGGATACCGAGGATCACAAAGTGGGTGTGAATTACCATGCAAATTCACACGGTGCCTTCATTGTAACAATCACCTATTCGATGTGCCGATAAACCACACACGCTCCATCGAACTATGATAAACAATGAATCACCCTTTTCCACCTATGCTTAGAACCAATTAGTGTGCCGGTAAACCACACACGCTCCACTAACTTCTTAGCAAGGGTGCAAAGTGTAATTTCATGGGATTGCATCAATTCACTTTTCCTAAAGTAACTAGGATTGGGAATTTTTTGAAAAACATGTAGTTACTTTGTATTTCATATTATACTTTTAATGAGGAGATGAGGTTGCCCTATCCTACCCGTTCGGCTAACGACCCTCCACCGATCAAGCAAGCGGTGAGTGTGAGTGTACACCCATTAAGCGCCATTTTATAGGCCACAACCTTATACCCACCTTATAGACCGGCTTCGTGAATGAGGCCTACTAACGGTAAGACTAGCATTTTAATTATACATACATACATACATATATATATATATATATATATATATATATATATATATATATATATATTAATCTTGTAATATTATATTAGTATAGGGTTGAATTTTAAACTTGTAAAATTCAAGGGTTTGAAATTTAAATTGTCTAAATTAAACTTTTAATCACAAAACATAAATTTCAAAACTTGAGGGCATGTTTTAAACTTTTCAAAATATAGGGGATCAAATAACAAATAATCCAAATTAACATTTAATCACATAATTATCCATATTTGATTTATTTAATTATTTCTTGCAAAACAATTTACCAATTTAGTCAAAATAATTAATCAATTATCACATAAGGAAATTAATTTTCAATTAATTGATAAATATCTTTAATTAGGTCAAGAATATACTCAAATATATCTTAAACTCGGATTTATATTGACCCATTAAGATTAAGGTAACTTTCCAAAAGATAAACAGCAAGAAATCCCGAAATTAGCTCTTTCTGACGCTCGAACTCGCCGAGTACCACAATGGACTCTCCGAGTTGAGGCCTACTCGCCGAGTCCACTATGGAACTCACCGAGTTCATCAGGCATAATGACAAAATTCGAATTTTGCAAGCAACAAACAAGCAACCAATGCATCAATTCAATAGAAACCAATCAAGGCTCTGATACCACTGATGGGTTTTAGGCATATGAACATTCCTATGTGCACATACAAACCCTAATGCTTGGATCTAGGTTTCTCTAATTGAGCATGCATTGAATCCAAGACTTCTAATAATAATTCTAGTATAATAACATAAGAAATCAGATTTAGATGATTACCTTGAATCACTTGCTTGAATCTTCTTGTCCTTGGAGCTTTAGAGTCACAAGTGCCACTCCTCTAATGGCTTACAAACACCAACTAGAAAAAGGATGATTATAGAGAGAGGGGAGAGAGCTAGAAATCGGCCAGGGTTCATCCGAAGAAAAGAGTGTCGATTTCATTGACCCCTTGGGTCTATTTATACTTGTAAGGCTCCTAGGGTTTCACCCTTAAAACCCTAATTGGATAACTTAGGCCCTAAGCAATCCAATCCCTTTATGATAAGCCCTTGGAAGAATTCTAGGCTCTTCTAAACCCTAAATTCGTCCACCCCTTAACCTTAGGAGATTATAGCCCAAAGTACAACTATCATACAATTGACAGTTTATGCCCTTCTATTTAATTAATCTCTTTAAGTCACCAAATTAATTCCTAATTAATTTATGACTTATATTAATCAAATAATAATATTATTATCCCTTATATTATTCTCATAATATATTAATAATATTTCTTCTCTCATTATAAATCATCCTATCAAGTTTCTATGGTGAAGGCAACCCAAAAAGACCATGCACAATCGGGTCAAATACTTGCCTAATATAGTTGCTACCTTAGACACTATTCCAACAGAATAGTTGTAACCATCCATCACAAATTATTGTAGACTCTAACACATCACAAGATTTCACAAAGTAAGGTGTCAATTCTTCTTCCAAACCAATTTTTCCCAACGAATCCCAATTAAATACATTGGGAAGGTGAATTTCTTTCTGCTTGAGAGCCTCTAATCTATTCTTTGCACAGGCTTGTGAACATCTTGAAAAGTAAGCCATGGTGTAACAACGTAAATTTTCAAAACAAAATTTTCATTTAATAAAAACATGTTTTCATCCAAAACAAGTCATAAAGATCCAATGTATCATATCATAATATAAATCATATAAACCCCAAGATCATAAATCCTCCATCAGTGTGTACAGATCACGCCGGCGCCTTCCCACGGTCCTCGCTAGTACCTGAAACACATAACACAAAAACTGTAAGCATGAATGCTTAGTGAGTTCCCCAAATACTACTTACGCACATACGCCTTTCCAGGCCATGACCTTCCGGTCCATGTGTCTCAGGGGACTTTCGTCCCGACTCGGTAAACCTTCCGGTCCTACCCGTGTCGACCTTCCGGTCCACATCACAATGCCTTCCGGGCCATAACATAAAATGCCTTCCGGCCCATAACATAATGCCTTCCGGCCCATATCAAGCATAGCATACATAGCACATACAAATGGTTAACTTATCATATTCAATGCGTACAACTCATAACATATCCGACCTTTCGGTCACATATAAATACCCTTTCGGGTACAGTATAGTGAGAAGACTCACCTCGCAGGAAGTCTAGAATCTCACGTGATCGCTATCTCCGAATCTCGAAACGAAGACCCAACCCCGCCTTAGGAAGAAGCTCCAACCTTTGCTTTTCACGGATCTACACTTTCACCCCAACTTCTAGCCTCCACAATGGACTCCTATTTCCTTTTGCTACCTTGAAATGACACCTCAAAGCTTAGAACACTCACAAACAAGCTATGAACGAAGGAACAACTCTCTTAGGGTTTCTTTCTGAAGGATGGTGGTTGAGGAACCAAGCCATCTCATTCCTTTTATAGCCAACAACTCAAATTAGGGTTTTGGGTTTGGACCGATTACGCCCGGCGTAACCTTGGGTACGCCCAGCGTACCCGATGATGACGTGTTTAAATGAGGCGCGCAAGTACGCGCAGCGTACTCGCCCAACACAAAGGCCCAAAATGACAAATAAATAAAGATGAAGGGCTAATCGGTTGTACCTGAATTTCGGCTGTTACTATTCTCCCCCACTAGAACCAGACTTCGTCCCCGAAGTCTTATACCGAAAACAATTTTGGATGCTGCTCCCGCATCTCCGACTCGGACTCCCACGTCAGCTCGGACCGCTTCCGATGCTGCCACTGCACTTGCACCAAGGGCACTTCCTTATTCCTCAGAACCTTAACCTTTCGATCCCTAATTGCCACTGGTCTCTCAACATAGTTCAGACCCGCATCCACCTGAATATCCTCTAATGGAACCACAGCCGACTCGTCGGCAATACACTTCCTCAACTGCGACACATGAAAGGTGTCGTGAATCTGACCCAGCTCCGCAGGTAGATCCAAACGGTAGGCTACCCTGCCTAGTCTCGCAATTACCCTGAAAGGTCCAATGTATCGAGGTCCCAATTTGCCCCTCTTCCTGAATCGAATCACTCCTTTCCAAGGAGAGACTTTTAAGAGTACCAGGTCACCAACCTGAAACTCGAGCTCGGACCGATGCCTGTCTGCATAGCTCTTCTAGTGAATCTGAGCGGTCAACAGTCTCTGCCTGACCCGTTGTATCTGCTCTGACGTCTGAAGCACAATCTCCGTACTACCCATTACCCAATGTCCCACCTCTCCCCAGTAGATGGGGGTCCGACACCTCCTCCCATACAACAGCTCAAAGGGTGGCATACCAATGCTCGAATAACGGTTGTTGTTGTACGAAAACGTTGCCAAGGGTAAATAGGTGTCCCAACTCCCTCCAAAATCCAAAACACACGCTCGGAGCATATCCTCGAGCATCTGAATCGTCCGCTCACTCTGCCCGTCCGTCTGTGGGTGGTATGCGGTACTGAAATGCAGCCTTGTACCCAACTCCTCGTGAAACTTCTTCCAAAATCTGGAAGTAAATCGCACATCTCGATCTGAAAAAATCGACATCGGAACCCCATGCCGCGATACCACCTCCCTTACATACAACTCTGCCAACCTCTCAGCAGAAGAGCTCTCACTGATAGCAAGAAAATGAGCGCTCTTCGTCAACCTGTCCACAATCACCCAAATTGCATCGACTCCTCTCGCAGTTCTTGGCACGCGTCCCGCCCACAAATGGTACCCAAATCCGACCCTAAAATGTCATAAGTCCCCGACTATCGGTAACGAACTCTGACACCTGCCCAACAACCCGCTCCTGCTTTCGGTTCTTTGGTCTCGCAGCCTCAGCTTGGGCCCCTCGGATGGTGTCCAATACCGGAGTCATCACCGTCAACCTCATACAAATGTCTCGGATCGGGGCGCTCTCCGACCTACGGCTCAACGCATCGGCTACGACATTAGCCTTGCCCGGGTGGTACAGGATCTCGCAATCATAATCCTTCACCACATCCAACCATCTCCTCTGGCGCATATTCAGGTTTGGCTGATCCATCAAGTACTTCAGACTCTTGTGGTCCGTGTATATGGTACACCGAACCCCATATAGATAGTGCCGCCAGATCTTGAGGGCAAACACCACAACCCCCAACTCCAGATCGTGGGTGGGATATCTCGACTCATGAGGCTTCAGCTGCCTCGATGCATACGCTATAACATGCCCCCTCTGCATAAGCACCGCCCCTAACCCAGATATGGATGCATCACAATATACCATAAAATCCTCCATCCCTTCCGGGAGTGCGAGCACCGAGGCCTCGTACAACTTCTGACGAAGGGTCTCAAATGAGGACTGCTGCTCCGGACCCCAAGAAAATGCAACACCCTTCCGGGTCATCTTGGTAAGTGGCACGACGATCTTGGAGAAATCCCTAATAAACCTCCGGTAATAGCCGACCAATCCCAAAAAGCTCCTGATCTCAGTGGGTGATCTCGGCACCTCCCATCTCATCACTGCCTCAATCTTGGCCAGATCGACCAATATCCCTTTTTGGTTAACAAGGTGTCTTAGGAACTGGACCTCTCGTAACCAGAACTCAAACTTGGAGAATTTGGCATACAGCCTCTCCGATCTCAGAACTCCAAGGATCTCCCTCAAATGCTCCTCATGCTGCTCTCTAGACCTCGAATATACGAAAATATCATCAATGAATACGATCACCGACTGATCCAGCATCGGCCTGCACACCATGTTCATGAGATCCATGAACGCAGCTGGGGCATTGGTGAGCCCAAAAGGCATCACCACAAACTCGTAATGTCCATAATGAGTTTTGAATGCAGTCTTCTGGATATCTTCATCCCGAACCCTCATCTGATGATAACCCGACCTCAAGTGTATCTTGGAGAACCAAGATGCCCCCTGCAGCTGATCGAACAGATCATCGATCCTAGGTAACGGACACCGGTTCTTGACCTTCAACTTTTCAACTCCCGGTAATCGATACACATCCGGTGTGAACCATCTTTCTTCTTGACAAAAAGGATCGGTGCTCCCCAAGGCGAGCTACTCGGTCGAATAAACCCCTTCCCAGCAGCTCCTGAAGCTACGAGGATAACTCCTGCATCTTCGGCGGCGCGAGGAGATAAGGCGCCATCGCGATTGGTGCTGCTCCCGGAATCAAGTCAATACGGAACTCCACTTGTCTTTCCGGAGGCACGCCCGACAGTTCCTCAGGAAAAACATCCGGGAACTCGCGCACTACCGGAACCTCGTCAACCGAACTTGGCCTCCCAGTGGCCACTCGTGCGTCCATCACATAGGCTATGAATCCACTGCAGCCCTGCTGCAATCTCTGCCTCGCCCTGGCAGCCGAACAAAATGCTAACGCACACCGGGTCCCCTCGCCATACACAGTAAGCACTCCCCCACTAGGGTCTCGCATAGACACCAGCTGTCTCTCGTAGTTAATGACCGCTCCAAACTTACTCAACCAGTCCATGCCCACGATGACACAGACATCTCCTATAGCGATAGGAACTAGGTCTATAGGGAAATTGACACCAAAAATCTCGAGCACACATCCTCGAATCACGTTGGTGGCATATACCGCTTTCTCATCAGCTATGGAAACCCTCAGAGGTCGACTCATCACCTCTCGATCAATACCGAGGTGCTGACTGAAATCCAGAGATACAAAGACCGAATCGCACCCGAGTCAAATAATACCAAGGCAGGTAAAGAATTCACAAGAAAAGTACCAGCCACGACATTGGGCGCCGCGCGGACCTCCTCTGCAGTCACCTGAAAAACTCTCCCACGAGCCCTCGGGGCCTCGGCCTTCACTGGTCGAGTCTCAGTAGCCCTAGCAATAGGCGCAGATCCCTGGAGAAGCTGAGGACACTCGGCCTTCCGATGGCCGGTCTGGTTGCAATGGAAGCAAACCATAAATCCCTAGGGGCAATCCCTAGCGATGTGCCCCTCCTTGCCACATTTGTAGCAAGCACCTGATCGACAGGCCCCCTCATGAACCTTGCCGCACTTTCCGCAAGTGCAGCCCTTCTGACCTCCTGTCCTCGAATCGGCGGACTTGGTCCGCTTGGCTGCCGGCTGGAACTGAGCTGGCCGCCGATCCATCCGCTGAGACTCGGCCTCCTCCCTGACCTGGGTCTCCGACTCGATCTCCCTCTTCCAGGCATTTGCCTGGAGCTCAGCAAATGTCCGATATGTCGAGTTCGATACGAACTCCCGAATGTCCCTCCTCAGTATACCCAAATATCAGCTCATCCGTGCCTGCTTAGTAGACACCTGCTCAGGGTAGAACATCGCCCTCTCATGAAACTTCCGGGTGACCACAGCAACTGAATCATTACCCTACTTGAGGGTCAAGAACTCCTGAACCAATCATTCCCTCTCCACCGGGGGAACATACTCATCTCTGAACATGGTGGTGAATTTCTCCCAAGTCACCGCTGAAATCTCCTCAAGAGTGAAGTTCGTCGTCACGAACTTCCACCAATCCTTTGCTCCCATGCGGAGCTGGTTCAAAGCGAACCGCACCCTCAGATGCTCCGGACATGAACACGTGTAGAAGCATCCCTCAATGTCAGCAATCCATCGCATCGCAGCGATCGGGTCCTGTGTCCCATCAAACTCGGGTGGCTTCGTGTTGTTGAAATCCCGGAACAACAACGAGTCACCTCCCTGAGGTCTGGCAGCAGCCACAGCTGCTGTAGCTGCAGCGGCCGCAGCCTTAGTCACCGTGGCGTACCGCTCATCAAAAGTATCCAACAGCGTGGTCTTGATAGATCCAAACATCTCCGGAATCCCGGCCCGGATTGCCGCAGCCACCTCGTCGTGGATCATCTGACGAAGCTCCTCGTCACTCACACCGCTCGTCTCAGGTCTATGGCGTGTCCCAACCATGATGCCTCTGAAATACAACATAAAAATATGAGAGACCCAATCGAGCATACTCGCACTCGATAACACAACCCTACTCGACATCCGATACCCAAAGGATTCTTACATGGACTGCCCACTGATCCGGTGTCTTCAGTAGTACGGGCCCTATACTACTGACTACACTGCATCAGCGTTCACCCCAAGTCCTCATCCTTGGACCCCAGATCACGAGTACTCTATTCTTGCTATGCACTGATTACCTACTCGCTCTAAAAGCATCTCATAGCAGCAGATTTCCCCTAGACTAAGGCATCACAAATCAGGCCACTCTAGTCCTAATATTAATACCTAATCTACTCTAGCATGCATAACATATCGCAACATATCTCATAACACATATTGTAAGGGTATTTTACCGTTCGGGCGCTGGCTGACCGTACACACTGCTTCATCCTTGGTTATCACAAAATCCCTTATAAAATTTTATGCTTTTATTTTTGAAATTTTTTCTGAAATCCTCGATTTGAGTTCAGTTACACCCGAAGGTGCACCCGAATCCCTCAAACCAAGGCTCTGATACCAACTTGTAACAACGTAAATTTTCAAAACAAAATTTTCATTTCTTAAAAACATGTTTTCATCCAAAACAAGTCATAAAGATCCAATGTATCATATCATAATACAAATCATAAAAATCCCAAGATCATAAATCCTCCATCAGTGTGTACAGATCACGCCGACGCCTTCCCACGGTCCTCGCTAGTACCTGAAACACATAACACAACAACTGTAAGCATGAATGCTTAGCGAGTTCCCCAAATACTACTTATGCACATACGCCTTTCCAGGCCATGACCTTCCGGTCCATGTGTCTCAGTGGACTTTCGTCCCGACCCGGTAAACTATCACACCCCCAAACTAGAACGGCGGAATCGTTCGAGGGCGGATGACTTCATGTAGTATCGAAACAGTTGAATACATAGTAAAGAAAGTAAACACAACCAACATATATATAATTGAAAAAGTTACATCGTTTGTAGGTATTACAAGTTCTAAAATATCAATTACAATATGTTGTCAAAATGAAATTAAACTAGCGTCGCAGCGTCCCTTCTTCAAAGCAGTAGTTTACCTATATTACTGAGTCCCTGAGAAATACAAGTAGTTTTGAAGGAGTAGGTCAGCATTTAAGCTGGTGAGTTCATAAGTATTTAGTGACAATGTTTGAATAAAATCAAATGATATTTGTTTGCAGATGTTTCAAAAGACTCCTAGGAAATCCAATATTTCCTAATAGTATAAAAGTAGTCTTCTACAAAGACTCGACTGTTTTGAAGGTTTCTTTTATAAATCCAATATCCGTTCATAAGTGTGTGGTAGTTTAAAAGTTCCAACACTGAAATGCAATCGTGTTTTTCATGCCTAGAGTAGTAAATTTGTGTAAGTATAAAAGCACTAAGGCATTTGATAACCCGGTAAATCAATAAGTTCTTAATACTCCATGTGAGTTTTATAACCATACTAATAACCCAAACTACCTGTAACAACGTTCTTCAGGCGTTGAAATGTTATGACATTTGTCACCCCAGGCCTGCGGGCCTAGCTGTAGCTAACGACTTAGGTGCGGGATTGTCAATCCCGTATATATCTATACACAAGTATCACGCTCCCCCTATAAGGGATTATGGTATATAATACATGACTTAAAATGCATACTCGAAGGTACGTGAAAATGTCTCACAAAACTTAGTATAAAACAGATTTACATATGAAAATGTCCATTTGTTCTTGAATATGAAAATATCTCTTTGATATAGTATTTCTAGTATGTAAATGTTCAAGATTTCCTCGTAAACTATACCTATTATAGTTATTCAAAGTGTGTGTTTCGTTCGTATAGTAAATCCAAGTGTAATGCTCACTTGTTATGTAAAGTATAACATCTAAAGTGACATAATTGATCACATATACCTAAAGTATAAATAAAGGGTTTGATTCGCATATATATAAATATATATAAACATGTTTTATTTCCAAAAGACAAGATGTTGTCGTGAATATATATTGCATACAAAAGTTCCCATGTAGTAGTTATGAATCACATATGATTCACTTGATAGTAAAGAGTATATATTGAAACTTTATGTTACACACGATAATAACCGTGTGTTTACTTGTATTCCCCCCCCCCCCCCCTTAAAAGTGAATAAAAAGCAGTGATAAACATTTGAAAGTGTAGTTTATAGGGGTATGAACTCACTTGATTGATTGGGGAAAACGAGATGAAAATCGAGTAGAACTTCGGCTTGTGAAAGTCGATTTTCTCGGGATTCTCGGGAATCTCGGGAATCTCGGGAGAGCAGAACCTTCCTTCAGAACTTGAGTGTGAAAACCGGGGCTTCGGGAGGGCTTCGGGAGCTTAACCACAGAGTTTCAGCTCGAGAGAGGGAAGAATGGAGTACCTAAACCCGTCACCCCAAGAGTTCTATTTATAGGGGGTATTTTTGAGTGCCACGTCGTGGCTAGGGTTGGCCACGTCATGGGGAGCAATTCTATCCTCTTCCATTGATTGGACGCCCTCAGTCACTTGCCGGGTCGCGGCAAAATTGTGCCACATCGTGGGGAGGCCTGACAGCCTCAGATTTTGGACCCCGAACTTGTAAAATCCATAACTTTCGCGTACGAGGTCCATTTTCGACGTTCTTTATATGCATGCGTAGCTAAATATATGATCTACAACTCTCGTTTAGAGTTCGTCGGCAAATTTTGAATTTATTTTTAATTATTTATTTTTAACGGGCCAGGACACGAAAAGTCCGTATAAAATCCATAACTTCTTCATCCGATGTCCGTTTTCGTCAGACTTTTCGCTGTTGCGCTACTAATGTTGAGACCTTCAATTGTCATTTAGGTTGTTTTGGTCAAAAGTCTCTCGAGCTCTATTTCGAGTTTTTAGCTGTCTACTGCTATATTCGGATCTTGGAAAAATCATAACTTCCTCATACGAAGTCAGATTTGGATGTTCTTTTTGTGTATGCTCACGGTTTAATGTTATCTATAACTTTCATTCAGATACTTAAGGCTAAATGCTATTGTATTCAAACTTCACGTTTTTCGTTGAATCGGTGTTGCCGGTTTTGTCGGAAATCTTAGAATGGTCATAACTTCTTCGTTATAACTCGGATTTTAGTGTTATCAGTATTTCTGTAACCCTTGACACAATATCTAACATAATAGATATTCTTATAAAGACTTTTTACATATTTCATTTTCGAAGTAAATTTCATTATTTCAAAGGTAGCTACAATACTTGACCTTTTAGGTCATTACATAAGGTCGAAATATCGGGTTGTCACATCATCCCCCCGTTAGAAGGAATTTCATCCCGAAATTTAATGTAACAAAAAAACACTTGTGGATTAGGGAAAAAGATGTGGGTATTTGTGTTTCATCTGATCTTCGCGTTCCCAGGTGTATTCAGGTCCTTGCTTTGCATTCCAGCGGACCTTCACGATGGGGATGCGACTTTGTTTTGTTCTCTTTATTTCCCTATCCATGATTTCAATTGGTTATTCTATAAAGTGGAGACTCTTGTTGATTTCGATCTCGTCTAAAGGGATGGCGAGGGTCTCATCAGACAAACACTTCTTCAAGTTTGACACATGAAAGGTAGGGTGTACGTTACTGAGTTCCTGCGGCAGACGAAGTTTGTAGGCTATCGGGCCGATCCTTGCGAGGATCTCGAATGGTACGATATACCTTGGGTTTAGTTTCCCTCATTTTCCGAAACGTATTAACCCTTTCCAGGGCGAGACCTTTAATAGTACTCGGTCCTGATATGGACATATTTAGTTATAAAATTCATGCATTATCTTAATACTTTATGTTGTTTTTGTCTCATTTAATGAACAAAAGGTGCTTAATTAGTTTATAATTTCATTTTTCAGCAACAATTACATGCTCGGGTGGAAAATGAAGCGGAACTAGCGATTGGAAGCTTGGATCTTGGATTTTGAAGAAAGAAGGATGTTGTTGGACAGCTTGACCCCTCGTCAGTGTTTTGGCCGTATCTCATGAACCGTAACTCCGATTGATGAGATTCAAAATGTTCTGAAAAGTAGACACAATTTCGGACGACTTTCGTGTTTTGAGAAAATGCTGATTCGAAACATAATCGGCGAGTAGGGTCGATTACTCGCCGAGTTGGTCAGAAGTTTCGCGATTCTGGACGCGCTGACTTGCCGAACACGGGTTTTAAGTGACGGACTCGCCGAGTAGGTCACTGGACTCGCCGAGTAGCCTCTGTTTTGTGAAAATCTATATAAAGGGACTTTCAGATCGATATCATAGTATGGAGAGAAACCCTAGGAGGCTGAGAAACGATTGGAAGTGCTACTAGGTCGTGAGGAACTAAAGAATCAACCCTACATTCAATTGTGAAGAGAATCAAGACAATTTTGGTTTATTCTTAGTAACTTTTTGATTTGAATCATGTTTATATACTTTGGTTTCGTTTTTGAGTTTATGTTTACTGCAATCATGAGCTAAAAACTTATTCTTCTGTTCGGGTAGACAATTTTGTGAACATGGATTGATTATTTGAGTAGGAATAATTTTAATTGGTAATTATGTTTAGTTAAGCTTGTTAAAGAACCTTATGTGTTGACAATAACTATTCTTTTGTTAATAAATCAGTAATTAAGTTGTATGAACATCTCTTAGTTATTAATTTCATATGATTTATTGTGACCACATAGTTGTATGTCTAGGAATAACGAATGTGAAACTAGAATTAACTAGAAGATAGGTAAGTTAATGTGTGAGATTGTTTGATGAACATCAGCAATAGGTTAATTGAAGGGTCAATTTAATTAACCATTACAAGTCTTACTTAACCCGAATCAATAATCTAGGAAACCCGTTAATTTAGACGACTGGCCATTGCTTGAGTTAATTTGTTTTCTAAGAATTAGGAATAGCGAACGTGAACCTAATTATCTTAATCGGTAGCCAATGAAGAATTAATCTGATACATTAAAATCATCCATGGGAACAAATGAGTCGTACCTAAACAGAAGTCCTCTTTACTATTGAATTTAGTTGGTAATTAATTGTTTTAGTTGCTAGTTAGTTAATTTGTGTGTTGGTTATTCTAATTAAGTTCCTAGTCTTGTAAAACTAGAGAAAACCCCCTTTTGTTATTTGTTTTATTTAGATAATATTAGCATTTATTTTAATTGTTTACCGTTCCCTGTGTTCGATACCCTACTTGCTTGAACTATATTACTAATCGATAGGTACACTGCCTTTCGTGTGTTTATTTTGTGTCTAAGTTAGTAGGATTAAAACTAGTTGGTTTTACACACATCAGGTCCCCGACCTGAAATTCCAAGGGCTTACATCTTTTGTCCGCATAACTCTTTTGTCTGTCTCTTGAAGCCTTTAGTCGTTCCCGAATTTGTACAATCTTCTCGGTTGTCTCTCTTATAATTTCTGGGCCAGTGAGAGTGCTGTCGGGTACTTGTCCCTTGGCTAGTTGCGTGTCATCTACTTCAGTCCAGCACAGTGGTGATCTGCACTTCCGGCCGTAGAGAGCTTCAAATGGAGCAACTTTAATGATGGAGTGATAGCTATTGTTATACGAAAATTCAATTAGTGGTAAATGGGTATCCCATGCTTTACCAAAATCGATTACACAAGCTCTTAGAATATCTTCTAGGGTTTGTACGGTCCTCTCACTTTGACCGTCGGTTTGTGGATGGTAAGCAGTACTCATGTCGAGCCTCGTTCCTAGGGATTTTTGTAACGATTGCCAGAATCGCGAGGTGAACCTACTATCTCTGTCAGAGATAATGGATATTGGTACACCGTGCAGTCGTACAATCTCTCGGATGTAAGTTCGAGTTAGCTTCTCCATCTTATCGGTTTCCTTTATGGGTAGGAAGTGTGCGGATTTGGTTAACCTATCGACAATTACCCAGATGGTGTCTAATCCACCTGTTGTCTTGGGTAATTTGGTTATGAAATCCATGATTATCTGTTCCCACTTCCACTCAGGTATTTCGGGTTGTCGTAGTAATCCTGATGGTTTCTGGTATTCTACTTTGACTTTGGCGCAAGTCAGACACTTGCCCACATAGGTAGCTATCTCTGCTTTCATGTTCGGCTAGCAATACAGTTTCTTGAGGTCCAGATACATTTTGTCCGAACCTGGATGCACGGAGTATCGAGTCTTATGCGCCTCGTTCATGACCACGTCTCTAAATCCACCAAACCTCAGTGTCCATTCCTTGACTTCAAGATTCTTGTCCATTCCTTTTAGGGCTTCACCTACCACATTTTCTGTTTTTAAGGCTTCCCTCTGAGCTTCCTTGATTTTTGTGGACAGATGTGAATGGATCGTCCTGGTTTAGGATTTCACTCGGCGACCTAAGTACTCTTTTCGTCTAAGAGCATCAGCTACTACATTTGCTTTCCCTGGGTGATAGCGAATCTCGCATTTGTATTCGTGAAGCAGTTCAACCCGTCGTCTCTGCCTGATGTTGAGTTCTTTTTGGTTGAGAATGTGTTGGAGGCTTTTATGATCGGTGAAGATCGTGCATTTTGTGCCATAAAGATAGTGTCTCCAGATCTTTAGCGCGAAAACGACTGCTCCTAGTTCGAGATCGTGTGTAGTGTAGTTGACTTCGTGCGTCTTGAGTTGTCTTGAGGCGTAAGCGATGACCTTACCTCGTTGCATTAGAATGCATCCAAGACCTTGATTAGATGCATCATAGTAGACCACGAAGTCTTCTGTTCCTTCTGGCAAGGACAAAGTAGGTGCGCTGCACAGTGCATGCTTCAGTGTTTGGAATGCAGCGTCTTGTCTTTCGTTCCAATCGAAAGTTACACCCTTCTGGGTCATGGTGGTAAGTGGTTTCGCAATCTTCGAGAAGTTCTGTATGAACCTTCGGTAGTAGCCAGCAAGGCCCAAGAATTGTCGAATTTCTTTTGGGGTTCTTGGAGCTTACCAGTTCTCGATTGCTTTTATTTTGGAAGGGTCGACGTGTATTCCGTCTTTGCTAACCACATGACCTAGGAAATCTACCTTTCGAATCCAAAATTCGCACTTGGAGAATTTTTCGTATAGCTTCTCTTTTCTTAGCGTTTCCAAGACTTGTCGGAGGTGCTGACCGTGATCCTCTTTAGTCTTTCAATAGATGAGTATATCGTCAATGAATATGATCACAAACTTGTCCAAGAATGAACAACATACTCGGTTCATTAAGTCCATGAACACCGCCGGTGCGTTTGTTAATCCAAAGGGCATCACTACAAACTCGTAGTGACCATAACGAGTTCGAAAAGCTGTTTTGGAAACATCTCCTTCCAAGACTCGTAGTTGGTGGTACCCGGATCTTAAGTCGATCTTTGAGAAATAACTCGCTCCTTGGAGTTGGTCGAACAAGTCGTCAATGCGTGGTAAAGGATATCGGTTCTTGATAGTGAGCTTGTTGAGTTCCCGGTAATCGATGCACATGCGGAACGATCCATCCTTCTTCTTTACGAATAAGACTGGTGCTCCCCAAGGTGAGAAGCTCGGCCTGATGAAACCTTTGTTGAGTAGTTCGTTTAGTTGGCTGGATAGTTCTTGCATCTCTGCCGGTGCTAGACGGTATGGTGACTTGGCAACTGGTGTAGCTCCAGGAATTAAGTCGATTCTGAACTCGACTTGACGTTCTGGTGGAACTCCGGGAAGATCTTCAGGGAAGACATCGGGAAAATCGCTGACTTCTGGAATGTCTCTGATGCCTTTCGTTTCTTTTTCCTTATCTACCACGTGGGCTAAGAAGGCATGGTACTCTTTACGTAAGTATTTTTGGGCTTTGACACAAGAGATGATTTGTAAATTGGTATTGGGTTTGTCACCATAAATGATAAGGGTTTCGCCGATTGGCAGATTTAGGCGAACGACCCTTTCGTGACAAAGTATATCGGCATGATGTAGGCTTAACCAATCCATACCGATGATGACATCAAAGCTCTTTATAGTGATCGGCATTAGATCGATTTGAAATGAGTGTTCGTTTAGAGTTAGTGTGCAGCCTATGTATATATTGTTCGTGCTTTCTGTTCTACTATTTGCCATTTCTACTGTAAATATCTTATTGAGTGTTTTAGGGTTCTGTTTTAGTACGTGCTTGAATTTATGACTCACGAAACTCCTCTCCGCACCACAATCAAAGAGTATACATGCATAAACGTTATTGAGGAGAAACGTACCCGTAACCACCGTGGGATCAACTATCGCTTCGTTCTGCCCTATTGCCAGCACTCGTCTCGTGCCGCCAGCATTCCTTGCCTTAGGACAGTCCCTCTTGTAGTGTCCAGCCTCACCACAACCGTAACACGTCTGGCCCACACCGACCCCGGGGACTTGGGTGATTGGTCGTGCCGGTGCCCTGCAGAAACAGGCAGTGTGCCCCTTTTAGTTGCAGTTGTTGCAGTGCATCTCCCGACAATTTCCATTGTGGTGGAATTTGCACTTGCTGCACTTCGGGAAGTTCCCAGCATATCGCTTTACTGGGGTAGGGGTAACAGGAGTAGTAGTGGGGGCAGTAGCGGCATGGACTGCCATAATATGTTGTTTCTTGGAAGGTTCTTGTGAAGGTTGACTCTTCTGTTTGTTCCAGAACCTCTTCTTGTTGTTGTTGTTGGTATTATCGTTGTTGTTGTTGCTTACTCTGGGTTGCTCCGGTGCGGCGGTTGTGAAGTTTTGGCAGACCCCATGGTCTACGAGAGCTTGTGCCAACTGTTTGGCGCTATCGAAGGTGATTGGTTTGGAAGCTAGGACACTTCCTCGAATTTGGGGTGACAGTCCCCAGATGTATCTTTCGATTTTCTTGCTCTCTAGAGCAAACATCCCTAGGCAAAGGATTGCCAAATCACTATACCTATTGGTATAGGTCGTGATGTCCGAGCCTACCATAGTAAGTCCCCAAAGTTCCTATTCGAGTTTTTGTAATTCGCCCCTTGGACAATACTCTTGCAGTAATATTTGTTTTAGATTCTCCCAGCCCATAGAGTTAGCCACTACTAGTGTTAGTGAATTGACATGGCCATTCCACCATGTCAGAGCTCTTTCAGAGAAGGTACAGGAAGCGAACTTCACTTTGCTCCCTTCTGGACAAGAACAAATATCGAAAACTGCTTCAGTTTTCTCTATCCACTGTGATAGAGCCATTATCCCTCCAGTCCCATTAAAAGTAATGGGTCTGCTATTCATGAAATCCTTATATGTACAATCCCCCGAACGACCTTGATGTTGGCCATTCGTAGAACTATTTACTCCCCCACCAGAACCATTGTTACTCATTTGGGCCATTGTCGCTGTTACTGCAGCCGTTACAGTAGCTATCAAAGCGGCATTTTCCGTTGGGGGGAGGTGGTGGTGGAGGTGGAGCGTTGTTGACACGGCGTGTAGATCTACGGGGCGACATCGTGCTGATAAGGAAAAAAAATAAAATATCATAAGTTTTGGTGGTTGAGAGTTGATTGACAATGAGTTAACTATCTTTAATAGTTCGAAAATTTGGTTTGACTAACGTAGGGCTTTGAGTTTTTTTACCAATGGAGTTAAACAATAAATAAACAAACTCATGAACTCGACTGAAATGCACATATTTAACACACGAAAAAGATATGCCCTATATATATTAAACATATGTTTGCGTTACATCCGAAGTTATAAAATTTTGACCTTTCTAAAGGTCTCCGATTACAGGAAGTTAAAGAAAGTAAGACTTTTAGCCGATGGTCCTATTCTATATCAAAATTTTGGGATCAACAAGCACTACTTGCGACGTAGGTTGCGCTTGGAGCTTGACTCTGCGTCCGATTGCTTTGCCTCCATAAGGCGCCTATCAAAGGCGGCTTGCTGTTCCCTCAGCTCAGAGAGGGCTGCAATCATTTGTGCTTGGAACGCGTCGGCGCGGAGTTGGGTGTCATCCTGCAACCTATCCAGCCGGCGGATGTCAGAAGTATGCACCTGTACTTCCACATTGACTTCCCGAATCCGGCTAGCTTGAACCCCGGATTGATAGGACTGGTTGGCTAGCTTGCCCACCATGACTGGGAGTGCTCGGTCGGCCGAACATCCGCCGCGGACATCATAGAAATCCCGAAACATGCCGTAGGGAGGACGTATCCCTTGTTGTTTGCTCCGATGGTAGAGGTGACTTCCCCAAACGGGAGTCGGTCCCTGAAAGTTTCTCACAAAGACAGGAGGTTGTGCGGGTGGTGGGTTGATTACCTCTAGTTCTAAGTCTGTCCCAGAGTCATCCCCTTCATCTAACTCGATAGGTTCTTCATCCTCTTCGGGATCTTCTTCGACCCATCCTCCGTTACCTTGGTTGAGATAGTAGGGGTCTCCGTGTGGAATGAATCCAACCATTTGACTATACGAGAATAGGGTTATAGGAATTGAATAAAACTTGAAGCTTGTAAAACTAAGCATGTCGATTAAACTATTGCACGTACCAAATACTCCTATAGTATTTAAATTTGTATGTTTGATACTAATGTTTATTTTGGTAAGTTTTGACTTGTTGCTCACTACGACCATTCCTCGACACATGTTAGTCCAATCTTGGATAAATATAGTTGATCAGGCTATATTCGTCCCAAATCCGATTACATATGTCGAGGTCTAATCGTAGTGTCCAACTTGTCTTAATACTTCTTGTTGCATGCCTGTAATTGTACTTTTACGACCCAAAACAATCTAAGTTAAATGAAACAAGGTTTTAGGTGTAAAAATGTTTTGTTAGAGACTTTGAGTCCCTTTGCATTTATAGTTTGTATATCTTATGTGGATCGATATACTTAGTTCACTATAAACAATGCTCTGATACCAATTTGTCACACCCCCAAACCAGAACGGCGGAATCGTTCGAGGGCGGATGACTTCATGTAGTATCGAAACAGTTGAATACATAGTAAAGAAAGTAAACACAACCAACATATATATAATTGAAAATTTTACATCGTTTGTAGGTATTACAAGTTCCAAAATATCAATTACAATATGTTGTCAAAATGAAATTAAACTAACGCCGCAACGTCCCTTCTTCAAAGCAGTAGTTTACCTGTATTACTAAATCCCTGAGAAATACAAGTAGTCTTGAAAGAGTAGGTCAGCATTTAAGCTGGTGAGTTCATAAGTATTTAGTGACAATGTTTGAATAAAATCAAATGATATTTGTTTGCAGATGTTTCAAAAGACTCCTAGGAAATCCAATATTTCCTAATATTATAAAAGTAGTCTTTTACAAAGACTCGACTGTTTTGAAGGTTTCTTTTATAAATCCAATATCCGTTCATAAGTGTGTGGTAGTTTAAAAGTTCCACAACTGAAATGCAATCGTGTTTTTCATGCCTAGAGTAGTAAATTTGCGTAAGTATAAAAGCACTAAGGCATTTGATAACCCGGTAAAACAATAAGTTCTTAATACTCCATGTGAGTTTTATAACCATACTAATAACCCAGACTTCCTGTAACAACGTTCTTCAGGCATTGAAATGTTATGACATTTGTCACCCCAGGCCTGCGGGCCTAGCTGTAGCTAATAGCTTAGGTGCGGGATTGTCAATCCCGTATAGATCTATACACAAGTATCACGCTCCCCCTATAAGGGATTATGGTATATAATACAGGTCTTAAAATTCATACTCGAAGGTACGTGAAATGTCTCACAAAACATAGTATAAAACAGATTTACGTATGAAAATGTCCATTTGTTCTTGAATATGAAAATATCTCTTTGATATAGTATTTCTAGTATGTAAATGGTCATGATTTCCTCGTAAACTATACCTATTATAGTTATTCAAAGTGTGTGTTTCGTTCGTATAGTAAATCTAAGTGTAATGCTCACTTGTTATGTAAAGTATAACATCTAAAGTGACATAATTGATCACATATACCTAAAGTATAAATAAAGGGTTTGATTCGCATATATATAAATATATATAAACATGTTTTATTTCCAAAAGACAAGATGTTGTCGTGAATATATATTGCATACAAAAGTTCCCATGTAGTAGTTATGAATCACATATGATTCACTTGATAGTAAAGAGTATATATTGAAACTTTATGTTACACACGATAATAACCGTGTGTTTACTTGTATCCCCCCCCCCTTAAAAGTGAATAAAAAGCAGTGATAAACATTTGAAAGTGTAGTTTATAGGGGTATGAACTCACTTGATTGATTGGGGAAAACAAGATGAAAATCGAGTAGAACTTCGGCTTGTGAAAGTCGATTTTCTCGGGATTCTCGGGAATCTCGGGAATCTCAAGAATCTCGGGAGAGCAGAACCTTCCTTCGGAACTTGAGTGTGAAAACCGAGGCTTCGGGAGGGCTTCGGGAGCTTAACCGCAGAGTTTCAGCACGAGAGAGGAAAGAATGGAGTACCTAAACCCGACACCCCAAGAGTTCTATTTATAGGGGGTATTTTTGAGTGCCACGTCGTGGCTAGGGTTGGCCACGTCGTGGGGAGCAATTCTATCCTCTTCCATTGATTGGACGCCCTCAGTCACTTGCCGGGTCGCGGCAAAACAGTGCCACGTCGTGGGGAGGCCTGACAGCCTTGGATTTTGGACCCCGAACTTGTAAAATCCATAACTTTCTCGTACGAGCTCCGTTTTCAACGTATTTTATATGCACGCGTAGCTAAATATATGATCTACATCTCTTGTTTAGAGTTCATCGACAAATTTTGACTTTATTTTTAATTATTTATTTTTAACGGGCCGGGACACGAAAAGTCCGTATAAAATCCATAACTTCTTCATCCGATGTCCGTTTTCGTCAGACTTTTCGCCGTTGCGCCACTAATGTTGAGACCTTCGATACTCATTTAGGTTGTTTTGGTCAAAAGTCTCTCGAGCTCTATTTCGAGTTTTTAGCTGTCTACTGCTATATTCGGATCTTGGAAAAATCATAACTTCCTCATACGAAGTCAAATTTGGATGTTCTTTTTGTGTACACTCACGGTTTAATGTTATATATAACTTTCATTTAGATACTTAAGGCTAAATGCTATTGTATTGAAACTTCACATTTTTCGTTTAATCGGTGTTGTCGGTTTTGTCGGAAATCTTAGAATGGTCATAACTTCTTCGTTATAACTCGGATTTTAGTGTTCTCAGTATTTCTGTAACCCTTGACACAATATCAAACATAATAGATATTCTTATAAAGACTTTTTACAGATTTCATTTTCGAAGTAAATTTCATTATTTCAAAGGTAGCTACAATACTTGACCTTTTAGGTCATTACATAAGGTCGAAATATCGTGTTGTCACATAAACCTTCCGGTCCTACCCGTGTCGACCTTCCGGTCCACATCACAATGCCTTCCGGCCCATAACATAAAATGCCTTCCGGCCCATAACATAATGCCTTCCGGCCGATATCAAGCATAACATACATAGCACATACAAACGGTTAACTTATCATATTCAATGCGTACAACTAATAACATATCCGACCTCTCGATCACACATAAATGACCTTTCAGGTACAGTATAGTGAGAAGACTCACCTCGCAGGAAGTCTAGAATCTCACGTGCTCGCTATCTCCGAATCTCGAAACGAAGACCCAACCCCGCCTTAGGAAGAAGCTCAAACCTTTGCTTTTCACGGATCTACACTTTCACCCCAACTTCTAGCCTCCATAATGGACTCCTCTTTCCTTTTGCTACCTTGAAATGACACCTCAAAGCTTAGAACACTCACAAACAAGCTATGAACGAAGGAACAACTCTCTTAGGGTTTCTTTCTGAAGGATGGTGGCTGAGGAACCAAGCCATCTCATTCCTTTTATAGCCAACAACTCAAATTAGGGTTTTGGGTCTGGACCGATTACGCCCGGCGTAACCTTGGGTACGCCCAGCGTACCCGATGATGACGTGTTTAAATGAGGCACGCGAGTGCGCGTAGCGTACTCACCCAACATAAAGGCCCAAAATGACAAATAAATAAAGATGAAGGGCTAATCGGTTGTACCTGAATTTCGGCTGTTACACATGGAATATATCCTTGGCCTCCTCCCCCTTGAAGTCTGCCCTCTTCTAGACATAATTTCTGCAAAATAGCATCAAGAGAACCATGGTTGTAGAACTCGCTACTCGGTACCTACTCGGTCGACTAACGAGTAACGAGTACTCGGTAGTACTTGGGAGTACTCGGATTCGGTAATTCATATAGAAATATTTTCAGGGAAATTATATATTTCAAAATCATATGTTAAAACCATAAGTTGAATGAAATATATAACAAAATTAGATACATGTGAATCCACAAAAACTAAAAAAACACACAATGGTCCCATTTCGTGAATTATTATTGAAAATTTTAGATATATATGTAGTAATAATACATTTGTGTGTGTTAAATAATAAATCATTAAGTATACTATACATATTAATCATCGAGTTGGCCGAGTTTTACAACAGTGTTCGCTTCAACAAGGGGCCGATCGGGGAGTACTCGGATTTTGTAACTCGCCTCGGTAAGGGGCCGAGTAGCGAGTACTCGGACGAGTACTCGGCCAAATCGGCGAGTTTTACAACATTGAAGAGAACAACAACAAACAAAACCCAACAATTAAAATCAACCAAAACAGATCTGTCTTGGCACCTACTCGCCGAGTTCATGAACTACTCGACGAGTAGGATGAACTTCGGGAACAGTTCTCAATCGGACCATATTAGGTCAATGAAAACACCTAATTTTGCAAAGGGGTTTGCTGTACTAAGTCCTTTAAACACAAATCTATAAGAAATTTTGTCTAAAGCTTCCTAATTCATAGTAAAATCAAAACCCTAGGATTCCAGAAAACCCCCAAATCCGAATTTTAAGAAAAATAAGAACCAAGAATTGATAAAGTTGCAATCTTTAACAAGTATTGAGAGTAAAAATCATACCTTTTCGCTTGGTGGATGGAGATTCAATCAAGAAAGAAAAAAAATGGAAAAATGGCTTGAGAGTGGAAGTGCACGACGAGTATGAGTGGTTTGGTGAAAGTGAATAAATGAAAAGAAACCCTAATTTACAGATTGTAAAAACCTGTGTAAATGCTCTAATCGCCAAGTATAAATATCTACTCGCCCAGTAGAAACGCGTATTCGCGATTTTCGGGAATTTCGAATAGGTACTCGCCGAGTAGTACGTATAAACTCGACGAGTAGAGCATGCAGTTTTTAAAAAAACTTAATTTCTAAACCACCACCCCACACTTCGAGCATTGCTTGCCCTCAAGCAATCATTTTTAAACATAATTTCAGAAGAAGAATGAAAGAAAACCGATCCTAAAGAATGAAAAAGAAAACAAAGGAAAAAAGAAATGCAAACTCTAAACTCGGATTGCCTCTCGGAAGCGCTTCTTTTTAAGGAGTCATTAGCTGGACTCCTTCCATTCTACGTTTCTACCATTCCCTCCAGCAGTAGCCCTTCTTCTATGTCTTCATTTCTCGGGATTCCTTTTTCGTATTTTTTTACTCTATGTCCATTAACCTTGAAAGGGGTGTCATCTCTTGACAATAACTCGATAGCTCCATGTGGAAACACCTTCTTCACTAGAAATGGACCATCCCATCTTGACTTTAGTTTGCCCGGAAAAAGTTTGAGTCTTGAATTAAAAAGCAACACCTTTTTCCCTTCATGAAAATCTTTGTTACCCTTAATCCTCTTGTCATGCCAACTCTTGGTTTTCTCTTTATAAATTAAGGAGCTAGTGTATGCCTCATTGCGAAGTTCCTCAAGAGCATTCATTTGCATCAACCGGTTGTTTTTAAGCTCAGCTATATCAAAGTTGCATATTTTTAAAGCCCAAAAAGCTTTATGCTCTATTTCCACCGGCAAATGACATTGCTTTCCATAAACTAGCCTATATGGTGTAGTACCAATAGGTGTTTTGAAAGCTGTTCAGAAGGCCCAAAGTGCATCATCTAACTTATCTGACCATTCCTTCCGATTGCTCCCCACCGATCTCTCCAAAATTCTTTTTAAGGATCTATTTGTCACTTCAGTTTACCCACTTGTTTGTGGATGGTAAGATGTAGAGAATTTATGGGTTACCCCATATTTTCTTAACAACTTTTCTAATTGATCATTAGCAAAGTGAGTGCCTTGATCACTTATAAGGGCTTTAGGAACTCCAAATCTTGAAAATAACTTCTTCAAAAATCGCACCACCACCCGAGCATCATTAGTTGGTAAAGCTTGTGCCTCCGCCCACTTGGATACATATTCCACCGCCACCAATATATATTTATTGCCTTTTAACATGGGAAATGGTCCCATGAAATCGATCCCCCGTACGTCAAATACTTCGTACACTTGAATACAATGTTGTGGAATTTCGTTTCGGGATGAACTGTTTCCCGCTCTTTGGCACGCATCACATTCTTTGACATATTGGGTAGCATCTTTAAAAGTTATGGGCCAATAAAACCCAATATCGAATATCTTCTTAGTAGTGCAGTGTGCTCCATGATGTCCACCGGTGGGCCCGCTATGACAATGCTCCAAAATTTTTCGACTTTCATTTCCGAATACACATCTTCGAATGATCCCATCCGTGCAACTTTGGAAAAGATATGGCTCATCCCAAAAGTAGTATTTTATTTCTGAAAATAATTTCTTCTTTTGTTGGTGAGTAAGATCTTTTAGGATGTACTTGCTAGCTAAGTAATTAGCTATGTCCGCAAACCATGGCTCTTCCCCCGTGGTCACCATAATGTACTCGTCCGGAAAGTCATCTCCAACTTTTCTTCCACCAATGCTTCCAATTACGGTTTTTCTAGCCTTGACAAGTGGTCGGCTGTTACATTCTCCATTCCTTTCTTATCGCATATCTCGATGTCAAATTCTTGTAGAAGTAGAACCCAACGTATCAGTCTTGGCTTGACATCCTACTTGCCAAACAAATACTTGATAGCAGAGTGGTCAGTAAAAACAGTGGTATTAGGTAAAACTAGATAAGGGAGGAATTTGTAAAAAGCATACACCACAGCTAGTAATTCTTTTTCGGTGGTGGTGTAATTCTCTTGGGCAGGATTCAAAGTCTTACTTTCATAATGAATGGGTCGAAAGTGATTATCAACCCTTTAACCAAGGATAGCTCCTAATGCAAAGTCACTAGCATCACACATTATTTCAAATGGTAAATCCCAATTCGGGGCAATAATGATCGGGGCATTAGTCAATTTTTCTTTCAAAAATTCAAAAGCCTCTAAACACTCTTTAGTAAAATTAAATGGTGCATCTTTTAAAAGCAAGTGTGTTAAAGGTATAGCTATTTTAGAAAAATCTTTTATGAAACGCCGGTAAAAACCCACGTGACCTAGAAAACTCCTAATGCCCTTCACATTAGTTGGTGGAGGTAATTTTGCAATTGTATCTATTTTTGCCCGATCCACCTCAATTCTCGAGTTGGAAACTTTGTGGCCTAAAACTATACCCTCTTTGACCATAAAGTGACATTTCTCCCAATTTAGGACTATGTCAGTCTTTTCACACCTTGCAAGCATTAAATCAAAGGTTAGTGAGACAATCATGGAAAGAAGATCCAAAAACAAAAAAATCGTCCATAAATACTTCCATGAATTTTTCCACCATGTCGTGGAAAATGGCCGTCATGCACCTTTGAAATGTCACAGGTGCATTGCATAACCCAAAGGGCATGCGACGATAGGCAAAAGTGCCACTTGGGCAAGTGAAAGTGGTTTTTCTTGGTCCATTGGGTCTATGGGTATTTGGAAGTAACCCGAAAATTCGTCTAAGAAACAATAATAGCTATGGCCCGACAATCTTTATAGCATTTGACCAATAAAAGGTAAAGGAAAATGGTCTTCACGAGTGGCATCATTTAGCTTTCAATAATCGATGCACACTCGCCAACCGGTTACCGTTCGTGTCGTAATAAGCTCGTTCTTCTCATTAGTTATGACCGTCATCCCTCCTTTCTCGGGCACCACTTGGACAGGACTCACCCACGGACTGTCGAAAATAGAATAAATGATCCCTGCATCTAAGAGCTTGACTACTTCCTTCTTGACCACTTCTTGCATGTTTGGGTTCAATCTTCTTTGGTGTTGCACAACCGGCTTTGCTCGTTCCTCCAGGTTAATCTTGTGAGAACAGTAAGAGGGACTTATTCCCTTGATATCGATAATGCTCCATGCAATGGCCCGCTTTCGCTTCTTCAAGACTTGAGCTAATTCTTCTTTTTCAGATTTGAAGAGATCAGAAGCTATTATAACTGGTTTTTGATGACCATCTTCAAGGAAGGCATACTCTAAGTGATCTGGTAGTGCTTTGAGCTCTGTTTTTACGTTCTACATGTTGTACTCGCCGAGTACAGGTAAGGGACTCGGTGAGTCCTTTGCAGAATTCACAACTTCTTGGGTTTCTTCAACTGGACTCGGTGCGTAGATCCAGTCTACTCGGCGAGTAGAGTGCTCAAGTTTCTTCATTAATTCCTCATAATCAGCTTCTTCCAGCAGTCTCTTAATTTCCAGTAGGTCTTTTTCAGCATCAAGTTCTTCATCAAAGATGATGGTGGACTTGTTTGGATCTTCATTATCCCATTCCTCTATCAATTCATTCAACATGTCAATTGAAAACGCCGTGTCATCACTATTCCTCGCATGCTTCATAGCTTGATCAACCCTAAAAGTGACTGAATCATCCCCCACCCGTAGAGTAAGTTTCAAGTCTCTCATGTCCACTATAGCACTCGTCGTGTTAAGGAAAGGTCTTCCAAGGATGATCGGGACTTGAGGATCCGCTTCCATGTCTAGAATTATAAAATCCGCGGGAAACACCAATTTATCTACCTTCACCAATAGATCTTCACATATTCCTCTTGGAAATGTGACTGTTTTATTTGCTAAATGTATTGCCATTCAAATTGGCCTTGGTTCCGGGAGATCCAATTTCTTGAAAAATGAATAAGGCATGAGATTCACACTTGCTCCTGAATCAGCCAAAGCATGAATGGTGGCTAAATTCCCAAATTGGCAAGGCAAAGTTAAGCTTCCCGGGTCACCCTTCTTCTTCGGTAGCTTGTTTAACATGGCAGCTGAGCAATTCTCATTAAGAACTACTTCCTTGACTTCCTCCATCTTCCTTCTATTAGTTAGAAGCTCTTTGAGAAACTTGGCGTATTTTGGCATTTGGGAAACCGCTTCTATGAATGGTATGTTGATTTGAAGAGCTTTTATATGATCTAGGAACTTCTGGTAGTCTTCTTCCTTCTTTTCTTGCTTAGCTCGGGATGGATATGGCATTGGAGGCTGAAAGGGCTTTTCAGGAATCTGATTTTTTGGAATGGTTACTGGACTCGTCGAGTCCATATTCTGGACTCGGCGAGTAGCTTCTGTGTCATGCCGATTTTCATTTTGGCTCGGTTTTTCTATAGCATCCTTTTGTGACTGCTTGGGCTCTTCATTCTGAATGGGTGTTAGAGGAGTAATTATCTTCCCACTTTTTGTTGTCACGATATTTATGTGCGTGCCTCGTGGGTTGTTTTCAGTTTTACTAGGAAGCTCTCCCAGTGATCTTTGAGTAATTTGTTGAGCAAGTTGCCCCAGTTGTGTCTCTATGTTGAGGATAGATGCTTGCTGATTCCTAAGCATTGTTCTTGTCTCTTGTATTGCGGCATCATGGTCATTGTGTCTCTTTTCTGAAGCAGCTACAAACTTGGTAAGCATCTCCTCCAAACTCGGTTTCCTTTCTTTTGCCGGCTCCTCCTTTTGGTAAAAACCTCTTCCTTTTTGTTTAAACTTCTCCTCCTCAGCCCTCTTGTACTCCTCATAAGGAAGCCACTCCTTCTTGGGTTTCCGCCAATCTTCATCATAACGGTCACCACTTGAGTAACATACTTGCACCTTCTTATTCCCATTCTCGTCCAAGTTACAATCTCTAGTGAGATGAGGTCCATTGCAATTCTCACAACCCACCTGAATAGCATGTATCGTTTGATCCATTTTATCCATCCTCCTAACCATGGTTTTCAACATAGACATAACTGCTGACAAATCTTCTGAAGCTGCATAAGCTGATCCCCTTGTCACATCATTCCTTGGATTGTGGTATTCTCTAGAATGCTTAGAGAATTCTTCAATTAGTTGCATTATCGTCGGGGGTGCTTTCTTCGTGAGTGGACCTTGCAAGTCAAGTAATTGCCTTGTTGTAACATTCACTCCATCATAGAAGATGGAGACCTCTTGTTGACTATTAAGGTCATGATGTGGGTAATTCCTTAGTAAGCACTTATACCTCTCCCAAGCTTAATAAATTGACTCTCCAGCTTGTTGTTCAAAGTTGGCTATGGCTTTCTTTAACTTAAATATCTTGGAGGATGGGCAGAATTGATCCATAAACTCTTCTTTCATCTTGGCCCATGTGGTGATGGATCCCGGGGGAAGTGACTTGAGCCAATCCTTTGCAGCACCCTTCAATGTAACTGGAAGCATGCGAAGTAGCTGAGTTTCGCGAGGCACGTTTGGACCATTAAAATAATCAGCTACATCATTGAATTCATGCAAGTGTTTGTAAGCATCTTTGTGGTCTTTTCCATAGAAGGGGATCTCCTTGAGTAGAGCAAAAATGTGACCCTTTAGCTCAAAAGTGGCAGTTGCGGGAATTGCGGGTTGCACAAGTCCCGGTCCGGTATCATCGCGTATCCTCTTCTTCCATTCCCCCATGGGGACTTCATCGATGTTAGCCATGAGAATAGCTAATTCATTGTCGGAATCGGAGTCATACCCGTATGTAGGTTCTTCTTCTTCTTTGGTTTCGTACTCGATGTCTTCTTTAATCGGGTCGTCACTTGCTAAAGAGGTGTATTCTTCAAGCTAGACAAAGGCGACTTCTTAGGTGTATTCGAGCTTTCAATGTCTTTGCCTTTGTTCTTTCTCAATGCGGATTCTGGGTCTTCAAAAGGGGGCACTAGTTGAGTGTTGGATCCTTTGGTCATGAAAAGCCTGCAACAGAACAACAAAAACACGTAAAAAGAACAAAAGATGAAACATAACGAAAATAAAAACTAAACTGTCAAACAACAGTGAACTCGCCGAGTAGCTTCGAGTGCACGCGGCGAGTAGGCTGTATGAAACAGAAAAATTTAGACATAATTAAATAAAAAGATTAAAAATCAATAAATACTAAAAGCTAACCTACTTACTGAGTTACTAAAAATTTAACTTTGTGCAAGAAAAACTCACACAAAGGATCGATAAAATTAGGAATTAGATTTAATTTTTGAACCGTTCCCCGGCAACGGCGCCAAAAACCTGATGTGTGTAAAATGCACTGGTTTTATTCCTACTTTTAAATTATAAATTTAGCACACAAAGGCAGTGAACCTGTCTTTTAGTGGTATAGTTACATAAGTAGGGTGTCGAACTCAGGGAACAGAAATTAAACTAATAACTAATTTTAACTAAATAAGTAATAAAAGTAAAGGTTTTTCTCTAGTTTTACAAGACTAGAAACTTAAACACACCACCTAACAAGTGATTAACGAAACAACTTAAAACAAGTAAAAATTCACCAAATTTCATAGAAAGTTTCTGTTTAGGTCCAACCAATTCACTCCTATGGTTATTTGCATAATAAGATGATAATTAATTGTTATTGGTTACCAACTATAGTGGTTAGATTCATGTTCACTATTACTAACCCTTAGAAAATTAATGAATTCAAGAAGTGGCCAATTGTTTAAACTAATTAACTCCTAGTTCATTTATTTGGATTAAATAAGATTTGTAATTGGTTAATCAAGTTGGTGACTCAACTAACCTCTTGTTTGTTGGTTTTTCAAACAAGCTTACACATTGATTTACCCATTCTCTCATTAATCCTAGTTTCATGTTCATTAATCCTAGACATATGATAAAGTGTTCACATAAACATATGAGGTTAACAACTAAGAGATGTTCATGCAGCTTAATTGTCTTCTAATTAACAAAAAATAGTTATGGTTAATGCATAAGGTCCTTTAACAAACTTAATTTAATAAAATCACCAATAAACAATCAATAGAAGTAATAATCAAACCATATGAGTAACTTGGTTTTTCGTAAACAGAAACAAAACGAATTTAGCTCATGATTACAGTTGAAACAAGCTCAAAAACGAATTTAACTAAGCTAGTCATGATTAAATCCTAAGATTAAGTGGAAAATATAACCTAATTTACCTTGAGTCTTCAAAAGATCAAAGATTAGGGTTCTTCAGGTCTCCAAAGGGTTCTTCAATCGTAGGTGTATCTCCCAAAAAGCCCGAAAAGTCCCCAATCCGGAACTCGCCGAGTAGATGTGGAAAATACGTGTTTATCAAGGACTCTTGACTTTTCTTTGCGAATATTCTCAAGAACTCACCGAGTAGCTTTGTGGACTCGCCGAGTAGCTCCAAATATCTTCTTTTTCTTCACTCTTTGGTTCCTAATTGCTTCTCCATACTCCTTTTCGCTTCCAAGCATGTCTTCTAGACTGAAAACACAATTTAGACATTATTAAGTACCTTTTGTCCATATTATGCACATAATTAGCTAAAAATGAATAAAAATCTATACTAAACATATGGCTAACTATGCACATATCAAAATACCCTACACTTGACTTTTGCTTGCCCCCAAGCAAAACTGACTTTTAGCACATTAGAATCACATAGGACAACTCCAATCGAACCCAGACATTACGCCAAGACCGCAACGCGTGCATTTCTGTCTAAAATTTTCCTAACCCCCCCCCCCCCCCCCCAATATTCCAAATACTTACAATCCTCATAAACATTCACCCACTCATCCCGAACAATGCTCATTTTATGCATCCCTCCGAATCCATCCGCAGAAAACTTCCTAACCTCAAGGTGTTTTTGGTTGAGCAACCCAAGCATACATAATCTAAGAATTATAGTTTATGATACCACTATGGAACTCTTTAGGAATTCTTCACTTCTATGATATTTGATCTTTTATTTCTTTGAATTCACCACCTTCTTTGATTTTTGGTATCTTCACTTTTTTTTCTGTGGAATTTTGACCTTTTTATCTTTACTTTGATTGCTCCAAAATTCTTCAAACTTTTGTTGTAACTCACTTCTTTTTTCATATAACTCACTTTTTTTCACTCAAAACCCTACATGCTTAAGCAGGGGCGCTAAACTTCAACCTTTATTAGATAAAGAATAAAATCTTCCTGGATACATTTCTGGTACACGATGCTAAACATATTGCATCCTTCGGACTAAGCAAGGTCATGTTTTTGTCCCCTGATTTCACTGGAATAAAGAAGCCACAAATGCACTAGAACGTATATAGGCTCAACTAAATATTTGGGTCTTCATGCAATTATCAACATAAATCTAACATGGAATCCTAATTACTTTTACCAAAATTTTCTAAATTAAGTCCTAAGCAACATTTTTGGTATGCAAAAGTTGCTTTTTTTTTTAAATATACCTAAATTAGGATATTAGGATTCTAAATTTACTAAGATGTAGCCAACCCCCTACTCCACACTTAATTCATGCAATGTCCCCATTGCATGTTATGCTTGAAAAATATAAATATGAAATATAGAGAGAATTGGAACAAAATCCCCTGGGGTAGCAGTTGCGAAGCTGATTTTCTTCAATTAAGCTCCTTCTTTGAATGACTTTAGACATGGGAACAACTCATCCATGTCTTGGTTGTCATGTCGCGTGTGGTAAACATATAAATGACCCAAATATTTAAGACAAAGCTCTTAGAAACCTCCAGGAATGAATCTTCATGAAAAATATGGGTCTTGGATACCTTGAGCTTTTTTGAAATCATCGGAATAGTGTTGGACATAGAGAGACTCGGCAAGTCAGTTGTGGGACTCGGCGAGTCATGCCAGTTCTTGCCCCAAAACCCTTATGTTAAGGGTATGAGTTGAGATTGGAAAGGGACTCAGCCAGTCTGAGTCCATAATGGTCACGAAGTTCATCGTACTCGACGAGTTCAAGGAAGAACTCGGCGAGTCTAAGGCAATCTCCTTAATTATGAGGATGGACTCGACGAGTTGTTTATACGACTCGACGAGTCACAGACTAGACACATTCATATGTGGATCATGAACTCGACGAGTTCAAGGATGAAAGCGGCGAGTCGGATGAAGTTGGTCCCGATTGTGTGGTTGAAGGAGAACCCGTCGAGTTATTGCTAGAATCGACAAGTAGATTCGGGGTTGTATGGGGTTGGAGAAGTATGGACTCGACGAGTTGGTAGACCAACTCGGCGAGTCAGGTCAGCTGGATGTTGACTTTGACCAAGTTTAACCAGGGTTGACTTTTGGTTTATTGTGGTCTAATTATTGTGTGGGTATTGATAGTTCGGAAAGCCGAAGGGTTATTGATTCAGAATTGTTGGTTAGCAGTCAGAAGTGTTCAGCAAGTCTTCAGCAGTACGAGGTGAGTCTCCTCATTGTTTGTATGGGTCTACGGCCACAATGCTGACCCATTTAGTTTATATACTGTAGGAAGACCTGGGGGTTAGCCCTAGGCATTATGCATGGAAGACCAGGAGGAGGACCATGGCACTCGGTATGTTATTATGTATGGTAGGAAGACCCGGGGATTAGCCCTAGGCATTATGCATGGAAGACCAGGAGGAGGCCCCTGGCACTCGGTATGTTATTATGTATGGTAGGAAGACCCAGGGGTTAGCCCTAGGCATTATGCATGAAAGACCAGGAGACGGCTCCTGTCACATAATATGTTATTATGTCTGGTAGGAAGACCCGAGGGTTAGCCCTAAGCAACATGAATGAAAGATCGGGGGGGTGGCTCCTGGCGCACTGTATGCTATTACGTATGAAAGACCAGGATATGCTTAGTAGCCTAGTAGAGTGGTATGTATAATTGTCTTTGTGATGCTTTCATGGAAGACAAGGGGGTGGCCCTTGGCATTTGTCTGTAAGACCCAGGGAGTAGCCCCAGGCTTGACCAGGAAGACCACGTCCGACCCGTGGCATAACACCAAGACTATGTGTGGCACATAGCACCTTAGCAAGACTATGTTTGGCACATAGCACCTTACTTGATTATGGATATGTTGGTTATGTATGGCTCTTGGTTATGTATGGCATGTATGGATCAGTTGGTATGTATATATGTGGTATCTGGGGAACTCACTAAGCTTCATGCTTACGGTTCTCAGTTTTGGTTTAAGGTACTTCGTTTTCAAAAGAATGGAGTCAGCTCTATTGCAGCGCATCACACTATGTTATCCGCACATGAGATCTTTGGGATTATACCCTGATATAATTTTATGATGACATGTTTTGATTATTGACGTACTGGTTTTCGCATGATATTTTATTATGGATGTTTTCTTATACTGTTGGTTTTATAATAACTCATTTCAAAATGAAATTTTTGGCCTTGAATTTTGGGATATTACAAGTTGGTATTAGAGCCTTGGTTTGAGGGATTCGGGAACACTCTCGGGTGTGTCTGGACTCAAACTGAGGGCTTGATATGAAAATTTTCAAAAGGAACTTGAAAAGTAATTGAAAAGAGAAAAGAACTTTGAAAAGAACAAGGTGTGTGATGCGTTAAATCGACCGAGCTCAAGTAAGTGGTTCCCAAAATACCAATACATGTTTGATATGTGACATGATATGATTATATGAACAACATGCTAGATTAGGACTTAGGATCTAGGAGGATGCCTTTTTGCCTGATATATGATTCTGATAACTACATGCTAGGATAGGGATAAGGATCTAGGAGGATGCCTTGAATGCCTGTTGTGTGAGCTGCATGCTAGGACTGTCTAGTCAGCAGTAGGATAACCTGATTATGTAATGCTTGATATGGTTACTCGATGCACGAATGCTGCTTGTTTTGTGCTATAGGGGTCCTGGATAACTTCAACTAACTAGTGAGCGGATATGAAACAGTATCCGCAAGCTAGTTAGGGGAGGATGGTAAGGACTCCTGGTGCGGCTGATGACGGAGAATGGGTCGGAGAGTGCTCTAGGGAAGCCTAGGATGAGAATAATTGGAAAGTGATATTGGTTAAGGGACTTGGTGAAGTCGAATCAATCCTTGAGGAAAGTACGAATAGATGTGGAAGGTAGTATAGGCCCATACTACTGAAAGCAGAGGATCCGTACTCGAGTCAAGGAGAGCCGAGATGGAACCAGGAATCTTGGATAATGTGTGAGACCTCTCGGGGTATGTTTTGATCCTAACATTTATGTGTTTATTCCCAATATGGTGGTCCTACGACATGGAGCAGGAGGCTTGGGATCTGGGTCAGGATCGAGATCGGGCTCGGGCGCGGGATCCGAGCCGGTTGATGATGGATTACATGAGTTCATCGCGTCTGAGATTACGAGAGGTATCCTTGAGTCGACCCCAGTCATTTTTGGGTCGATCAAGGATGGCATTATCAAGCTGATGGAGGATCGCCTCAGGGCATTCAGGAGTGACATGGTGACCAGCCAGTCAGGATCACGCACACTGTCCTTCAAGGACTTCAAGGGCAGTGGTGCGCCAGACTTCCACGGGGTGAAGGACCCCATTTTTTCCAGGAGATGGATACATTGAGTCTGCAGAGTTGACGAGCTTCTGTCCTGAGGGGTCGAAGGTTCAATTTGCTGCAGGATGCTTGAGGGACGGAGCTAGAGACTGGTGGGAGTCAGTTGGTGACTCCTTGGGAGCCTCAGCCATTTAGGCTATGACCTGATCCGACTTTGTGACCAGGTTTAGGGCGGAGTTTGCCCCGACTGTGGAGCTTCAGAAGCTGGCCAAGGAGTTCCTAGACATGAGACAGACGACGGAGTCGGTGGCGGAGATTACTGCCAAGTTTCGGGAGAGGTCCTTATTGCTGCCACAGTACGTAGGGGATGATGAGGTGCAGAGGACCCGCTATCATGACATGTTGAATGCTAATATTTGGGAGTATGCCAGCTTCTCAGCATTCCTGAACCTGGACTCTATGATTGCCAGGGCATGGTAAAGGTAGATTGATTTGGAGCACATTACGAATAGGAGGTCGGATCAGATGTATACTTTAGAGGGTCCCGGGAAGAGACCTAAGACTTTAGATCAACGATTAGTAGGTCGGCAGGGTCGAAGTCAGTGCAACATGTGTGGGAAACTGCACGAGGGAGTTTGTCGTTCTAGGGGTTCAGGCTGTTACAAGTGTGGCAGTGATGGTCACGTCAGCAGGGACTGCCCATAGGGGCAAGCATTTTACGTTTCCACTACAATCAGGTAGGCCACAAGATAGCCGAATGCCCGACGATGAGAGGGGAGCAGGGAGTACGTTTTCCCCCGACAACTTTGAGGATTATGGATGGGTGAGGTGTATGACCTTGAAGTGACAGATGAGGGTGATCTGGATTACAGCAGGGAATGTTGCAGGTATGTGTCAATGGTTATTTTCAATTCTATGTGTATTAGGGTTATTTTTACCCCAGACTCAGGTGATAGTATGTATGAGTTGTCTCTCTTCTTGTATTCAGATTATACTTTCAAAATTGTCATATGCCAATTGCATACCAGGAACTATTAGTAGCTAGTGTAGGGTCATCTCTCACTTCAGGTTCGAAGTGTCCAATATTATCTCGGTTACAGACGAAAGCGGTTTAGAAGCGTTACATGGAGGACGGTGGGCAGGGTCCATGGAGTAGTCATCCACCATCATCAGGGTTCGGTGGTTCTAGTCTTGGTGCTTGGGATAGATTTTGGAAGCATCAAGGGAAGTGGTGTATCATTGATGAGGTTGCTGTGAGCATTAGTTATTCGGACCTTAAGGGTGTTAGTTTGAGCTCAGGGGATTATTAGTATCGAGGATGCAGGAAGTGTTCATCCAGTATTCGGTAATCGTACGGAATTTGGAGTGGGCTAGTGATGGATCGCTTGCGACACCAAGGCGATGGTAGTTATCATGCCTATTGTGGAAGGGAGGAAGGAATGGAAATCCTCGGATTTTCGTGTGTCGTAAAGACTTAGCCGAAGCTAAGTGGGGGAGAAGCAATCATGTTATAGGAGCAAAAGCGGTTTTGAAACTGGGATAAGTTTCGCTCTCCTGTCAGGAAGAAAGACGGCCCAGGTGGCTGTATGAATTAAGAACAGTGTGAATTGGAAGTTCCAAAAACTTGCCAATTGTGAGATCACATTCTCGATATCTCCTATAGCAGATTGCAGGAGAATCGGTCGGGAATTTCATATAGGACATGAGTACAGCTTGGGGGTACTAGATTGTGCTTGTATACTCGACTATGGGTTAGTCGTAGCATCCAGTAGCAGTCAGTCGGTGTAGAAGGTGTTGACAGACTACCGGATGGCTGTAACATTCACCAGTGGTCAGATAGTAAGAGGAGTGTGGTAAGACTGTCGGGCGGTCCATAGCAATGGTTAGCAGATAGCGTAGGAGTGTTGAAAGAGTATAAGGTGGCCCGTAGCGTTCGCTAGTTACCAGGAATAGTAAGGGAGTATAGTTAGACTGCGGTATGGCACGTAGCATTAGTATAGTAAGACTGTGGGGTAGCCCGTAGCATTAGTCGGCAGATAGCATAGAAGTGTGGTGCGACTGCGGTATGGCCCGTAGCAATCGTATGTGAGTATAGTTAGACTGCGGCGTGACCCATAGCATTAGTATAGTAAGACTGCGGGCTGGCCCGTAGCGTTAGTCAGCAGATGGCGTAGAAGTATGGTGAGACTGCGGGGTGGCCCGTAGCGTTAGTTGGCTGGTAGCACAGAAGTGTTGTAAGACTATGGGGGTGGCCCGTAGCATTCACTAGTTGGCAGAGCGAGTATAGTAAGACTACAGGGTGGCCCATAGCATTTGTTGGTCCCTATTTGCCAGTATGAATGTAGCAGGTGTGTGATTCGCTAGCAGGGTTTTTCAGATAATTTAAGTTAGGGCGGGGCAGCCGCCCGGATGTGAGTGGGCCACATTATGATTGGATTCGGAAGACAGTAGGTCATTAGACACCAGGAGTGGAATAAGACTGCAGGTAAGTCGTGGCATTCATTAGCAGCTTAGTTTGCGGAGTGTGAGCGGGCGGGGGGGGGGGGGCGTATCTCCGAGATAGCATGGGGGAACCTGTATTTTCGATTTATGGCAGATCAGTTGGGACCAGGGTGGTCTTGGTTCATTCAATAGATGGATGGGAGTCAGCAGGGCTTTAAGCGGGAATGATGATAAGGGATTTGGAGCCGCAAGTCGTGAGCTGATTGAGTGATGCTAGGTTGCTCATCGCGTAAGCAAAGGATCTCAGAGCAAGTCATTTGGCTCCATGATGCGGTTCTCGTCTAATCCTTCACCGTAGCAGAGAGGGATCTGCTACTTAAAGGATTATCGAAATTCTCCTACTAGGTGGAGATTCCAATTTTGGAGCACCGTATGTGGGTTTATTCTATGAGTATTGGTAAGAGGGTCGGCACTGGGTGTGGCCGGAATTGCGGTTTCACCAGAGGATTGGACCTCGAAGGAGATTGGAAAGGTTGTTGCTATAGAAGGTGCCTTGGAAAGGCCAGTGGCAATGCTGAGTAAAATGGGTGAACCCGTTGCATACCAGTGTAAGTGTACTAGGAGTACCGGTAGAATTACCAGTTGGGTAAAGGGTTGTATTCGAAGGTAGGGATGATCGGATTATTCTGAAGGACATATTCAAGGATTGGATCGAACGGGCGGAGTGTGTAACTAGTGAAAAGTGGTAACCGGATGGTAAGATAGTTGATCGTGGCGGACTTCGAGGACGAAGTCTAGTTTAAGTGGGGGAGAGTTGTAACACCCATAATTCAGAAGGCTTAGAAAGGGAAGGAATCTCAAATGAGGAGGGTGACTCGTCGAGTAAATGGGTGACTCGACGAGTTGGGACGCGATTTGGTCGCAGGTTTAGTGACCTACTCGACGAGTCAGAAGACTTACTCGGCGAGTTGGCCAGGTTTGGTAAAAACCCTAATTACAGGAATTGTACCCTATTTAAGGAACATTATGGCCTTCCACCAGCCCCCTTGATAATCTCTCACGTCCAGAGCAAAACCGTAGAGTCTCCTTTGAGCTTGTGAGCCATTTTGTGAGTCTTGAAGCATTCTTGGAGCTTGGAAGGTGAAGAAGGAGATTAATGATCCAAGGAGGGAGGAGTTGATCTAGAAGATCCATCTCATTTGCTACTATTATTGGTAATCAAGATCCTTTCTTGCCTTGTGGTTTGTTAGATCTCCTTTTGTCCCTTTTATGAAGTTATGGACCAAGAATGATGCCTTGTGGGATTTGGACGTCCCCAAGCTATATCCTTTCAGATCTAGGGTTGTTTAGTGAAGTAAAGGCATAAAGGTGGGAGCTTTATGCCATCAAACCTCCCCATGCAAAGATTAAGTGGTTATTATGGCCTTTTGAGCAAAAAGGTCCATCTAAGGGTGCAAAGGTAGCAACTTTGTGTGACATCTCGACCCTAGGAGGCCAGATCTGGGTCTTGGATACCTTGAGCTTGTCTGAAATCATCGGAATAGTGTTGGACATAGAGAGACTCGGCAAGTTAGTTGTGGGATTCGGTGAGCCAGGACAGTTCTTGCCCCAAAACCCTTTTGTTAAGGGTATGAGTTGAGATTGGAAAGGGACTCAGCCAGTCTGAGTCCATAATGGTCATGAAGTTCATTGTACTCGACAAGTTCAAGGGAGAACTCGGCGAGTCTAAGGCAATCTCCTTAATTATGAGGAAGGACTCGACGAGTTGTTCATACGACTCAACGAGTCACAGACTAGACACATTCATATGTGGATGATGAACTCGACGAGTTCAAGGATGAACTCGGCGAGTCGGATGAAGTTGGTCCCGATTGTGTGGTTGAAGGAGAACCCATCGAGTTATTGCTAGAATCGACGAGTAGATTCAGGGTTGTATGGGGTTGAAGGAGTATGGAATCGACGAGTTGGTAGACCGACTCGGTGAGTCAGATCAACTGGATGTTGACTTTGACCAAGTTTGACCAAGGTTGACTTTTGGTTTATTGTGGTCTAACTGCTGTGCGGATATTGATACTTTGGGAAGCCGAAGGGTTAGCGATTCAGAAGTGCTGGTTAGCAGTCAGAAGTGTTCAGCAAGTCTTCAGCAGTGCGAGGTGAGTCTCCTCACAATTGTATGGGTCTACGGCCACAATGCCGGCCCATTTAGTTTATGTATGGTAGGAAGACCCGGGGGTTAGCCCGAGGCATTATGCATGGAAGACCAGGAAGAGGCCCTTGGCACTCGGTATGTTACTATGTATGGTAGGAAGACCCGGGGATTAGCCCTAGGCATTATTCATGGAAGACCAGGAGGAGGCCCCTGGCACTTGGTATGGTATTATGTATGGTAGGAAGACCCGGGGGTTAGCCGTAGGCATTATGCATGAAAGACCAGGAGACGGCTCCTGGCACACAATATGTTATTATCTCTGGTAGGAAGACCCGAGGGTTAGCCCTAGGCAACATGAATGAAAGACTGGGAGGTAGCTCCTGGTGCACTGTATGCTATTACGTATGAAAGACTAGGAGGTGGCTCATGGCATCCTATATGTTTAGTAGCCTAGTAGAGCGGTATGTATAGTTCTCTTTGTGATGCTTTCATGGAAGACCAGGGGGTGGCCCTTGGCATTTGTCTGTAAGACCCAAGGAGTGGCCCTAGGCTTGACCAGGAAGACCACGTGCGGCCCGTGGCATAACACCAAGACTAGGTTTGGCACATAGCACGTTAGCAAGACTATGTTTGGCACATAGCACCTTACTTGATTATGAATATGTTGGTTATGTATGGCTCTTGGTTATGTATGGCATGTATGGATTAGTTGGTGTGTATGGTATGTGGTATCTGAGGAACTCACTAAGCTTCGTGCTTACGGTTTTCAGTTTTGGTTTCAGGTACTTTGTGATTATCTGCACAGGAGATCTTTGGGATTATACTCTAATATGATTTTATGATGACATGTTTTGATTATTGGCGTACTGGTTTTGGCATGATATGTTATTATGGATGTTTTCTTATACCGTTGGTTTTATAATAACTCATTTCAAAATGAAATTTTTGGCCTTGAATTTTTGGATGTTACAATAAATAGGACCCCTAGGCTACATAAATCAGATACCCTAACCCTACGAGTGATAGAGCCGATTTCAAGAAGCCTCCAATCTCTCTCCATGATCATTCTTTTTCTATTTGTGTTTGTAAGCCATTAGAGTAGTGACACTTGTGACTCTAAGCTTTAAAGATAAGGAGATTCAAGCAAGCAACAAGAGGTAATGATCTAGATCTAATTTGTTTCTTTTAATTTCGAATTATTCTCATTAGATCTAGGGTTAGAAAGTATTGGATGAATTCATGTACAATTAGAGAAACCTAGATCCAAGCATTAGGGTTTGCATGAGCACATAGGATGTTCTTTTGGCTCAAACCCATCAGTGGTATCAGAGCTTTGTTTGGTTTCTGTTGTATTTGATGCATTGTATGTTCATCATGTGAAAAATCGTTATTTCTGCCTCTGCATGACCTGACTCGGCGAGTCAGCCCAACTTGGCAAGTCCATTTAGTGACTAGGCGAGTCGGAGCGTCAGGCAGAGATTTTTTCGGGATTATTTGATGTTTTGATTAAGGATACTTACCTAAATCGTTTTAGTTTAATAAAATTTGATTTTTATCACCTTTTTGTCAATATCCTTAACAACACAAGAGATAATTACCAATTATTTGAATAATAAATTCCTTATTTGATAATATTTGATTATATGAATTTATTTGGTGAATTATCTTGTAAAAAATCTTGATTAGGTCAAATTTAGATAATCATTAAATTAATTGTTTAATTTAAATTTTTTTGCTATTTGATCCTATGTGTTTTGAAAAGTTCAAAACTTGTCCTCAAGTTTTGAAATTTAAATTTTGTGATTAAAATGTCTAATTAGAACTATTTAAATTTCAAACCCTAGAATTTTACAAGTTTAAAATTCAACCTTATAAGTTATAATATTATAAGATTAATGTGTATATATGTATAACTTAAAATGTTAGTCTTACCGTTAGTAGGCCTCATTCACGAATCCAATCTCTAAGGGGGGTATAAGGTTATGGCCTATAAAATGGCCATTTAATGGGTGTCCACTCTCACCCACCACTTCCTTGATTGGTGAAGGGTCGTTAGCCAAATGGGTAGGATAGGGCAACCCTTTCTCATTAATAAGTATAATGATTATAAAAGTAACTAAATGTTTTACAAAATTCCCAATCTTTGTTACTTTAGGAAAAGTGAATTAATGCAATTCCATGAAATTACACTTTGTACCCTTGCTAAGACATTAGTGGAGCGTGTGTGGTTAACCGGCACACTAATTCTAAGCAAAGGTGGTAAAGGGTGACTCATTGTTTGTCTTAGTTCGATGAAGCGTGTGTGGTTAACCGGGACATCAAATATGTGACTGTAACAATGAGGGCACCATGTATATTAGCATGGTTATTCACACCCGCTTTGTGATCCTCGGCATCCCAGTCACAAACTTGAGGGGCGTATCAAGATTTAAACATGCCATTGAAAAGTTCAATGAATCTTAAAAAGATGTAGGAGTTTTCAATCATTTAAAACTTAATCCTCTTTTCATTTTTCATGGTGGAGAATTAGTGAATTGTCATTCACTTACCTTCAAATTATTTGCATGTTGGATTATGGCCTCCCTCTTCTAATATGTAAATAATGTTGTTGGATCCTAGCCCTAATTTCTCATTTGGGTGTTTAATTAGGGGTTCATTTCTAATCAAAATTTGTTCTTTTCCTTTCAGATGTCGAACATGAACAACAACAACGCTTCTGGCTCGAGTTCTTCGGGCTCATTCTCACTCATGAACTTGTGTGGGAGGGTGATATTCGACGGAAACAATTTCAACGATTGGATCCGTAACATAAGAATGGTCACTCGTTACGAGGACAAAGAGTATGTCCTTGATAAGGAGCTGAAGGAGATCGACATGACCACTGCCACTCCTGAAGATATTGCTGCCTTTGAGGCCCACGAGCATGATGCCACGAGAGTCTATTGCATCATGCTGGCGACAATGACTTTTGAACTCCAAAAGTCCTATGAGGACAAGTATCCCTATGAGATTCATCAAGACTTGATGGACCGGTACCACCAAAGTGCAAGGCAAGAGAGGTATGAGATCATCACTTCGATGATCACTACCCGAATGGGTAGTGGAGAGTCCCTTACCGCTTATCTGCAAAAGATGCAGAGATATGTTGATCGTCTGCTAAAGTTGCATGTTAACTTTGATGAAGAGCTGGTGATTGACATCATCCTTCACTCCGTGCCTCCCTGCTACAACCAGTTCCGCATGACCTACCATATGAATAAGGAAGGGGTCACCTTGAGCAAGCTTCAAGGCTTGCTAAGGACTGCTGAGAGAAATCTCAAGGATAATTCTGTTGCATCAATTCCCGCTCCAACTGTTGCCCCTGTTTTGGCAATTGGGCAAGGCAAGGGTAAGAAGAGGAAGGCTGCCTCAAAGATCCATCACAAGGGAAAATCCCAAGATGGTACCTATTCTAGTGGAACCAAATTTGGTTCTGCTAAACCCAACTCAAACCCCAAGGAGGCAGAATACCACTACTGCCACAAAATAGGGCATTGGAAGAGAAGCTGCCTAGAATATCTGTAGCCAATCAAGGATGGACAGATCAAGCCATCCTACGTAGGTATTTACACAATTAAATCTAATGATTCATCACATTCCATTTCTTGGGTACTTGTGACAACCGTCAATTTTCGGTCAAGTCAAAGTCAACTGAAGTCAATAAGTCAAACCGTTCGACTCAATTTGCCCGTGGGTGCTAGAGTTTACATTATGTAATTCCTAAACAACTCGCTATTCTAATGAGAGATCATAAGTCGAAAAGTACGTACATCTAGATCTCCTTAACCTAAAACTGTGGTACGTGGCGAGCCAAACCGATAAAATAATGTTGCATACCCATCGGGAGTGTGTAAGATCCTTAAACAAGGCGTAACAGGGTTTACAGACCTTGCAATGCGAAGCCGGACACTCGCATTTTCCACACACGAACCCTCTCTCAATCGTTTTCACTCTATCTCTTTGTATGAGAAATCTCTCCAAGAATATGAAATCTCTCTCAAATCTCTCTAAGTATGTGAAATCTCTCCCAAAACTCTCTTTATATGAGAAATCTCTCCAAGAATATGAAATCTCTCTCAAATCTTTCTAAGTATGTGAAATCTCTCCCAAAACTCTCTTTGTATGAGAAATCTCTCCAAGAATATGAAATCTCTCTCAAATCTCTCCAAGAATGTGAAATCTCTCCCAAAACTCTCTTTGTATGAGAAATCTCTCCATGAATATGAAATCTCTCCCAAATCTCTCTCAAAAATTCCCGTAACTTTTGAAGTCATTCGGGTCATTCCGACGCTTAACCGGATTAAAAACGGCTTGAATCGGGGTAAAAATGAATAAAATAGGCTTAAGGACCCGAAACCCTCTTAGGACCCGAAAGTCCTCTTAGGGACCGAGACCAAGAAGACCCGAACCCGAAGGCTCCAGGAAGAACCGAACTCGAAGGTCCTCTTAGGGCCGAACCTCGCACAAGACCCGAACCCGAAGCCTCAGTCCATTTCGCCCATGATGCCTTCGGTGCATTTTGCTTCTGACTGCTTCGGACCGAGCCTACTCTTCTCGCTGTAACGCTGCGCTTCGCCTCGCGCCTAGCCTCAGGAGGACCGAACCTCCGACCCAATCCGAGAGGCCTCGCTGGAAGATCAATTCTTTTCGGTTTTCGACTACGACTTCATTTTAGCTGCGTTTTTAATTGTTTTAACGCGGGATTTTCACTCAAAACTTTATTTTAACATATAAGGACCCTTAATTAATGATTTATCACGTTTTTAAGGATAAAACCTTATCCAAAAAGAGTGGGTGAAGTACAAGAGGTGGAGTATTGACTTTCCTTTATTCTATGACACAAGCAACCACCCATACCCACTCATGTCACTATTCCCCATCAGCCCTTACCTAGTCACTTCATTGTACTTTTCCCACCTTTTTTCCAACCTCACAATTGGTCAAAGGCTAGAAAAGTCCCCTCTCTCCTCACACTTCATTCATTCTCTCATTTTTCCACCAATAATCACACTCCAAACTCTCTCATCTTTCTCTCTCAATTTCGAGAACTTCAAGGAATACTCCAAGGCTTTTCTCCTTCATTTAGTAAGTATCATCCTCTTTCTTATGATTATTACACATCCTCCTACTCAAAATCATAGGTTGCTTACACAAACATCATCACATTCTTGTTAGATCTTCGATTCTTCAAGTGTTCTTGAGTTGGACACTTCTCTTCTTCAACACTCATCTACTGAAACTAATCAAGGTGAGTTCATACCCCTACATTTTTATGTTTTCTTAAGTTTTTTGGGGGGGAATACAAGTTAAAACACCAAGAACATAACTAAATTTTTCTAACAGCTTTCATCAGAAAAAGTGGACTCCATTCACGGACTGTTTTGGACAAATTAAATATTTTTTTTTGAAAAACTGTTTTAGGTGTAAGTATTTCCAGTTCTTAGCTTTAAAATTACTACTTGCACATCTCCATACGATTTTTCTACAATTTATGGTGATTTTTACAAAACTGCCTATCATTTCAAACACCAATCCGGACAAGTCTGTGGTTATGGACTTTGTAACCCAAGTTGGAGGTCATTAAAAATCATGATAAAAATTATGAGCAAACTAGACACATTTTGGGAACTCTCAGAATTTACGGATTTAGTTTTCGACTTCGTATGATTTTTTATGACTTTTCTAAAATAGCGCAGGAAGGTTAAATTTGTTAACAGCATATAAATTTCATAACACTTTGTATTATGTTGAGCAAAGTGTATAACAATAAGTTCTAAATATTGAATGTGTTTCCTTGATAGTTTATCATCATAAACTGAAACTTAGTCATTCATAATAAGATTATTCATTCATTTAGAACACGTATATTAAGCTATAACAAGCATAGTTTATGGATTCATAACACAAATACGTTTTCATAAAAGAGTTCTTATACATTACAAACGTTTTGGGATAAACTATAATAGGTATGGTTTATGTTTCCATTAACACAACAAACACATTTCGGAAGGTTTTATTCCCACAGAAAAAGGTTTTACACTCATGCACACCACACGTAAACTTGTTAACCTAAATTGTGAGACAATCTCTTCCGTACGTTCGAGTGCGGAATCTAAATTCCTGATAGTTATAATCAGAGTCTCCTGGAGGGAGAACGTGATAATTGTGTATAGATCTATATTGGGTTAGACACCCCACACCAGAGCTGCTTGCAACAGCTAGACCGGCAGGTCTGAGGTGACAAGTGTCATTTCAGTTTCGCGACGCCTGAGAAACGCCGTGACAGGTTTATTCAGTCATTAGTATGATTATAGCGGCTCACATAGGGATTTGACAACATAAAGTTTACAGGGATTTTCATGAATCAAAAGGGGGTTTTATGTCGATTTAAAATCACTTTTTATATCAATAATTATAGATATTATGGTATATTTTCAGTTTTGGTATTTCAGACCACATATCATTCATTTCGGGATTTTTTTCAAATCAGAAAGGGTTTTACGCCAATTTAAAACCACATTTATATCCTTAAGTATGACAAATACTTGTTCATTTTCGGACCTGGCATTTTGTAACAGCCCGGAACCCCAGGTATTATTTATTCATATATTTTTGGTGTTTTGTGAGGGGACTTGGCGAGTTGGAGCTCAAACTCGCCGAGTAGGATCGTGGTTTTGGACTCGGGTTCGCACCTAGACTCGGCGAGTCCAAGGAATGGACTCGGCGAGTCCGTGCTGTTTAATGAAACCCTAATTTCCCGGTCATGAGCCCTATTTAAAGGACCTTATGGCCCTTCATTGCGGCTACCTTCGACCTTGAGAGCACCAAAGCAGCCGAGAGTTCTTGTGAGTGAGATAAGTGGCCATTATTCACCATTTTTGTGTGTATTTGCAAGAAAGGAAGAGGAAGGCTAAACCAGGGGAGTTGGGGAGCTTAGATCTACTCCCATTTCGGCAGAGGAAGCTAATTGAGGTAACATTCAGAGCTTATTCTCGTGTTTTTCTTGATATGGCCAAATCTAGGGTTTCTTCATGCCTTGTTTGCCTTGTATTTTGAGTATGAGAGGTCCCATGGGGAAATGGTACCTAGATCTGGACCTTAGTAGGTCCAGAGAGTTCCAAATGCCATGCTTTATGCCTTTCCTTTTGAGTTGGAGACTTAGGTTACCATTTTAGATGTCATTTCATCAAAAGAAGCCTTGTAGGCATTGCATGGTAGCCAAGATTGTGACTTTACGTGATGAATGTGCTTGGGAGGGCTAGATCTATGAGTTGTTGGAGCGGATCTGACCTCAGAAGCGAGATTGAGTCGATGCATGGCATGGACTCGCCGAGTCCGAAGAACAGACTCGGCGAGTAGCATGAAGATTGTCCTAACCACTCAGCGAGTGGTCTTGTCGAGTTAAGGGTTGACTCAGTGAGCCAGGGAGAGTTAGAGACGGTTGACAAGTGGACTGAGTCGAGCTGCAACTCGCCGAGTTGTTCTTGAGACTCGGCGAGTTGAGTCGTGGTGGCCCCGCGATTCATGCCAAGTGGAACTCGTCGAGTCAGGGAAGTACTCGACGTGTCAAAAGAGGATCCCAGTGAGTCAGTGAACATGTATAGACTCTCCGAGTCACTCTAGTGCACTCGCCGAGTCCGGTCAGAGTTGACCGTTGACCAGAGTTGACCAGTGTTGACTTGATAGGGGTAGTCAACCTTAGTTGAGAAAGTGTTAATTAGAGATATATGGTGTTATAGGAGGATTATAGCTCGGAGGATCGACGCGAGTGATTTCCGGGATTTGCGAGTTATCGAGATACGCGAGGTGAGTCTTCTCACTATACTTTACCTTGAGTAGGTAATCAGAGTTATGTGACAGAGTATTTGTATTCTATATGTATGTTATGTGTTGTACTGCATTATTTCTATGTGATTTATGCTGTACATGTTTATAGAGTTGGAACCGGAAGGTTCCCAGAGTTAGAACCAGTGGGTTCACAGAGTAGGGTCTACGGACCCACAGAGTTATAGCCTCGAGTGGCTAATATGTGTTATGTGTGGTATTTTGGGGAACTCACTAAGCTTTGTGTTTACAGTGTTAGTGTTGTTTGTTTCAGGTACTAGTGATGACTGTGGGAAGGCGCCGGCTTGATCTGTACACACGCATGAGATTTTTATGATATGTGATCTTGGGATTTTTGTATGATATGGATTGGAGTCTTAAAACATTGATGTTTTTATGAAAATTAAATGAAAATGTTTTTATATTATGCGAAAAATTATTTTGAAATTCACGGTGTTACACATTTAGGACCACATAACTTTTATAAGGAAAATATTGGATTTTTCTTGGTAACATACATCTCTTTACAAAGATCGATTTTCAAACTCTTACTGTCAAAAGCTTATGAACTCACCAACCTTTGTGTTGACACTTTTCAAAACTACTTGTATTCTCAGGAATTCAGTGAAAACAGGAAATCAACAACGTTTTGAGGATGGGACGACAAATCGTCAAACAGTTCATTTTGTGTCATAATGTAATTGATTCGAATCATGTAAACATATACTTTGATGTAACTTTTTCAATTATATTTCTGATGGTTGTATTTACTTTGAGCACTATTATACTCGTTGTTATGATACTCTACATGAAGTCCTCCACCCCCGGACGTTTCCGCCATCCTTGGTTTGGGGGTGTGACAGATTGGTATCAGAGCATTGTTTATAGTGAACTCAGTATATCGAACCACATAAGATATACAAACTATAAATGCATTGGGACTAAAAGTCTCTGATTTAAAGTTTTCAAAACAATTATACTTTTAGAAATAAATAATTTCCTATTATAAGTATACATGCATGCATACATATTAAGGTCAACATCATTCTCGAACAAAGCAAAAGTAAAGATTGTTGAATATCACAGGTAAGCTCGGGGGTGTATGATCAGTCTTGGGAATGGCATAGCCTGATCAACTATGCTAGTCCGAGGAGTGATTAGCACATGCCCAAGAATGGTTGTGATATGGCAACAAGTCTAAATACTTACCAACACTACCACAATGAGAACATTAGAACAGAACAGGAGTTTAAAATACTATAGGAGTATTTTGTAATATCATAACTTATATGAAAACTAAATAGATCCTTAATAATAGGTCTATAGTCCCTAGGTGGATACCCTAATATATTATATAACTTAGAAATCATAGACTTAGAATTTGTGGTCACTGCCTTACTTCCTTTTTCTTGTTTGGATGTGGATCTAGGGTAGGATCACTTATTCGAAGGTCTATCATATCATGTTATATGTAATTAGTATGAACTATGTAATTATAGAAGTAACTAATAAGGATCACCCCTATAAGTAACTAATTATAGAGTTAGACGCCTAGTAATTATCTCTTCCACTTCTATTCTCGCACGAACAACATAGTAAGATCCTACTTACCGGACGACCCCTACTTTCCCAATCCGAACCCGAGAAATGGTGAATGGTTATGAGGAGAATCAGAAGCGGAACTGGAGGTAATCAATCCTCCATGCATAGCAAGGGTTTCCGCGAACCGTTTCAACTACATCGAACCTGTGCCCCGTTGGGCAATCGTGATCGAGGGTTGAATGTCGATAGCAATGACAACAACCACCATGTGGAGACCAACGAGGGTGCTATGACCTCAACCACGGGGGACCGACTGACAGAGCCCTCCCGGCGAAGACCTGACATATCGCGAACACCGGGGATTAAAGCAGGTAGACTACAACCCGAGTTCGGAAACTGCGCGCTACTACAGGCCTTACTGTCTCACGTACCCGAGACTCGGAAAGAGACTACTATTTCGGAGACCAACTCTCTGTTTAGGACCGTATCGCCACTCAGGCAGAGGAAAAAGAGTAACGGGGTAGACACACGACATTCAAAGAGAGGAGGATTGCAGTCAAGCATCGATTGACAGAGCTGCAAGGTGCATCGACATTGCCTCAGGCATCACAAGGGACGGATCGTCGTAAGTAGAGTTCATACCGCTCACTAGACCTTGTAAATTTGGTTCGTGAGTATGCGTTGGTGCTACTCTATTCTAGGCATAATCATGACACTGTGATTTAAGCGGTCATACTAAACGAGAGATCCAATTGCTATCAAAACTTTCCCATGCACGGATGTAAGGTAAACCTACATCTAGGTCAAAATTTTCGCCAAAACCAGAATTACTATAGTCATATTAACAAGATGGGCTTAGGACATACTTAACAGACTCGAAGGTCTATTTAGCCTTAATTATATAACTAAGCATACATCAATTGGTCAAGTTACAAGGTTTCACTTGGATACAGAACTACTGAAATACATGAATATACCATATAAAGAATCTTGCTATGAATTGTTTTCAGAACACCCTTAACGACTGAATTGCGTTACAAATTCATATAAGATAAACTCAGTTAGAAACTCGCGACGTATAGCCATTCTAAAAACTCATTATCATCTCACCCTTAAACATTTTGTTGAGAAGTTCCTTCTTCATAGACCTATGGGTGCGATCATACCAGCACTAATGCACCAGGTCCCATCAAAACTCCTCAGCCAAGCATGTTCGGACAAACATGATTCTAAGATGAGTAAAGCCTAACGCCCGTATGAAACCTACTCTTACCCACTGCCATAACTCCATTTCAAGAACGTTAGCGGGAACACTAGGAATAGTACAGTAATGTGCAAAAATTTATATGCGTAAATATAACTCGTAAGGATGCACTTAAGATAATCACTTCCACTAACGAAGTCGTTTTTCATCATGGAACAGAGCTATGTATTCACCAAGGGGAAACCAACCAACTAGCAAGGCGCCAACCCTGCAGATAGATTCTGCTACTTTTCAGGCTGCAGTCACGGCAGCCGTGGCAGCCGTCATGGCACAGATCAATGCTAACAACACCAGCAGAAATGGAAGCGGTACTGACAATACAGATTGTGGTAACAATTAGGAACACCAACGGGTGTCTGCCAGTGAAAATACCTCAGGCCACAAACCTACGAACAAGAAGAGAAAGTTTTGGAACATGAAAGAGCGCCACCAATCTCAAAGATCCACTAAAAGACAACAACCCATGGCCACCCCTACCATTACAACAACAGTCACGACACATGCCTCGACACTAGCCACGGGGTCCGCCATCCAAACGCCGGCCAGACCATATATTGGATCACTCCCAAAGTGTAACCAATGTGGCTTCCATCACAATGGGGCTTGTCGGGAGATGCACTGTAAAAACTACAACAGGAAAGGACATACCGTCCGTTTCTGTAAGGCCCCGACCCAGCATCTCCCTTCAATCACCAGCACCAAGGTAGACCTAGTATGCTACTTATGCAGTGAAACGGGACACTTCAAGAGAGAGTGTCCAACCGAGAAGAATGATGGGGGATCAGGAGGAGTGTGGTGAACACACCAGCAGGAGCAGCAGGGAACCATATTAGGACTTTTGTAATGTTACCAACAACAAAAACGTTTAAGTACCATATGTTTGTAATGAATTTGGTATGCTTGCTAAAGTCACCGTCTTTCTAAAAAGTAGTTAAAATACTCTCTCGTTTAAATCAAACCAAAGACATTCATATATGACCTTAGGATCATTACCTGTAAGATGTGATGACTTTGTTCATACATCGAGGTTAATTATAATTAAAATACTAAAGTCTTGAAACAAATAATTCCATCCTGACTCCTATTCTGTGTCTAGTAGTAAGAATTGAGTGGGGTCACCCACTCGACAATTGTACTAACATCAACTTACATACGACGTTCATATACCGCTCGATCGTAGGGAAACCTGTCAGGGATCATGATATCAAGTATCATTACTGACTATCGAAACACACCCACTACCAGTGCTAGACATTGTGGTATGAATCATCTACAGTAAATAATAACGTCAAACGAATCAGAGCACCTTGAAAAGAAACACGAGATACTCTATCACTCTAGTGATCTCTTCTTATGAATACAGCTTAACGCATGCTATCTAAAAAGATATTGTTGTCATCATCCAATTTTGATAATATAGCCCTCATCTTCCCGATTTAACGACTACAAAAGAACCCTTCACCTAACCCACCAAAATATCGGAACCTTTGTCTCCCATAAACACGTCTAGCACGGATCTCCGGGTCATCTCTCGCTGCGAAGCTCCAAAACACACACCAAAGGGGTGTTATACTTCCCGAAACCTTATCACAAGTATTTACAGGAGACCTTCGGGAATGTCACGCATGTAGCAGGCAAGGTTCAAGCATAGAAGCTTGGGACGGATACGGTTAGTCTACCACTATTACGTGTATACGCGAGGATAATGTATAATTAAGATTCTACGAACATTGGATGTGTGCTTCCGCCCTAATTCCTGTTCCATGTCTGATTGTGGAATTGGGGCAGAGTCACCCATCCAACTGTCTTGCCAATCTTAAGCACATACAACCTATATGGGAAAGTTAATGATAGATAGACCAGGTACGAGCCCTGCCATGAGCTTCGGGCCAAGGTTGCCCAGGAGGACGAGTGAATGTCCTACCATCCGAAAAGGTCTAGTCGCAAAAACCAAACCCACATGCTTCCTACCGAGCTACAAGAACTGCCAGGTCAAACCTGTCGAACTACTCAACAATGAAATTGAAGAACCAAGTTTCTCACCCGGGAGAGCTCCGATCTTATTCTTCAAATAGAAAGACAAATTGCTCGTAGTTCCATCAACCTCAGAGGCCCCGACAATATCTCCATTAGAAACCTTTACTATCTGCCTCGCATAAACGAATAGGTCGACCAACCATAAGGAACGAGGTACCCTTCAGGAATTGGACCTGAGACCTGAATATCACCAGTCGCGAGTATTGGGGAAGGATGTCCAAGGACAATCCTCCAAATTCGATACGGACACTGCAAGTCCGTAGTAATACCCCTCGGATAGGACCAGCCCGCTCGCAGTATTCATGAACGTAATAAATAGGATATGCCATTCTTACTAGGATCAGTTCGTCATTGTCATTGTAAATGACTTGCTTATCTACCCTCGTAGTAAGAAGGAAACCAAGGAGAGTAGCTACAACAAACCGTGGAAGCAATACGATCAGAGAAGCCCTACCCGAAGTTCTCTTGATACGAGTTTTTGAATTGAGGAGTCGAATTCCTAAGACACATCATTATCAATGTGGAAATTATTAAGGACCATTTCAATTGATCAAAATCGTTGAGAAACAGTCAGCACCAAAGGCGTCAGCAGGAATACACCAAAATTCCAGGTCTCGCTGACCTACCGTCTTAGTTCCTTTGGAACTTCTCGTAAATTACGGAACCCCTTACGACTTTGACCTGGAAGGGAGCAACCCTTGACTGGGAAGAAAAGAAAGAGGGAAACCTTTAGAGCTCCAGAATAAGAGACCAAATTCCTCTAGAATCCTCACTCTAGGAAGGCTTAGTATGCTTCGAAAAGCGTGGAAAGCCAAAACCCCAGATAACTATGCCTTTCGAGATTCTTGTCAGAATCAGCCCTGTAACTCGCTACATCAATCTACTCCTGCGAGCTTGGTAAAGTACATTCTACCTGACACGTCCCAAACTTGCAGAAGTATCTATCCGACGAGACTCTTGTAATCCCCCTCGACGATATTGAGTTCCACAAGAGCCTCACCTTCGTGGAAGAGCCGTAGTGACCATGGACCGAGAGGTCAAACGGACGAAGCAACACCGCTCCCCATTAGTCAAAATTCGATGGGGTACTAACCAAGGACCTGGAGTCACTTGGGAGCGCGAGAATCAGTCGATTAGGAAGTATCCCCACATCTTCGCTTGATTATTCATGCCTACCCCTTGCCTAAATTCAAATTTCGGGACGAAATTCCCTCTAACGGGGGGATGATGTGACAACCGTCAATTTTCGGTCAAGTCAAAGTCAACTGAAGTCAACAAGTCAAACCGTTCGACTCAATTTGCCCGTGGGTGCTAGAGTTTACATTATGTAATTCCTAAACAACTCGATATTCTAATGAGAGATCATAAGTCGAAAAGTACGTACATCTAGATCTCCTTAACCTAAAACTGTGGTACGTGGCGAGCCAAACCTGTTGGATATTATTCCTTTTATATCAGCTCAGATACCGATTGTTGGAAATATAAAAATCTGATTACCACAACAAAAGGCTCGGTTATCAGTTACTGTGTGACATATATATGAGTTAAAGGCATAAGATATAGATATATAGAACGAATAATAATTGCGGAATAAGTATAAATATGAAAGCTATAAATGACTGAAAGCAATAATAATATAAATGACTGTATTTAAATGACGTAAAGCTATAAATAATATAAATGACTGTATTTAAATAACATAAATCTATAAATAATATAAATGACTATATTTAAATGACATAAAGCTATAATAAAGTATATAAGTATATAAATATATATCAAGTAGGTTCGTCAATAAATTGACTGAACTGGACTCATGGAACGACTGGTCGATATTTGTTCTTTGAATGGATTGGTCGATATTGGGACTCTTGGAGCGACTGGTCGATATTTGTTCAATGATCAATCCGGTAAAAAGTTCATTTTCATGTAAATGGGTTGTTTACAAAACAGTGCAAAGTACACGAGTCATGTATTTGTATACAGGTATAGGGTGTTTGAGGAGATTTGATGAGGTTGGAGTGGGTATTTAGAGGGTGTTAGGAGGTGGAATAAGGTTTTAATTTTGGTGGTGTAAGGCAACAAAGATGGTGAAGTTGAAGGAGCTTTGGGTGGTGATGGATATAGATTTTCGGAGTAAATCTCTCTGGATAGCCAATTCTCTCTCGCGTCTCTTTGGGGTTTCCCGTGGTCAAAATCGTCCAAGAAAATTTCTATATGTAGGTAAGGTTCTGAAGAATTGATGGTGAAAATCTCCCTAGTAGTATTTTGGCTGTGTTGTGCTCGGTTTTTTGTTTTCTAACACGGAGATTCTGAACTCGAAAACAGAAATCTCTCTGGATAGCCGATTCTCTCTCGCGTCTCTTTGGGGTTTCCCGTGGTCAAAATCGTCCACGAAAATTTGTAGATGTAGGTAATGTACTGAAGAATTGATGGTTAAAATCTCCCTAGTGTTTTTGTGCTTGTAACGAGCCCAGTTTTCTTCGTTTTTGACTTGAAGATTCTAATGTCGATAAACAGCAAGGTGGTGATGGTTGTAGTGATTTGAAAGGGTTTTTGGAGGAGGTTTAAGGAGGGTATTTGGAGGGTGTTTGGAGATTATTTTGAGGTTGGAAGGAGGTTAATATAAGAGAGGTTTTTGGTGGTAAATGGTGTGATGAACAAAGATAGTGAAGATGAAAAACCTTTAGTTTCAATGAAGAAGATGAAGATGGTTGATGGTGTTCTTCATTTCATTGTTGATGATCTTGGTGTTCTTCACTTAGCTTCTTGTTTGATCTTTGTGTTCTTCATTTAGCTCCAGGGATTTGTCTTTGTTCTTGAAGAAGATGAAGATTGGTGATGTTCTTGGGAGTGTTTGTAGTTTGTAGGAAGTGTTAGAATATTACAAATGAACACACACACACTCACACACAAACTCACGTATACATATATACATTGAAACAAATATCTTCATCTAGTGTAATTGAGTTTAAGTGATAGAGTATGGCTGTTCATGCAAGTTGATGTAGAGTAGGAGGCAAAAAACGTGGGTCTTCATTTGGCTTTTCATTTCCTTGACTTTGTTGACCATTCCTTGTAGACTATTCAACTTGTTGACTTTTCCACACATAGCAAATATATATAATACATATATACATATAACACACACACACACACACACATATATATATATATATATATATATATATATATATATATATATATATATATATATATATGAAGCTGTTTAGTCACACATATGTGTTTTCATCATTCGCGTGTTTTCGTATTTTCCGTTTTGATCATGCATTCATGCAACCTGAAATAACTGATAATATTTGTTAGATAATACAAAAACAGTTCGTCTTATTTCAGTGATGGTCACATACAATGTCACATACAAAACATTTTTCAACAATTTCCCCCTATGTGATCATTGCTGAAATAAGGACATGTATGATATAATCATATTGACAGTTTTGAACTTTTGAAGATTCGAGATAAAAGATTTTTCAATAGATAAGATATATATAAAACATAGTGATTGTTTTGAAAGTTTGTGACTTGGTTTAACATATCTTATGTAAAAGATTTTCAGAAATTTGTTTCCGAATCAAAGTCTCGGGTTCGGTTATCAAAGGGTAGTCATATATGTATCTAAAGAAATTTCTTAAGATTTTATAGCATTATTAATGACGACAAGTGGTCTAACAGGTCGATTCAGATGAACGCTCATAGGTATAGCTCACATTTTACTTGGGTGTTTGGTTGTTCTGGCAGCAGAACAAGTTAATGATCACTAAAAATGAGTGATATCTCTCTATGACGACTCACACTCATATTGGAGGTGTTTAGCTATGCTTTTCCTGAAAGGTCACTTAGTCTCATTATTAGATAATCAATCACATAAGACTGGTTTCGGCATTACTCAGCGGGTTTCTTCATTCATACCATTAAAGTTCACTCTCTCACCGTCGGGAAATACATGTAGAGGGGTTTAGCAATTTTCATAGTGCAGTTTGCAACTAAGAATCTTCAGTGATGAAGGCTACAGTATCCCGGGAAATCCATTGTTATTGCAGCTTGTTTTTTGATGGTATCCTTTTTGTTGATCAATATCTATTTGTTGTAAAAGGATATTTTGTTTTAGCATCGAGAATTTGCTACATTTGAGAAAATTGGGATTTTTTAGAGTATCTATCTTGCGGGATTAAGATATCCCTTTTAGTGAAAAATGGTTTAAAAAACAAATCAAGGGATCTTTTGATGTTTGTTTTGAAATAACCATTTGGTTAAACTTTGTTTGAAAATACCAAATGTAGAGTTTTTGTTTTGTTTGGTATTTCTTTGGTGAATGATTTTGCTTTCTTGTTGATTCGTCTTTATCTTGTTTCGTCTTTGATGATTCGATTTGGATAGATCTTTGGTTTTCTTTAATAAGTGATGGTTGAAATCCTTTTCGTTTCGTCTTTTCTTGTTGATGGATCACGGGATCTCAAGACTTCATTTTTGGTTGGCTTATATCTAGGTAGGGATTGGTGGCATAAAAGACAGATTGTCTAATATGTCAGAAATGAATGTATCGTCCCTGGTCATTTTGATATCTAAGCAAAAATGAGACCGTGACAAGGTATAATCGGACATACCTTACAAGCAATAGCGACACACCTAAGCTCACAAGAAATGAATTCCACAATGATTCAGATTGACGAGGCACAAATTCTCACATGGGTTTTTGTTTTCATCTGAACCTCCTAACCTTATGTCCCTTGATTGTTTAAAATCGTCAATAATGAAATAAAATTGAAGGAAATAAAGTTATATACATTATGAAAAGTAGGAGATTTGAACCTTCACTCCAATTGAGAATCAATATGACTTAAAATCTTCATCGAGCATAAGCATCTGAAAATTAAGTCAAGAGACGATTAATCACAAGGTTCTATAAAAGCTTATTACGGCAAGTCTTTTATTATATTTTTGAAGATTCGTTTTTCTGAATGTTTTTGGAAATATTGGTTATTTCAATGTTTTTGGAATTTTTGAAAAGAAAAAAAATTTCAAATGTTTTTGAATTTTCTTTTTGAATGATAGTAAACACACTTTTGTACAAACAAAAAGTAAAAGTTTAAGGATGGATGTTATCTGGATTTAACATTCCTAGACGGCTTAGGAAGTATTGAAACTTTGTTTCATCGAGAGCCTTAGTGAAGACATCGGCAATTTGATCTTCGGAGTTGATGAAGTGTAGTTCGATATGACCCTTTTGAATGTTGTCTTTGATAAAGTGATATCGAATGTCGATGTGCTTTGTCATGGAATGGTGAACGGGATTGTGAGAAATGGCAATTGCACTGGTTTAGTCACAAAATATGGGAATTTTTGAGATTTTGAATCCATAGTCACGCAGTTGAGTTTGCATCCATATGACTTGTGAACAACAGCTGGTGGCAGCGACATATTCAACTTCTGATGTTGAAGTGGATACACAAGTCTATTTCTTTGAAGTCCAACTCACAAGTCTACCTCCTAGGAATTGACAGCTACCAGATGTACTCTTCCTATCTAGCTTGCATCCTCCGTAGTCTGAGTCGGTGAAGGCGTTCAGCTGAAAATCAGATTTAGTTGGATACCAAAGGCCATGTTTGGGAGTGCCTTTAAGGTATTTGAAGATGCGTTTCACAACAACTACATGGGATTCCATAGGATTTGCTTGGTATCTAGCACAGACACATGTAAAAAACATGATGTCAGGTCTGCTGGCAATGAGGTATAAGAGTGATCCGATCATTCCACGATATCTTTTCTGGTCAACTGGTTTGCCATTTAAGTCTGCATCAATTTTGTATCCAAAAGCCATTGGGGTTTTTGCGGTATTGGATTTTTCCATTGAAAAACGAGTGAGTAGGTTTTTGACATAATTCTCTTGGTTGATGAAAATGCCATCAGTTGACTGTTTAATTTGAAGTCCGAGAAAAGTAGTCATCTCCCCAATCATGCTAATTTCAAATTTGCTCTTCATTAAATCTGCAAACTTAATACTTAAAGATTCAATAGTAGAACCGAAAATAATGTCATCAACATATATTTGTACAATTAAAAGATGTTTATTAAAGATTTTACGAAAAAGGGTTGGATCGATTGAACCTCTTTTAAAACCTGATTCTTCGAGAAAGGTTGACAACGTGGCATACCAGGCTCGGGGTGCTTGTTTCAAGCCATAGACAGCTTTCTGCAATTTAAAGCTGTGATCGGGAAATTTGGGATCTTCGAAACGTAGTGGTTGTTGGATGTATACTTCACGATCTATCTCTCCGTGTAGGAATGCACATTTAACGTCCATTTGGAATACTTTGAAGTTCTTATGTGCAGCATATGCAAGAAAGATGCGAATTGCTTCAATTCTAGCAACTGGAGCATATGTTTCATCGTAGTCGATTCCTTCTTGTTGTGAATATCCTTTGACTACAAGACGTGCCTTGTTTCGACAAATGATTCCTTGATCGTCAGTCTTGTTTCTGTATACCCATCTTGAACCTATAACAGTAACATCGGGTGGAGTAGGAACAAGATTCCATATGTCGTTTCTTTCAAATTCTGCTAGCTCTTCTTGCATAGATTTTACCCAGTCTAGATCTTTTATAGCAGAATGTATGGTTTTGGGTTCAGTCGTGGATAAAAAGGCTCCAAATAAACATTCATTTGTGGGTGCGGCTCTAGTCTGAATGCCTAAGTTGGGATCTCCGATGATTTGGTCTATTGGATGATTTCTGGTCCACTTTATTAAGCAATTCTCTTCCGCTATAATAATTGGAGTTTCAGTATCCCATTGTTCTTCTCCAGGAGTTTCATCTTGGAATAGGTTTGAAGGTTCCCCTATAAATGATGCATCGGGTTGTTTTGGCTATTTGGGGATTGGGTGTTTAAAGGAGGATTTGGTGTTTGTTCCAAAGAGGAAGTATGTGTTGGTGGTTCCCCCTCGAATTGATTTGCATCATTTTGGTTTGTTTGTGGAATAACTTCACTGGGTGTTCCTTTAGGATCAATTAAAGTAGTTAGAAGTTCAGAATTGTAAGCAGTTTTTGGTTGTTCAAAAAGTAAATCAAGATCGATTTCAATGTCTATGTCAGGAGAAGTTCTTTGTTGAATTGGATTTTGAAAAATATTTTCAATCATTTATGAACCAAAATGTTCACGATCCAATTTCCTGACATAAAATTCATCGAAATGAACATCAATACTTTCTTCAATTACTCTGGTACGTTTGTTCAGTACTCTATAAGCAGCTGAAGAAAATGAGTAACCAAGGAAAATTCCTTCATCCGACCTTGATTCAAATTTTGAAAGGTGATCTTTATTGTTCTTTACGAAGCATCGACAACCAAAAATATGGAAAAACTTCATGTTTGGTTTTCGGTTGTTAATGACTTCATATGGTGTTTTATGAAGATGTTTATGGATTAAGGAACGATTTTGAGTGTAGCAAGCTGTGGCTATTGCTTCTGCCCAGAAGTATTGTGGCAGATCAACAAAGATAAGCATTGATCTTGCACCTTCACATAGTGTTCGGTTCCTTCTTTCGACAACACCGTTCTGTTGTGGAGTGTATAGGGCTGAGAAGTTATGTTCAATTCCTTTGTCTTTGAGAAATGAATCTAGAGTATTGTTTTTGAACTCCAAACCATTATCACTTCAGATTCTTCGAACAGGTCGTTTCAGCTTCAGCTTGATTTGTTTGATGAAGTTCATCATCTCTTAAGGTGCTTCTGATTTTAGTCTTAAGAAAAAGACCCAAGTAAAGCGCGAGAAACCATCAACGACAACAAGAATGTACTTCTTCCCTTGTATGGTTTGGGTTTTGGCAGGGCCACAAAGGTCTATGTGCAACAACTCTAGTGGTTCAGATACACTAGATTCTGAGATGCTTTTGTGAGTGGATTTGGAAAGTTTTCCTTTTTCACATGCGGCACAAAGAGTTTCGTTATCAAGCTTCAGAAGTGGTAGCCCTCGAACAAGATCATCGCCGATTAATTTGTTGATGTACCCAAAGTTTAGATGGGAAAGGCGACGGTGCCATAACCAACTAATATATGCTGGGGCTTTAGATAGCAGACATATATGGGTTTACCATAGATAAGATCCATGTCAAGTGGATACATATTTCCGGCACGGTCAGAATCAACTATAACATCTTTGGTTTTGGTGTCCATGATCAAGCTTCGTTGTTTGGTGAAAAGAACTTCAAGATTGTTATCACATAGTTAAGAAACACTGATGAGGTTGTGTTTCAGGTCATCGACGAAGGCAACTTTCTTTATGGTAAAATTACCATTTGTTATGTTTCCATAACCTTTGATTTTTGCTTTCATGTTGTTTCCGAAGGTAACATCTTGATTGGTTTGTATAGGTTTGAAGTCACGTAAGTAGTTCCGGTTTCCTGTCATATGCTTGGAGCAGCCACTATCAATATACCATGTATCATCATTGGGTTCTCCAGCATTAAGTACCTGTAATCAGATAGAAAGTTTAGGTACCCAAATCTGAATGGGTCCTGGTTTGTCAGTTGTTATTTTGGGTGCTTTGCTTGATGAATTTCTTTTATCATTTGACTTCACATTATTGTAATGGTTTGGTTTATGATGATGGAATGGTTGAGGTTTGATTTGATCTATCAATTTTACCCAAAATGTGATTTGTTTTTGAAAACCTGTGGGTTGATAAGATTTGTGATTTGGTGAAAGATATCCTAGATGTGAAGGTTTGTTTGAAAATTTTTCTTCATATCTGGGATGTGATGGGCGGTTTTGAAAAGCTTTTTGATGATGATGGTTTGAAACTTTATGATGTAACGGTTTTTGAAAGTTCCTTGAATGATTAAAAGTGATATCTTGAAAGCGGTTTTCAAAAGGTTTTTGAAAAGGTTTTGGTTTTTGTTTGGAAACCTGTTTATGAGGTATGACGTAGGGTTTAACTGGTTTCTTTGGATGGTTTTCAAAAATGTTTGGCATGATAAGTGGGGTTTTGGTGACTTGAATGGATTTTTTGCTTGTTTGTTGTTTCTTGGAGTATTTTTGTCCCAGACTAGTTTTTCCAACAATTGATGAAGTCATTGTAGGAAAAACAGTTGGTATAGAAGTACTACCATCCTCATAAGAGGAATTTTCTCCATTCAAAAAGTTTTTGAGTTTAGTGGTTCCATCGGTATGTTTGATTTGGTGAGTTAAAGAACTTGCAGAGTTTGTTTCAGAATTTACAACTCTTTTGAAAGACTTTTTGGAAACACTAAAAGCAGTATCATCTGGACTACAGTTGATAATTGTTTCATCATCTGAATCTTCCACATTAACAGATGTAAAAAGATTTTGTAGAGTAGATGCAGAGTTTTCACAATGCGTCATGTTTTCCTCTTTTGCTTTTTTAATTTCAAAGGATTCTCTTCCATTTCCTGGTCTATAATTAGTATCAATTTTGTCAGTTCCTAAGGTGTTTGCCTTTGTGAAAATATCATCACTTAGTTTTCTAGCAACTTTGATAGAATCCATATTCCATATCAGTCTTTTATTCTCGGTTTTAAGAGAATTGATTTGTTTTAAAGAATCAGTCAGTTTTTCATTTAGAATATTGTATTTATCAGTTGATTCTTGAAAGTCTTGTTTCAACTGAAGGATTTCCATTTCTAAAACATCTTTTGTTTCAGAAGAAATGATTGACTGATTTTTTAGTTCCAAATCCCTTTTTTGAATTAGGGACTGATTTAATTGTTCCAAGACGTGATTATAATCTTCTGATTTTCTTTCAACGTCTCTTTCCAATTTGCTTTTAGTTCTTGTTGATTCTCCAAATTTGAGTTGCAAGGTTTGTAACTCAGATTTGCAAATATCATAATTGACCATTGTGTCATGATATGTTTTGAGATTAGTTTCCAGACTAGTCTCAATTTTGGTTATTTGGGAGTCAAAAATTGTTTTGGAAAAACCAAGTTCAGAGATCATAGACCATACCTGTTCTATGACGTTTGGAGCTCTTGAAGGTATTTCAACACCAGCTACGAAGCAGAAGTTTGATTGTGCTTGTTCATTATCAGCTTCGTCATCAGATGTTGGCCAGTATTCTACGCTTGGTTCATGGATTGCCATCAATGCTTTTTTCTTTTCTTGGTTTTCCAATTTCTTCAATTCATCGGCTCTTTGAGCATAGTATGCTGAGTCTTTGATTTTGGTTTTGTTTTTGGCTCGACATTCTCTGGCATAGTGATTTGTTCCTTTGCAGTTGTGACAAATGATCACATCTTCATCACTGTCATCCTTTGGACTCTTAATCGGAAGTCTTTCAAGTGCTTGAGTTTGGGCTTGTTGGGAAGGTTGAGAATGGTTTAGTTGGAATCCAAAATTTTGGTTGTTTTGAAAACCATTGTTTTGATTGTTGTAACCTTGATTTTGGAAATCTCTGTTTTGATTTTGAAAACTGTTGTTTGGATTGTGATTATGACCTGAGTTGGTATCGTTTTGAAATCCCTGGTTTTGAAAACCTTGGTTTGAGTTATTTTGGAAAGAAGGTCTTTGAGAATTTTGTCCAAAGTAAGGTCTAGGTTGAAAACCTGAGTTGTTTTGTCCAAAAGATGGTCTTGGTTGAAAACTTGAGTTATTTTGTCCAAAAGATGGTCTTGGTTGAAAATTTGGTCTAAAATTTGATTGACCATGATTTGGGATAAATCTCTGGAGATTTGTGTTTGCAACCAAAGCACACAGTTGTTGATAATCTACTTCATCATTCGAATCAGACTGGAAGGTTTGGTTTTGAAAAGATGTAGTCTGATTAAAATGATTAAAGTTTTGATCGATGAAAGGTGTTTGGTTTTGTGAAGTTGTGGACACAAGAGCAAGTGGTCCTCCAAAAGCTGCAGTGGTTGGTGGGTCAATCGAGGATTCATACGATTGAAGTTCTCCATACAAATTGTACAAAGATTCGGTATGAATAGCTGGATTTCCTTGAATAATGAGTTTAACCATTTTCTAGCTTTCGAAAAGATTGTTTAAAAACTTGAGATTTATCTCGTGTTGTGTCTATTGCTTCTGCCCAGAAGTATTATGGCAGATCAGTGAAGATAAGCATTGATCTTGCAGCTTCACATAGAGTTCGGTTCCTTCTTTTGACAACACCGTTCTGTTGTGGAGTGGATGGGGCTGAGAAGTTATGTTCAATTCCTTTGTCTTTGAGAAATGAATCTAGAGTATTGTTTTTGAACTCTAAACCATTATCACTTCGGATTCTTCGAACAGGTCGTTTCAGCTTCAGCTCGATTTGTTTGATGAAGTTGATCATCTCTTCAGGTGCTTCTGATTTTAGTCTTAAGAAAAAGACCCAAGTAAAGCGCGAGAAACCATCAACGACAACAAGAATTTACTTCTTCCCTTGTATGGTTTGGGTTTTGGCAGGGCCACAAAGGTCTATGTGCAACAACTCTAGTGGTTCGGATACACTAGATTCTGAGATGCTTTTGTGAGTGGATTTGGAAAGTTTTCCTTTTTCACATGCGGCACAAAGAGTTTCGTTATCAAGCTTCAGAAGTGGTAGCCCTTGAACAAGATCATCGCCGATTAATTTGTTGATGTACCCAAAGTTTAGATGGGAAAGGCGACAGTGCCATAACCAACTAATATCTGCTGGGGCTTTAGATAGCAGACATATATCGGGTTTACCATAGATAAGATCCATGTCAAGTGGATACATATTTCCGGCACGGTCAGAATCAACTATAACATCTTTGGTTTTGGTGTCCATGATCAAGCTTCGTTGTTTGGTGAAAAGAACTTCAAGATTGTTATCACATAGTTGAGAAACACTGATGAGGTTGTGTTTCAGGTCATCGATGAAGGCAACTTTCTTTATGGTAAAATTACCATTTGTTATGTTTCCATAACCATTGATTTTTGATTTCATTTTGTTTCCGAAGGTAACATCTTGATTGGTTTGTATAGGTTTGAAGTCACGTAAGTAGTTCCGGTTTCCTGTCATATGCTTGGAGCAGCCACTATCAATATACCATGTATCATCATTGGGTTCTCCAGCATTAAGTACCTGCAATCAGATAGAAAGTTTAGGTACCCAAATCTGAATGGGTCCTGGTTCGTCAGTTGTTATTTTGGGTGCTTTGCTTGATGAATTTCTTTTATCATTTGACTTCACATTATTGTAATGGTTTGGTTTATGATGATGGAATGGTTGAGGTTTGATTTGATCTATCAATTTTACCCAAAATGTGATTTGCTTATGAAAACCTGTGGGTTGATAAGATTCGTGATTTGGTGAAAGATATCCTAGATGTGAAGGTTTGTTTGAAAATTTTTCTTCATATCTGGGATGTGATGGGCGGTTTTGAAAAGCTTTTTGATGATAATGGTTTGAAACTTTCTGATGTAATGGTTTTTGAAAGTTCCTTGAATGATTAAAAGTGACATCTTGAAAGCGGTTTTCAAAAGGTTTTTGAAAAGGTTTTGGTTTTTGTTTGGAAACCTGTTTATGAGGCATGACGTAGGGTTTAATGGTTTCTTTGGTTGGTTTTCAAAAATGTTTGGGGTGATAAGTGGGGTTTTGGTGACTTGAATGGATTTTTTGCTTGTTTGTTGTTTCTTGGAGTATTTTTGTCCCATACTAGTTTTTCCAACAATTGATGAAGTCATTGTAGGAAAAACAGTTGGTATAGAAGTACTACCATTCTCATAAGAGGAATTTTCTCCATTCAAAAAGTTTTTGAGTTTAGTGGTTCCATCGGTATGTTTGATTTGGTGAGTTAAAGAACTTGCAGAGTTTGTTTCAGAATTTACAACTCTTTTGAAAGACTTTTTGGAAACACTGAAAGCAGTATCATCTGGACTACAGTTGATAACTGTTTCGTCATCTGAATCTTCCTCATTAACAGATGTGAAAAGATCTGGTAGAGTAGATTCAGAGTTTTCACAATTCGTCATGTTTTCCTCTTTTGCTTGTTTAATTTCAAAGGATTCTCTTCCAATTCCTGGTCTATAATTCGTATCAATTTTGTCAGTTCCTAAGGTGTTTGCCTTTGTGAAAATATCATCACTTAGTTTTCTAGCAACTTTGATAGAATCCATATTCCATATCAGTCTTTTATTCTAGGTTTTAAGAGAATCGATTTGTTTTAAAGAATCAGTCAGTTTTTCATTTAGAATATTGTATTTATCAGTTGATTCTTGAAAGTCTTGTTTCAACTGAAGGATTTCCATTTCTAAAACATCTTTTGTTTCAGAAGAAATGATTGACTGATTTTTTAGTTCCAAATCCCTTTTTTGAATTAGGGACTGATTTAATTGTTCCAAGACGTGATTATAATCTTCTGATTTTCTTTCAACGTCTCTTTCCAATTTGCTTTTAGTTCTTGTTGATTCTCCAAATTTGAGTTGCAAGGTTTGTAACTCAGATTTGCAAATATCATAATTGACCATTGTGTCATGATATGTTTTGAGATCAGTTTCCAGACTAGTCTCAATTTTGGTTATTTGGGACTCAAAAATTGTTTTGGAAAAACCAAGTTCAGAGATCATAGACCATACCTGTTCTATGACGTTTGGAGCTCTTGAAGGTATTTCAACACCAGCTACGAAGCAGAAGTTTGATTGTGCTTGTTCATTATCAGCTTCGTCATCAGATGTTGGCCAGTATTCTACGCTTGGTTCATGGATTGCCATCAATGCTTTTTTTCTTTTCTTGGTTTTCCAATTTCTTCAATTCATCGGCTCTTTGAGCATAGTATGCTGAGTCTTTGATTTTGGTTTTGTTTTTGGCTCGACATTCTCTGGCATAGTGATTTGTTCCTTTGCAGTTGTGACAAATGATCACATCTTCATCACTGTCATCCGTTTGACTCTTAATCGGATGTCTTTCAGGTGCTTGAGATTGGGCTTGTTGGGAAGGTTGAGAATGGTTTTGTTGGAATCCAAAATTTTGGTTGTTTTGAAAACCATTGTTTTGATTGTTGTAACCTTGATTTCGGAAACCTCTGTTTTGATTTTGAAAACTGTTGTTTGGATTCTGATTATGACCTGAGTTGGGATCGTTTTGAAATCCCTGGTTTTGAAAACCTTGGTTTGAGTTATTTTGGAAAGAAGGTCTTTGAGAATTTTGTCCAAAGTAAGGTCTAGGTTGAAAACCTGAGTTGTTTTGTCCAAAAGATGGTCTTGGTTGAAAACTTGAGTTATTTTGTCCAAAAGATGGTCTTGGTTGAAAATTAGGTCTAAAATTTGATTGACCATGATTTGGGATGAATCTCTGGAGATTTGTGTTTGCAACCAAAGCACACAGTTATTGATAATCTACTTCATCATTCGAATCAGACTGGAAGGTTTGGTTTTGAAAAGATGTAGTCTGATTAAAATGATTAATGTTTTGATCAATGAAAGGTGTTTGGTTTTGTGAAGTTGTGGACACAAGACCAAGTGGTCTTCCAAAAGCTGCAGTGGTTGGTGGGTCAATCGAGGATTCATACGATTGAGGTTCTCCATACAAATTGTACAAAGATTCGGTATGAATAGCTGGATTTCCCTGAATAATGAGTTTAACCATTTTCCAGTTTTCAAAAAGATTGTTTAAAAACTTGAGATTTATCTCGTGTTGTGTCTATTGCTTCTGCCCAGAAGTATTATGGCAGATCAGTGAAGATAAGCATTGATCTTGCAGCTTCACATAGAGTTCGGTTCCTTCTTTTGACAACACCGTTCTGTTGTGGAGTGGATGGGGCTGAGAAGTTATGTTCAATTCCTTTGTCTTTGAGAAATGAATCTAGAGTATTGTTTTTGAACTCTAAACCATTATCACTTCGGATTCTTCGAACAGGTCGTTTCAGCTTCAGCTCGATTTGTTTGATGAAGTTGATCATCTCTTCAGGTGCTTCTGATTTTAGTCTTAAGAAAAAGACCCAAGTAAAGCGCGAGAAACCATCAACGACAACAAGAATTTACTTCTTCCCTTGTATGGTTTGGGTTTTGGCAGGGCCACAAAGGTCTATGTGCAACAACTCTAGTGGTTCGGATACACTAGATTCTGAGATGCTTTTGTGAGTGGATTTGGAAAGTTTTCCTTTTTCACATGCGGCACAAAGAGTTTCGTTATCAAGCTTCAGAAGTGGTAGCCCTTGAACAAGATCATCGCCGATTAATTTGTTGATGTACCCAAAGTTTAGATGGGAAAGGCGACGGTGCCATAACCAACTAATATCTGTTGGGGCTTTAGATAGCAGACATATATCGGGTTTACCATAGATAAGATCCATGTCAAGTGGATACATATTTCCGGCACGGTCAGAATCAACTATAACATCTTTGGTTTTGGTGTCCATGATCAAGCTTCGTTGTTTGGTGAAAAGAACTTCAAGATTGTTATCACATAGTTGAGAAACACTGATGAGGTTGTGTTTCAGGTCATCGATGAAGGCAACTTTCTTTATGGTAAAATTACCATTTGTTATGTTTCCATAACCATTGATTTTTGCTTTCATGTTGTTTCCGAAGGTAACATCTTGATTGGTTTGTATAGGTTTGAAGTCACGTAAGTAGTTCCGGTTTCCTGTCATATGCTTGGAGCAGCCACTATCAATATACCATGTATCATCATTGGGTTCTCCAGCATTAAGTACCTGCAATCAGATAGAAAGTTTAGGTACCCAAATCTGAATGGGTCCTGGTTCGTCAGTTGTTATTTTGGGTGCTTTGCTTGATGAATTTCTTTTATCATTTGACTTCACATTATTGTAATGGTTTGGTTTATGATGATGGAATGGTTGAGGTTTGATTTGATCTATCAATTTTACCCAAAATGTGATTTGCTTATGAAAACCTGTGGGTTGATAAGATTCGTGATTTGGTGAAAGATATCCTAGATGTGAAGGTTTGTTTGAAAATTTTTCTTCATATCTGGGATGTGATGGGCGGTTTTGAAAAGCTTTTTGATGATAATGGTTTGAAACTTTCTGATGTAATGGTTTTTGAAAGTTCCTTGAATGATTAAAAGTGACATCTTGAAAGCGGTTTTCAAAAGGTTTTTGAAAAGGTTTTGGTTTTTGTTTGGAAACCTGTTTATGAGGCATGACGTAGGGTTTAATGGTTTCTTTGGTTGGTTTTCAAAAATGTTTGGGGTGATAAGTGGGGTTTTGGTGACTTGAATGGATTTTTTGCTTGTTTGTTGTTTCTTGGAGTATTTTTGTCCCATACTAGTTTTTCCAACAATTGATGAAGTCATTGTAGGAAAAACAGTTGGTATAGAAGTACTACCATTCTCATAAGAGGAATTTTCTCCATTCAAAAAGTTTTTGAGTTTAGTGGTTCCATCGGTATGTTTGATTTGGTGAGTTAAAGAACTTGCAGAGTTTGTTTCAGAATTTACAACTCTTTTGAAAGACTTTTTGGAAACACTGAAAGCAGTATCATCTGGACTACAGTTGATAACTGTTTCGTCATCTGAATCTTCCTCATTAACAGATGTGAAAAGATCTGGTAGAGTAGATTCAGAGTTTTCACAATTCGTCATGTTTTCCTCTTTTGCTTGTTTAATTTCAAAGGATTCTCTTCCAATTCCTGGTCTATAATTCGTATCAATTTTGTCAGTTCCTAAGGTGTTTGCCTTTGTGAAAATATCATCACTTAGTTTTCTAGCAACTTTGATAGAATCCATATTCCATATCAGTCTTTTATTCTAGGTTTTAAGAGAATCGATTTGTTTTAAAGAATCAGTCAGTTTTTCATTTAGAATATTGTATTTATCAGTTGATTCTTGAAAGTCTTGTTTCAACTGAAGGATTTCCATTTCTAAAACATCTTTTGTTTCAGAAGAAATGATTGACTGATTTTTTAGTTCCAAATCCCTTTTTTGAATTAGGGACTGATTTAATTGTTCCAAGACGTGATTATAATCTTCTGATTTTCTTTCAACGTCTCTTTCCAATTTGCTTTTAGTTCTTGTTGATTCTCCAAATTTGAGTTGCAAGGTTTGTAACTCAGATTTGCAAATATCATAATTGACCATTGTGTCATGATATGTTTTGAGATCAGTTTCCAGACTAGTCTCAATTTTGGTTATTTGGGACTCAAAAATTGTTTTGGAAAAACCAAGTTCAGAGATCATAGACCATACCTGTTCTATGACGTTTGGAGCTCTTGAAGGTATTTCAACACCAGCTACGAAGCAGAAGTTTGATTGTGCTTGTTCATTATCAGCTTCGTCATCAGATGTTGGCCAGTATTCTACGCTTGGTTCATGGATTGCCATCAATGCTTTTTTCTTTTCTTGGTTTTCCAATTTCTTCAATTCATCGGCTCTTTGAGCATAGTATGCTGAGTCTTTGATTTTGGTTTTGTTTTTGGCTCGACATTCTCTGGCATAGTGATTTGTTCCTTTGCAGTTGTGACAAATGATCACATCTTCATCACTGTCATCCGTTTGACTCTTAATCGGATGTCTTTCAGGTGCTTGAGTTTGGGCTTGTTGGGAAGGTTGAGAATGGTTTTGTTGGAATCCAAAATTTTGGTTGTTTTGAAAACCATTGTTTTGATTGTTGTAACCTTGATTTCGGAAACCTTTGTTTTGATTTTGAAAACTGTTGTTTGGATTCTGATTATGACCTGAGTTGGGATCGTTTTGAAATCCCTGGTTTTGAAAACCTTGGTTTGAGTTATTTTGGAAAGAAGGTCTTTGAGAATTTTGTCCAAAGTAAGGTCTAGGTTGAAAACCTGAGTTGTTTTGTCCAAAAGATGGTCTTGGTTGAAAACTTGAGTTATTTTGTCCAAAAGATGGTCTTGGTTGAAAATTTGGTCTAAAATTTGATTGACCATGATTTGGGATAAATCTCTGGAGATTTGTGTTTGCAACCAAAGCACACAGTTGTTGATAATCTACTTCATCATTCGAATCAGACTGGAAGGTTTGGTTTTGAAAAGATGTAGTATGATTAAAATGATTAAAGTTTTGATCAATGAAAGGTGTTTGGTTTTGTGAAGTTGTGGACACAAGAGCAAGTGGTCCTCCAAAAGCTGCAGTGGTTGGTGGGTCAATCGAGGATTCATACGATTGAAGTTCTCCATACAAATTGTACAAAGATTCGGTATGAATAGCTGGATTTCCTTGAATAATGAGTTTAACCATTTTCTAGCTTTCGAAAAGATTGTTTAAAAACTTGAGATTTATCTCGTGTTGTGTCTATTGCTTCTGCCCAGAAGTATTATGGCAGATCAGTGAAGATAAGCATTGATCTTGCAGCTTCACATAGAGTTCGGTTCCTTCTTTTGACAACACCGTTCTGTTGTGGAGTGGATGGGGCTGAGAAGTTATGTTCAAATCCTTTGTCTTTGAGAAATGAATCTAGAGTATTGTTTTTGAACTCTAAACCATTATCACTTCGGATTCTTCGAACAGGTCGTTTCAGCTTCAGCTCGATTTGTTTGATGAAGTTGATCATCTCTTCAGGTGCTTCTGATTTTAGTCTTAAGAAAAAGACCCAAGTAAAGCGCGAGAAACCATCAACGACAACAAGAATTTACTTCTTCCCTTGTATGGTTTGGGTTTTGGCAGGGCCACAAAGGTCTATGTGCAACAACTCTAGTGGTTCGGATACACTAGATTCTGAGATGCTTTTGTGAGTGGATTTGGAAAGTTTTCCTTTTTCACATGCGGCACAAAGAGTTTCGTTATCAAGCTTCAGAAGTGGTAGCCCTTGAACAAGATCATCGCCGATTAATTTGTTGATGTACCCAAAGTTTAGATGGGAAAGGCGACGGTGCCATAACCAACTAATATCTGCTGGGGATTTAGATAGCAGACATATATCGGGTTTACCATAGATAAGATCCATGTCAAGTGGATACATATTTCCGGCACGGTCAGAATCAACTATAACATCTTTGGTTTTGGTGTCCATGATCAAGCTTCGTTGTTTGGTGAAAAGAACTTCAAGATTGTTATCACATAGTTGAGAAACACTGATGAGGTTGTGTTTCCGGTCATCGATGAAGGCAACTTTCTTTATGGTAAAATTACCATTTGTTATGTTTCCATAACCATTGATTTTTGCTTTCATGTTGTTTCCGAAGGTAACATCTTGATTGGTTTGTATAGGTTTGAAGTCACGTAAGTAGTTCCGGTTTCCTGTCATATGCTTGGAGCAGCCACTATCAATATACCATGTATCATCATTGGGTTCTCCAGCATTAAGTACATGCAATCAGATAGAAAGTTTAGGTACCCAAATCTGAATGGGTCCTGGTTCGTCAGTTGTTATTTTGGGTGCTTTGCTTGATGAATTTCTTTTATCATTTGACTTCACATTATTGTAATGGTTTGGTTTATGATGATGGAATGGTTGAGGTTTGATTTGATCTATCAATTTTACCCAAAATGTGATTTGCTTATGAAAACCTGTGGGTTGATAAGATTCGTGATTTGGTGAAAGATATCCTAGATGTGAAGGTTTGTTTGAAAATTTTTCTTCATATCTGGGATGTGATGGGCGGTTTTGAAAAGCTTTTTGATGATAATGGTTTGAAACTTTCTGATGTAATGGTTTTTGAAAGTTCCTTGAATGATTAAAAGTGACATCTTGAAAGCGGTTTTCAAAAGGTTTTTGAAAAGGTTTTGGTTTTTGTTTGGAAACCTGTTTATGAGGCATGACGTAGGGTTTAATGGTTTCTTTGGTTGGTTTTCAAAAATGTTTGGGGTGATAAGTGGGGTTTTGGTGACTTGAATGGATTTTTTGCTTGTTTGTTGTTTCTTGGAGTATTTTTGTCCCATACTAGTTTTTCCAACAATTGATGAAGTCATTGTAGGAAAAACAGTTGGTATAGAAGTACTACCATTCTCATAAGAGGAATTTTCTCCATTCAAAAAGTTTTTGAGTTTAGTGGTTCCATCGGTATGTTTGATTTGGTGAGTTAAAGAACTTGCAGAGTTTGTTTCAGAATTTACAACTCTTTTGAAAGACTTTTTGGAAACACTGAAAGCAGTATCATCTGGACTACAGTTGATAACTGTTTCGTCATCTGAATCTTCCTCATTAACAGATGTGAAAAGATCTGGTAGAGTAGATTCAGAGTTTTCACAATTCGTCATGTTTTCCTCTTTTGCTTGTTTAATTTCAAAGGATTCTCTTCCAATTCCTGGTCTATAATTCGTATCAATTTTGTCAGTTCCTAAGGTGTTTGCCTTTGTGAAAATATCATCACTTAGTTTTCTAGCAACTTTGATAGAATCCATATTCCATATCAGTCTTTTATTCTAGGTTTTAAGAGAATCGATTTGTTTTAAAGAATCAGTCAGTTTTTCATTTAGAATATTGTATTTATCAGTTGATTCTTGAAAGTCTTGTTTCAACTGAAGGATTTCCATTTCTAAAACATCTTTTGTTTCAGAAGAAATGATTGACTGATTTTTTAGTTCCAAATCCCTTTTTTGAATTAGGGACTGATTTAATTGTTCCAAGACGTGATTATAATCTTCTGATTTTCTTTCAACGTCTCTTTCCAATTTGCTTTTAGTTCTTGTTGATTCTCCAAATTTGAGTTGCAAGGTTTGTAACTCAGATTTGCAAATATCATAATTGACCATTGTGTCATGATATGTTTTGAGATCAGTTTCCAGACTAGTCTCAATTTTGGTTATTTGGGACTCAAAAATTGTTTTGGAAAAACCAAGTTCAGAGATCATAGACCATACCTGTTCTATGACGTTTGGAGCTCTTGAAGGTATTTCAACACCAGCTACGAAGCAGAAGTTTGATTGTGCTTGTTCATTATCAGCTTCGTCATCAGATGTTGGCCAGTATTCTACGCTTGGTTCATGGATTGCCATCAATGCTTTTTTCTTTTCTTGGTTTTCCAATTTCTTCAATTCATCGGCTCTTTGAGCATAGTATGCTGAGTCTTTGATTTTGGTTTTGTTTTTGGCTCGACATTCTCTGGCATAGTGATTTGTTCCTTTGCAGTTGTGACAAATGATCACATCTTCATCACTGTCATCCGTTTGACTCTTAATCGGATGTCTTTCAGGTGCTTGAGTTTGGGCTTGTTGGGAAGGTTGAGAATGGTTTTGTTGGAATCCAAAATTTTGGTTGTTTTGAAAACCATTGTTTTGATTGTTGTAACCTTGATTTCGGAAACCTTTGTTTTGATTTTGAAAACTGTTGTTTGGATTCTGATTATGACCTGAGTTGGGATCGTTTTGAAATCCCTGGTTTTGAAAACCTTGGTTTGAGTTATTTTGGAAAGAAGGTCTTTGAGAATTTTGTCCAAAGTAAGGTCTAGGTTGAAAACCTGAGTTGTTTTGTCCAAAAGATGGTCTTGGTTGAAAACTTGAGTTATTTTGTCCAAAAGATGGTCTTGGTTGAAAATTTGGTCTAAAATTTGATTGACCATGATTTGGGATAAATCTCTGGAGATTTGTGTTTGCAACCAAAGCACACAGTTGTTGATAATCTACTTCATCATTCGAATCAGACTGGAAGGTTTGGTTTTGAAAAGATGTAGTATGATTAAAATGATTAAAGTTTTGATCAATGAAAGGTGTTTGGTTTTGTGAAGTTGTGGACACAAGAGCAAGTGGTCCTCCAAAAGCTGCAGTGGTTGGTGGGTCAATCGAGGATTCATACGATTGAAGTTCTCCATACAAATTGTACAAAGATTCGGTATGAATAGCTGGATTTCCTTGAATAATGAGTTTAACCATTTTCTAGCTTTCGAAAAGATTGTTTAAAAACTTGAGATTTATCTCGTGTTGTGTCTATTGCTTCTGCCCAGAAGTATTATGGCAGATCAGTGAAGATAAGCATTGATCTTGCAGCTTCACATAGAGTTCGGTTCCTTCTTTTGACAACACCGTTCTGTTGTGGAGTGGATGGGGCTGAGAAGTTATGTTCAAATCCTTTGTCTTTGAGAAATGAATCTAGAGTATTGTTTTTGAACTCTAAACCATTATCACTTCGGATTCTTCGAACAGGTCGTTTCAGCTTCAGCTCGATTTGTTTGATGAAGTTGATCATCTCTTCAGGTGCTTCTGATTTTAGTCTTAAGAAAAAGACCCAAGTAAAGCGCGAGAAACCATCAACGACAACAAGAATTTACTTCTTCCCTTGTATGGTTTGGGTTTTGGCAGGGCCACAAAGGTCTATGTGCAACAACTCTAGTGGTTCGGATACACTAGATTCTGAGATGCTTTTGTGAGTGGATTTGGAAAGTTTTCCTTTTTCACATGCGGCACAAAGAGTTTCGTTATCAAGCTTCAGAAGTGGTAGCCCTTGAACAAGATCATCGCCGATTAATTTGTTGATGTACCCAAAGTTTAGATGGGAAAGGCGACGGTGCCATAACCAACTAATATCTGCTGGGGCTTTAGATAGCAGACATATATCGGGTTTACCATAGATAAGATCCATGTCAAGTGGATACATATTTCCGGCACGGTCAGAATCAACTATAACATCTTTGGTTTTGGTGTCCATGATCAAGCTTCGTTGTTTGGTGAAAAGAACTTCAAGATTGTTATCACATAGTTGAGAAACACTGATGAGGTTGTGTTTCAGGTCATCGATGAAGGCAACTTTCTTTATGGTAAAATTACCATTTGTTATGTTTCCATAACCATTGATTTTTGCTTTCATGTTGTTTCCGAAGGTAACATCTTGATTGGTTTGTATAGGTTTGAAGTCACGTAAGTAGTTCCGGTTTCCTGTCATATGCTTGGAGCAGCCACTATCAATATACCATGTATCATCATTGGGTTCTCCAGCATTAAGTACATGCAATCAGATAGAAAGTTTAGGTACCCAAATCTGAATGGGTCCTGGTTCGTCAGTTGTTATTTTGGGTGCTTTGCTTGATGAATTTCTTTTATCATTTGACTTCACATTATTGTAATGGTTTGGTTTATGATGATGGAATGGTTGAGGTTTGATTTGATCTATCAATTTTACCCAAAATGTGATTTGCTTATGAAAACCTGTGGGTTGATAAGATTCGTGATTTGGTGAAAGATATCCTAGATGTGAAGGTTTGTTTGAAAATTTTTCTTCATATCTGGGATGTGATGGGCGGTTTTGAAAAGCTTTTTGATGATAATGGTTTGAAACTTTCTGATGTAATGGTTTTTGAAAGTTCCTTGAATGATTAAAAGTGACATCTTGAAAGCGGTTTTCAAAAGGTTTTTGAAAAGGTTTTGGTTTTTGTTTGGAAACCTGTTTATGAGGCATGACGTAGGGTTTAATGGTTTCTTTGGTTGGTTTTCAAAAATGTTTGGGGTGATAAGTGGGGTTTTGGTGACTTGAATGGATTTTTTGCTTGTTTGTTGTTTCTTGGAGTATTTTTGTCCCATACTAGTTTTTCCAACAATTGATGAAGTCATTGTAGGAAAAACAGCTGGTATAGAAGTACTACCATTCTCATAAGAGGAATTTTCTCCATTCAAAAAGTTTTTGAGTTTAGTGGTTCCATCGGTATGTTTGATTTGGTGAGTTAAAGAACTTGCAGAGTTTGTTTCAGAATTTACAACTCTTTTGAAAGACTTTTTGGAAACACTGAAAGCAGTATCATCTGGACTACAGTTGATAACTGTTTCGTCATCTGAATCTTCCTCATTAACAGATGTGAAAAGATCTGGTAGAGTAGATTCAGAGTTTTCACAATTCGTCATGTTTTCCTCTTTTGCTTGTTTAATTTCAAAGGATTCTCTTCCAATTCCTGGTCTATAATTCGTATCAATTTTGTCAGTTCCTAAGGTGTTTGCCTTTGTGAAAATATCATCACTTAGTTTTCTAGCAACTTTGATAGAATCCATATTCCATATCAGTCTTTTATTCTAGGTTTTAAGAGAATCGATTTGTTTTAAAGAATCAGTCAGTTTTTCATTTAGAATATTGTATTTATCAGTTGATTCTTGAAAGTCTTGTTTCAACTGAAGGATTTCCATTTCTAAAACATCTTTTGTTTCAGAAGAAATCATTGACTGATTTTTTAGTTCCAAATCCCTTTTTTGAATTAGGGACTGATTTAATTGTTCCAAGACGTGATTATAATCTTCTGATTTTCTTTCAACGTCTCTTTCCAATTTGCTTTTAGTTCTTGTTGATTCTCCAAATTTGAGTTGCAAGGTTTGTAACTCAGATTTGCAAATATCATAATTGACCATTGTGTCATGATATGTTTTGAGATCAGTTTCCAGACTAGTCTTAATTTTGGTTATTTGGGACTCAAAAATTGTTTTGGAAAAACCAAGTTCAGAGATCATAGACCATACCTGTTCTATGACGTTTGGAGCTCTTGAAGGTATTTCAACACCAGCTACGAAGCAGAAGTTTGATTGTGCTTGTTCATTATCAGCTTCGTCATCAGATGTTGGCCAGTATTCTACGCTTGGTTCATGGATTGCCATCAATGCTTTTTTCTTTTCTTGGTTTTCCAATTTCTTCAATTCATCGGCTCTTTGAGCATAGTATGCTGAGTCTTTGATTTTGGTTTTGTTTTTGGCTCGACATTCTCTGGCATAGTGATTTGTTCCTTTGCAGTTGTGACAAATGATCACATCTTCATCACTGTCATCCGTTTGACTCTTAATCGGATGTCTTTCAGGTGCTTGAGTTTGGGCTTGTTGGGAAGGTTGAGAATGGTTTTGTTGGAATCCAAAATTTTGGTTGTTTTGAAAACCATTGTTTTGATTGTTGTAACCTTGATTTCGGAAACCTTTGTTTTGATTTTGAAAACTGTTGTTTGGATTCTGATTATGACCTGAGTTGGGATCGTTTTGAAATCCCTGGTTTTGAAAACCTTGGTTTGAGTTATTTTGGAAAGAAGGTCTTTGAGAATTTTGTCCAAAGTAAGGTCTAGGTTGAAAACCTGAGTTGTTTTGTCCAAAAGATGGTCTTGGTTGAAAACTTGAGTTATTTTGTCCAAAAGATGGTCTTGGTTGAAAATTTGGTCTAAAATTTGATTGACCATGATTTGGGATAAATCTCTGGAGATTTGTGTTTGCAACCAAAGCACACAGTTGTTGATAATCTACTTCATCATTCGAATCAGACTGGAAGGTTTGGTTTTGAAAAGATGTAGTATGATTAAAATGATTAAAGTTTTGATCAATGAAAGGTGTTTGGTTTTGTGAAGTTGTGGACACAAGAGCAAGTGGTCCTCCAAAAGCTGCAGTGGTTGGTGGGTCAATCGAGGATTCATACGATTGAAGTTCTCCATACAAATTGTACAAAGATTCGGTATGAATAGCTGGATTTCCTTGAATAATGAGTTTAACCATTTTCTAGCTTTCGAAAAGATTGTTTAAAAACTTGAGATTTATCTCGTGTTGTGTCTATTGCTTCTGCCCAGAAGTATTATGGCAGATCAGTGAAGATAAGCATTGATCTTGCAGCTTCACATAGAGTTCGGTTCCTTCTTTTGACAACACCGTTCTGTTGTGGAGTGGATGGGGCTGAGAAGTTATGTTCAAATCCTTTGTCTTTGAGAAATGAATCTAGAGTATTGTTTTTGAACTCTAAACCATTATCACTTCGGATTCTTCGAACAGGTCGTTTCAGCTTCAGCTCGATTTGTTTGATGAAGTTGATCATCTCTTCAGGTGCTTCTGATTTTAGTCTTAAGAAAAAGACCCAAGTAAAGCGCGAGAAACCATCAACGACAACAAGAATTTACTTCTTCCCTTGTATGGTTTGGGTTTTGGCAGGGCCACAAAGGTCTATGTGCAACAACTCTAGTGGTTCGGATACACTAGATTCTGAGATGCTTTTGTGAGTGGATTTGGAAAGTTTTCCTTTTTCACATGCGGCACAAAGAGTTTCGTTATCAAGCTTCAGAAGTGGTAGCCCTTGAACAAGATCATCGCCGATTAATTTGTTGATGTACCCAAAGTTTAGATGGGAAAGGCGACGGTGCCATAACCAACTAATATCTGCTGGGGCTTTAGATAGCAGACATATATCGGGTTTACCATAGATAAGATCCATGTCAAGTGGATACATATTTCCGGCACGGTCAGAATCAACTATAACATCTTTGGTTTTGGTGTCCATGATCAAGCTTCGTTGTTTGGTGAAAAGAACTTCAAGATTGTTATCACATAGTTGAGAAACACTGATGAGGTTGTGTTTCCGGTCATCGATGAAGGCAACTTTCTTTATGGTAAAATTACCATTTGTTATGTTTCCATAACCATTGATTTTTGCTTTCATGTTGTTTCCGAAGGTAACATCTTGATTGGTTTGTATAGGTTTGAAGTCACGTAAGTAGTTCCGGTTTCCTGTCATATGCTTGGAGCAGCCACTATCAATATACCATGTATCATCATTGGGTTCTCCAGCATTAAGTACATGCAATTAGATAGAAAGTTTAGGTACCCAAATCTGAATGGGTCCTGGTTCGTCAGTTGTTATTTTGGGTGCTTTGCTTGATGAATTTCTTTTATCATTTGACTTCACATTATTGTAATGGTTTGGTTTATGATGATGGAATGGTTGAGGTTTGATTTGATCTATCAATTTTACCCAAAATGTGATTTGCTTATGAAAACCTGTGGGTTGATAAGATTCGTGATTTGGTGAAAGATATCCTAGATGTGAAGGTTTGTTTGAAAATTTTTCTTCATATCTGGGATGTGATGGGCGGTTTTGAAAAGCTTTTTGATGATAATGGTTTGAAACTTTCTGATGTAATGGTTTTTGAAAGTTCCTTGAATGATTAAAAGTGACATCTTGAAAGCGGTTTTCAAAAGGTTTTTGAAAAGGTTTTGGTTTTTGTTTGGAAACCTGTTTATGAGGCATGACGTAGGGTTTAATGGTTTCTTTGGTTGGTTTTCAAAAATGTTTGGGGTGATAAGTGGGGTTTTGGTGACTTGAATGGATTTTTTGCTTGTTTGTTGTTTCTTGGAGTATTTTTGTCCCATACTAGTTTTTCCAACAATTGATGAAGTCATTGTAGGAAAAACAGTTGGTATAGAAGTACTACCATTCTCATAAGAGGAATTTTCTCCATTCAAAAAGTTTTTGAGTTTAGTGGTTCCATCGGTATGTTTGATTTGGTGAGTTAAAGAACTTGCAGAGTTTGTTTCAGAATTTACAACTCTTTTGAAAGACTTTTTGGAAACACTGAAAGCAGTATATCTGGACTACAGTTGATAACTGTTTCGTCATCTGAATCTTCCTCATTAACAGATGTGAAAAGATCTGGTAGAGTAGATTCAGAGTTTTCACAATTCGTCATGTTTTCCTCTTTTGCTTGTTTAATTTCAAAGGATTCTCTTCCAATTCCTGGTCTATAATTCGTATCAATTTTGTCAGTTCCTAAGGTGTTTGCCTTTGTGAAAATATCATCACTTAGTTTTCTAGCAACTTTGATAGAATCCATATTCCATATCAGTCTTTTATTCTAGGTTTTAAGAGAATCGATTTGTTTTAAAGAATCAGTCAGTTTTTCATTTAGAATATTGTATTTATCAGTTGATTCTTGAAAGTCTTGTTTCAACTGAAGGATTTCCATTTCTAAAACATCTTTTGTTTCAGAAGAAATGATTGACTGATTTTTTAGTTCCAAATCCCTTTTTTGAATTAGGGACTGATTTAATTGTTCCAAGACGTGATTATAATCTTCTGATTTTCTTTCAACGTCTCTTTCCAATTTGCTTTTAGTTCTTGTTGATTCTCCAAATTTGAGTTGCAAGGTTTGTAACTCAGATTTGCAAATATCATAATTGACCATTGTGTCATGATATGTTTTGAGATCAGTTTCCAGACTAGTCTCAATTTTGGTTATTTGGGACTCAAAAATTGTTTTGGAAAAACCAAGTTCAGAGATCATAGACCATACCTGTTCTATGACGTTTGGAGCTCTTGAAGGTATTTCAACACCAGCTACGAAGCAGAAGTTTGATTGTGCTTGTTCATTATCAGCTTCGTCATCAGATGTTGGCCAGTATTCTACGCTTGGTTCATGGATTGCCATCAATGCTTTTTTCTTTTCTTGGTTTTCCAATTTCTTCAATTCATCGGCTCTTTGAGCATAGTATGCTGAGTCTTTGATTTTGGTTTTGTTTTTGGCTCGACATTCTCTGGCATAGTGATTTGTTCCTTTGCAGTTGTGACAAATGATCACATCTTCATCACTGTCATCCGTTTGACTCTTAATCGGATGTCTTTCAGGTGCTTGAGTTTGGGCTTGTTGGGAAGGTTGAGAATGGTTTTGTTGGAATCCAAAATTTTGGTTGTTTTGAAAACCATTGTTTTGATTGTTGTAACCTTGATTTCGGAAACCTTTGTTTTGATTTTGAAAACTGTTGTTTGGATTCTGATTATGACCTGAGTTGGGATCGTTTTGAAATCCCTGGTTTTGAAAACCTTGGTTTGAGTTATTTTGGAAAGAAGGTCTTTGAGAATTTTGTCCAAAGTAAGGTCTAGGTTGAAAACCTGAGTTGTTTTGTCCAAAAGATGGTCTTGGTTGAAAACTTGAGTTATTTTGTCCAAAAGATGGTCTTGGTTGAAAATTTGGTCTAAAATTTGATTGACCATGATTTGGGATAAATCTCTGGAGATTTGTGTTTGCAACCAAAGCACACAGTTGTTGATAATCTACTTCATCATTCGAATCAGACTGGAAGGTTTGGTTTTGAAAAGATGTAGTATGATTAAAATGATTAAAGTTTTGATCAATGAAAGGTGTTTGGTTTTGTGAAGTTGTGGACACAAGAGCAAGTGGTCCTCCAAAAGCTGCAGTGGTTGGTGGGTCAATCGAGGATTCATACGATTGAAGTTCTCCATACAAATTGTACAAAGATTCGGTATGAATAGCTGGATTTCCCAGAATAATGAGTTTAACCATTTTCTAGCTTTCGAAAAGATTGTTTAAAAACTTGAGATTTATCTCGTGTTGTGTCTATTGCTTATGCCCAGAAGTATTGTGGCAGTTCAGCGAAGATAAGCATTGATCTTGCAGCTTCACATAGAGTTCGGTTCCTTCTTTCGATAACACCGTTCTGTTGTGGAGTGGATGGGGCTGAGAAGTTATGTTCAATTCCTTTGTCTTTGAGAAATGAATCTAGAGTATTGTTTTTGAACTCTAAACCATTATCACTTCGGATTCTTCGAACAGGTCGTTTCAGCTTCAGCTCGATTTGTTTGATGAAGTTGATCATCTCTTCAGGTGCTTCTGATTTTAGTCTTAAGAAAAAGACCCAAGTAAAGCAATAGAAACCATCAACGACAACAAGAATTTACTTCTTCCCTTGTATGGTTTGGGTTTTGGCAGGGCCACAAAGGTCTATGTGCAACAACTCTAGTGGTTCGGATACACTAGATTCTGAGATGCTTTTGTGAGTGGATTTGGAAAGTTTTCCTTTTTCACATGCGGCACAAAGAGTTTCGTTATCAAGCTTCAGAAGTGGTAGCCCTCGAACAAGATCATCGCCGATTAATTTGTTGATGTACCCAAAGTTTAGATGGGAAAGGCGACGGTGCCATAACCAACTAATATCTGCTGGGGCTTTAGATAGCAGACATATATCGGGTTTACCATAGATAAGATCCATGTCAAGTGGATACATATTTCCGGCACGGTCAGAATCAACTACACCATCTTTGGTTTTGGTGTCCATGATCAAGCTTCGTTGTTTGGTGAAAAGAACTTCAAGATTGTTATCACATAGTTGAGAAACACTGATGAGGTTGTGTTTCAGGTCATCAACGAAGGCAACTTTCTTTATGGGAAAATTACCATTTGTTATGTTTCCATAACCTTTGATTTTTGCTTTCATGTTGTTTCCGAAGGTAACATCTTGATTGGTTTGTATAGGTTTGAAGTCACGTAAGTAGTTCCGGTTTCCTGCCATATGCTTGGAGCAGCCGCTATCAATATACCATGTATCATCATTGGGTTCTCCAGCATTAAGTACCTGCAATCAGATAGAAAGTTTAGGTACCCAAATCTGAATGGGTCCTGGTTTGTCAGTTGTTATTTTGGGTGCTTTGCTTGATGAATTTCTTTTATCATTTGACTTCACATTATTGTAATGGTTTGGTTTATGATGATGGAATGGTTGAGGTTTGATTTGATCTATCAATTTTACCCAAAATGTGATTTGTTTTTGAAAACCTGTGGGTTGAGAAGATTTGTGATTTGGTGAAAGATATCCTAGATGTGAAGGTTTGTTTGAAAATTTTTCTTCATATCTGGGATGTGATGGGCGGTTTTGAAAAGGTTTTTGATGATGATGGTTTGAAACTTTATGATGTAATGGTTTTTGAAAGTTCCTTGAATGATTAAAAGTGATATCTTGAAAGCGGTTTTCAAAAGGTTTTTGAAAAGGTTTTGGTTTTTTTTTGGAAACCTGTTTATGAGGTATGACGTAGGGTTTAACTGGTTTCTTTGGTTGGTTTTCAAAAATGTTTGGCATGATAAGTGGGGTTTTGGTGACTTGAATGGATTTTTTGCTTGTTTGTTGTTTCTTGGAGTATTTTTGTCCCAGACTAGTTTTTCCAACAATTGATGAAGTCATTGTAGGAAAAACAGTTGGTATAGAAGTACTACCATCCTCATAAGAGGAATTTTCTCCATTCAAAAAGTTTTTGAGTTTAGCGGTTCCATCGGTATGTTTGATTTGGTGAGTTAAAGAACTTGCAGAGTTTGTTTCAGAATTTACAACTCTTTTGAAAGACTTTTTGGAAACACTGAAAGCAGTATCATCTGGACTACAGTTGATAACTGTTTCGTCATCTGAATCTTCCTCATTAACAGATGTGAAAAGATCTGGTAGAGTAGATTCAGAGTTTTCACAATTCGTCATGTTTTCCTCTTTTGCTTGTTTAATTTCAAAGGATTCTCTTCCAATTCCTGGTCTATAATTCGTATCAATTTTGTCAGTTCCTAAGGTGTTTGCCTTTGTGAAAATATCATCACTTAGTTTTCTAGCAACTTTGATAGAATCCATATTCCATATCAGTCTTTTATTCTAGGTTTTAAGAGAATCGATTTGTTTTAAAGAATCGGTCAGTTTTTCATTTAGAATATTGTATTTATCAGTTGATTCTTGAAAGTCTTGTTTCAACTGAAGGATTTCCATTTCTAAAACATCTTTTGTTTCAGAAGAAATGATTGACTGATTTTTTAGTTCCAAATCCCTTTTTTGAATTAGGGACTGATTTAATTGTTCCAAGACGTGATTATAATCTTCTGATTTTCTTTCAACGTCTCTTTCCAATTTGCTTTTAGTTCTTGTTGATTCTCCAAATTTGAGTTGCAAGGTTTGTAACTCAGATTTGCAAATATCATAATTGACCATTGTGTCATGATATGTTTTGAGATCAGTTTCCAGACTAGTCTCAATTTTGGTTATTTGGGACTCAAAAATTGTTTTGGAAAAACCAAGTTCAGAGATCATAGACCATACCTGTTCTATGACGTTTGGAGCTCTTGAAGGTATTTCAACACCAGCTACGAAGCAGAAGTTTGATTGTGCTTGTTCATTATCAGCTTCGTCATCAGATGTTGGCCAGTATTCTACGCTTGGTTCATGGATTGCCATCAATGCTTTTTTCTTTTCTTGGTTTTCCAATTTCTTCAATTCATCGGCTCTTTGAGCATAGTATGCTGAGTCTTTGATTTTGGTTTTGTTTTTGGCTCGACATTCTCTGGCATAGTGATTTGTTCCTTTGCAGTTGTGACAAATGATCACATCTTCATCACTGTCATCCTTTTGACTCTTAATCGGAAGTCTTTCAGGTGCTTGAGTTTGGGCTTGTTGGGAAGGTTGAGAATGGTTTTGTTGGAATCCAAAATTTTGGTTGTTTTGAAAACCATTGTTTTGATTGTTGTAACCTTGATTTTGGAAACCTCTGTTTTGATTTTGAAAACTGTTGTTTGGATTCTGATTATGACCTGAGTTGGGATCGTTTTGAAATCCCTGGTTTTGAAAACCTTGGTTTGAGTTATTTTGGAAAGAAGGTCTTTGAGAATTTTGTCCAAAGTAAGGTCTAGGTTGAAAATCTGAGTTGTTTTGTCCAAAAGATGGTCTTGGTTGAAAACTTGAGTTATTTTGTCCAAAAGATGGTCTTGGTTGAAAATAAGGTCTAAAATTTGATTGACCATGATTTGGGATGAATCTCTGGAGATTTGTGTTTGCAACCAAAGCACACAGTTGTTGATAATCTACTTCATCATTCGAATCAGACTGGAAGGTTTGGTTTTGAAAAGATGTAGTCTGATTAAAATGATTAAAGTTTTGATCAATGAAAGGTGTTTGGTTTTGTGAAGTTGTGGACACAAGAGCAAGTGGTCCTCCAAAAGCTGCAGTGGTTGGTGGGTCAATCGAGGATTCATACGATTGAAGTTCTCCATATAAATTGTACAAAGATTCGGTATGAATAGCTGGATTTCCCTGAATAATGAGTTTAACCATTTTCTAGCTTTCGAAAAGATTGTTTAAAAACTTGAGATTTATCTCGTGTTGTGTCTATTGCTTATGCCCAGAAGTATTGTGGCAGTTCAGCGAAGATAAGCATTGATCTTGCAGCTTCACATAGAGTTCGGTTCCTTCTTTCGACAACACCGTTCTGTTGTGGAGTGGATGGGGCTGAGAAGTTATTTTCAATTCCTTTGTCTTTGAGAAATGAATCTAGAGTATTGTTTTTGAACTCTAAACCATTATCACTTCGGATTCTTCGAACAGGTCGTTTCAGCTTCAGCTCGATTTGTTTGATGAAGTTGATCATCTCTTCAGGTGCTTCTGATTTTAGTCTTAAGAAAAAGACCCAAGTAAAGCAATAGAAACCATCAACGACAACAAGAATTTACTTCTTCCCTTGTATGGTTTGGGTTTTGGCAGGGCCACAAAGGTCTATGTGCAACAACTCTAGTGGTTCGGATACACTAGATTCTGAGATGCTTTTGTGAGTGGATTTGGAAAGTTTTCCTTTTTCACATGCGGCACAAAGAGTTTCGTTATCAAGCTTCAGAAGTGGTAGCCCTCGAACAAGATCATCGCCGATTAATTTGTTGATGTACCCAAAGTTTAGATGGGAAAGGCGACGGTGCCATAACCAACTAATATCTGCTGGGGCTTTAGATAGCAGACATATATCGGGTTTACCATAGATAAGATCCATGTCAAGTGGATACATATTTCCGGCACGGTCAGAATCAGCTATAACATCTTTGGTTTTGGTGTCCATGATCAAGCTTCGTTGTTTGGTGAAAAGAACTTCAAGATTGTTATCACATAGTTGAGAAACACTGATGAGGTTGTGTTTCAGGTCATCGACGAACGCAACTTTATGGTAAAATTACCATTTGTTATGTTTCCATAACCTTTGATTTTTGCTTTCATGTTGTTTCCGAAGGTAACATCTTGATTGGTTTGTATAGGTTTGAAGTCACGTAAGTAGTTCCGGTTTCCTGCCATATGCTTGGAGCAGCCGCTATCAATATACCATGTATCATCATTGGGTTCTCCAGCATTAAGTACCTGCAATCAGATAGAAAGTTTAGGTACCCAAATCTGAATGGGTCCTGGTTTGTCAGTTGTTATTTTGGGTGCTTTGCTTGATGAATTTCTTTTATCATTTGACTTCACATTATTGTAATGGTTTGGTTTATGATGATGGAATGGTTGAGGTTTGATTTGATCTATCAATTTTACCCAAAATGTGATTTGTTTTTGAAAACCTGTGGGTTGATAAGATTTGTGATTTGGTGAAAGATATCCTAGATGTGAAGGTTTGTTTGAAAATTTTTCTTCATATCTGGGATGTGATGGGCGGTTTTGAAAAGGTTTTTGATGATGATGGTTTGAAACTTTATGATGTAATGGTTTTTGAAAGTTCCTTGAATGATTAAAAGTGATATCTTGAAAGCGGTTTTCAAAAGGTTTTTGAAAAGGTTTTGGTTTTTTTTTGGAAACCTGTTTATGAGGTATGACGTAGGGTTTAACTGGTTTCTTTGGTTGGTTTTCAAAAATGTTTGGCATGATAAGTGGGGTTTTGGTGACTTGAATGGATTTTTTTCTTGTTTGTTATTTCTTGGAGTATTTTTGTCCCAGACTAGTTTTTCCAACAATTGATGAAGTCAGTGTAGGAAAAACAGTTGGTATAGAAGTACTACCATCCTCATAAGAGGAATTTTCTCCATTCAAAAAGTTTTTGAGTTTAGTGGTTCCATCGGTATGTTTGATTTGGTGAGTTAAAGAACTTGCAGAGTTTGTTTCAGAATTTACAACTCTTTTGAAAGACTTTTTGGAAACACTAAAAGCAGTATCATCTGGACTACAGTTGATAACTGTTTCATCATCTGAATCTTCCACATTAACAGATGTAAAAAGATTTTGTAGAGTAGATGCAGAGTTTTCACAATGCGTCATGTTTTCCTCTTTTGCTTTTTTAATTTCAAAGGATTCTCTTCCAATTCCTGGTCTATAATTAGTATCAATTTTGTCAGTTCCTAAGGTGTTTGCCTTTGTGAAAATATCATCACTTAGTTTTCTAGCAACTTTGATAGAATCCATATTCCATATCAGTCTTTTATTCTCGGTTTTAAGAGAATTCATTTAGAATATTGTATTTATCAGTTGATTCTTGAAAGTCTTGTTTCAACTGAAGGATTTCCATTTCTAAAACATCTCTAGTTTCAGAAGAAATGATTGACTGATTTTTTTAGTTCCAAATCCCTTTTTTGAATTAGGGACTGGTTTAATTGATCCAAGACGTGATTATAATCTTCTGATTTTCTTTCAACGTCTCTTTCCAATTTGCTTTTAGTTCTTGTTGATTCTCCAAATTTGAGTTGCAAGGTTTGTAACTCAGATTTGCAAATATCATAATTGACCATTGTGTCATGATATGTTTTGAGATCAGTTTCCAGACTAGTCTCAATTTTGGTTATTTGGGACTCAAAAATTGTTTTGGAAAAACCAAGTTCAGAGATCATAGACCATACCTGTTCTATGACATTTGGAGCTCTTGAAGGTATTTCAACACCAGCTACGAAGCAGAAGTTTGATTGTGCTTGTTCATTATCAGCTTCGTCATCAGATGTTGGCCAGTATTCTACGCTTGGTTCATGGATTGCCATCAATGCTTTTTTCTTTTCTTGGTTTTCCAATTTCTTCAATTCATCGGCTCTTTGAGCATAGTATGCTGAGTCTTTGATTTTGGTTTTGTTTTTGGCTCGACATTCTCTGGCATAGTGATTTGTTCCTTTGCAGTTGTGACAAATGATCACATCTTCATCACTGTCATCCGTTTGACTCTTAATCGGATGTCTTTCAGGTGCTTGAGTTTGGGCTTGTTGGGAAGGTTGAGAATGGTTTTGTTGGAATCCAAAATTTTGGTTGTTTTGAAAACCATTGTTTTGATTGTTGTAACCTTGATTTCGGAAACCTCTGTTTTGATTTTGAAAACTGTTGTTTGGATTCTGATTATGACCTGAGTTGGGATCGTTTTGAAATCCCTGGTTTTGAAAACCTTGGTTTGAGTTATTTTGGAAAGAAGGTCTTTGAGAATTTTGTCCAAAGTAAGGTCTAGGTTGAAAACCTGAGTTGTTTTGTCCAAAAGATGGTCTTGGTTGAAAACTTGAGTTATTTTGTCCAAAAGATGGTCTTGGTTGAAAATTTGGTCTAAAATTTGATTGACCATGATTTGGGATAAATCTCTGGAGATTTGTGTTTGCAACCAAAGCACACAGTTGTTGATAATCTGCTTCTTCATTCGAATCAGACTGGAAGGTTTGGTTTTGAAAAGATGTAGTCTGATTAAAATGATTAAAGTTTTGATCAATGAAAGGTGTTTGGTTTTGTGAAGTTGTGGACACAAGAGCAAGTGGTCCTCCAAAAGCAGCAGTGGTTGGTGGGTCAATCGAGGATTCATACGATTGAAGTTCTCCATACAAATTGTACAAAGATTCGGTATGAATAGCTGGATTTCCCTAAATAATGAGTTTAACCATTTTCCAGCTTCCGAAAAGATTGTTTAAAAACTTGAGATTTATCTCGTGTTGTGTCTTTTTGATACCCAAATTGTTCATTTTAACCATAATCAAATTGAACCTATCATGAGTATCATGGATAGTTTCTGATGAAAGCATTTTGAAATTATCGAATTCATTCAAAACAGATATTCTTTTGTTTCCGATAATTCTTTTATTTCCACAAAAACGATTTTTCAAATTTTCCTAAATTTGATTTGCGGTTAACATCATAATGTCATCCATTTGACTTAGAATACTCTGAGGTATTCCAGACACAAGTTCCTTTTTGGCTTGGAGTTCCAACTTTCTTATGATATCGGTTTGAGTGGCTTGATTTGTAGCAAGAGTAGCCATATTTTCTGGAGTAACATATATTCCTTCTACACACTTCCAGATATCTTCATTTATAGCGTTAAGATGAAGATTCATACAGCCAACCCACGAATTATACTCTTCAGGAATAAGTATGGGTGCCCGTGAACCAGATCCTAAGCTATTTGCAATGGACACAGAGTTCATGTTGGAGTAATTTGCCAAAGACATTTTTTTTTTGAATTTTTTTTAAAGGAGTTCGAACAAGTGATATTAAAATGAAAATTTTAAAGAAAAACTTATGGAAGGTTTATAAACGCTATAACCAAAAGTTTTTCGACAAAAATTTCAAGGTAAATCACACAAGCTGTGATACCAATTGTTGGATATTATTCCTTTTATATCAGCTCAGATACCGATTGTTGGAAATATAAAAATCTGATTACCACAACAAAAAGCTCGGTTACCAGTTACTATGTGACAGATATATGAGTTAAAGGCATAAGATATAGATATATATAACGAATAATAATTGCGGAATAAGTATAAATATGAAAGCTATAAATGACTGAAAGCAATAATAATATAAATGACTGTATTTAAATGACATAAAGCTATAAATAATATAAATGACTGTATTTAACTAACATCAAGCTATAAATAATATAAATGACTATATTTAAATGACATAAAGCTATAATAAAGTATATAAGTATATAAATATATATCAAGTAGGTTCGTCAATAAATTGACTGAACTGGACTTATGGAACGACTGGTCGATATTTGTTCTTTGAATGGACTGGTCGATATTGGGACTCTTGGAGCGACTGGTCGATATTTGTTCAATGATCAATCCGGTAAAAAGTTCATTTTCATGTAAATGGGTTGTTTACAAAACAGTGCAAAGTACACGAGTCATGTATTTGTATACGGGTATAGGGTGTTTGAGGAGATTTGATGAGGTTGGAGTGGGTATTTGGAGGGTGTTAGGAGGTGGAATAAGGTTTTAATTTTGGTGGTGTAAGGCAACAAAGATGGTGAAGTTGAAGGAGCTTTGGGTGGTGATGGATGTAGATTTTCGGAGTAAATCTCTCTGGATAGCCAATTCTCTCTCGCGTCTCTTTGGGGTTTCCCGTGGTCAAAATCGTCCACAAAAATTTCTATATGTAGGTAAGGTTCTGAAGAATTGATGGTGAAAATCTCTCTAGTAGTATTTTGGCTGTGTTGTGCTCGGTTTTTTGTTTTCTAACATGAAGATTCTGAACTCAAAAACAGAAATCTCTCTGGATAGCCAATTCTCTCTCGCGTCTCTTTGGGTTTTCCCGTGGTCAAAATCGTCCACGAAAATTTGTAGATGTAGGTAATGTCCTGAAGAATTGATGGTTAAAATCTCCCTAGTGTTTTTGTGCTTGTAACGAGCCCAGTTTTCTTCGTTTTTGACTTGAAGATTCTAATGTCGATAAACAGCAAGGTGGTGATGGTTGTAGTGATTTGAAAGGGTTTTTGGAGGAGGTTTAAGGAGGGTATTTGGAGGGTGTTTGGAGATTATTTTGAGGTTGGAAGGAGGTTAATATAAGAGAGGTTTTTGGTGGTAAATGGTGTGATGAACAAAGATAGTGAAGATGAAAAACCTTTAGTTTCAATGAAGAAGATGAAGATGGCTAATGGTGTTCTTCTTTTCATTGTTGATGATCTTGGTGTTCTTCACTTAGCTTCTTGTTTGATCTTGGTGTTCTTCATTTAGCTCCAGGGATTTGTATTTGTTCTTGAAGAAGATGAAGATTGGTGATGTTCTTGGGAGTGTTTGTAGTTTGTAGGAAGTGTTAGAATATTACAAATGAACACACACACACTCACACACAAACTCACGTATACATATATACATTGAAACAAATATCTTCAATTAGTGTACTTGAGTTTAAGTGATAGAGTATGGCTGGTCATGCAAGTTGATGTAGAGTAGGAGGCAAAAAACATGGGTCTTCATTTGGCTTTTCATTTCCTTGACTTTGTTGACCATTCCTTGTAGACTATTCAACTTGTTGACTTTTCCACACATAGCAAATATATATAATACATATATACATATATGACACACACACACACACACACACACACACACATATATATATATATATATATATATATATATGAAGTTGTTTAGTCACACATATGTGTTTTCATCATTCGCGTGTTTTCGTATTTTCCGTTTTGATCACGCATTCATGCAACCTAAAATAACTGATAATATTTGTTAGATAATACAAAAACAATTCGCCTTATTTCAGTGATGGTCACATACAGGGTCACATACAAAACATTTTTCAACAAAACCGATAAAACAATGTTGCATACCCATCGGGAGTGTGTAAGATCCTTAAACAAGGCGTAACAGGGTTTACGGACCTTGCAATGCAAAGCCGGACACTCGCGTTTGCCACACACGAACCCTCTCTCAATCGTTTTCACTCTATCTCTTTGTATGAGAAATCTCTCCAAGAATATGAAATCTCTCTCAAATCTCTCTAAGTATGTGAAATCTCTCCCAAAACTCTCTTTCTATGAGAAATCTCTCCAAGAATATGAAATCTCTCTCAAATCTCTCTAAGTATGTGAAATCTCTCCCAAAACTCTCTTTGTATGAGAAATCTCTCCAAGAATATGAAATCTCTCTCAAATCTCTCCAAGAATGTAAAATTTCTCCCAAAACTCTCTTTGTATGAGAAATCTCTCCAAGAATATGAAATCTCTCCCAAATCTCTCTCAAAAATTCCCGTAACTTTTTGAAGTCATTCGGGTCATTCCGACCCTTAACCGGATCAAAAAGGGCTTGAATCGGGGTAAAAACGAATAAAATAGGCTTAAGGACCCGAAAGTCCTCTTAGGACCCGAAAGTCCTCTTAGGGACCGAGACCAAGAAGACCCGAACCCGAAGGCTCCAGGAAGAACCGAACCCGAAGGTCCTCTCAGGGCCGAACCTCGCACAAGACCCGAACCCGAAGCCGCGGTCCATTTCGCCCATGATGCCTTCGGTCCATTTCGCTTCTGACTGCTTCGGACCGAGCCTACTCTTCTCGCTGTAACGCTTCGCTTCGCCTCGCGCCTAGCCTCAGGAGGACCGAGCCTCCGACCCAATCCGAGAGGCCTCGCTGGAAGATCAATTCTTTCCGGTTTTTGACTACGACTTCATTTTAGCTGCGTTTTTAATTGTTTTAACGCGAGATTTTCACCCAAAACTTTATTTTAACATATAAGGACCCTTAATTAATGATTTATCACATTTTTAAGGATAAAACATTATCCAAAAAGAGTGGGTGAAGTACAAGAGGTGGAGTGTTGACTTTCCTTTATTCTATGACACAAGCAACCACCCATACCCACTCATGTCACTATTCCCCATCAGCCCTTACCTAGTCACTTCATTGTACTTTTCCCACCTTTTTTCCAACCTCACAATTGGTCAAAGGCTAGAAAAGTCTCCTCTCTCCTCACACTTCATTCATTCTCTCATTTTTCCACCAATAATCACACTCCAAACTCTCTCATCTTTCTCTCTCAATTTCGAGAACTTCAAGGAATACTCCAAGGCTTTTCTCCTTCATTTAGTAAGTATCATCCTCTTTCTTATGATTATTACACATCCTCCTACTCAAAATCATAGGTTGCTTACACAAACATCATCACATTCTTGTTAGATCTTCGAATCTTCAAGTGATTCTTCAAGTGTTCTTCAGTTGGACACTTCTCTTCTTCAACACTCATCTACTGAAACTAATCAAGGTGAGTTCATACCCCTGCATTTCTATGTTTTCTTAAGTTTTTTTTTTTTTTTTTTTTGGGGGGGGGGGGGGGAATACAAGTTAAAACACCAAGAACATAACTAAATTTTTCTAACAGCTTTCATCAGAAAAAGTGGACTCCATTCACGGACTGTTTTGGACAACTTAAACATTTTTTTTGAAAAAATGTTTTAGGTGTAAGTAGTTCCAGTTCTTAGCTTTAAAATGACTACTTGCACATCTCCATACGATTTTTCTACAATTTATGGTGATTTTTACAAAACTGCCTATCATTTCAAACACCAATCCGGACAAGTCTGTGATTATGGACTTTTTAACCCAAGTTGGAGGTCATTAAAAATCATGATAAAAATTATGAGCAAACTAGACACATTTTGGGAACTCTCAGAATTTACGGATTTAGTTTTCGACTTCGTATGATTTTTTTATGACTTTTCTAAAACAGCGCAGGAAGGTTAAATTTGTTAACAGCATATAAATTTCATAACACTTTGTATTATGTTGAGCAAAGTGTATAACAATAAGTTCTAAATATTGAATGTGTTTCCTTGATAGTTTATCATCATAAACTGAAACTTAGTCATTCATAATAAGATTATTCATTCATTTAGAACACGTATATTAAGCTATGACAAGCATAGTTTATGGATTCATAACACAAATGCGTTTTCATAAAAGAGTTCTTATACATTATAAACGTTTTGGGATAAACTATAATAGGTATGGTTTATGTTTCCATTAACACAACAAACACATTTCAAAAGCTTTTATTCTCACAGAAAAAGGTTTTACACTCATGCACACCACACGTAAACTTGTTAACCTAAATTGTGAGACAATCTCTTCCGTACGTTCGAGTGCGGAATCTAAATTCCTGATAGTTATAATCAGAGTCTCCTGGAGGGAGAACGTGATAATTGTGTATAGATCTATATTGGGTTAGACACCCCACACCAGAGCTGCTTGCAACAGCTAGACCGGCAGGTCTGAGGTGACAAGTGTCATTTCAGTTTCGCGACGCCTGAGAAACGTCGTGGCAGGTTTATTCAGTCATTAGTATGATTATAGCAGCTCACATAGGGATTTGACAACAAAAAGTTTACAGGGATTTTCATGAATCAAAAGGGGGTTTTATGTCGATTTAAAATCACTTTTTATATCAATAATTACAGATATTATGGTATATTTTCAGTTTTGGTATTTCAGACCACACATCATTCATTTCGGGATTTTTCTCAAATCGGAAAGGGTTTTACGCCAATTTAAAACCACATTTATATCCTTAAGTATGACATTTACTTGTTCATTTTCGGACCTGGCATTTAGGACCACATAACTTTTATAAGGAAAATATTGGATTTTTCTTGGTAACATACATCTCTTTACAAAGATCGATTTTCAAACTCTTACTGTCAAAAGCTTATGAACTCACCAACCTTTGTGTTGAAACTTTTCAAAACTACTTGTATTCTCAGGAATTCAGTGAAAACAGGAAATCAACAACGTTTTGAGGATGGGACTATAAATCGTCAAACAGTTCATTTTGTATCATAATGTAATTGATTCGAATCATGTAAACATATACTTTGATGTAACTTTTTCAATTATATTTATGATGGTTGTATTTACTTTGAGCACTATTATACTTGTTGTTGTGATACTCTACATGAAGTCCTCCACCCCCGGACGTTTCCGCCATCCTTGGTTTGGGGGTGTGACAGTACTTGATATAGGATGTGGTTTTCATATTTGTTCTTATTTGCAGGGCCTAAGAAGAGATGTGGATGTGGAGCATAGGAAGATAAATTTGATCATGGGGAACAAAAGATCGTCGCCTATTACCAAGATCGGAGTTTACTCTTTAATGCTCAATAGTGGATTAGGATTAGATTTAAACGATTGTTGCTATTCTCCAGATATGGAAAGAAACGTCATTTCTTTTCATGGTTTATATAGACAAGGTTTTAGATATTCATTTGATAATGAAAAGGGTTCTATTAATGCTTATCTTAATGGTGTATTTTATTTTGAAGGATTGCCTTGTAATGGAATATATGAAACTGTGATGGTTGTAGATGATGTGTTGTGTATTCATTCATCCAATGGTTTGGATAAATCATGCTTGTGGCATTGTCATCTTGGACATGTCAACAATAAATGCATAGCCCAAATCCAAAAGGATAGAGTGTTGGAGCCATTCGACTTTATGGACGATGATGTGTGCGAGTCTTGTTTACTTGGAAATATGACCAAGTCACCCTTCAGTGGCACTTGTGAGAGGGTGAGGGTCTATTGGATCTCATACACACCGATGTGTGTGGGCCCTTTAGATCAACCACAAGGGATGTGAGTAGCTTCTACGTGACTTTTACCGATGATTATAGCAGATATGGGTATATCTACTTAATCAAGCACAAGTCAGAAACCTTTGAAAAGTTCAAAGTGTTTAAACAAGAAGTGGAGAATCAGTTGGGTAGGAAAGTACCTAAGTCTTGAATTCCACGACTATCTCAAGGAATGTGGAATCGTTTCGCAATTGACGCCACCTAGGACACCATAGTTGAACGGTGTGGCTGAGAGGCATAATCGAACTTTGTTGGACATGGTTCGTTCCATGATGAGTCATGCTTCATTACCTATCTCATTATGGGGTATACCTTACAGACTGTCGCCCATATCCTTAACTTAGTCCCTAAAAAGAAGGTTGCCAAAAACACCTCACGAGACGTGGACAGGGAAAGCTCCCACGTTGGCACATATCAAGGTTTGGGGTTGCGAGGTTTTCGTAAAACGAGAGACTCACAACAAGCTCGAACCTCGAAGTGAGCGGTGTATTTTCATCGGCTACCCTCAAAAGTCCTTTGGATATCTCTTCTATAGACCGAGTGTCAATATTGTCTTCGTTGCGAGGAGAGGGGTTTTCCGAGAGCGAGAACTCGTAAGCCAAGGGGATAGTGGGAGGTAAATCGATCTTGAAGAGATTCAAGAGTCGAGCGATGAAGGAACCTCTAACGCTGGCGCTCAACCCGAGGAGGAAACTCCGGTTGAACCGATTGACGAGTCCTTGCCTCTTAGACGTTCCGAAAGATTTAGGGTTCAACCCCAATTTTATAGTCTTTATATTACTACCGAAGGGGATACATTCATTAGTGATAGTACACTAGTGAATCTGGACGAACCTAGCAGCTATAAGGAAGTCATGGTAGGCCCAGAGTCTGAAAAGTGGAAAGAGGCGATGGACAACAAGATTCAGTCCATGTATGACAACCAAGTTTGGAATTTGGTTGACCATGTGCCCGGACGTAAGACGGTCGGGTGCAAGTGGATCTTCAAGAAGAAGACCAACATGGAGGGGAATGTGCACACATATAAGTCGCGATTGGTCATGAAGGGTTTCACCCAAACTCCCGGAGTTGACTATGATGAAATCGTCTCACTGGTTGCCAAGATAAAGTCTATTAAGGGTGATGCTGGCCATTGTTGCATTTCGTGACTATGAAATATGGCAGATGGATGTCAAAACAACTTTCCTTAATGGGAAGTTGGCTGAGGATGTTTACATGGCTCAGCCGGAGGGTTTTGTCAATGCGAAGAATCCCAATAGAGTATGCAAGAATGAGAAGTCCATTTATGGACTTAAGCAAGCATCTCGCAGATGGAATCTTTGTTTCGACGAGAAACTCAAAGAGTTTGGTTTTCTACGAAGCGAGGATGAATCATGTGTATATGTCAAAGCCAGGGAGAGTATAGTTAGCTTCCTCATATTGTATGTCGATGACATACTACTTATAGGAAACGACATCCCAACACTGCAGGAGGTTAAGTCCTGGCTCGGGAAGTGCTTCGCTATGGAGGACCTCGGAGAGGCTTCCTATATTTTGGGAATAAGGATAGTGTGAGACAAAAGTAAGAGACTAATAGGACTTAGTCAGAATACTTACTTGGACAAGGTACTAAAACGTTTTAGTATGGAGAATTCAAAGAAGGGGGAGTTACCGATCCAAAGTAATGTGAAGTTGAGTAAGACTCAAATTCCAAGTACCGAAGTCGAGATAGCATAAATGAGCTGAGTACCATACGCTTCCGTAGTTGGATCGATTATGTATGCTATGACTTGTACTCACCCTGATGTGGCCTTCGCTTTGAGCATGGTCAGTAGATATCAAGGGAACCCTGGCAAAGCACATTGGACCGCAATCAAGAATATTCTTAAGTACCTTCGGAGCACCAAGGAATGGTTTCTAGTCCTCGGTGGGAGTGATGACTTAAAGGTGCGAGGGTACAATGACGCTAGTTTTCAGACCGACAGGGATAACTACCGTTCGCAATCAGGATGGTCTTTACCCTTAATGGAGGAGCAGTGACTTGGAAAAGTTCCAAGCAAGAGACCGTAGTTGATTCAATGTGCGAATCAGAGTACATTGCAGCGAGCAAAGCGTCAAAGGAGGCAATATGGTTGAATAACTTCATTGGAGACCTTGGAGTTGTGCCACCCATAAAGGAGCCCATGGAAATTTTCTGTGATAATGAAGGAGCGGTTGCCTTGACCAAGGAACTAAGGGATCATGGCAGATCTCGATATATCGATAGTAAATATCACTTTATTCGACATCGGGTGGAAGAAGGACTCCTCGTAGTAAAGAGGGTATCTTCAGAGGACAACCCAGCATATCCGCTTACGAAGGGACTGAGTAAGGTTAAGCACTTACAGCACGCTAGGAGCATCGGGCTGAAGGACGATATTAGTTTAGATTAGATAGTTTGGAAACATGTAATAGATAAAATGTAATTAACATTTGATGATTAAATAAAAGAGTATTATTTATTAGTAATGTTAGTGTCTTATGTTAATTGTTTACCTATTGTTTCAATTCCATGTTTTGACTTCTCGAATAATAAGATTATTTGAACGATCCATAATCATTCATATGTTGGAAGTAGGTATGAATGAAGACTGTCATGAATTGGTGTGTAGATTGTCTAAAGTGTATTAGACATAGCAATAGTTTGCTACAATGTTCATAAGTTCTTATGAGTTTGATTTGAGCATTGGAATAAAACCATACTTGCTGGAATCACTTCATGGAATTTATCTCGAGTGATCGTAAGACGATAATATCATATGGTCTTAAAACCTAGATATATGGTTTATTGTTCGCTAATTGGTTATGCATTGATAATGCGTAAACGCATCAGTAACTTGATATTATAAAACGCTTTTTTGTGTATGATTTGATTAGTAAATAGTAAATGCATATAAGTCGAAGTTTATCTATTCCTTTTATTCTAAGAGGGTAAAAGCAATATCAGGGCCCCTCGATGATTTGGTTTGACTTATGTGTCGGGCCCAGTCAGGACTGAATTGATGTGTTCAATTAAGTTCTATGTCAAACAAATCAGAGATCGAGAAACAAACTGCTGGACAATAAGTATGACTATGTTCCATGTAATTGCCCGCACGATATCTAGAATGGAGGACTATACGATCCCTTATCTAAAGGACTGGTTACTGATAAGATCAGAGTTTGACAGTGTCATTGAGAGCTATGATTTCTACTCAGATTGTGCTTACATTTGTAGTTACTAGACTTATTCAAGTGGGAGACTGTTGGATTAGTGTCTAAGCCGTTAACTATATTCGGTAAGTACTTGACCCGGTTGTGCATGGTCATTTTGGGTTGCCTTCACCAAAGCAACTGATGGGTTTGAGCCATAATAACTTTCCTATGTGCACATGCTTTGTATCCAAGACTTTGAATCATAGATCTAGTGTAAACAAACAATTCATAACATATGAAATCAGATCTAGAAGAATACCTTGAGTTACTTGCTTGAGAAACTTCTTTTCCTTGGAGCTTAGAGTCACAATTGTCACTCCTCTAATGGCTTACAAACACCTACTAGCAAGAAGATGATTTGAGAGAGGGAGAGAGGTGAGAAATCGACTCTAGGGTTTCCTCAAACATAGAGTATCCGATTTTTCCAACCCTAAGGGTCGATTTAAACTATGAGCTCCTAGGGTTTCACCTTAAACCCTAATTGGATAACTTAGCCTCAAAGAAATCCAAAGATCCTTCTAGATAAGGCCTTGGATGATTTCTAAGATATCCATATCCTTAAAATCGTCCCTTCCCATATCCATAAGGATTCATAGCCCAAAACACAACTATCACACATTTGACAGTTTATGCCCCTTTATTCAATTAATCTCTTTCAGTCACCAAATTAATTCCTAATTAATTAATGACTTATATCAATCAAATAATATTATTATTACTTTAACATATTATTCTTATAATACATTAATAATAATAATATATCTTCTCTCTATAATAATCACCTTGTCAAGCTGCTATGGTGTAGGCAACCCAAAAGGACCATGCACAACCGGGTCAAGTACTTACCAAATATAGTTACAGCCTTAGACACTAATCCAACAGTCTCCCACTTGGATAAGTCTAGTAAATATAAATGCAAACACAATCCGATTAGCAATCGTAGCTCTCAAAGACGCTGTCAACTCTAATCTTATCAGTATCCTGTCCTTTAGATAAGGGATCGTACAGTCCTCTGTTTTGATATCGTGCAGATAATCTCATGAAACATTTTTCATACTTATTGTCTAGCAATTATTTTCTCGATCTTAGATTTATTTGACATAGAACTTAATTGAACACATCAATTCAGTCCTGACCGGGCCCGGCACATAAGTCAAATCAAATCATCGAGCGGCCGTGATATCGCTTTTACCCTCTTAGCATAAAGTAACAGATAAACTTCGACTTGTATGCATTTACTTATCCACTAATAAACTATACACAACAATGCGTTTTATAACATCAATTTACTGATGCGGTTTCGCATTATCAGTGCACAACCAATTAGTAAATAATAAACCATATATCTAGGTTTTAAGACCATATGAAATTATCGTCTTGCAATCACTTGTGGTACATTCCATAAGGTGATTCCAGCAAGCGCGGGTTTATTCCAACGATCAAAACTTGTTCATAAGCACTCATGAACATTGTAGCAAACCTTTGCTATGTCTAATACCATTTAAACAATCTACACACCAATTCATGACAATCTTCATTCATACCTACTTCCAACACATGAACGATTGTGGACTGTTTGAATAATTCGATTATTCTTAATAAACTCAATTATTCTGGAAGTCAAAACATGCAAAGTGAAACAATAGTTAAACAATTAACATAAGACAAAACTTTTATATAATACTCCTTTATTTAATCATCAAATGTCAATTACATTTATCTATTACAAGTTTCCAAACTATCTAATCTAAACTAATATCATCCTTCAGCCCAATACTCCTAGCATGCTGCAAGTGCTTAACCCTGCTTAGTCCCTTCGTAAGCGGATCTGTTGGGTTATCTTCTGATGATAACCTCTTAACCACGAGTTGTCCTTCTTCTACTCGATGTCTAATAAAGTGATATTTTTTGTCAATATGCCGAGATCTACCATGATCCATCGGTTCCTTGGTCAAGGCAACCGCTCCTTCATTATCACGGAAAATTTCCATAGGCTCCTTTATGGCAGACACAACTCCAAGGTCACCAATGAAGTTCTTCAACCATATCGCCTCCTTTGAAGCTTCGCTCACTGCAATATACTCTGATTCGCACGTTGAATCAGCTACAGTTTCTTGCTTGGAACTTTTCCATGTTACTGCTCCTCCATTAAGGGTAAAGACCAAGGCCGACAGCGAACGGTAGTTGTCCCTGTCAGTCTAGAAACTGGCGTCACTATACCCTCGCACCTTTAAGTCATCACTCCCTCCGAGGACTAGAAACCATTCCTTGGTCCTCCGAAGGTACTTAAGGATATTCTTAACCGCGATCCAATGAGCTCTGCCAGGGTTCCCTTGATATCTACTGACCATGCTCAAACCAAAGGCCACATGTGGGCGAGTACAAGTCATAGTGTACATGATCGAGCCAACTGCGGAACCGTAAGGTACTCGACTCATCTCAGCTACCTCGGCTTCAGTACTCGGACTTTGAGTCTGACTCAACTTGGCATTACTTTGTATCGGTAGTTCTCCCTTCTTCGAGTTTTCCATACTAAAACGTTTTAGTACTTTATCTACGTAAGTGTTCTGACTAAATCCTATTAGTCTCTTACTTCTTTCTCTCACAATTCTTATTCCCAAAATATAGGAAGCCTCTCCGAGGTCCTTCATAGCGAAACACTTCCCGAGCCAAGACTTAACTTCTTGCAAAGTCGGGATGTCGTTTCCCATGAGCAGTATGTCATCGACATACAAAACGAGGAAGCTAACTATACTCCCACTAGCTTTGACATATACACATGATTCATCTTCGCTTCGTACAAATCCAAACTCTTTGACTTTCTCATCAAAGCAAAGATTCCATCTGCGAGATGCTTGCTTAAGTCCATAAATGGACTTTTCAAGCTTGTACACTCTATTGGGATGCTTGGCATCGACAAAACCCTCTGGCTGAGCCATGTAAACATCCTCAGCCAACTCTCCATTAAGGAAATAGGTCTTGACATCCATTTGCAATATCTCATAATCATGAAATACAACAATGGCTAGCATCACCCTAATGGATTTTATCTTCGCAACTGGTGAGAATGTCTCATCATAATCAACTCCCGGAGTTTGAGTAAAGCCCTTCGCCACCAGTCGTGCCTTATACGTGTGCACATTCCCATCCACGTCGGTCTTCTTCTTGAAGATCCATTTGCACCCAACCATCTTACGTCCGGGCACATTGTCAACCAAATTCCAAACTTGGTTGTCATACATGGACTGAATCTCGCTGTCCATCGCCTCTTTCCATTTTGCAGACGCTGGGCCTGCCATGGCTCCTTATAGGTATTAGGTTCATCTAGATTTATTAGTGTACCATCACTAATATACGTGTCCCCTTCGGTAGTAATATGAAAACCATAAAACTGGGGTTGAACTCTAACTCTTTCGGAACGTCTAAGAGGTAAGGACTCGTCAATTAGTTCAACCGAAGTTTCCTCCTCGGGTTGAGCGCCAGGGGTAGAGGTTCCTTCATCACTCGACTCTTGAATCTCTTCAAGATCGATCTGTCTCCCACTGTCTCCTTGGCTTATGAGTTCTCGCTCTCGGAAAACCCCTCTCCTCGCAATGAAGACAACATTGTCACTCGGTCTATAGAAGAGATATCCAAAGGATCTCTGCGGGTAGCCGATGAAAATACATCGTTCACTATAAGGTTCGAGCTTGTCGTGAGTCTCTCGTCTTACGAAAACCTCACAGCCCCAAACCTTGATATGTGCCAACGAGGGAGATTTCCCTGTCCACATCTCGTGAGGTGTTTTAGCAACCTTCTTTGTAGGGACTCGGTTAAGGATATGTGCGACAGTCTCTAAGGCATACCCCCAGAATGAGATAGGTAGTGAAGCACGACTCATCATAGAACGGACCATGTTTAACAAGGTTCGATTACGCCTTTCTGCCACACCATTGAACTGCGGTGTCCTTGGTGGCGTCAATTGCGAAACTATTCCGCATTCCTTGAGATAGTCGTGGAATTCAAGACTTAGGTACTCTTCTCCTCGATCGGATCGAAGCATCTTGATTTTCCTGCCCAATTGATTCTCCACTTCATTTTTGAACTCTTTGAACTTTTCAAACGTTTCCGACTTGTGCTTGAATAAGTAAATATACCCATATCTACTATAATCATCGGTGAAAGTCACGTAGAAGCGGTTCCCATCCTTTGTGGTGGATCTAAAGGGCCCACATACATCGGTATGTATGAGATCCAATAAACCCTCACCCCTCTCACAAGTGCCAGTGAAGGGTGACTCGGTCATCTTTCCAAGTAAACAAGATTCACACGTGTCATCTTCCCTAAGGTCGAATGACTCCAACACTCCATCCTTTTGGAGTTGGGCTATGCGCTTCTTATTGACATGTCCAAGACGACAATGCCACAAGGATGCTTTATCCATACTATTAGAAGAATCCATACTCAACACATCATTTCCTAGGTTATCTACAACCATAACAATTTCATAAATTCCATTACAAGGCATTGCTTTTAAGTATAAAACACCATTTAGATAAGCATAAATAGAACCATTCTCATTATCAAATGAATATCTAAATCCGTGTCTAAATAAACCATGAAATGAAATGATGTTTCTTGCCATATCTGGCGAGTAGCAACAATTATTTAAATCTAAACCTAATCCATTACTAAGCACTAAAGAATACACTCCAATCTTGGTGAGAGGCGACGATCTTCTGTTTCCCATGATTAGATTTATTCTTCCAAGCTCCACATCCCTATTTCTTCCTAGTCCCTACAAATCAGAACAAATGTGGTAACCACATCCTGTATCAAGAACCCAAGAAATAGCATGAGATGAATCATTAGTTTTAATTGTGTATATACCTGCAAAAGATGGCTTGATCTTTCCATCCTTGATGGCTTGCAGATATTCCGGGCAACTTTTCTTCCAATGCCCTATTTTGTGGCAATGATGGCACTCTGCCTCCTTTGGGTTAGGGTTAGGCTTAACAGGATCAACCTTGGTCCCACTAGAAGAGGAACCATCTTGGGACTTTCCCTTGCGGTGGCTCTTTGACGGAGCCTTCCTCTTCTTGCCCCTTCCCTGCCCAATAGCCAAAACAGGAGCAGCGGATGGATTGGGAGTTGGTGCAACAGACTTGTCCTTTAGGTTGCTCTCAACAGTCCTTAGGAGCCCTTGGAGTTTGCTTAGGGTGACCTCTTCCTTGTTCATGTGGTAGGTCATCCTAAATTGGTTATAGCATGAGGGCAAGGAGTGAAGAACAACTTCGATGGCCAAATCCTCCCCAAAGTTTACATTTAACTTGCGAAGACGATTAACATATCTTTGCATCTTTTGCAAGTGCACCGTAAGAGATTCTCCACTTCCCATTTTCGCAGTGATCATATTCGTGATGATCTCATAGCACTCTTGCCCTGCGCTTTGGTGGTACCACTCCATTAAGTCTTGATGCATTTCATATGGATACATGTCCTCATAGGACTTTTGGATTTCTTGGTTCATTGTGGCTATCATGATGCAATGGACCTTCGTTGTATCAAATTCATGGGTCTCAAATACAGCCATCTCTTCGGGAGTAGCGATTTCTGGGTTGACCTTCTCGAGCATTTCGTCGAGGACATATTATTTGTCCTCGTAGTGTGCGATCGTGCAAATGTATCTTATCCACTCGCTAAAGTTCGATCCATCGAAAGTCACCTTTTGGCAAAGACTCATTAACGTGAATGAGTTAGCAGCAGCGTTGTTTGCGTTCGACATCTACAAATAGAAAGGACAAAGTTTGATTAGAATTGAACCCCTAATTAAACAACCAGAATAAAAAATTAGGGCTAGGACCCAACAACATTATTCACATATTAGAAAAGGGATGCCGTAATCCAACACGAAAATAATTTGGAGGTAAGTGAATGACGATTCACTAATTCTTCACCATGAAAACACAACCTTTAGTTTTAAATGCATTGAGAATTCCTAGATTTTCTTGGAGATTCATTGAACTCTTCAATGGCATGTTTAAATCTCGATATGCCCCTCTCGTTTGTGACTGGGATACCGAGGATCACAAAGTGGGTGTGAATAACCATGCTAATCTACACGGTGCCTTCATTGTTACAATCACCTATTCGATGTGCTGGTAAACCACACACGCTCCATCGAACAATGATAAACAATGAATCACCCTTGGCCACCTTTGCTTAGAACCAATTAGTGTGCCGGTAAACCACACACGCTCCACTAACTTCTTAGCAAGGGTGCAAAGTGTAATTTCATGGGATTACATCAATTCACTTTTGCCTAAAGTAACTAGGATTAGGAATTTGGAAAAACATGTAGTTACTTTATATTTTAACATTATACTTTTAATGAGAAGAGAGAGTTGCCCTATCCTACCCGTTCGGCTAATGACCCTCCACCAGTCAAGCAAGCGGTGGGTGTCAGTGTACACCCATTAAGCGCCATTTTATAGGCAGCAACCTTATACCCACCTTATTGATCGGTTTCGTGAATGAGGCCTACTAGTGGTAAGACTAACATTTTAATTATACTTATATATATTCATTAAACTTTTCATAATATAATAGTATAGGGTTGAATTTTAAACTTCTAAAACTCTAGGGGTTGAAAATTAAATTCTTCTAAATTAAACTTTTAATCACAAAATTCAAATCTCAAAACTTCGGGACAAATTTTGAACTTTTCAAAACTAAAGGGATCGAATAACAAATAATTCAAATAACTAATTTCATAATTATATATATTTGACCTAATCCAATTTTAGTCACTAGATAATTACCAAATAATTTTAAATAGTCCATATTTATCATATAAATAACCAATATTCAAAATATTTGAAATTATCTATTGTTATGTCAAGGATAATCATAAAATTAAGTCAAAATTCAGATTTTAACATAACAAAACAATTTAGGTATGAAATCCAAGACAAAACAGCAACAACATCCCGAAATATCCTCTGCCTGACGCTCGGACTCGCCGAGTCAGCTTTGGACTCGCCGAGTAGGGCTAACTCGTCGAGTCCAGACACTGACTCGCCGATTTGGGTCGAGCAGAGGCCAAGAAAAATGATTTTCAGGAAGCAAAACAGTTAAGCATCACATTCAATTGAATCCAATCAAGGCTCTGATACCACTGATGGGTTTGAGCCATAAGACCTCTCCTATGTGCACATGCAAACCCTAATGCTTGGATCTAGGTTTCTATAATTGAACATGCTTTGTATCCAAGACTTTGAATCATAGATCTAGTGTAAACGAACAATTCATAACATATGAAATCAGATCTAGAAGAATACCTTGAGTTACTTGCTTGAAAAACTTCTTTTCCTTGGAGCTTAGAGTCACAATTGTCACTCCTCTAATGGCTTACTGTTTAATCATAAAAGTGACCCTCTTGAACACAGGTACCGCAACCATCTCTCTGCCGCAATGGTTCAGCACCAGGAGTCACTTCTTCATCAGCAACCGCAATCAGTCTTTTGCTACCGCAGTCTACTTAACTAGATTACTTTATTTGTCTTTTATGTAATACACTCTATTATCCAGTATGCCTTGCACGGCTGCTTATAGAGTTGTAGTCTAGTATAGTTCAGAGTCTCTATAAATAGAGACTTATTCTGTTGTATTGAATACTCTCTCGATCACTGAGAACTTGCGACTTATTTTGAATACATTTCTCCAAGTTATCTTCTTCATTTCTCTATCTTTCTACTCTTCTTACTCTCAATTGTTACTGAAACATATCGGATTATAACCTCTCTCTAGAGCCAGTCTTTAAGACTTAATCACTAAGTTTGATCTTCCTTATTAACTCGGAGTGATTGCATTCCTTGTTACGAATCAGCTTAAGTGTATTCTTGATATAACAATTGTTGTCATTTCTATTTCTTTGCTTTCCGCAACTAACTCTCTAACTATCTAACTATATTATTTTTTAGCTTTTAGATCCTTTGAGATTAACTATTCCGCAATATACTTGTTCTAACTCTTGTTCAAGTGTGTCTCCAAGTTTTTCTCTCAACTATTGGTATCAGATTCAAAGTGGTTGCTTTTTGGATATCGGAACTCTGATTTTTCAAAAAGCCTTCTATACCACAAAAGCTCATTTCTTAAAAAAAACAACAAAAACAATCTCAATTGGCACAATCGTTATCTCTGAATGTCTCCAACAGTGTTAGTGGTTCTAACCGAGCTCCAATACTGGTAGCAAATGAATATCATCACTGGTCACAAAGAATGGAGAGGTACTTAACAAGACTGGGAAGAGATGTATGGCGATCCGTAGAAGAAGGACCAGACGTTCCAGTCCTTACACCAGTCCAAACTGACGGCGCTGCAACCAGGCTGGGAGGAGGTCAACCAGCCATGAGCCATCCCACCAAGGATGATCTCGATAAAATGGAAAATGATGTTGTTGCTTTCTATGAAATTCCCTACGGAGTTGCTCCAGACAACTTCGATATTATCATAAACTGTAAATCAGCAAAAGAGATCTGGGATGTTCTCAAGAACCTGTACGAAGGCTCAGAACAAGCACAAGACAAGAAGCTCACTACCGCACTCAACGATTTCAACAACTTCAAAGCTCAAGCTGGTGAGAGTTTGGAAGACTCCTTTAAAAGGTTCAACCTAATAGTCACTAAGTTATCCAATGCAAGCACCATCTGCAGTAACCATGAAACCAATATCCAGTTCCTTAATGGTTTAGGAAGACATTGGACTATGGCTAAGATGATAGTCCGAGGCGATAGGAAGATTCACTCTTTGTCACTCTACAAACTCTATGGAGAGCTTCAAGCACAAGAATCCACCGTACTCAAAAATTGTGCTGACTTTGGAGGACCACTTGCTCTCATAGCACAAGCTCCACCGCAGTCACCCTACTCTTCATCGTATGACACTCCACCGCAATCATACGAAGCGGATTCTGAGTATGATGATGAAGAATAATTTCAGAAGTCTATTGCTCTGGTTAGCCAACAGTTCAACTATATACCACCTCCTTCCTTCTGTAAGAATCAACAGTTCAACAAATCTCCATTCAACCGTAACTTCAGTTCTCAGAACAACCATTCTCGACATCCCAAAAGTTCTCATCCACCACCGCAATCTCAGATGAATCAACCAAAGGAGGTACCGCAGTCTCCTTATACCACTGACTCCGATACTCAATCAGAAGACAAGACTGATGTTGTAATTTGTCACAAATGCAACAAAGAAAATCACTTCGCAAGATATTGTAAGGCCAATGTAGTCAAAGACAGAGCATTCTACCTTAGAATGGCTCAAGAGCTGGAAGAAAAGGAAAAGGCAAGGGCATATGTGGCCCATGTCAAAAGAGACCATCAAGTTTGGTCATCCGGAGACGAAGAAGAGACCATCAGCAGTGTTAAAGGAAAAGGGGAAATCTGCATGCTGGCCACTACGAATGATGATGGGTCTACAATGCTGAACAAGAACTACTGCTACATGGCAAAGGATGGGACTCTAAGCATCATCGAATAGGTAAAACTCATGATCCAAACTTTAAATTATAGTATGCATGACTGTCAACCCTACATAGATGATCTTAATGAAACTTGTGTTGCCGTCCTTACAGACTATAACAAAGCCTTAGATGAGAAGAACATTGTGTCCCAAGAGATGTTCCATGTGAGAGGACGACTGGATAACAAAAGACTTAAGATGGCTATGTTAGAGAAGGATCTAGAGTTAGAAAAAGATGCTAGAATGTTAGGTGAAACCCAATTATAGATAGCTTTGAACCAGAGAGATTTGGCTCAGAGAGAAATTGTACGCTTAAATCTCTTAATTGAAAAATTGTTTAATGAAAGTGAGGCTATTGAAAATTTGGTAAACAATGCAACCGTGGACAATACATATAATTGGAGTTGGTCAAATGGATATCCTACCGCAATGGATTCCTCACCCCGGCTCAACAAAGACATATTGTATGTCCCTCCTAATACAGAATTTCATTTCCCTATCAATGACAAGACTTTTCCCGAAGATATCAAAAGTCACTTCGGTAGATTGCACAATTTAAGCAATAATTATGTCATTGAGGAAATTGTGCCTGAGGTTTCGGGTCACACATGTGATCAAATTCCTATCTGTGGAACCATTTATCCAAATTCTCAAAATTCATCCGTAATTGATGAAGAGATTGTTGTTGAGGGCCCCGAATTCTCAAAAGACTTTCCATCTCTATCCTCAAAGCACAGTGTCTCACACTGTAGTCAAATGTCCCACAAGTGTCCCACCGAAGTTCCATCTAAGACCTACTCTGCGGTAGTCAAGTCATCTCTACCACAGTCATCAGTTCAAGGAAACGCAACTCTTCAGCCAATATTTCATGAGTTACCCATAGAAAATTTTGAAGTAGTTCAATGCTCTCAAATCCCAGAAACCTCAAGTTCTGATGATTCAAGCCCACATTTTCAAAATCATTCAAAAAGTTCCAGGAAACCGCAGTTGAATAACAATGACTGCGGTTCACCAAAATCTTTGGCAAAAAAGGCTTTCAAAGAAGAAATTAGATCTCGAGGCACAAACAGACAAAGTTTTTCGAAAAATAAGAGACATGTCCGAATTCCAAAATCTAAGAGTCCAGAAAAATTTGTTTTCTCAAACTACATTTCAAAAAACTCTTCTTTCATGAAAACAAGCAAAAAGGAAAGTCCAGTTTCAAAAGTCATTCTTACTACTTTTGACACAACCCAAAAAGGTGTCAAGTCTTTTAGAAACTACGTTTTTCAAGTCTATTTCTCAAATGACCCTAATTGGAAAGGAATTTTACCCACTCCAACACTTTTAAAATCACGTCAAACTTTCAACAAATGGAAAGGTATCTTACCAAATCCACCTAAAGGGACTCAAAGATTTACACGTGCTAAACCTCGTTCAAAACAAACTTTTCAGAAACCAGACAACACGCATGTCAGAAGTTACCCACCTCAGACCGGTACCAAGTCCAATTCATTCTATAAACCGCTGACCAAGCAAAGTGTCAGATTCAATGACAAAATCTCTTTTTGTAAATGTCAGTGTAGTTGTCAAAAGGTTTTATCTCTTGTCAAATCGAATCAAAGTCAGAAACATCGTATTTTTTCAAAATCTCACAACAATCCAAATCTGAACAAACACCCAGGACTAGGTCTAAAAGTTGACAAGAGACCTGTCCATGCAACCTCGGACTATGCATCATTCAGAAATACATCAATTGTCCCTGGCTCCAAACTTGTTTGGATGCCTAAACTAACTGTGTAATTCTCAGGCTTTGTGCAAGGAGGAACAAGAAGAAGAATGGTTAATTGATAGTGCCTGCTCCTTGCACATGACCGGAAGGTTAGAGTACCTTCGGGATTTCAGGCCTATATGCAATGGTGGAAATGTCACGTTTGGAAACAATGAAAACGGTGTCATCCGAGGTTACGGTGTTCTCACTATGGGGAACTTTTCCATTCAGAAGGTTGCTCATGTAGAAAGCCTTAAACACAATCTCATCAGTGTTGGCCAACTATGTAAAGCAGGACATCGTGTTGAATTTGATGATTAGTTTTGTTATGTAATGACAAGTGATAGGATCTCATGTCTGATCAAATCTCGATCTGAAGGTACCATGTATCCTTTGGATGTCTCTCTCATCATTGGCAGACCGTAGTTGTGTTTCCTGTCCAAAGCTGTATCCGAAGTCAGCTGGCTATGGCACCGCAAGCTAGCTCATCTCAACTTCTGGTACATCAACAACCTGGTCACTGGAGAACTAGTATGCGGTCTCCTTATTCTCAAAATAAGCAACGATACTCTCTGTCCAGCTTGTGAATGCGGCAAACAATCAAAAGCAAGTCACCCTCTTATAATGGACTCCTCTATTTCTGAACCACTAGAGCTGTTACACATTGATCTCTGCGGTCCCTCAACCGTAGCCAGTCTCCACCACAAAAAGTATATACTGGTTATTGTTGATGACTATACACGCTTCACATGGGTCTTCTTTCTTAGACTCAAATCAGAGACACCGCAGATCTTCATCAACTTCATCAAAGAAATCAAACTTCAGATCAAGCTTCCAGTTAGACGCATCCACAGTGATAATGGAACCGAGTTCACTAAACATCTTCTCAACATTTTCTTGGTTTCCAAAGGCATCTCTCACAACTTCTCAGCACCCTATACACCACAACAAAATGTTGTAGTAGAAAGAAGGAACCGCACACAAGTAGAAGCAGCCAGATCCATGATTAACTTAGCCCAACTTCCTCTCTACTTTTGGGCTGAATCAGTAGCAACCGCATGCTTTGTTCAAAACCGAAGTATCTTGTGCAAACGCCTCAATAAAACACCATATGAGGGTCTTAACAACCGCAAGCCAAATGTTCGCTTCTTTCATATTTTTGGATGTAGATGCTTCGTGATCAACAATAGAGACCAACTCAACAAGTTTGCACCAAAGTCTGACGAAGGCATCTTCCTTGGTTATACCACTAACAAGGTTGCTTATCGAGTGCTCATCAGACGTACAAGGCTGATCATTGAAAGCTTTGATGTGAAATTTGATGATTCTCACATCTATGACGCCCCTCCGTCCACAGAAACCACCGCAATCATGGAATGTGACATTCCTGTCTCTTCAGGATCCTTAAATCTAGTTCAAGTCAATTATGACGATCTTTTCGATCCTGTTGAAACGGCGAAACTATCTAAAGTTATTGTGTCACCCATAGCTCAACAACAACATGCTGATGTTTCTGGACCATCTCTATCTGAAGTAGTATCTCTCAATACTTCCACCTCTCCGGTTGAGGGGGGGAAGCTCTACTTCGGATCTAGCCGCAACCATTGATGTTCCAGTACTTGATGTTGTTCAAATTCATGCCCGCAGAAAAGAATTACCATCAAACGCATCTTCGGATTCGGACGATGAACTCATAGAGAATATTGACACTAGAACCGATCCAAGGATTGTCACTCTCCCATCTGCAGTCCAGGGGGAACCTTCTCAGGTTCCAGAGGAACTCCCATCCACAACCTAGGGGGAACCTCTCCCGGCTACTCAAGAAAATTCTGCTCCAATAGATCAAGATGATTCAGCAGGATGTTCTCAAATCCAGGGGGAACTGCCATCTCCAACTGCAGATTCCTCTGACATCCAAGATATCCCTTCTACCGCAGCTGCTGATCATCTGTTGCCACATCTTCATGTATGGACGAAAGACCACCCACTAGGTCAAATCATCGGCAACCCATCACTCGATCTTCCAAGGATTTATCTGATCATTGTCACTATGCAGCATTTATGTACACAGTCGAGCCTCGATCTATCAAAGAAGCCTTATTGGAACCAGATTGGATTTCTGCAATGCAAGAAGAACTAGAAGAATTTGAAAGAAACAAAGTGTGGCAACTTGTTCCCATCCCACAAGGTCATACTATTGTTGGTACAAGATGGGTTTTCAAGAACAAGCTAGATGAATCTGGTGCATTCATCAGGAATAAGGCAAGGCTAGTTGCTAAAGGTTATAGCCAACTGGAAGGCATTGACTACGATGAAACGTATGCTCCGGTAGCACGCATGGAAGCCATCCAGATCTTTCTAGCATACGCAGCCCACAAAAACGTCAAGGTACACCAGATGGATGTTAAAAGTGCCTTTCTCAATGGGGAACTTAAAGAAGAGGTTTATCTTCAGCAACCTCCAGGATTTGAAAATGTTGAGTTCCCAGACCATTGCTACAAGCTTAAAAAAGCAGTCTACAGTTTGAAACAAGCCCCAAGAGCTTGGTATGAGACACTCTCTGAATTCCTCGTCTCATCCGGGTACAAGAGAGGAGTGATTGATCCCACACCATTCAGAAAAGCAAATGGTGACCACCTTATGATGGTACAAATATATGTGTATGATATCATCTTCGGTTCGACTGATCAAGGCATGGTCGATGAATTTGCTAAGCTCATGACCAACAAGTTCAAAATGAGCATGAATAGAGAGATTAACTTCTTTCTAGGTCTTCAAGTAAAACAAGTACCGCAAGGCATATTCATTCATCAAGAGAAATACACCACTAAACTATTGAAGAAATACTCAATGGACAACTGTTCATCTGCTAAGGTCCCCATGGCCTTCGGTTATAAGATCTCTGCTGATCCCTCAGGCGAATCTATGGATCACAAGACTTATAGAGGCATCATAGGCTCTTTGATGTACCTCACCTCAAGCAGACCAGAAATTGTTTTTGCAACTGGTGTTTGTGCAAGGTATCAGGCTGACCCAAAAGCATCTCATCTGACCGCAGTCAAACAGATTCTACGGTACCTGAAAGGAAGCAAATCTCTTGGTCTATGGTACCCCTCAGGCAATGACTTCAGCCTACAAGCCTTCACGGATGCGGATCATGCCGGATGCAAGCTCGATCGAAAAATCACTTCAGGTGGATGTCAATTTCTAGGTGAACGTCTCGTCAGCTGGTCTTCAACGAAACAAAGTTGTGTCTCTCTATCAACTGCAGAAGCCGAGTATGTGGCCGCAGCCATCTGTTGCTCTCAAGTCCTTTGGATGAAAACTCAACTAATGGACTACGGGTATAGAATGTTGTGGATACCGATATATTGTGACTCTGAAAGTGCTATTGCTATCTCTCACAATCCGATTCAGCACTCAAAGACCAAACATATTGAACTACGGTATCATTTCATCAAAGACCACATCTTGAAAGGTAACATTGAACTCATCTTTGTCCCTTCTCATGAAGAGATTGCTGATGTGTTCACAAAAGCGCTCGACTTCTCAAAACTCAACACTTTCCTGCAAATGCTAGGGATGATGAATCTAGACCCGCAATTCTTTTTTAATTGTTAGCTACGGCATACCATTCTTGGTCTACGTTGCGGTTCTAACTGAGAATTACATATGATAGATGGTTTTGGTACCACAGTCTAGGTACCGCAACCATATGTCATACGTATCTCTCATGGATCCTAATGGTCTGTTATTACTAATTTTTGTACAATTGTTTTCCTCTCAGTTCCTCACTGCAGTCTTTCCTTTGTTCATCCGCGATGACGACTCTCAACCGCAATGCATTCTCATCCGCTATGAAGATTCTCAACCGCAATGACGTTTCCATCCGCGACCATCATGATAATTTCCCAACTGTTTCATCAACTCTCGAATCTTTGTGTGCTATTTAATGATCCTTCATTAAATAAAATAAAACATTCCCTTTATAAATTGTCACATTCTCTTTCTGAATAATCCCCGCGTCAGACCTATTTTAGGGACGATGACAAAAAGAACGATTTTCTAATAAACTCATCCTTAATTTGTCCTTTCCTCTCCCTACCATGTCCCATCCGTTACAACTTTCTCTCTCATCACCCCACGATTACCTGACGTATTGACATGCGTCTGACCTTACATTAAATGCAAACCCACTTTTGGAAATCTCCCAAAATCTTTTTAAACCCGTTTTAATTTTGTGTGGCTGAGATTTAATCCAAAAAATCATAGATTCCCCCCCAAAAACCCCAATCAACGTTTTACCCTCTTCTACCTTTTTACCCCCTTTATAAACCAATCTTCTTCCCCAATAATACTTTACACTTTCTGATTATCAACTGTTCTCTCTCAACCTTCAAAACCCCCATAACTCTCAAGAACTCAGTTTTTTCTTCTCTCACAATGGTGAAATCAGGTGCATCTAAGAAGCAATCCAAGGCTTCAGGTTCTATGAATCCAACTGGTTCCGACTCTCCAACAATAGCTTCAAGCAATTTCAAAGCAATTTTTGAAGACCACCCCTCATACAATGCCCCAACCAAGCTTATGATAAAGTTTCTCAAGAACCATATTCTGTTTGGCCCATTCGATGCTTTTACAGACATCTTTCTAGTTTCAACACTCTTCTAATGTGCTTTTTCTGTATATCGTCCATTGGAGAACCCCCAAGAAGTGCATCTCAATCTCATCAATGATTCTTTGGTCATCTTGACCAAAGAGAAATTATTATCCGCCATTAATCTTCTGATTCACCTCTCCATCAAGATTTTCTCACCATCAATGTCTGACGTCACAACCGCACTTTACCAGATGGGTTATCAGAAACCAATCCGAGGGATTAGTGAGTTTAAAAAGAACCAACTACCTGCGGTTTGGCGGTTTGTGTGCCACTTCGTCATCCGCTGTCTATCCGGCAGAACCGGAGGCATCGACAACATGGGATTGAAGCTGCTAGAACTGGTGTGGAGCATCTATACAGGCCACGATGTCAACTATGGGAAGCTTCTTTGGGACGATTTCCTCCAATATATCTCTAAAGAGCACCCAAGGGAGAACCCAACAGAGCTCACATTTGCTCGGTTCTGGTCTCTATGCATCTCAGACTTGCATGCGGAAGCAGGCATTAAAATGGGCAATGACATCAACTTCTTTGTCACTAAGGATCTAAAAAGGTACAACCCTTCTTCCGACCAAACTTTATTTGGACCGATCCGCAGGATTCCCACCCATATTCTTACTTTTCTTGGTCTTGAGACTACTGATGTCTCAGACCACATTAAGGCTACGGAGGGTATTGCCCCATACCCTTCTACCCCGCCTCTTCCATCTGCAGCCATTATCCCTGAGGGTACCGCAGTCCCCTCTGCCACTACACTATCCAACCTTTCTCAAAGAAGAAAGAAGTTGGCATCCAAGAAGAAACAAAGCACACATAAGAAGGATGCTCCAAAACAAACCGCACCCTCCAAGAAACGCAAGACAAAACCTCCCCCAACCGTATCTAGCACTGATTCAGTTGAGGATAGGCAACCTATCTCTATCCTCAAGAAAAGGAAAACAACTGAAACCTCTAGCCATATGTGTGACCGGACAGATGTTGAAGCCTCTCAAAAGGCTCTGGTAGTCCTTGGGGTGGTCGCACACCCATTCGATACCTCTATCTTTTTCGATTCAAACTCAGAAAGTGAGTCTGATTCTCCTCTACGTGGAGAGTCCCCCCCCCCCCCCCAGTGAACTCCCAAGAGGATGACAGTGGTTCACGCCCTAAGGTCTCCAGGGCTTCCCGACTGTATTTCTTTACTCCAGAGGAGTTGCGCTCCATCCTTCTTTCTGTTACCCAAACACTACAAACACCTTCCCACCCGCAGGGCACTTCTTTCGCCCATGCCAGAACTGGGCCAGGGCCAGACTTGACCACGGGTCAAGGAGACCAAAAAAGCCCAGGAAATCCTACTCTGCTTTCATCTTTCACAGGTGGCTTAGGCATAGTGAGCACAAATGTGCAAGGATCCGTGGACCCGAAGGACACTTCCGTGCGATTTGAAGGATTTAATGGAGATAACTTAAATGACTCCTGGTTAAAGTACAATCCAGTAACCAAGTCGGATAAAAAAAAGTATGTTGCATTCAAGAGGGATTTCCAATCCCGCAAGGAGCAACAAATCAAGCAGCAGTAATAGAAAAAACAGGAGATCCAATATGTGGCTAGGTATTGGGCAAATGCCATCAGCAATGCCAACACCGTAGCCATAATTCAAAAGGTTCAAAACTAGATGGATCAGATGGCAGAAACTATGTTGAAAGCTTAAGCTTCAGGTGCAGCCGCAGGTACCTCCAAAGTTCCTCCTACTCCAACTCCTGTTCCATCTCCCACTCCTACAGTCAACCCATCACAAGACGAAGGGCATGCGATCGAACTCAGCTCAGCTCCTACCTTCGGTCTTAATGATGAAGACATCCAAGAGGTCAACAAACCGAACCCTTCAGACGACGACCTAATGATGTTTGAAGAAAAAGAGGAGTCCAATGGTTCTCAGCATTCAACTTCCAAGGCTAAAGAGAAGAAGAAGAAGAAGACGAAGAAAAATGTTGTCACCCGGAAGGAGTTCATGAGCCTTCAAGACAAAGTAGATCAAATCTTGGCTGCAGTTAAACCTACTCAACCTCAACCTAAAGACACTCCAGGATCGCAGTCATTGATTGAAAGAATTGAACGACTAGAGACAAGGGAGCGTATGGATACTCAACGCATCTCTCTCAAAGTAGAGATGGGGATCCAGTCCCTTGACAACAACCGCAAGGCTGACCATAAGGAATTCATGGCTGCAGCGGAACGCCTCATTACTGAGGTGACCACAATCAAAAAGGATCTTCAAGTAGCCATCGCGGATCAAGCTGCTCAGTCTCAGAAAGTGATCGATGAGACTCATACTGTTTATGAGTCCACTATCTCTGTTCTTCACGCAACCATCAACAGAATGTAGAAATCCCTTACCTCCAACTTCCATGGCCCTGAGATCCTCCAGCTTACCAAAGAAATACACAAGCTGCTCTTCAACTCCTCTGCTCCAAACAATTCCCAATTGGCAGAGACTATCAAAGCTCAGTTTCAAGAAGTCTGTGCCAAGGTGGATGAACTTAAGCAATGGCTTGAGGAAGCACCTCCGTTGCATCTCTCAAGAGGGGGAAGTGAAGATGAAGAAGTACACCACTCTGATACTTCAATTCATCAGAGTCCCCCCATCATCACTGAGAAAATCCCCACACTGCAGCCCTCACCACCACCATCTCCACATACCCCATCTCCCCACACTTCACCTCCAAAAGACACTCCCAAAAAGCCTGAGACTCCTCCTCACTTCAAAAATCTTGAGGAGAACATGTCATCCACAAGCTCCACAAACTCCCCTGCCACAGCCCAAAGAATGCATGATTGGAAGGCGGCTAAGCTTGTTGAAGTTATCTGGAGAGAATGCGGATTCGACACTATGATAGATGAGTCCTTGATTAACTCATGGGTCAATCCGCACCGAAGGCTATTGGATGAAGACTACACCCCGCACCTCACATATGCTGAACCCCCTGCTGATGGATATTGGGATATTCCAATTTCTCCCAATGCCAAATACTTTGCAGTATTTGAGCCATTTGACTACAGCCTTCCTGCTCGCAAACGACAGCCAATGGAGTTAGAAAGACTTAACCGATTTTATGCTAAGCATGGCTCCTCCATTGAGAATATATGGTCTAACGATAGACCATCCGCAGTCAAGAACTACAAGATGCGGAAGTTCATGAAGGCTGATTTCATCCAGTATACCCTCACCAGAAGGGAGCATGACTACATCCGCACCCATGCAGACTTCCCATGCATGAATCCGGAAGAAATCTTCCTTATTGCCAGGGTATTCCAGAACAAGGTAGAAAAGCACCCTAAAATGCAAATAGCACTTGAAAATGCCAACTCTTTTCTGAGGGATACAGTCTGTTACTTTGCCAAGATAGATGTGGATATCTACCCCACCATCATCAAGAAGTTTGATCTCCTACCACTTGAACCTATGCCAATTCCAACCGAAGGCTTCGAAGAAAGATCACTAGGCGCAACAAACTTTCCTGAACTTGGAATCATATTCAAACGGAAGACTGACAACGTCAAATACTTCATTCCGATGAATGCCATGCACCGCCTGCCCAAGAAAAAACTTGACATCTGCCGGACCGCAGTTGAAAAATCAAAGCATACTACTGCAGAAGTCAAGTTTGAAATTTCAGGAAGAATCACATGGTTGGAAAATGTCAGGAAGTTCTGGTAGATTTTGATCAAGTTCCTCAAACTTGATAACTGAACCGGAGTTAAAGAGGTCACTTAGGGGAAATTGTTGAATCATAAAAGTGACCCTCTTGAACTCAGCTACCGCAACCATCTCTCTACCGTAACGGTTCAGCACCCGCAACCAATCCAACACTAGGAGTCACTTCTTCATCAACAACCGCAATCAGTCTTTTCCTACCGCAGTCTACTTAACTAGATTACTTTATTTGTCTTTTATGCAATACACTCTATTATCCATTATGCCTTGCACGACTGCTTACAGAGTTGTAGTCTAGTATAGTTCAGAGTCTTTATAAATAGAGACTTATTCTATTGTATTGAATACTCTTTCGATCACTGATAACTTGCGACTTATTCTGAATACATTTCTCCAAGTTATCTTCTTCATTTCTCTATCTTTCTACTCTTCTTACTCTCAATTGTTACTGAAACATATCGGATTATAACCTCTCTCCGGAGCAAGTCTTTAAGACTTAATCACTAAGTTTGATCTTCCTTATTAACTCGAAATGATTGCATTCCTTGTTACGAATCAGCTTAAGTGTATTCTTGATATAACAATTGTTGTCATTTCTATTTGTTTACTTTCTGCAACTAACTCTCTAACTATCTAACTATATTATTGTTGAGCTTTTAGATCCTTTGAGATTAACTATTTTGCAATATACTTGTTCTAACTCTTGTTCAAGTGTGTGTCCAAGTTTTTCTCTCAACACTTACAAACACCTACTAGCAAGAAGATGATTTGAGAGAGGGAGAGAGGTGAGAAACCGGCTCTAGGGTTTCCTCAAACATAGAGTATCCGATTTCTCCAACCCTAAGGGTCTATTTATACTATGAGCTCCTAGGGTTTCACCTTAAACCCTAATTGGATAACTTAGCCTCAAAGCAATCCAAATATCCTTCTAAATAAGGCCTTGGACGATTTCTAAGATGTCCATATCCTTAAAATCGTCCCTTCCCATATCCATAAGGATTCATAGCCCAAAACACAACTATCACACATTTGACAGTTTATGCCCCTTTATTCAATTAATCGCTTTAAGTCACCAAATTTCTTCCTAATTAATTTATGACTTAAATCAATCAAATAACATTATTATTCCTTTAACATATTATTGTTATAATACATTAATAATAATAATATCTCTTCTCTCTATATAAATCACCTTGTCAAGTTGCTATGGGGAAGGCAACGCAAAAGGACCATCCACAACCGGGTCAAGTACTTACCAAATATACTTACAGCCTTAGACACTAATCCAACAGCAACATGATAGGATGATTTATTCAGAAAGAGGTTATTATGATTTATTAATATGTTATATGAATAATATATTAATGGAGAAATCATATAATTAAATTAATATTATACAAGAATTAATTAAGAAATTAATTTTGTGGCTAAAAGAGATTAACTTAATATTGGGGACATAAACTGTCAAATGTGTGATAGTTAAGTATTGGGCTGAGGAGCCTCTTGGACTAGGCATGGATGAAATTAGGATGTGTCCATCCTTAATTTCGGCCTTAAGGCCTGATGGGTTTTAGCCATAAGAACTTTCCTATGTGCGCATGCAAAACCCTAATGCTTGGATCTAGGCTTTCTAATTAAACATGCTTTGAATCCAACACTTCTAATGACTAATTAGGTTTAAGAACAATACAAAAATGGATCTAGAATGATACCTTTGAATCTCTTGTTTGATCTTGTTTTCTTGGAGCTCTAGAGTCACAATTGTCATTCCTCTAATGGCTTACAAACACCAAATAGCAAGGAGGATGATTTGAGAGATAGGAGAGGGGAGGACATTCGGCCAGGGATTCTTTATTCTCAATGAAGTGCCGATTTCCCTTTGCCATAGGGTCTATTTATTCTTGTAGACTCCTTAAGGGTTACAACTTAAACCCTAGTTGGATAATCTTCTCTTAAAGCAATCCATATCCTTTCCTTAGATAACCTTGGACGATTCTAAGCTATCCCTAGCTTCTAGAATTCGTCCATTCTCTATCCAATAAGGATTTATAGTCTAAAGTTTAACTATCAAACAATTGACAGTTTATACCCTCTTATTTAATTAATCTCTTTAAGTCACCAAATTAATACCAATTAATTTATGACTTATATTAATCAAATAACAATATTATTATTCTTTATATTATTCTCATAATACATTAATAATATTTATTCTCTCTTAATAAATCATCCTATCAAGTTGCTATGGTGAAGGCAACCCAAAAGGACCATGCACAATCGGGTCAAATACTTGCCTAATATAGTTGCAGCCTTAGACACTATTCCAACAGTCTCCCACTTGGATAAGTCTAGTAACTATATGCACAAGTACAATTCAATTTGCAATCGTAGCTCTCAAAGACGCTGTCAAACTATGATCTAATCAATCTTGTCCTTTAGATAAGGGATCGTACAGTCCTCTGTTAGATATCATGCTGACAATTCTATGGAATGATTAGTCAAGCATTTAGGTTTCTCGATCTCTGATTTATTTGACATAGAACTTAATCGAACACATCAATTCAGTTCTGACCGGGCCCGGCACATAAGTTAAATCAAATCATCGAGCAGCCGAGATATCACTTTTACCTTCTTAGGATAAAAGTTATAGATAAACTTCGACTTATATGCATTTACTTATTCATTAACCAACTATACACAATAATGCGTTTTATGACACTGAATTACTGATGCGTTTTCGCATTATCAATGTACAATCAATTAACAAATAACAAACCATATATCTAGGTTTTAAGACTATATGATATTATCGTCTTGCGATCACCGTTTTTATATATCATATTCCATAAGGTGATTCCAGCAAGCACGGGTTTGTTCCAATGCTCAAAACCAGTTCATAAGCACTCATGAACATCGCAACAATCTTTTGCTATGTCTAATACCATTTAGACAATCTACGCACCAATTCACGACAATCTTCATTGATATCTACTTCCAACATATGAACGATTGTGAACAATTTGAATAATTCGATTATTCTTAACAAATTCAATTATTCTGGAAGTCAAAACATGCAAAATGAAACAATAGTTAAACAATTAACATAAGATAGTAACATTACTCATAAATAAAACTCCTTTATTTAATCATCAAATGTTAATTAAATTTATCTATTACACGTTTCTACTACTATCTAATCTATGCTAATACCATCCTTCAGCCCAATACTCCTAGCATGCTGCAAGTGCTTAACCCTACTCAGTCCCTTCGTAAGCGGATCTGTTGGGTTATCTTCTGATGATATCCTCTTCACTACGAGTTGTCCTTCTTCTACACGATGTCTAATAAAGTGATATTTTCTATCGATATGTCTTGATCTACCATGATCTCTCGGTTCCTTGGTCAAGGCAACTGCTCCTTCATTATCACATAAAATCTCCATGGGCTCCTTTATGGCAGGTACAACTCCAAGATCACCGATGAAGTTTTTCAGCCATATCGCCTCCTTCGACGCTTCGCTCGCTGCAATGTACTCTGATTCGCACGTTGAATCAGCTACGGCTTCCTGCTTGGAACTTTTCCAAGTCACTGCTCCTCCATTCAGGGTAAAGACCCAGCCCGACTGTGAACGGTAGTTGTCCCTGTCGGTCTGAAAACTGGCGTCACTATACCCTCGCACCTTCAAGTCATCATTCCCTCCGAGGACTAAGAACCATTCCTTCGTCCTCCGAAGGTACTTAAGGATATTCTTCACCGCAATCCAATGGGCTCTGCCAGGGTTCCCTTAATATCTACTAACCATGCTCAAAGCAAATGCTACATCAGGGCGAGTACAAGTCATAGCGTACATGATTGAGCCAACTGTGGAAGCGTATGGTACTCGGCTCATTTCTGCTATTTCAGCTTCGGTACTCGGACTTTGAGTCTTACTCAACTTGGCATTACTTTGTATCGATAATTCTCCCTTCTTCGAGTTTTCCATACTAAAACGTTTTAGTACCTTCTCTAAGTGTTCTGACTAAGTCCAATTAGTCTCTTACTTCTTTCTCTCACTATCCTTATTCCCAAAATGTAAGAAGCCTCTCCGAGGTCCTTTATAGCGAAGCACTTCCCGAGCTAGGACTTAACTTCCTGCAGAGTCGAGATGTCATTTCCTACGAGTAATATGTCATCGACATATAGAACGAGGAAGCTTACTATACTCCTACTGGTTTTGACATATACACAAGATTCATCTTCGCTTCATACAAATCCAAACTCTTTGACTTTCTCATCGAAGCAAAGATTTCATCTGCGAGACGCTTGCTTAAGTTCATAAATGGACTTCTCAAGCTTACACACTCTATTCGGATGCTTCGGATCCACAAACCCCTCTGACTGAGCCATGTAAACATCCTCAGCCCACTTTCCGTTAAGGAAAGCGGTCTTGACATCCATCTGCCAAATTTCATAATCATGAAATGCGGCAATCGCTAGCATCACTCTAATAGATTTTATCTTCGCAACTGGTGAGAAGGTCTCATCATAGTCAACTCCGGGAGTTTGAGTAAAGCCCTTAGCGACCAATCGCGCTTTATATGTGTGTACGTTTCCATCCACGTCGGTCTTCTTCTTGAAGATCCATTTGCACCCAACGGTCTTACGTCTGGGCACATTATCAACCAAATTCCAAACTTGGTTATCATACATGGATTGGATCTCGCTATCCATTGCCTCTTTCCATTTTGCAGACTCCGGGCCTGCCATGGCTTCCTTATAGCTATTAGGTTCATCAAGGTTTATTAGTGTACCATCACTAATATACGTGTCCCCTTCGGTAGTAATATGAAAACCATAAAACTGGGGTTGAAATCTAACTCTATCGGAACGTCTAAGAGGTAAGGATTCGTTAATCGGTTCAACCGGAGTTTCCTCTTCGGGTTGAGTGCCAGCGGTAAAGGTTCCTTCATCTATCGACTCTTGAATCTCTTCAAGTTCGATTTCCCTCCCACTGTCTCCTTGGCTTATGAGTTCTCGCTGTCGGAAAACTCCTCTCCTCGCAACGAAGACAACATTGTCCTTCGGTCTATAGAAGAGATATCCAAAGGATTTTTGCGGGTAGCCGATGAAAATACATCGCTCACTACGAGGTTCGAGCTTATCGTGAGTATCTCGTCTTACGAAAGCCTCGCAACCCCAAACCTTGATATGTGCCAATGAGGGAGCTTTCCCTGTCCACATCTCGTGAGGTGTTTTGGCAACCTTCTTAGTAGGGACTCAATTAAGGATATGGGCGGCAATCTCTAAGGCATACCCCCAAAAAGAGATTGGTAGTGAAGCACGACTCATCATAGAGCGAACCATATCCAATAAAGTTCGATTACGCCTTTCTGCCACACCATTCAACTGCGGTGTCCTAGGAGGCGTCAATTGTGAAACTATTCCACACTCCTTGAGATAATCGTGGAATTGAAGACTTAGGTACTCTCCTCCTCGATCGGTTCGAAGCATCTTGATTTTCCTGCCCAATTGATTCTCCACTTCATTCTTGAACTCTTTCAACTTTTCAAAAGTTTCTGACTTTTGTTTGATCAAATAGATGTACCCATATCTACTATAGTCATCGGTAAAAGTCACATAGAAGCGGTTCCCATCCTTCGTGGTTGATCTAAACGGTCCACATACATCGGTATGTATTAGTTCCAATAGACCTTCACCCCTTTCGCAAGTACTTGTGAAGGGTGACTTAGTCATCTTTCCAAGTAAACAAAACTCGCACGTGTCATCTTCCCTAAGGTCGAATGACTCCAACACTCCATCCTTTTGGAGTTGGGCTATGCGTTTCCTGTTGACATGTCCAAGACAACAATGCCACAAGGATGCTCTATCCATACTATTGGAAGAATCTATGTTAAAAACATCATTTCCTAAGTTATCAACAATCATAACAGTTTCATATATTCCATTACATGGTATAGCTTCAAAATAAAAGACACCATTTAGATAAGCTAAAATAGAACCATTCTCATTATTAAAAGAAAATATAAAACCTTGTCTAAACAAACTGTGAAATGAAATGATGTTTCTAGCCATTTCTGGCGAATAGCAACAATTGTTCAAATCTAAACATAAATTATTCCTAAGCACTAAAGAATACACTCCAATCTGGGTCACAGGCGACGATCTTCTGTTCCCCATGATTAGATTGATCCTTCCTTGCTCCACATCCCTACTTCTTCTTAGTCCCTGCTCATTAGAACAAATGTGGTAACCACAACCGGTATCAAGAACCCAAGAAATAGCATGATTAGAATCGTTAGATTTAATTGTGTATATACCTGCGAAAGATGGCTTGATCTTTCCTTCCTTGATGGCTTGCAGGTACTCTGGGCAGCTTCTCTTCCAATGTCCTATCTTATGGCAGTGGTGGCACTCTGCCTCCTTTGGGTTAGGGCAGGGCTTAGCAGGATCAACTTTGGTCCCACCAGAAGAGGCACCATCTCGGGCTTTAACCTTGCGATTGTTCTTAGACGAAGCCTTCATCTTCTTTCCCTTCCCTTGACCAATAGCCAAGACAGGAGAAGCGGGTGGATTGGGAGTTGGTGCAACAGACTTGCCTTTGAAGTTGCTCTCAGCAACCCTCAAGAGACATTGGAGTGTGCTTAGGGTGACCTCCTCTTTGTTCATGTGGTAGGTCATCCTAAATTGATTGTAGCTCTGAGGAAAAGAGTGAAGCACCATGTCGATAGCCAAGTCTTCCCCGAAGTCAACATTTAACTTGCGAAGGCGGTCGACATACCTTTGCATCTTTTGCAGGTGCACGGTAAGAGATTCTCCATGACCCATCTTAGCGGAAATCATGTTAGTGAATATCTCATAACGCTCTTGTCTTGCATTTTGGTGGTATCTCTCCAATAAGTCTTGATGCATCTCATACGGGTACATGTCCTCATAGGACTTTTGGAATTCGGAGTTCATGGTGGCTATCATGATGCAATGTACCTTCGTTGCATCGCGCTCATGAGTTTCAAAAGCGGTCATTTCAGCAGGAGTAGCGATTTCAGGGTTGATTTTCTCGAGCTTCTCATCGAGGACATACTCCTTATCCTCATAGCGAGCAATGGTGCGAATGTATCTTATCCATTCGCTAAAGTTCGTCCCATCGAAAGTGACCTTTTGACAAAGGCTCATCAATGTGAAAGAACTAGCAGCAGCGTTGTTTGCATTCGACATCTAGAAAGGACAAAGATAGATTAGATTATGAATCCCTAGTTATCACCCAATATGAAAAATTAGGGCTAGGATCCAACAACAATATTTACATATTAGAAAAGGGATGCAGTAATCCAACATGCAAATAATATGAAGGTAAGTGAATGATGATTCACTAATTCTCCACCATAAAAACCTAACTATAAGTCCTAAATGTATTGAGAATTCCAAGGTTCGGATGAGATTCATTGAAACTATTCAATGGCATGTTTAAATCTCGATATGCCCCTCTTGTTTGTGACTGGGATACCGAGGATCACAAAGCGGGTGTGAATTACCATGCAAATTCACATGGTGCCTTCATTTTAACGATCACCTATTCGATGTGCCGGTAAACCACACACGCTCCATCGAACTATGATAAACAATGAATCACCCTTTGCCACCTTTGCTTAAAACCAATTAGTGTGCCGGTAAACCACACACGCTCCACTAACTTCTTAGAAAGGGTGCAAAGTGTAATTTAATGGGATTGCATCAATTCACTTTTCCTAAAGTAACTAAGATTGGAAAATTTTAAAAAATGTGTAGTTACTTTGTATTTCATATTATACTTTTAATGAGAGGATGAGGTTGCCTTATCCTACCCATTCGGCTAACGACCCTCCACCGATCAAGCAAGCGGTGGGTGTGAGTGTACACCCATTAAGCGCCATTTTATAGGCCGCAATCTTATACCCACCTTATAGATCGGCTTCGTGAATGAGGCCTACTAACGGTAAGACTAGCATTTTAGTTATACATATATATATATATATATATATATATATATATATATATATATATATATATATATATATATTAATCTCGTAATATTATATTAGTATAGGGTTGTATTTTAAACTTTTAAAAATCTAGGGTTTGAAATTTAAATTGTCTAAATTAAAACTTTTAATCGCAAAACATAAATTTCGAAACTTGAGGACAAGTTTTAAACATTTAAAACATGGAGGATCAAATAACCAATAATTTTAATTAACAATTAATTTCCTAATTATCTATATTTGATTTATTCAAGATTTCTTGCAAGATAATTACCAATTTAATCAAAATAATTAATTAATTATCATATAAGGAAATTAAATATTTTATTAGTTGATAAATATCTTTAATTAGATCAAGATTATAGTCATATATATCAAAAAATCGGATTAGGGTTGATCTAATATGATTAAGGTAAGTTTCCATAAGATAATCATGAAGAAATCCCGAATCTGGCCTTTCCTGACGCTTGGACTCGCCGAGTGCACCAAGGGACTCGCCGAGTCAGGCCAACTCGCCGAGTCCATGACTCAGAAACACAAAAATTGAATTTTGCAGTTAAGTTTCAAACAAACAAGCAACAATTTAATAGAAACCAAGTTAGGCTCTGATACCATTGATGGGTTTTAGCCATAAGAACTTTCCTATGTGCGCATGCAAAACCCTAATGCTTGGATCTAGGCTTTCTAATTAAACATGCTTTGAATCCAAGACTTCTAATGACTAATTAGGTTTAAGAACAATACAAAAACAGATCTAGAATCATACCTTTGAATCTCTTGTTTGATCTTGTTTTCTTGGAGCTCTAGAGTCACAATTGTCACTCCTCTAATGGCTTACAAACACCAAATAGCAAGGAGGATGATTTGAGTGAGAGGAGAGGGGAGGAAATTCATCCAGGGATTCTTTATTCTCAATGAAGTGTCGATTTCCCTTCGCCATAGGGTCTATTTATACTTGTAGACTCCTTAAGGGTTACAACTTAAACCCTAGTTGGATAATCTTCTCTTAAAGCAATCCATATCCTTTCCTTAGATAACCTTGGACGATTCTAAGCTATCCCTAGCTTCTAGAATTCGTCCATTCTCTATCCAATAAGGATTTACAGTCTAAAGTTTAACTATCAAACAATTGACAGTTTATACCCTCTTATTTAATTAATCTCTTTAAGTCACCAAATTAATACCAATTAATTTATGACTTATATTAATCAAATAACAATATTATTATTCTTTATATTATTCTCATAATACATTAATAATATTTATTCTCTCTTAATAAATCATCCTATCAACTTGCTATGGTGAAGGCAACCCAAAAGGACCATGCACAATCGGGTCAAATACTTGCCTAATATAGTTGCAGCCTTAGACACTATTCCAACAAGGCCTTATTCCAGAAGCTTCCTAGGATAGCTTAAGGTCTAAGCAGTCCATTAGAGTTTTTGACTTAAACCCTAGCTGCTCCAGTATAAATAGGACCCCTAGGCTACAGAAATCGGCTACCCTAACCCTAAGAGTGATAGATCCGATTTCAAGAAGCCTCCAAACTCTCTCCAAGATCATTCTTTTGCTATTGGTGTTTGTAAGCCATTAGAGGAGTTACACTTGTGACTCTAAGCTTCAAAGACAAGGAGTTAAAAGCAAGCAACAAGAGGTAATGATCTATATCTGATTTGTTTCTTTTAATTTCGAATTATTCTCATTAGATCTAGGTTTAGAAAGTCTTGGATGAATGCATGTACAATTAGAGAAACCAAGGTCCAATCATTAGGGTTTGCATGAGCACATAGGATGTTCTTTTGGCTTAAATCCATCAATTAATATATTAGAACTTATAATATATTAATATAAATCATAAGTATCCTTTTTCTCATTTTGTCTATCCAATTGTTCCGATTCCATGCAACCTAAATGGACCATGTTACTCTCGAGTCGAGTACATACCAATAATAGTTATGGGCTTAGACATCTAATCCAACAATGGCATCATCCATGGCACCCATTGTCTCTTCATCCCTTTGCACAATGTCTCAAAAATCATCAATAGCCATTTTCTTATCCCCATTTCAGAGTTCCATTTTCCTCCAATTTAACTTCAAATTCCACAAACCCATATCCAAACTCAAGCAGAAGAACACCATCTCCTTTTGAAATCAAGAAGTAAATATGCAGCACAGTCAGCGAATTAAAGTTTCACTATCACTACTCAAACTTTAGTTGAATCAAATGGTCAACACAATTGGCTTGTAGTTGTCAAGGATTCTCCTTCGCAACAAGTTGTTTATAAACTATATGTTATTGATTATTATGTCAAAATATTTTAGAGGTTTTTGGACAGGTGGGTATTTTCTATTACCTCTTTTGAAGAAGAGGTTTTTTGGCTTGAATGTCAAAAGAATTACGAAATTGATGTGAATTCTATAAATTTCCCAGATGAAATATTATGTATTGCATTCGTAAACTTCATTGAGATTTGTATTTTTAGATACCAATCTTGATATCAAATTTCAAAGTGTAGTTCATTCAATATCCTTGTTGTTGTTTTTGTAATTTTGTTGAATCGAATAGAGATAAGGAGGCTCAAGGTTGAATATATAATGCTTCTTGCGACACCCATTTTGGAATCTGTTGTGCTATGAATTTCCATTCTTCATATATTAGTAAGACGAATTTAGATCGGGAAGGTTTTGGTTGGACTAGATCTATGATTTTTGGTCAGCATTGGTGATGGCTAAGGGTGGCCTTGTTTGCCTGGAAGTTAGACATGATCTTGGTGTCTTCAAGTTATGGGCGAGGAAGTCATCTCTTCTCGATGTCGGTTAGTCGTGATGTGTTGGTGTTCATTTCTTCGTCAGGGTCGTGTATTTCTTGCTAAGGATTCAATCCTCATAGGTGTTGGAAGGTGGTTGTCTGTTTAAGGTGTTAATCTTGGTGATCTTTAGTCAACGGATCGACTATTGAAAGTTCTGATCGGATATGGATTATGTGCCTGGTTCTGGAGATCATTTTGTTGAAAGGGAGTGTGCTTGGAAACCCACATTAGGTTTAGAGGGTGTTTTCAGAGTAATTGGTAAGTACAGATTTTGATACGAAACCTAATTTAAGTAGGGGAGAGTTGCAACACCTATTTTCTAGAATGGATTAATTAAAGATTTAATGGGATCCAAGATGGAGATTTTTGAGAAAAACCTTGTGCCATTACGTGGGGCATAGGTGACCACGATGTGGCATGGATTTTATGAAACACACACTTTTGGAGAGCACCACAATGTGGCAAGCGGGTCTCCACGATGCGGTGGCAATTGCAGTCCAAGCCCACGATTTTTAGGGTTTCTTACATATTTAAAGCCTCTAACATCAAGATTAAGGCATCCTTCTCAGCCTCCAACCTTCCTAACCAAAACCCTAGCCCCATTTGATGATTCTTGAAGTATTCTTGGTGTTTTGTAGTTTGAAGCCTTGGTTTTCACTTTGGGAAAAAGAAGAAGAATGTGTGCTTGCTAGTTAGAAGAGTGTTTCCACTTCAAATCTTGAATCTCATACATCTTGTAGAGCTTAGGAAATTATAAAGCTTCCACATTTATCATCATGTAACACCCTGTTTATTAAATAAATAAATAGACATATTAATGAATGAACAGTAGCCCTAAAATCAATAATAATGTAGCAAGGTGTTGGTCTCGAGGAGTTAATTGTCACAATTTTAGAAGTTGGGGGTTAAAAATGTATGTTCGGGAGTGGTTTGTAAATATTTATGAAGGCAGGGACTACTTGGTAAATTATCGGGACTTAATTTGAATAGATTTTGGAGGCTAAGGGGCTGAATGGTAATATATGGACTTCAGTTGAAAATAATTTGTAGAGGAGGGGTTGTTATGTAAGTTTCGGACCTAAAATGAAATGAATTTGGAATGTTGAGGACTAAAAGGGAAATGTTGGATTTAAGTTGAAGGAAATCTGGAAATGAGGGACTGATAGTGTCAACATCGGATGAAGTTTTCATGAGGGCCGGGTATAAAACCCATCCAATAACCCTAACCCTAGGAGACCCCTTCAGCCACCACCCTTATGCCTCCCACCACCGGCTGTCGCCACCATTCACCAAGCCGTTTTCCGACCAGCTAGCGTCCACCAAGCGACCACCCGACCCCCTTCAGTTCCGACCGGTCGAAACTCCATCCAACTATTGTCATCAGCCGACAACCGGGCCGCCACATAGTGTTGTCGTTGTTCAATTTCCGGTGACAACGAAGACCACCAACGGTTGTCTGTCCCGTTGTTGCTGCTGCTGTGCTCGGTGGGTCTCGCACCACGTTCTCCTTTCTCCATTTCTCTTCCGAGGGGTACATCACCGTTTCCGTTCAGAAGGCCGCTAAATCCCAACGATGACCTCCGTCCGCCGCCTGCCACCGTGAAATGGTGGCTAAGCTCGTGGATTCATGAAGTTGTTGCATGTGTGTTGCTATAACAGGGAGGAAACATAGGCATGTTTTTTTCTGATGAGAGAAAGTCGTGAAGAATCACCATGGTGGCTGCCGACGTCAGTATTGTTTCTGCCGCCACCGTACGCCGCTAGGTGGAAGGGTGGTTCCTTTTTTTCAAACAAAACAAGTGTGTGTGTATTTCTATCACGAGTATGTGTTGTGTGTGGGGTTGTTTGACCGGAAAACCAAGAAATCCACTACCATCACCGTGAGGTAGTAGCTGCCACCATGTACCACCACCGGCCACCACAAGGGTGGTTGTGTGTGTGTGTGTTTATCTTAGTGTGTGTGTGTGTGTGTTATTTGGGATTTTTTGCATTGTAAATTGTCAATAGTGACTAGTATAATCAAGAAAACTCATAACCACCACCGTAAGGTGGTGGCTGCTGCCACCAGCCGCCGTGTTGGGTGGTAGTGTGCTTTTGCTCGTGATTAGTTTGCTTTTGTGATGCTTGAACATAATTGGACTAGAACCAGAGCTACCACCGGGAGGTCGTGGCCATGAGCTATCGTTGACCACCACTACCTGAGGTGGTAGTAGGTGGTGCCCAACTTATGAAACCCTAGTGGGCCTAATGAAACCGTAATTGATCTAAAGATTTACCTTTTAGGCCTAATTGGGTTGGGATTGGGTTGCAAACCCTAATTAGGGTTTAGAAAACCCTAATTTTGGGTTTATTGGTTTTGGAGTGTCGCGACCCGCATTTTTGGATGACCGGATTGGGATTATGCATTACGTTGACCACACTACATGATTGACTCAATAGATTGATGGACCTAATGGATTAAGTCCTTAATGGGTTAAGTAGGAAACACTTAAACCTAAACGTCATTTTATGTGAAAACCCTAATCTTTCTTGGGCCTTAAGTTGGGCCTTTCTATTGGGCTTTGGTGATTGGGCCATCCACAAACAATCATATGGACTAAGAATATATGGATGGACTTTAAGGTAAGGCCCATCTGAGGGTTTAGGCCCAATTTGAAAAATTAGGCCATAGATGGGCCATAACTAGGCCTTGAGGATTATGAGAGGTTGGATCATTGGAGTGCTAAATGTTTGGACTGGACTAATGGTTGGGCCTTAGGGTAAGACCATGTAAAGGTTTGGGCCCAATTTAGAAAATTAGGCCATATGTTGGGCTTTGACTCATAGCTGACTTTTGGGCCTTTGGATCGAGCCTTGGGCTTGAATCAAGTTATGTTGGGGGTAGAGTAGTCTTTTACCACAAACATGGACTTATAGATATGTGTTGGAACCCAATTAGTGATTGGGTGTTATTTTGATGATTGATAGTTCGAGAACCTGTCATCCAACAACTAGAGTTTTGTCTGTGGGACTTCAGCAGTGTGCGGTGAGTTACCTTCCAGTAGAGGTGGGTCTAAGGCACCAATGTCAGCCGACTAGTAGGTGATTATGTTTGAGATGATTGTCTTTGTGATAATTTTCTGGTTTGCCACTACATTATATGCTTTATGTGCTAGGATGCAATGATATATGTGTTAGTAGTAGTAGGCGTGAAATAGTCCCCGGATACCGGTTGAAAGATACTGAAGGGGTAAATAGTACCCATGCATTCCTAGCAGTATGTTCATGATATGTTATTATGTGGTAGTGGTAGGGGTGAAATAGTCCCCGGAACCGATTGAGATAAATCGGAGGGTAGGTCGGGCACCCAGATATGCTTAACAAGGGTAGGTCGAACACCCTGGTATGTCTGACAGGGGTAGGTTTGGCACCCCGGTATGCCTAACAGGGGTAGGTTGAGCACCCCGGTATGCTCAACGAGGTAGGTCAGGCACCCAAATATGCCTGACATGGGTAGGTCGGGCACCCCGGTATGCCAGAAAGTATGTAATTGTATGGTGTGTGGTATGATGGGGGAACTCACTAAGCTTCGTGCTTACGGTTTTTAGTTTTGGTTTTAGGTACTTCGTTTTCAAAGGAAAGGAGTCGGCTCGATCGCAGTGCATCACATTATGATTTTCCACACATGAGATCTTTTGGATTACACTCTGATATTGTTTATGATAACATGTTTTGTTTATTGACACTTTGGTTTTGACATAGGATGTTATTATAGAAGTTTTCTTATACTGTTGGTTTTATAATAACCTAATTAAAAATGAAATTTTTTTTCTTGAATTTTGGGTTGTTACAAGTTAGTATCAGAGCCTTGGTTTGAGGGATTCGGGCACACTCTCAGGTGTGTCTGGACTCAAACTGAAGGCTTGGAATGAAAATTTTCAAAGAAAAGTCATTTTATAAAATGAATTTTGAAAAGTATTTGAAAAGAGAAAAGAACTTTGAGAAGAACAAGGTGTGTGATGCGTGCAATTAGCCAAGCGCAAGTAAGTTTACCCAAGATACTCATACATTTTATGTTATGATATGATATGATTACGAGAACTGCATGCTAGATTAGCATTGAGGATCTAGGAAGATGCCTTATACACCTACTGTAAGAGCTGGTAGACTTGCATGCTGGTAATGATCAGTCAGTGATAGGATAGCCTGTTTAGGTTATGCCTAATTGTATGAGCCTTAGAATCCCATGCCAGTATAGATTCCTGATAAGAGGATAAATTGATTTCATTGGAATATGCTGGTTAGATTTTCCATTGTCTAAATATTGCTTGCTTTGTGATTTCTACTTTGTAGGACTCTCAGTAATGTGAGCTAGCTAGTAAGTGAATATGCTAAGTCACATGTGACACAGGCTGGATAATCTTAGAGTGATGGATTTGGCCTATTGCGCAGCTCTCTTCTGAGACTAACCGTTCTAGAATTGAGTCTATTACTTGAAGGATTATCTAATCTCTATCGCATGTGGCTATATTCATGAGGTAGCTAGTTGACATTAGTAGGAATCCTTCAGCAGTTGAGGATTGAACGAGTTCGGGAACCTAGGAAAGCCTAGGAAGTGATTTAGTGGATTTAATTGCGATGTTAGCAAGCGTTCAGGGTATCAGTTTGAGAAGGTGAATTTGAGGATTCGGGATGATTCTTGAGGAAAGTATGGATAGGTGTGGAAGGTAGTATTAGGCCCGTACTACTGAAAGAACGGGATCCATACTCGAATCGGGGAGAATCTTGGAGAATCCAGGAAGCCTGTGGGATAAGGATTCTTGGGTATATTCGGGTCTATCGAATGTCAGTTCGGTATGGTGATAAGCACTCAAGAATGGGATTTAGATTCTAGTTCCAGTTCAGGAGCAGGACCAAGACCAATCGATGCGTGATCGCAGAAGTTCATCTCATCAGAGATTACTTGCAGAGTTTTGGAGTGGACCTCGGCGGTCTTTCGTTCAGGCAAGAAAGGGACTTTGGGATCTCTAGGTAGTCGTCTTAGGGCCTTTCGGGCCAGAATTGTCATGGGGAAATTAGGGGTTCATCTGAAATCCGAGGTCTATGGATCCTTAGAATCCTTTAGTCAGGAGGATCCTATTGTCAGTTCCTGTCATCGAGATCGGAAGGGAGTTTTGCACCATCTCTGGAGAAGGTGATCAGGATTCCTCCAGATGTTACGGGTATGTCATTTTCTACTGCTACTAGGTGGATGTCGAGAATCTGTATCGCTTTGGAATTGTGAGTAAGTTTGGATAAGTCAGATCTCGGGTTGGTTGTCTGCTATTGTCTGGGTTATCAAGGATGGTTATATGCCATTCTGCATGCTGAAAAGTCCTTGATGAACCTACAGAGGGACGTATCTTGCGAAGTGGGTTCCACATGTACCGTTATCATTCTGGATCTTTGTCGGGATTAGTGCAGGAGTATTATTTAAAGGATATTAGGTTAAGGTTAGAGCGATAGTTCTCCAGTGAAGTTAGAGTTTAATGGTTCTATCATTTGTTCGGGTATGGTTGACAATTACCTATGGAAGAACGTTGGATTTCAAGGCACTATTGTTACTAGGAAAGGACTGGTAGCATGAAGACGGTAATGTCAGTTGCGGGTGCTAAATGCATAAGTGGTTGGACATTGGATGTTCAAGAGAATTGTATTTTCACATGGGTTGTGTTCGGTAGAGCTTAGTGGTGCTACAAGATTGGAATTGGGAACAAGGATTCGTCAGCGAGGGTGAACATTAAGACCTCCAGCTGTCAGCATGGGAGGCGGACTGAGGCGTCAGACTGGACCAGATTTCAAGAGCACTCTTCAAAATTTTTGAGGATGTGCGATCTTAAGATTTGACTGGTGATTGATCGCTAGCATTGGTAAGCACAGTTGTCATCAGTAGGATATTATAAAGCGAGAAGGATTGGGAATCCTTCAACTGTCACGTGTCGTGAATAATTAGTCGAATCTAAGTGGGGGAGAATCGATCATGTATTATGGAGCAGAAATAGATATGGAACTAGGATGAGCTTCGCATCCCTATCAGGGAGGAAGGCGGTCGAGTGGTCGTCTTGATTGAGGATTGGGTGAGTTGGAAGTTCAGAAAACGTTCCAACATTTGGTTCTCGCTTTTCCTTGGCATCGGATAGCAGGTCTCGAGAACCAGGTTAGGGGTCCAGTTAGGATTCAAGTTTAGTTTTGGATGTTAGATCGTGTGCGTGTGCTCAATGTAGGATGTGTTCGGATTGGTAATCAGCGATTGAGATAGTGTGGAAAGTGTTGTTAGACTGCGGGATAGGCGTAGCATTTGCTAGCAGCCAGATAGTGTGAGAAGTGTTGTAAGTCTGTGGGTGTAGCCGTAGCATTCACAAGGTTGACATATAGTGTGAGAAGTGTTGTAAGTCTGCGGGTGTAGCTGTATCATTCACAAGGTTGTCAGATAGTGTTAGAGTGTTGTAAGTATGCGGGTGTAGCCGTAACATTCACTAGGTTGGTAGATAGCATGAGCGCATTGTTAGGACGCGGAAGGAACAATAGTACCCACCAGTTCGGGTGTAACAGTGAGGGCATGGCAAATCCATAGATTGGTTTATGGATTTTACCAGAGAGATTAGACCTGGTTGAGCCAGTGATAAGGCTGTAGGAATACCACTACAGTTATGAGATCAAGGAAGCAGTGGACTGCTTAAGGTCATTTGTGATATAAAGCTACCATTTGCCAGGTACTAATCACTTTTATCCTTAGATTTGGTGACGTCAGGAATCAACGCATGGACCCGATCGGTTGGATCAGAAGGTCGTGAGAGCCATAGTGGCAAGATAACTAGGAGTAATTATTGAAAAAAGAGGATTCCGCTCGAAATTCGTGTAGGGACGACCGTATGGGAGCCCTTATAGCTCAGCGGTCAGGCTAGAACCCGGTATTTCAGAAGACTGACGAATGAATTGAGACCAGGAAGGTCTCGGTGGATTTTGGAAAGCAACCATGGGGCAGCATGCTGTTTTTGGGCAGTATTAGTATTTGTGCTTTAGGTTGCAAGTACGGACGAAATAGATAGTTGATTGGCAAGTGACAAGTCACTCACAGTGGGATTAAATAATCTCGTAGTAGTCGATTTGATCCTATTGCGCAGCTCTCGTATGAGTCTAACCGTTGCAGGGATGGATCTTCTACTCGAAGGATTATTTGAGCCTTCTGTTAAGAATAAGTGCTCTGTTTTTTATTATGGTCAGTTGTGACAAACCAAAATTTTCTATTCTGTTCAACCATTCACTTCATTAGAAGTCAAAGTAGTTTCTGCTAATCTTCAAGTTTTTTTGGAAAATGTTTGAGCATTTTAGGATTAGCACTTTAGGAGAAATCAGGAGAGAGGATGCCCTATAAATTATTGTGCATCACTAAAGTTCCAAAAACTCCAAGAGTTTGGAGTTTACGGCCCAAATGGTATTTGGACCGTAAACCCTAGTGGTATAAATATGGCACTTATCCATTTTTCACACTTTTTCACTTTTCAAGATCCAAACTCAATTCTCTCTCAAGTAGCATCCGACTTTTCCTCCTAGATCTTCAAGTTGTAAGTGTTTCTAGACCTATTAAGTTGATATATTACTTAATCTAGTGATCTAACACACTTCTATCCGTGAAATCATTCCAAAAGTGTAGATCTTCAAGTTTCACCAAGAACACACACTAGAGTTCTTGGCCTTTTGGAACCTTTTCAAGCCTCTATCTTGTAAGTACTTCTATCATAGAGTATCATATGTCTTGTTACACTTCCATATATCAAGAAATCACTCAAGAATCACAAGAAGAAGGTGTTTACGGCCCAAGATCTTCTTAGGCCGTAAACCCTAATTTGGGTGCCAAAGTGTTCCTAACTCCTTCCTTATGCTTAGAACCTAGCATGGATCCCTTCCTTGATGATTTTAGCACATGAAAAACACCAAAAACCCCCTTTTTATGAATTTACGGTTTCGGAATCTCCTAAAACCGTAAACTCCCCCAAAGTGTGTTTTAATGCCCTAAACACCTTATTAAGCCTTGGTTAGTAGCCTAGAAACTTACACCATTGATCTAAGGACCCAATTCGTGAAATGGTACTTCTTACCATGAGTTTACGGCCATAAACTCATGGGAAAGTGGTCCCTAGACCGTAAACTCAAGTTAGGGCCATTTTTGGACCTTAAACTCACCCAAACACTTGTTTAAGCTTTGGAGCACCTAACCACTTAAGCCTTTGTAGTTTTAAGTCTCTATTGGTGACCAATTGAGAGTTTATGGCCAGGAGTAAACTCCCATGGGTCGTAAACTCCAACAAAGATGGTCCACTGACCATACACTCCCATATAATGCCTTGCACTCCTTTGTTGCAACCCGATAGCCTCCTAACACTTTTACCAAACTGTTTTCCTCATATTAGGATGTTTATACATGTATAATTAGTGTTATAATCACTAATTATATAAATACATATGTCTTCATATGTTATTAGGGTCATTGAGAGTGTACAAGTCTTCACTTGACACCAAGCACTTATCCGACACTTCTTTCCGATCCGCTCACTGTAGGTGAGTTCATACCCCTTAATCAATGGTTTAAATGTTTTTAATTGCTTTTATGGGGGGGTACAAGTTGAATCATGCTAGTTATTATATCAATAAAATGTGATTAATAAGTAGCATACAAATGGATTTACTACTCTTTTAGCTGTTTTCCCAGACAGAATACTTCAAATGGCTTTCCAAAACGTTTTACTTGTTTAAAACTCTTTATCAAACTGTCTTACATACTGGATGTTTCTTTTCAAACCCTGTTATAATTGTGTTTCAACACAAAGGTTTCCTTATACTTTAAACTGTTCTTATCAAACAAACTGTTTTTAAATTGTTTTACTAACTGACATCAAGTCATCTTTTCCTAGTTATAAAACTTTTCAAAGGTTTTACAAAACTTCTTTTATACTTTTATATTGTCATTTGCATGCCTATATATGTATAGTTATATAAGTAATGTTTAAAGGACTTAGGAAGGCTAGCTCGCTTTACCTCATTTTCCTCGTTGGGATGTGGCTTTAGGGCATCGGTTATCCGTCCGAAGGTCGTATATAGACATAAAAGTTCCATCAGTCAATTCAATACCCTTGGGTAGCAAGGGTATACGTTCATGTCCATACGTACAGGTCATACTACTAGTAAACTATGATAGGCGTAGTTTAGGAAGTTACTAATATTATTACTAGAACGAAGAATCATACAATGAGTCAGTTCATTCATGAGTCAATACTTGCTAGATAGAGAGAGAACACACATTACAACTAGTACACGTAGAACATTTCAATACATATTGGCTAGATAGAGGGAGAACATACAATACAGCTAGCACATTCATTACATATACATTCATGCAGTTATGTGAGCCACTAAACGGGGCATGGCACTACCTGCCATGGCCGTTTTTGTATCCAGAATCTCCTTATTTGGGGAGTGTATGAGTTTGTGTATAGATCTATATTGGATTGACTATCCTACACCTTGATGCTCGCTACAGTGGGACTTGCCAGTCTACGGGTGCCAAATGTCATTTCTTACGGCGTCTTACATCGTCGTTTTACTAGATTCGGTAGCAGGATACAGGCCGATCACATGGTACTTTAAAATTCAATAGATTTAAGGTAGTTAGTACGGTTGTAGTTATTTGATACTACACTATAGTACTATTTCATTTTCCCATTACATTCACTTCGTGAACATTCACACGATGCACGGTAATGTGGAAACTACATTTCTGGTTAATGATAGTCAGATTTGGGAAAATACACACTCTTACAAGAGACACACACAAATACTAGATGCCTTGGTAGAAGGCTACTTTTAGTAGGAAACATAGGGTTTTCTAGGAGGTTCAAAACTTTTACATACTTACACTTCACATACGTACAAATACTTTCTTACAAATTCAGACACTAAAATACTTATGATCTCACCATCTTTAAACCTGATAGTCTCTTTCAAAATAACTTGTATCCTCAGGTCAACAGTAGACAGGTATCGATACAAGGTTTAGAGAAGATGGAGCTCATTCAAGGCTCATCTTTCATTTTGATTTATACTTTAGTGTCTTTTAGACATATCAGAACACTTGTATGAAAATTATATTATTAATGCAATGGATGATGTTGTTGCTTGTTTACTACTATTCATTGTTGTGATACTGTACATGACGTCCTCCGCCCCAGAACGTTTCTGTTGTTCCTGGTTTTGGGGTGTGACATATTGGTATCAGAGCATTGTTTATAGTGAATTGAGTATATCAACCCGTAAAAGATATACAGACTATAAATACAATGGGATTAAAATACTCTGACCAAGACTTTATACGTTAAATAATAAAATATTTAATTAAGTATACGTTCCTGCATTCATACTAAAATCAGTGTTACTAGGACAGTACAAAAGAATTACGATTGTTGGGCAGCACAAGTAGACTTACAGACATATAGTCAAAACTAGGAAGATATAGCCTGATCAAATATATTATCCGAGGGTTGACTAGCATGTACCTAAGTGTAGTTGTGAGGTTGCAACAAGTCTAAAATCTTACCAACAATACCAAAATGAGAACAATAGAACATAAACCTACAATACTATAGGAGTATTTTGTGTTACTATAAGCTACTTATGTGCTAGATTCTTATATCCCTTTTCTCGTGTAGATAATATGGCTGTATTCCATCCCTACGGCAACTTGTACTTCCCTACCCAAGGTAATGAAGGCGGGTTTGAAGCTGATTCAGGAAATGACCACCCAATCCCTCTGGATGGTCACTAGACTGAAGGCTTAGGAGATGGTTCCGACTCCGAGCCTCAAGTAGAGAATCTACCCCCGATGGCTCTTGTTCCAAATCCTAACCCTCGTCCGGCTTTTCAAGGCCCAACACCCCCGTGGGTGGAAAGCTTGGAAATGTGGAGCCAAGGGCAGGATTAGCCCATGCCATTTAATGGAGACCGAAGCTTTTATGACCTGAGCGATGGGGGCTCAGCAAATAGAGTCTTGCCAATCCTGGTCCGCAGAGTGGCCCGAAATGAGATCTAAGGCAGGACAGCCCTACATCAGATCACAAAAGTTATCGCCAATGCAAGAATGCATACCCTCCGCACCATTCGTCTGGAAGATGCTCGTGAGAGATCCGGGAGAAACCATGAAACCCTACTTCAAGCACTGGCTGAATCATGAGCTGAAGTCATAGAACTCCGAGTATGCCAGAAGGTGTATGAAAGACACCTACTTGATGTGGAACGTCAACTGGCTGAACTAAGGGTTCACCAGAAGGATGACCGTCACCATTAGTAGATGCCTTACTTTCTTTCCCTATTGAAAGGAATCGTTTTTTTCCTATCGATGTCCTATGTGGCATATTTCTATGAAACTATCTCGTACTGTAAGTACTTTTAGTTAGATCTTTATGCTGTCAAGGACTTTCTAGTCTAGATATGATGTAAGACCTTCTTCAAGGTTAATTTTTCCCGAACTTTTGCGTCATGAATATAAAAGATATTGACAGTCGGCTAACTTCTGTGTCATTCTTTATTCAAATACTTTCATCATGTTATCATGGGAGTCTATTTGAAACCCACCCTAGTCGAGTTATTGAACTAGGGTAATTTAGCTCGGGGATCATTCCCAATTCTTTTTCAAGGGTTGGATCATGTTATTGACCAACCGATGGTACCCTGTTTTAAACGTCAAGCGTCTTAAGACCATTCTACGAACTTACTTCCACTCTTTACTAGGACTGCATCATAGGGATGTAGGTCAAACCTTCGCGAACATACTTCCAATCTGTACTAGGACTGCATCATAGGGATGTAGGTCAAACCTTCAAGAACATACTCTTACTTTTTACTTGAGCAATCGATGTACATCTAGATTCAACCAAAATCGCTCACAAAATCCTTATCTTTCGTGTTACAGAATCATGTCGTCATCCGAAAACAGTCAGTCGAACAACGAAACCCCTGCTTTTCCTATGGACACCGCTACTTTCCAAGCCGCTGTTACAGCTGCCGTGATGGCTGCCATGACAGTTGTCCTTGAAAACTGTAGCGCTATCAATGCAAGCAATGTTGGCGAAGGGGTTGAAAATCCCGATAGTAGTATCAATCCAGGAAGTTATCAAACGATAACAGTCGCAGGATCATGAAGCCGAAAAACAGAGAACAGGAAACGAAAGCGCCAAGCCCAGATAGAACGCAAGCGATCCCAAAAACTTGCCATGCAACAACAACAAGTGCAAACCCCTGCCATTCCAGTACCGAGCAGACCATACGAGGGAAAACTTCCGAAGTGTGATAAGTGTAGTTTTCATCATCATGGGGCTTGCCATGAAATGCAATGTTGCCATTGCCTAAAAATAGGGCACCATGCTCGGAGCTGTGAAGCACCGGCACGACCCATCACTCAAGCCCCTAACATCAGAGTCAACCAGACTTTCGATGGTGGTGTTAAAACGAAACCCTATGAAAGGAATGTTTCAAAGTGGATGAACAAGGAGAACACTCGTGTCCACGTCACTCTAACTCGACACATCACTTCCACCACCAATGTTGGTGCTAGCCAAATATGTCACCAATGTGGAGAGATAGGACATCTCGAGAAGGATTGCCCGATAATGAAGAACTACAGTGCAGAAGGAAGGATACTAAGGATCATTACCGCAGGAGAGTCTACTCCGGCCCCACGTTAATGTAATTAAGGCGTTCCAGTATAACAGACTTATAAACTATCCAAAAATAGTGCAACTAGAGTCTTATCTTTTGCGAGATCTCATCAGTAAAGGGATGCTCATGCTTTGTATACTTGTCGTTTGTAGTATACCTTGTTCGCAGCAATAGTCTTGTAGTAAATCTAAAGTACAGTAACTCTGTTAAAGGTTGCACTGTTGTGTTTTGTCTGTAACGCCTTATGTTCAAATCTGATGTCTTTACTTCCAAGTAAGTCTGACATTATCGTACAAACTAGAGTCCATTCGATCCTCACAATACCAGTTTCGTGCGCACATCCCTTTCTTAGAAATCACCTTTCCAACGAAGCCGTCATTTCAGAGCTCCGAAGTACTCATTCTTAGAGTACCTCATATTTCTTATCCTTTCCAATGGAACCTCAACAAACCTCCCCGAAGTACCACTCGTACAGTACGTCAAGTTCAATCAAAAGACCCATACGGTTGACCTATCGTTGAAGAATGTATACACAGGGGTGGTATATAATCTAGGCTCTACAGGTTTAGAATTGATGATTCCACTTTAACTTCTTTTCCTCGTTGGGATGTGAGCTTAAAGAAGAATCATTTATTCAACTATCTTTTCAATCTTAATTATATACGACTCGTATACACGAGATTGTGATCGATGAACCATGTATGAATTCTAATATGAACTTCAGGACGGAGACTGCCCCAGACTACGAGTAATCGCATCATCATGGGAACAAACTTAGAACCCAATACGACTCCTGCAACCAGATTGCCCTACAGTCTAAACCCCCACAGAGATACAAGAATAGTCTGGACAACTTATCGAACTACTCGGCAAAAGAATAGGAAGACCAAGCTCCTCGCCCTGTAGAACTCCGGTCTTATTTTTCGGAAAGGTGGACGAATAGTATCATAAGTACATCGACTATCGGAGACCTCGTCAAGATTTCAATTGGAAATCATTATCTCTGCCTCGCATGAATGTGTGGGCTAAGCAAACGCGAGGAACGAATTACCTTTAAGAAATGGACCTGAAATCCGAATATCACCAGTTTCGAGTGTTAGCGAAGGTTGTCCTGAATGCGACCTCCCGAACTTGATGCGGACACTACAAGTCCGTAGTGATACCCATCAGATAGGACCAATACGCCCGTAGTATTCAGGAACTTAATGAATAGGGTACACCATTCTTACTGATGGGTTTTGAGCATTCTAACACTTCCTAAGTGTACATGCAACCCTAATAACCTTGGATCTATGTTTGTCTAATTATCATGCAAAGTTGAATTCCAAGGTTATATTCCTATCTAGCATACATGGGGAACAATTTTAACTTGAATCATAGATAGAATAACTTACCTTGTTGTTGCTTGTGTTCCTTGAAACCTTGTGAGCCTAGCACCCCAAGTGTGATGCCTCAAATGCTTCACACAACACCAAATGCTCTTGGAAAGACTCTTGAGATAACACACACTTCTCAAAATCGGCCAAGCCCTCTAGTTTCTTAGTGTTCAACTTATGTAGCCAATTTTGTGGAGAATGGGACTCTTATATAGTGTTGGCACATCTAGGGTTACACCATGTAAACCCTAATGTGTCATGACTCTTCATTTCCATGACCCATGGGTTTGTAACTCCCATGGAGCATCCATGGAGCATCCTATGGGTAGAACCCAACTTGATAATCCATGGAGCCTTTTAGCCCACTCTACAAGATATGGATGATTTACATAACCAACCCATATATTTAATTAGTTATCCTTTGATCACTTAATTAATTCCAAATTAATTCTTTGATCAACTAATTAAATAATATTATTAATATATTAGAACTTATAATATATTAATAATCTCCAAGTGTTATTTCTCTCATTTAGTCTATCCAATTGCATGGTGCCATACAACCCAAATGGACCATGCCGGGTCGGGTCAAGTACAAGCCCGAAATAGTTATGGACTTAGACACCTTATCCAACAGTCTCCCACTTGGATAAGTCTAATAACTATATCTCTAGTACTTCAGGAACCGACCGGCAATCGTAGCTCTTTCAAGGTCTCTCGGAACTGAGAAGATGATGATACGCCATTTAAGATAAGTGATCATATAATCCTCTGTTCTAGATATCAGCCGGACAAATACATGGAACATGTCTTGCTTATTGTCCAGCATTTGTTTCCCGATTTCCGATTTGTTTGACATAGAACTTAATTGAACACATCAACTTAGTTCTGACCGGGCCCGGTACATGGGTCAAAACAAAATCATCGAGGGGCCCAGATACCAGCTTCTAATCCAAGAAGGAACAGATAAACTTCGACTCATATGTTTGTTCTACCACTTATTGAATTACACACAAAAGTACGTTTTATAACATCGAGTTACCAATGCGGTTTCGTACAGTCAATGCATAACCAACTTGTAAGTAACAAATCATATCTCTAGGTTTGAAGACTTATATGATATTACCGTCTCACGATCACTCGAGATAAAATTCCATGAAGTGATTCCAGTGAGCGTGGGTTGTGTCCAATGCTCAGAACTTATGAGCACTCATGATTGTTGTAGCCTTGTCCAGGACCTCTACAACCAAACATGACAGTCTTGATTCATATCTACTTCCAACATATGACCGACTGTGGAGGTTTGAATAATATGTTATACCAAACAAAATTATTCTGGAAGTCAAAACATGCAAAAGAAATATAGTAAACGATTGACAAGAGATAGCAACACTTTACTCATAAATAAAACACCTTTTATTCATCATCAAATGTCAATTACACTTTACAAATTTCCGGGTTATCTAACTACTAAAACTTATATCATCCTTCAGCCCTATGCTCCGAGCATGCTGAAGATGCTTAACCCTACTCAGTCCCTTCATGAGGGGATCTGCTGGGTTCTCATCCGATGATACCCTCTTTGCCACGAGGTGTCCTTCTTCGATCCGATGTCTAATGAAATGGTATTTTCTGTCGATGTGTCTGGATCTTCCATGATCCCTTGGTTCCTTGGCTAAGGCAACAGCACTTTCACTATCACAGAAAATTTCCACTGGCTCTTTAATAGCTGGTACAACTCCAAGGTCTCCAATGAAGTTCTTCAGCCATATCGCCTCCTTTGCTGCTTCACTAGCTGCAATATACTCTGATTCACAAGTAGAATCTGCCACTGTCTCTTGCTTGGAACTCTTCCAAGAAATTGCTCCTCCGTTTAGGGTAAAGACCCAGCCCGACTGAGAGCGGAAATTATCCCTATCAGTCTGGAAGCTAGCATCACTATACCCTACAACTCTCAAGTCATCACTCCCACCGAGGGTAAGAAACCAGTCCTTAGTCCTCCGTAGGTACTTGAGGATATTCTTTACCGCAGTCCAGTGTGCCTTGCCAGGGTTCGCCTGATACCTGCTAACCATGCTCAAGGCAAAAGCTACATCGGGTCGAGTACACGTCATAGCACACATGATCGATCCTACAGCCGAAGCGTAAGGTGTTCGACTCATTTCTGCTATCTCAGCCTCAGTGCTAGGGCTTTGTGTCTTACTCAATCTGGTGTTACTCTGGATGGGTAACTCTCCTTTCTTGGAATCCTGCATGCTGAATCTCTTCAGCACCTTATCCAAGTAGGTACTCTGACTAAGTCCAATTAGTCTTTTACTCCGATCTCTCAAGATTCTTATCCCTAGAATATAGGCAGCTTCACCAAGGTCCTTCATAGCGAAACACTTCCCAAGCCAGGACTTTACTTCCTGCAGGGTTGGAATGTCGTTTCCTATGAGTAGTATGTCATCCACATACAATACCAAAAAGCTAACTATACTCCCACTAGCCTTGACATACACACAAGATTCATCTTCACTCCTAGAAAAGCCAAATTCCTTGACCTTTTCATCAAAGCAAAGATTCCATCTACGAGGTGCTTGCTTCAATCCATAAATGGATTTCTCAAGCTTACACACTCTATTAGGGTACTCGTTGCTGACAAAACCCTCTGGCTGAATCATGTAAACATCTTCAGCCAACTTTCCATTAAGGAAAGCGGTTTTGAATCCATCTGCCATATTTCATAGTCATGAAATGCAGCTATGGCTAACAGAACCCGAATAGACTTAATCTTGGCTACCGGAGAAAAGGTCTCATCATAATCCACTCCAGGAATTTGAGAGAAGCCCTTTGCAACCAGTCTAGCCTTATAAGTGTGTACTTTACCATCCATGTCGGTCTTCTTCTTGAAGACCCATTTGCACCCTACTGTCTTACGACCTGGTACATTTTCAACCAAGTTCCAAACTTGATTGTCATACATGGATTGTATCTCGCTATCCATAGCCTCTTTCCATTTAGCAGACTCGGGGCCTGCCATGGCTTCCTCGTAGCTGTTAGGGTCATCTTGACTTACTAGTGTCTCATCACTAATAAGTGTCTCACCTTCTGCAGTAATATGGAATCCATAGTAATGCTCAGGTGCACTCCTAACTCTTGTGGAACGTCTCAGAGGTACAGATTTGTCAAATGGCTCAACAGGAGTTTCCTCCTCAAGTTGAGGGCTAGAGTTTGAAGTTCCTTCACCGCTTGATTCTTGAATTTCTTCAAGATCAATTTGCCTCCCACTGTCTCCTTGGCTTATAAATTCTCTTTCTCGAAAGACACCTCTTCTTGCTACAAAGACCACATTGTCACTAGGTCTGTAGAAGAGGTAACCAAAGGATCGCTGTGGGTAACCGATGAAAATACACCTCTCGCTTCGAGGTTCGAGCTTATCATGAGTCTCGCGTCTCACGAAAGCTTCGCAACCCCAAATCTTGATGTGGTCTAGTTTAGGTACTTTACCAGTCCACATCTCGTGAGGAGTTTTGGCAACTTTCTTTGTAGGGACTAGATTAAGAATATGGGCGGCAGTCTCTAAGGCATACCCCCAGAATGAGATTGGTAGCGTAGCTCGACTCATCATGGAACGAACCATATCTAGCAAGGTTCGATTACGCCTCTCAGCCACACCATTCAACTGTGGTGTCCTGGGAGGTGTCAATTGTGAGACTATCCCACATTCCCTTAGATAGTCGAGGAACTCTGAACTAAGATACTCACCACCACGATCGGATCGAAGCATCTTAATGTTCCTGCCCAATTGATTCTCGACTTCCTGTTTAAATTCCTTAAACCTCTCGAAAGTCTCTGACTTATGCTTGATCAAGTAGACATATCCATATCTACTATAATCATCAGTAAAAGTCAAATAATAACGATTAGCATCCCTTGTGGCATGTTTGAATGGTCCACACACATCCGTGTGTATAAGGTCCAACAAACCTTCACCCCTCTCACACGAACCTATGAAGGGTGACTTTGTCATTTTTCCAAGTAAGCATGATTCGCAACTATCATATGACTTTAGGTCAAACGACTCCAAGACTCCATCCTTTTGGAGTTGGCCTATGCGCTTCTTGCTTATATGTCCAAGACGACAATGCCATAATGATGCTTTATCCAAGTTATTATTAGTAGAATCAATACACAAAACATTATTTCCTAAGTTATCAACAACAGATACAGCTTCATACACACCATCACAAGGTAATGCTTTAAAATAAAGAATATTATTAAAGAAAGCATCAATAGAACCAACTTCATTATTAAATGAAAAGGTAAACCCTTGTTTGTACAAAGCATGGAAGGAAATAATATTTCTTGCCATTCCTGGCGAATAACAACACTTATTCAGATCTAAACTAAACCCACTACTTAGCGATAAAGTATAAACTCCAATCTTGGTAACAGGTATAGCTTTCCTATTCCCCATGATCAAGTTTATCCTTCCTTGCTCCACATCCTCACTTCTTCTTAGTCCCTGCAAGTCACAACAAATGTGAATACCACACCCGGTATCAAGGACCCAAGAATTAGAATGGGGTGAGTTATTAGAAATGATAGTGTAAATACCTGCATGGTTGGGTTTAACTTTCCCATCCTTCACATCTTGCTGGTATTTTGGGCAGTTCCGCTTCCAATGAGCTTTTTCATGGCAATAGAAGCATTCAACCTCTTTTGGGTCAGAAGAAGGAGTAATGAAACCTTTCTTGGTTCCACTTGAAGAAGAGCCATCAAGGGTCCGAGCCTTGGTACCCTCCGAAGATCTCTTTCTCTTCCTCCATCGATTCTTCCCGATTGCCAAAACCGGAGTAGAGTTTTGAGTAGGAGTGATAGCAACCGACTTCCCCTTAAGACCTGATTCTGCGGTCTTGAGAAGTCCCTGAAGTTTGCTGAGGGTGACTTCTTCCTTGTTCATGTGATATGTCATGCGGAATTGATCATAGCACGATGGTAAGGAATGCAAAATAATATCTATTGCAAGATCCTCCGGGAAGTTCACATTAAGCTTCAGCAAACGATCCACATACCTTTGCATTTTCTGCATGTGGCTCGTGACGGATTCCCCGTCCTTCATCATGGTTGTTATCATGGAGCAGATGATTTCATACCTCTCTTGTCTTGCACTTTGATGGTATCTTTCCATCAAATCTTGGTGCATGTCATAAGGGTAGAAATCCTCATAAGACTTTTGGAGTTCCGCTGTCATCGTGGCCGTCATGATGCAAGCCACTTTCGTAGCATCCCTTTCATGTGCCCGAAATTCAGCGATCTCCTGAGGAGTTGCAGTGGACTCATCAATCTCCTTAAGCTCCTTGTCAAGGACATATTCTTTGTCCTCGTAGCGGATAATCATCCTGATGTTTCTGATCCACTCATTGAAGTTGGATCCATCAAAGGTGACTTTCCCACACAAGTTCATAAGGGTAAAGGAGCCATTAGGATTAGAGCCAGAAGCATTGTTGAAAGACATCTGAAGGAAGGAGAACAAGATTAGTTTAGATATCAGAGAGTCCTTAATAAAACACCCAAATGTAATATTAAGGCTAGGATCCAATCACAATATAATATAACTTAGAAGAGGTATGTCGTAATCTAAGCTATATCATATTTGAAAGGTAGGTGAATGACGATTCACCAATTTCCACCACGAAAACCGCAATATTTTAGTATTAGGTTTTTGAATGGTTCTTAGAAATTCCTAGATTCTTTGAGATTCAATGAACTTTTCAAAGGCATGTTTCAATCTCGAGTGTGCCCTCCAAGTTTTGTGACTGGGATACCGAGGATCACAAAACGAGGTGTGAAGTAACCATGCAAATCACTTGGTACCCTTAAAGTTTATCACTCAATCGATGTGCTGGTTAACCACACACGCTCCATCGATACTATAATAAACCCTAAGTCACCCTTTACCTACCTTGTTAAGTCCAAGTTAGTGTGTCGGTTAACCACACACGCTCCACCAACGACTTAATCAAAGTGTAAAGTGTAATTTCATGGAATAGCACCTTATTCACATTTTTCCTAAAGTAACTAAGATTGGGAATTTAATAAAACATTTAGTTACTTTATAATATTCATCATACTTTGAATGAGAATTAATAAGTCCTTGTCTTACCCGTTCGGCTAACGACCCTCCACCGATCAAGCAAGCGGTGGGTGAGAGTGGACACCCATTAAGTCACCATTTTATAGGCAACAACCTTATACCCACCTTATAGACCGGCTTCGTGAATGAGGCGTACTAGCGGTAAGACGACTTTGTTCTTATACATACATATATATATATATATATATATATATATATATATATATATATATATATATATATATATATATATATAATTATTAAATCATAATAATATAAGTATAAGGGTTGAATTTTAACTTTTAAAATTCTAGGGGTTGGAACTAAAGTTTTAACTTAACTTTACTTGTTCCAAAACTTGAGGGCAAGTTTTGTAAACTTTCAAAACTTTTCATTTCTTGTAACTTATGAGTTTAATAGAGTAATAAAATGAGGACTTTTCATTTTTCCTAACTCTTGTGTTCTTTTAATGGTTTTTAATCCAAGAGACTTTTGGTTTTCCATAACTTGAGGACAAGTTATGGACTCCATTAAAACACATTATGATCATGAATTAATCTACCACATAGGTTACAAATAATTCCTATGATCATCTAAACATCATAAGAACAAGAATATGAATATGAACACTTTCAAGAATCAAAATCACATTTAATCTTTGTAATTTTGATAACTAGTTGTTGTAAATGAGTTAGAAAAGACATTACACCTTCTAAAACAAGTTTTCAAGTACCAAAACATTTTAGGGTAATGATTCTAATCCATTTCCAGCAACTCAAGTCGAAATTCTGCACTCTGTCGACCCTACTCGCCGAGTGCATAAACCTACTCGCCGAGTAGGTTGAAGATACACATGAACTCGACGAGTCCTCCCCATGGACTCGCCGAGTCCATCAGTCAGACAGCAAGATTCTCGACTTTCTTCAACTTTTAAGCACAAATAACAAACAAACAAGCCTAGGCTCTGATACCACTGATGGGTTTTGAGCATTCTAACACTTCCTAAGTGTACATGCAACCCTAATAACCTTGGATCTATGTTTGTCTAATTATCATGCAAAGTTGAATTCCAAGGTTATATTCCTATCTAGCATACATGGGGAACAATTTTAACTTGAATCATAGATAGAATAACTTACCTTGTTGTTGCTTGTGTTCCTTGAAACCTTGTGAGCCTAGCACCCCAAGTGTGATGCCTCAAATGCTTCACACAACACCAAATGCTCTTGGAAAGACTCTTGAGATAACACACACTTCTCAAAATCGGCCAAGCCCTCTAGTTTCTTAGTGTTCAACTTATGTAGCCAATTTTGTGGAGAATGGGACTCTTATATAGTGTTGGCACATCTAGGGTTACACCATGTAAACCCTAATGTGTCATGACTCTTCATTTCCATGAACCATGGGTTTGTAACTCCCATGGAGCATCCATGGAGCATCCTATGGGTAGAACCCAACTTGATAATCCATGGAGCCTTTTAGCCCACTATACAAGATATGGATGATTTACATAACCAACCCATATATTTAATTAGTTATCCTTTGATCACTTAATTAATTCCAAATTAATTCTTTGATCAACTAATTAAATAATATTATTAATATATTAGAACATATAATATATTAATAATCTCCAAGTGTTATTTCTCTCATTTAGTCTATCCAATTGCATGGTGCCATGCAACCCAAATGGACCATGCCGGGTCGGGTCAAGTACAAGCCCGAAATAGTTATGGACTTAGACACCTTATCCAACACTTACTTAGATCAGTTCGTCATTGTCTTTGTAAATGACTTACTTATCTACTCTCGTAGTAAGAAGGATATCATAAAGAGCACCTACAACAAACCATGGAAACAATGCGATCAGTGATGCTTTGCGCGAATTTCTTTAAATACGAGTTTTGGGTTCGAAGAGTCAAATTCCTAAGACATGTTATTCGAAATGTGGGAATTCTTGAGGACCCTTCCAAAGGTCAAAACCGTTGAGAATTTGTCAGCACCGAAGACGCTTACGAAATTCGCCAAATCCTAGGTCTCGCTGACCTACTGTCAGGAGTCCAATCAGAACTCCTCGCGAATTACAGAACCCCTTACGACTTTGACCCAACAAGGAGTGGCCCTTGACTGGGAAGATAAGCAAGAAAAAGAAACCTTGGAATTCCAAGTGAGAGACCAAATTCTTTTGGAAGTCTCACCCTGGGAATGGCTTGATACGCTTCGGAAAGTGTGGAGAGCTAAATCCAACATAGTTAGGACCTCCGAGATTCTTACCATAATCGTCCCTGTATCTCACGAACTCAATCTACCCCGCAAACTTAGAAACGTACTTTCTACCCTTCACGTCTTGAACTTGCAAAAAGTATCGATCCGACGAGACTCTTGAAATCCCACTCGAAGAGATCGAGTTCCACAAGAGCCTCACCTACATGGAAGAACCATAGTGACCATGGACCGAGAGGTCATGTGAACGATTCATAGCCGTTTCCCTTTAGTGAAGGTTCGCTGGAATGCCAACCAAGGACCCGAATTCACTTGGGAGCGCGAGAATCAATCGATCAGGAAGTATCCCCCCTTCTTGTCTCGATTATTCATGCTTACTTCTTTACCTAAATCCTAATTTCAGGACGAAATTCCTTCTAACGGGGGGATAATGTGACAACCCAAAAAATTTTATTCTGTTCAACCCTTCACTTCATTAGAAGTCAGAGCAGTTTCTGCTAATCTTCAAGTTTTTCTGGAAAAAGTTTGAGCATTTTAGCATTAGCGCTTTAGGAGAAATCAGGAGAGAGGATGCCCTAGGAATTATTGTGCATCACTAAAGTTCCAAAAACTCCAAGAGTTTGGAGTTTACAGCCCAAATGGTATTTGGACCGTAAACCCTGGTGGTATAAATATGGCACTTAGCCATTTTTCACACTTTTTCACTTTTCAAGATCCAAACTCAATTCTCTCTCAAGTAGCATCTGACTTTTCCTCCTAGATCTTCAAGTTGTAAGTGTTTCTAGCCCTATTAAGTTGATATATTACTTAATCTAGTGATCTAACACACTTCTATCCGTGAAATCATTCCAAAAGTGTAGATCTTCAAGTTTCACCAAGAACACACACTAGTGTTCTTGGCCTTTTGGCACCTTTTCAAGCCTCTATCTTGTAAGTACTTCTGTCGTAGAGTATCTTAAGGTTTGTTACACTTCCATATATCAAGAAATCCCTCAAGAATCACAAGAACAAGGTGTTTACGGCCCAAGATCTTCTTAGGCCGTAAACCCTAATTTGGGTGCCAAAGTGTTCCTAACTCCTTCCTTATGCTTAGAACCTAGCATGGATCCCTTCCTTGAAGATTTTAGCACATGAAAAACACCAAACCCCCCCCCCCCTTTTTATGAATTTACAGTTTCGGAATCTCCTAAAACCGTAAACTCCCCCAAAGTGTGTTTTGATGCCCTAAACACCTTATTAAGCCTTGGTTAGTAGCCTAGAAACTTACACCATTGATCTAAGGACCCCAATTCGTGAAATGGTACTTCTTACCATGAGTTTACGGCCATAAACTCATGGGAAAGTGGTCCCTAGACCGTAAACTCAAGTTAGGGCCATTTTTGGACCTTAAACTCACCCAAACACTTGTTTAAGCTTTGGAGCACCTAACCACTTAAGCCTTTGTAGTTTTAAGTCTCTATTGGTGACCAACTGAGAGTTTATGGCCAGGAGTAAACTCCCATGGGTCGTAAACTCCAACAAAGATGGTCCACTGACCATACACTCCCATATAATGCCTTGCACTCCTTTGTTGCAACCCGATAGCCTCCTAACACTTTTACCAAACTGTTTTCCTCACATTAGGATGTTTATACATGTATAATTAGTGTTATAATCACTAATTATATAAATACATATGTCTTCATATGTTATTAGGGTCATTGAGAGTGTACAAGTCTTCACTTGACACCAAGCACTTATCCGACACTTCTTTCCGATCCGCTCACTGTAGGTGAGTTCATACCCCTTAATCAATGGTTTAAATGTTTTTAATTGCTTTTATGGGGGGGTATAAGTTGAATCATGCTAGTTATTATATCAATAAAATGTGATTAATAAGTAGCATATAAATAGATTTACTACTCTTTTAGTTGTTTTACCAGACAGAATACTTCAAATGGCTTTCCAAAACGTTTTTACTTGTTTTAAACTCTTTATCAAACTGTCTTACATACTGAATGTTTCTTTTCAAACTCTGTTACAATTGTGTTTCAAAACAAAGGTTTCCTTATACTTTAAATTGTTCTTATCAAACAAACTGTTTTCAAATCGTTTTACAAACTGACATCAAGTCATCTTTTCCTAGTTATAAAACTTTTCAAAGGTTTTACAAAACTTCTTTTATACTTTTATATTGTCATTTTCATGCCTATATATGTATAGTTATATAAGTAATGTTTAAAGGACTTAGGAAGGCTAGCTCGCTTTACCTCATTTTCCTCGTTGGGATGTGGCTTTAGGGCATCGGTTATCCGTCCGAAGGTCGTCTAAATATTAGTTGTATATTATGTATACATATATAGACATAAAAGTTCCATCAGTCAATTCAATACCCTTGGGTAGCAAGGGTATACGTTCATGTCCATACGTACAGGTCATACTACTAGTAAACTATGATAGGCGTAGTTTAGGAAGTTACTAATATTATTACTAGAACGAAGAATCATACAATGAGTCAGTTCATTCATGAGTCAATACTTGCTAGATAGAGAGAGAGCACACATTACAGCTAGTACACGCAGAACATTTCAATACATATAGGCTAGATAGAGGGAGAACATACAATACAGCTAGCACATTCATTACATATACATTCATGCAGTTATGTGAGCCACTAAACGGGGCATGGCACTACCTGCCATGGCCGTTTTTGTATCCAGAATCTCCTTATTTGGGGAGTGTATGAGTTTGTGTATAGATCTATACTGGATTGACTATCCTACACCTTGATGCTCGCTACAGTGGGACTTGCCAGTCTACGAGTGCCAAATGTCATTTCTTACGGCGTCTTACATCGTCGTTTTACTAGATTCGGTAGCAGGATACAGGCCGATCACATGGTACTTTAAAATTCAATAGATTTAAGGTAGTTAGTACGGTTGTAGTTATTTGATACTACACGATAGTACTATTTCATTTTACCATTACATTCACTTTGTGAACATTCACAGGATGCACGGTAGTGTGGAAACTATATTTTTGGTTAATGATAGTCAGATTTAGGAAAATACACACTCTTACAAGAGACACACACAGATACTAGATGCCTTGGTAGAAGGCTACTTTTAGTAGGAAACATAGGGTTTTCTAGGAGGTTCAAAACTTTTACATACTTACACTTCACATACGTACAAATACTTTCTTTCAAATTCAGACACTAAAATTATTATGATCTCACCAGCTTTAAAGCTGATACTCTCATTCAAAATAACTTGTATCCTCAGGTCAACATTAGACAGATACCGATGCAAGGTTTAGAGAAGATGGAGCTCGTTCAAGACTCATCTTTCATTTTGATTTATACTTTGGTGTCTTTTAGACGTATCAGAACACTTGTATTAAAATTATATTATTAATGCAATGGATGATGTTGTTGCTTGTTTACTACTATTCATTGTTGTGATACTGTACATAACGTCCTCCGCCCCAGAACGTTTTCGCCGTTTCTGGTTTTGGTGTGTGACATCAGTGATTTTGTTTCTATTGGTAGCATCGAGATAATCAAGGAAGAAAGTGTGCAGTTGATCGGTCATTCGAGGAAGATTAAGCTTGGTAAAGCTCAGTATGGGTGGTCTGTCGGGGAGTCGGACCATCTCGAGACTGCGGATTTCAGATTGAGTAAATGGGATTGTTGCAAGGAATTCTCTCATCTTCGGGTTTTAGAACCCTGCGAGAGTTGGTTATGGTTACCCTGGTAACGCTAGGGTGTGCCCAAGATTCTGGCCATGTTACTTGAGTGGTTTCGCGTGTAACGAATAACAAGGAATGATTTTGAGGATCAAATCTAATTTAAGTGAGGGAGATTTGTAACTCCCCATTGATTAAATAAAAAAATAGATAAATTAATTAATGAATAGTAGCCCTAAAATCAATAATAATACAGCAAGGTGTTGGTCTTGAGGAGTTAATTGTCATAATTTTAGAAGTTGGCGGTTAAAAGTGTAAGTTTCAGAATGGTTTGTAAATATTTATGAAGGGAGGGACTACTTGGTAAATTATCGAGACTTAATTTGAAGAGATTTTGGAGGCTAAGGGGCTAAATAGTAATATATGAACATCAGTTGAAAATAATCTGTAGAGGAGGGGCTGTTTGGTAAGTTGCGGACCTAAAATGAAATGAATTTGGAATGCTGAGGGCTAAAGGGTAAATGCTGGAATTAGGCTGAAGGAAATATGGAAATGAGGGACTGATAGTGTCAAAATGGGATGAAGGTTTCATGAGGACCAGGTATATAACCCATCCCGTAACCCTAAACCTAGGAGACCCCTTCAGCCGCCACCCTTATGCCTCCCACCATCGGCCGCTGCCACCATTCACCTGGCTGTTTTCGACCAGCTAACGGCCACGAAGCGACCACCCGACTCCCTCAGTTCCAACCAGTCGAAAGTCCATGCAACTATCGTCATCAGTCGACGACCAGGCCACCACACATCATTGTCGTTGTTCCATTGTCGGTGACGATGAAGACTACCAGCGGGTGTCCGTCCTGCTGTTGCTGCTTCTGTACTCGGTGTGTCTCGCACCATGTTCCCCTTTCTCCATTTTTATTTCGATGGGTACATCACCGATGCCATTTATAAGGCCACTATATCCCGACGACACCCTCCGTCCGCCACCTACCACTATGAAACGGTGGGTGATCTCGTGGACTCGTAAATTTGTTGAGTGTGTGTTGCTGTAACAGGGTGGAAACATAGGCATGTGCATTTTCTGATGAGAGAAAGTCGTGAAGAATCACCATGACGGCCAACCATAGTGGCTGCCGCCGTCAGTACCATTTCTGCCACCACTGTAAGCCGCTAGGTGGATGGCTGGGTCCTTTTGCAAACAAATCGTGTGTGTATATTTCAGTCACGAGTATGTGTTATGTGTAAGGTTCTTTGGCCAAAAAACCAAGAAAGCCATCACCACCATCGTGAGGTGGTGGCTGCCATCATGTACCACCGTCGGCAACCATAAGGGTGGTTGTGTGTGTGTGTGTGTTTATCTTAGTGTGTGTGTGATTTGGGATTTTGGCATTGTAAATTGTAATTAGTGACTAGTATATCAAGAAAACTCATAACCACTACCGTAAGGTGGTGGTTGCCGCTACCAGCTGTCGTGTTGAGTGGCGGTGTGCTTTTACTCGTGATAAGTTTGCTTTTGTGATGCTTGGACATAATTGGACTAGAACCATAACCACCACCATGAGATGTTGGCTGCCGCCGTGAGCCGCCATTGACCACCACTACTTGAGGTGGTAATGGGTGGTGCCCGAATTATAAAACCCTAATGGGCCTAATGAAACCCTAATTGATCTAAAGATTTAGCTTTGGGCCTAACGGTTGGGATTGGGTTGGAAACCCTAATTAGGGTTTAGAAAACCTTAATCTTGGGTATATGGGTTGTGGAGTGTCGGGACCCGCATTTTTGGATGACCATATTGGGATTATGTATTAAGCTAACCATACTACATGAATGAACCAATAGATTGATGGACTTAATGGATTAAGTACTTAATGGGTTACGTAGGAAACACTTAACCCTAATCGCCATTTTATGTGAAAACCCTAATTTTGCTTGGGCCTTAAGTTAGGCCTTTCTATTGGGCTTTGGTGATTGGGCTATTGATGGGCCATTCAAGAACAATCATATGGACTAAGAATATATGGATGGGCTTTAGGGTAAGTCATATGTGAGGGTTTGGGCCCAATTTGGAAAATTGGGCCATAGATGGGCCATAACTGGGCCTTGAGGATTATAAGAGGTTGGACCATTGGAGTGTCAAATGATTGGACTGGACAAAATGGTTGGGCCTTAGGGAAAGACCATGTAAAGGTTTGGGCCCAATTTGGAATATTGGGCCATATGTTGGGCTTTGACTCATAGTTGACTTTTAGGCCTTTGGATTGGGACTTGGGCTTGAATCAAGTTAAGTTGTGGGTAGAGTAATCTTTTACCTCAAGCAAGGACTTATGGACATGTGTTGGAACCCAATTACCGATTGGGTGTTATTTTGATGATTGACCGTTCGAGAACCTATCATCTAGTAGCTAGAGTTTTGTCTGTGGGGCCTTAGCAGTTTGAGGTGAGTTACCTTCCAGTAGAGGTGGGTCTAAGGCACCAATGCCGGCCCACCAGTAGGTGATTATGTTTGAGATGAATTTCTTTGTGATAATTGTCAGGTTTGCAACTATCTAATATGCTTTATGTGCTAGGATGCTATAACATACGTGTTAGTAGTAGTAGGGGTGAAATAGTCCCCGGATACCGGTTAAAAGATATTGAATGGGTAGATAGTACCCATGCATGCCTAGCAGTATGTTCATGATATGTTATTATGTGGTAGTGGTAGGGGTGAAATAGTCCCCGGAACTGGTTGAGATAAACTTGAGGGTAGGTCGGGCACCCAGATATGCTTGACAGGGGTAGGTCAGACACCCCGATTATAACACCGTAAATTTTCAAACAAAATTTTCATTTTAAAAATCACGTAATTCTCATAACATAGCTCACAAACACCCCCCCCCCCCCCAAATGATAATGTTTTCAAAACACATATTCAAAAAATGTTTTAAACACAATCTAGGATCCTTAAAATGTAACTCCGCCTCGTGTGTACAATCAAGTCGGTGCCTTCACATGAACCTGAGAAGTACTTGAAAAATATAACACATAACACATTAAGCACGAAGCTTAGTGAGTTACCCAAAATACCACACACATCTCATTAGCCTCTCATGGCTATACTTAAATAAGACCCTCCGATCAATGTGTCTCAGTGGAACCCTCCGGTCCCACAACTCGGATGGACCCTTTGATCCTAACTCAGTAAGCTCAGAATAATACACAAGATAAATCACAAAGACATAATGCAAGATATCACAATACTCAATATAATCACATAAGACCCTCCGGTCGCAAAAAGGTTACCACTCTAGGTAAGTATAGTGAGAAGACTCACCTCGTAAGCAAGCAAGGGAACTGAATACCCCTCGAACAGTCTAACTCCCACCTACATGTAACAAGCATCTCTAATTAACACTTAAAGATAACAACTATAAATAAACTCATGATAGTCCTTATTTAAATCTTGGTATGGGTAAAAGACCATTTTACCCCTCCATGACCTCTATCTCCCAAGTTTGACTAAACCCTAAAGTCAACAGAGGTCAACACTCGATTCAAGAGACCATGTTGACCCAAATCATCGAGTACATCTATGCGACTCATCGAGTCCATTCAGTTCCTCAGAACCCTCATGAATTTCCAACTCAACTCGTAGATTTGACCCGTCATTTCGCCGAGTTACCGCGTGCTCAGTCTCAGTGGGAAAATCCTAGCCAACTCGTCGAGTCAGCTCATTGACTCGGCAAGTTCACTCCGTCTGTATTCTGATTCAGACATTTGAGGTAGATCTACCATTCCAAACTCTAGATCTAGTCTCCCAAGGCTCAAATGTCACGTAAAGCTTCGATCTTTACATTCATGCATGGCATATTTGCTCCATAATGCCAATACAAGCTCCAGTATGGTTTTGGTGCTCATAGGCTTGCCTCTATCCCCATAAAGCTTGGGTCTTTGGGCTCACAAAACCTCCTACAATCCAGTTCTAAGGTTTCAACCTCAAGATATGCTCCAAGGACTCAATAACACAAGAAGGATGGGGAAAAGCCCTAGAACTCCCCAAACTAAGATCTCACAAGAAAAATGATCATGATTGCATCTTTTTACCTCAAACTGAAGCTATCCACTGAGAACCTCTAGATCCAAACGTCACTCCTTGCTCCAAGCCTTAATTCTTTCCTCTTCTTCTCTCAAGGTGCACCAAAATGCTCAAGATAGGCTCTCCTTCTCACACAAAAAGCTAAAACTCGATTAGGGTTCTTCACAGTACTCAAGGGTGATGAGGGAGGAGGAAATGAGGGCTTAAGGCCCTTTAAATAGGACACAAACTCGAAGATTTAGGGTTTCCCCACACAATGACAACTCGGCGAGTCGGCTCTCTGACTCGTCGAGTTGTTCATTAAACCCACGTGACCAATCCAACTCTACTCGACGAGTCGGGCATACAACTCGTTGAGTCACTCAGTCAATCCCAAAATAAATATATAAATATTATACCTGAGAGTCAGGATGTTACAATTCTCCCTCACTAGAATTAGACTTCTCCCTCGAAATCTTGCTCCGAAAATAACTCTGGATACTGCTCGCGCACTTCGGACTCCGACTCCCAAGTCCACTCGGATCCCTTCCGATGTTTCCATTGAACCTGGACTAGGGGCACCGCTTTATTCCTTAGAACTTTCACTTTCCGATCCAAGATCGCTATCGGCCTCTTAATATATTTCAGGCTCGCATCCACCTGAATATCCTCTAATGATACCACCGTCGTCTCATCGGTTACACGCTTCCTCAACTGAGACATATGGAAGGTGTTATGAATCTGACTTAACTCTGCAGGTAGCTTCAACCGGTAAGCTATCTTACCCACTCTGGCAATCACTCTGAAAGGACCAATGTATCGGGGCCCCAGCTTGCCCCGGTTCCTGAATCGGATCACCCCTTTCCGTGGGGATACCTTCACGAGGACAAAATCTCCAACCTGGAACTCTAGGTCGGATCATCGCCGGTCTGTGTAACTTTTCTGGCGACTCTGGGCTGTCAGTAACCTCTGTCTGGCCTGCTGAATCTACTCAGTCGTCTTGAGCACTATCTCAGTGCTACCCATCACCCTCTGCCCTACCTCCCCCCAACAGATGGGAGTCCGACACTTCCTCCCATATAAGAGATCAAAGGGGGGCATGCCAATACTAGAATGATGGTTGTTGTTATATGAAAACTCAGCCAAGGGAAAATAAGTATCCCAACTTCCTCCGAAGTCCATAACACATGCATCCAGCTTGTCCTCTAGTATCTGAATCGTCCGCTTACTCTGACTGTCTGACCGTGGGTGGTATGCGGTGCTGAAGTGCAATCGGGTTCCCAACTCCTCATGAAACTTCTTCCAGAACCTGGAAGTAAAACGCACATCCCGATCTCACACTACCGATGTCGGCACTGCATGCCGAGCCACCACCACTCTCACAAAAATCTCGGCCAACTTCTCTGTGGAAGAGCTCTCACTGATAACAAGAAACTGAGCACTCTTTTTCAACCGGTCCACAATCACCCATATCGTGTCGACACCTCACGCGGTCCTCAGTAATTTGGTGATAAAATCCATGGAAATCTGCTCCCACTTCCATTGGGGAATCTCTAGAGGCTGTAACGGGCCATGTGGACGGTGGTGCCCCGCCTTAACCCGACGATAGGTCAAGCACCTCTCAACTTCCCATGCCACATCCCTCTTCATACAGGGCCACCAGTAATCTCTCTTCATATCCAAATACATCTTAGTGGCTCCTAGATAGATCGAGAATCTCGATCTGTGTGCCTCCTCCATCATTATATGTCGAGCTCCACCCGTATAGGGCACCCAAATCCGCCCACGGAAAGTCATAAGCCAACTACTATCCGTCTCAAACTCAACCCTTACCCAATCACCCACCTCCTCTTGCGGTTCTCCAGTCACACGGCCTCCACTTGGGCCTCTCGAATTGTATCTAAGACTGGAGTCATCACTGTCATCCTCATCCACACATATGGATGGGAGCACTCGTTGCTCTGCGGCTCAGAGCGTCAGCTACCACATTAGCCTTGCCCGAAAGATATAAGATCTCACAGTCGTAGTATTTCACTACATCAAACCACCTCCCCTGTCTCATATTCAGGTTGGGCTGATCCATGAGGTACTTCAGGCTCTTGTGGTCCGTATATATGGTACACCGGACCCCATACAGATAGTGACGCTAGATCTTGAGGGCGAACACCACCGCCCCCAGCTCCAAATCGTGGGTGGGGTCGCTCGTCTCATTGGGCTTCAACTGCCTCGATGCATATGCTATCACATGCCCCCTTTACATCAACACCGCACCCAATCCTGATAGAGATGCATCACAGTAGACTACAAAGTCCTCCATTCCCTCGGGAAGGGCTAACATCGGGGCTTCGCATAATCTCTGGCGAAGAGTCTCAAATGAGTCATGCTGCTCGGGCCCCCAGACAAAAGTAACACCCTTCCAGATCAATCTGGTAAGAGGAACAAAAATCTTGGAGAAATCTTTGATAAATCTCCGATGGTAGCCGCCAAACCTAGAAAACTCCTAATCTCAAAAGGGGATCTCGGCACTTCCCATCTCATAACTGTCTCAATCTTGGCTGGGTCAACTAATATCCCATTTTGATTAATGAGATGCCCCAGGAACTGGACATCTCGAAAACAGAAATCGCACTTGGAGAATTTGGCATAAAGCCTCTCCAACCTCAATACTCCAAGAATCTCTCTAAGATGCTCCTCGTGCTGCTCCCTGGTTCTCGAATACACCAAAATATCATCAATGAACACGATCACGGACCGATCCAACATAGTCCTGCACACCTGGTTAATGAGGTCCATGAAAGTCGTCGGTGCGTTAGTATGCCCGAAAGGCATCACCACAAACTCATAGTGCCCATAACGAGTCCTAAAGGTCGTCTTCTGAATATCCTCCTCACAAACTCTCATCTGATGATATCCAGATCTCAAATCAATCTTGGAGAACCAAGATGCCCCTTGCAACTAATCGAATAAATTGTCGATCCTCGGAAGTGGATAACGTGCTTAACCGTCAACTTGTTCAACTCCCGGCAATCAATGCACATCCGGTGTGAACCATCCTTTTTCTTGACAAAAAGGATCGGATCTCCCTACGGTGAGCTACTCGGTCTGATGAACCCTTTCCCCAGCAGCTCCTGGAGCTGTAAGGATAATTCCTGCATCTCGGGCGGCGCAAGGCGATAAGGTGCCTTGGCAATAGGTTGTAACACTCGTGTTTCTAGCATAGGAATTTATATTGAGGTGATAGTCTAGGTTAACCTTTGTAACTCATTTTGAAGAAATGAAAAGGAATTATGTGAATATTATGTGAATTATGTGTTTTATGTTTAATTATTAGGGTTTAATTAATTAAGAATAAAAATAAGCATCAAAATTAAAGTGTGAGATAAGCCTAATATCTTTACATAAAGTTGTAGTGGTCGAAACAAGGATTGCGGGGATATAAAGAATGGCGAAATCCGAGTTATAACGAAGAAGTTATGACATGTCGAAGTTTCGCGACAAAACCGGCAAGGTGCCGAATGTCGTAAAAAGTGAGTTTTTGATAAACTAATTTTTAGCCTTATTAATCTAAATGAAATTCGTAGTATTCGTTAAACCGAGAAGTTCGATAAAAAAACGCCCAAATCTGACTTCGTATGAGGAAGTTATGATTTTTCGAAGTTTCAGCTTAGCAGTAGACAACTAAAAACTCGAATTTTAGATCGAGCGATTTTTAGCCGACACAACCTAAACGAGAATTGAAGGTCTCGTCATTAGTAGCACAACGGTAAAAAGTCTGCCGAAAACGGACATCGGATGAAGAAGTTATGAATTTTTAACGGATTTCCTGTCCCGGTCTGTTAACAATAATAATATAAAAATTAAAGTCAAAATTAGCCGACGAAGTCTAAACGGAAGTTGTACAGCGTAATTTTAGCTACGTGTGAATATAAAGAACGTCAAAAACGGAGCTCGTATGCAAAAGTTATGGATTTTAGAAGTTTTGGCGCGAAAATCGAGAAAATTCGCATAGTCACGTTTTGCTACGTCACCTTCGCTGAAAGAGTGCCACGTGTCCTGCTGAGTCATCCGAGCACGTGGCCTTATCCGAAGTGGTCCACTGAGAAGGCGACACATACCTTCTTGCACGAGACCGAGCCCTCACAGCATGCCACGAACCCTCTACTTCGGACCCTAGACCTCGATCCAATCGCAGACTGCCAGCGAGCCCCTTGCATGCGCACACCATGTGCGAGCCACCCTCCCTGCGAGCCCTCGGATGTACGACGCGTGTCTTCTTCCTAACCGTCCGATCAGAAGCCTCCCCCTATAAATAGAAGGGTGCGAGACCTCCCGGGAGTATTTTCAAAACTTGTCATTTTTAGCCCCTTTCTCCATATTTCTTTCATATTATCATCCCCCGAAGCCCCGGTATCAATTATAAGCCCCGGAATACGCCACGAAGTTCCCGTGAAGCCCGGAAAATTTATCTTTTCGGTTTCGAAGCCCGACTTTTGCAGAGCCCGGTTTCTCAATAAAACTCCCGGTTTTATTAGAAACGATCGTCTTAGGAAACAAATTGCTGCCCGATTTTCATCAAAACAAGTGAGTGTGTAGTCACTTTCATCTTACACCTAGATATGAAGTATTTTCTATAAAATACATGCTATGTGTAATTATATTAAGTGTTTATTTGAGGTGACTGTTGAATAAACGTTTTATACAAGTTTTAACCTCTATATGTATTTTATCTACAAAATATGTTGGGTAGAACATCGGTAGATGAAATAGTTGATGTGTGTTAAAATGGTGAGAGGCCTCGATGTTGTTGGTGTTGTTGTTGTTGTTGTTGTTGTCATCTAGCAGGGTATAGATGACGACCACGGACCTTTCTAGACAGTCCAGTGGAACACTAGCAGGTTCGCAACTTGTAGGTGTTGATGAATTAAATGTTCATTGGCGTACTCCATCCCCCTCATGGTTGCCTTTAGGACATGTATGGCTGAGGAAACCCCTTAGCAGTAGTGTCCATCCCGATGATAATCCTTAGGCTAGGTCCCTTGTGATAGGTGCTTAAGGACGTAAAGTGAGGACAACGGGAATGGGTAATCAGGGTTATTGTTGATTGGTGAACTTAATAAGTATATTAGTATTATGCGTTGAAAACCCTATATGCTCACCAGGCTCCCAAGCCTAACCCACTCAGTTTTTATGTTACAGGTAGTGGACCCCGAACATAGTCAGAGGACGACGAGAGATTTTTGGATTATAGGCCAGTAGTTGTAAATAACTTTTGAAAGGCTTATAATGTCTTGTTTATGCTTTTGATTTGTATCGGAACATGACATCCCGAGGTTTTGATATATATGGAAAATATATACCTTCTTAATGAAGGGTTTTGATAAAATTTTATCATATGTTGTTTGGGGACAAATTCCGCAACATCTTTTAAAAAGATTTCTCTGATTTTATTTTAAAAAGCATAAATTAAATCGGTCTTTTCTAGCCTAGAAATTAGGGGATGTCACAGTTGGTATCAGAGCATTAGTTTAAGCGAACTAAGAAATTGTAGAATTTCTAGACTTGAACTTAGAATGCTAAGTGATTATTGTGAGGTGAATGTCTACCATATTTTAGACACGAGCACTAGTTTATTTTAGGAAAGGTGTCTAAAATGCCTTTATTTGCTAAATGCTATATGTTGCCATATATGCCATTATTTGTTCGGATCTATGGTCTGTTGTCGACCGGATCTGGAAACCTTATGTGTGTAGGATTCTAAGCGCATAATTACGAGATTAGAACTAACATGTAAACGTTTCGGAGTGATAAGGGAATTAACATGTATAACAAGGATAAAGACCTAAATTCGCCTTATTCGGTATATAGATTGTAATGGAAAGAACTCGAAGTGGAGCGGGAAATGCAAACAGAAACCAACAACCTCAACCTCAAGTGGTGGAACAGGTGCCTATAGTAGGAGCTGCACATCACCATGGCTGGAGTACGAACTATGATTCAGACCATGTTGGATGAACAAAGGGAGGACTTGAGGAAAATGTTGTTGAACGACAGGGATGAACCTTCAGTTCCTGTTGAACAATGTAAACTAAATGACGATCGATCTGAAGAAGGGAACAACAGTAGATCGGTTGGTCATAGTGAACCTCTTGTGGTTGGGAGAAATAACCACGAGGGTAGAATGGAGAGAAATTGGTGCAAGTATAAGGACTTTATGACTTGCAAGCCATCGATCTTCAATGGAAAAGAAGATCATGTCGGAGTAATGGACTGGATCTCGGAAATGGAGTTCGCTTTCATGACTTGTGATTGCCAAGGCAAGTTACAAACCACGTTTCCAGTACGTCAGTTCAGGGGTAGTGCTGCTCGATGGTGGAGCACTTTGGGGAAAACCCTAAGCCCTAATGAGCCACTGCAACTAACTTGGGTAGAGTTTTTGGTGCACTTCAAGTGCAAGTACTGCTCGGCCCAAAATGTGCTTGAGTTAGATAACCAACTTCTAACGTTGCAGAATGGGAGTATGACCGTTGACGAATATACAAATAACTTCACAGACAAAATGGAGTTTGCTTTGCGTATTGTCCCAGATGAGTTGGCAAAAATTGACAGATATGCAAAGGGACTTCCATGGGAGTACGCGGTGCCAGTACGTCAGGCACTTACTTTGGAGGCAGCTATCTGGGCTGCCAAGTCTATTGAAGATATGATAAAAGGGCGAGCCGCCAGCAAGGTTGAAGTTGGCGAAAAGAGAAAGTTTGAGGGAACTTCAGGTTCCAATAAAAAGATCAAATTCTCGAAGACTGGTTCGAGAAAATTTGGAGGAGGATCCGAAGCCAGTGGTGTGACAAGTGTAAGAAGAAACATGCTGGGAAGTGCAGCGTGGAAGTCACTTCTTACAAATGTGGAAAGCTTGGGCATTATGCCAATGAATGCACCTTCAATAAGAACGTATGTTTTGGGTGCAATGAAGAAGGGCATATTTTGAGGGACTGCCCGAAGAAGAAGGATGCAGCAAAACCCAATCTTCCACCAAAGCCGAAGGCGAGAGCCTTTCAGACGACACTCGAAGCTGCGAAAGAAGAAGCCGATGTCGCTTCAGGTACCTTTCTCGTAAATGAATTGCCTGCCCAAATTTTGTTTTATTCTGGAGCCAATTACTCCTTTATTTTGCATGAATTTGGTAGAAAACTAGCTTTTCCTGTAGATAAGCTAGTTAATGCTTTATTAGTCGAGATTGCTAGTGGCAAGTTTGTACCTGTTAGCCATCGAATGAAAAACATCCTCATTGACTTGGATGGGAATAAGTTCCACGAGGAATTATTGCCTATCGAGTTAAATGGATTCGACATAGTTTTAGGAATGGATTGGCATAGCGCCAATGATGCCGAAAGAATGTGTAGGAAGAAGATAGTAAAAGTAAACCCGCCAGGGAAAGAGTCGTTTATGGTGTACGGAGACAAACGCAGAGTAAACTCTGGAATCATTTCCCTAATGAAAGCCAGAAAGTGTTTGGCCAAGGGATGTACATCATATCTAGCGTTCGTGATCGATGCTAAGATGGAAAAGAAGGAGGTGCAGAATATTCCGGTAGTGTGTGATTATTCGGAAGTCTTTCCCGAAGAACTTCCCGGATTGCCCCCTGATCGACAAGTAGAATTTCGTATCGACTTGTTACCAGGAACGACGCCGATAGCAAAAGCACCGTATCGATTAGCACCAAAAGAGATGAAAGAACTTATGACACAACTTCAGGAGTTATTGGACAAAGGTTTCATTCGGCCTAGTTCATCGCCCTGGGGAGCCCCTGTGTTATTTGTAAAGAAGAAAGACGGGAGCATGAGAATGTGCATCGATTACAGAGAGCTGAACAAAGCGACGATAAAGAACAAGTACTCGTTGCCAAGGATCGATGACCTGTTCGACCAGTTGCAAGGTTCGAGCTATTTCTCGAAGATCGATCTTAGGTCGGGATACCATCAACTAAAGGTGGGAGAGCAGGATATCGAAAAGACTGCGTTTAGAACAAGATATAGACACTATGAATTTTTTGGTTATGTCGTTCGGACTAACCAATGCTCCATCAGCTTTCATGGATTTGATGAATAGGGTTTGTAAACCATTCCTAGATAAATCCGTGATAGTATTCATAGACGACATCTTGATTTATTCGAAAAGCAAGCAGGAGCATGAAAAGCATCTGCGTGAAGTGCTAGAAGTCCTGAAAAAGGAGAAGTTGTATGCAAAGTTCTCCAAATGTGAATTTTGGATTCAAGAAGTCCAATTTTTAGGTCATGTGGTTAACCAAGAAGGAATAATGGTTGACCCAGCAAAGATTGAAGCTGTAATGAAGTGGGAACAACCAAAAAGTCCTACGGAGATTCGAAGCTTTTTAGGATTAGCTGGATATTACCGAAGGTTTATCCAAGGCTTTTCTTCGATTGTTACTCAATTAATAGCTTTGACCCACAAAGGAGCTACTTATGCTTGGAATGAGAAGCATAAGGAAGCCTTTGAGAAGTTGAAGAAGAGATTGTGTGAAGCACCGATTCTTTCGTTGCCTGAAGAAGTTGATGACTTCGCAGTTTATAGCGATGCATCTGGAGTTGGGTTAGGTTGTGTTCTGACCCAAAGGGATAAAGTGATCGCGTATGCATCGAGGCAATTGAAGGAGCATGAAAAGAACTACCCCACTCATGATCTGGAGTTGGCAGCGGTAGTATTTGCCTTAAAGATATGGAGGCATTATCTTTATGGCACAAAGTGTAAACTTTTCACTGATCATAAGAGTCTTCAATATCTCTTTAATCAGAAGGAATTAAACATGAGGCAACGACGCTGGCTAGAGTTACTCAAGGACTATGACTGTGAGATACTTTACCACCCTGGTAAAGCAAATGTTGTTGCTGATGCTCTTAGTCGGAAGGTAAACCTTGAAAAGAAAAGGCCAAGAGCGTTGAGAATTGAAGTTGTCTCGACAATTGTGGAAAGTATAAAGAAAGCTCAAGAGGAAGCTTTAGAGAAAAATGACCGAAAGGAAGAACGTTTGGGCAAAACGTTAGTATTCGGTACAAACAACCAAGGGTTGAAGCTATTCCAAGATAGGATTTGGGTACCTAAGACGGGCGGAGTAAGAGATATTATGATGGAAGAAGCTCACAAGACCATGTACTCGATTCATCCCGGCAGTACAAAAATGTATAGGGATTTAAAACCCTATTATTGGTGGCCGACAATGAAGCTCGATGTTGCTAAGTATGTGGCCGAGTGTGTAACTTGTGCTAGGGTTAAGGCACAACATCAGAAACCGTATGAGAGTTTAGAACCTTTACCCGTACCCATGGGTAAATGGGAAGACATCACCATGGATTTTGTGACTAAACTGCCCAGAACAAGGAACGGTCACGACATGATTTGGGTGGTCGTTGATCGCTTCACTAAGAGTGCGTATTTCATAGTAGCCAAAGAGAAATGGTCTATGGATAAACTTGCGAATTCTTACGTGAAGGAAATTGTGAGGCTTCACGGTGTTCCGCTAACGATTGTATCCAATCGTGACAGTCATTTTACCTCAAGGTTTTGGAGGAGTCTACAAGAGGAATTGGGTACTAAGTTGTGTTTGAGTACAGCTTACCATCCGCAAACCGATGGTCAGAGCGAATGAACGATTCAAACATTGGAGGATATGCTGAGAGCATGTACCTTAGAATTCCAAGGTAACTTGGATGAACACTTACCTCTAGTAGAATACTCCTATAATAATAGTTTCCACTCAAGCATTAAGATGGAACCTTATCACGCTTTGTATGGGGAAAAGTGTCGAACGCCATCATGTTGGCTGGAAGCTGGAGAAAAGCAGTTTATGGGACCTGAAATACTCCATGAGACTGCTGAAAAGTTGAAAGAGATAAGGGAAAGGATGTTAGCTGCTCAAGATCAACAAAAGAGTTATGCTGACAAGAAAAGACAACCGATAACCCTTGAAGTTGGAGATTCGGTTTTACTTAAAGTCTCGTCGTGGAAGGGACTTATAAGATTTCGCAAAAGGGGAAAGTTGAGTACAAGGTTTATTAGACCATTTAAAGTTCTTCAGAGGATCGGGAATCAAGCTTACAAGCTAGAGTTACCGGAAGAACTAGAGGGTATTCATAACACCTTTCATGTGTGTTATTTGAGAAATTTCACGGGAGATGTGCCCGACATAATTCTGATTTTTGAGTTAAGGTTGGATGAAAACAAGAGGTTGATCGAAGAACCTGAGGCAATCGTTGACCGTAAGACTATGAAGTTTTGACGCAAGATGGTCAACTTAGTGCTTGTGCGTTGGAAACATACGAATGGACCAAATCTCATTTGGGAAACGGATAGTGACATGATGAGTCGCTACCCGCAGTTGTTTGGTGATATGTGATTCCGGGGACGGAATCATCCTAAAGGGGAGAGAATTGTAACACTCGTGTTTCTAGCCTAGGCATTTATATTGAGGTGATAGTCTAGGTTAAACTTTGTAACTCATTTTGAAGAAATGAAAAGGAATTATGTGAATACTATGTGAATTATGTGTTTTATGCTTAATTATTAGGGTTTAATTAATTAAGAATAAAAATAAGCGTCAAAATCAAAGTTTGAGATAAGCCCGATATCTTTACATAAAGTTGTAGTGGTCGAAACAAGGATTTCGGGGATATAAAGAATGGCGAAATCCGAGTTATAACGAAGAAGTTATGACATGTCGAAGTTTCGCGACAAAACCGGCATGGTGCCGAATGTCGTAAAAAGTGAGTTTTTGATAAACTAATTTTTAGCCTTATTAATCTAAATGAAATTCGTAGTATTCGTTAAACCGAGAAGTTCGATAAAAAAACGCCCAAATCTGACTTCGTATGAGGAAGTTATGATTTTTCGAAGTTTCAGCTTAGCAGTAGACAACTAAAAACTCGAATTTTAGATCGAGCGATTTTTAGCCGACACAACCTAAACGAGAATTGAAGGTCTCGTCATTAGTAGCACAACGGTAAAAAGTCTGCCGAAAACGGACGTCGGATGAAGAAGTTATGAATTTTTAACGGATTTCCTGTCCCGGTCTGTTAACAATAATAATATAAAAATTAAAGTCAAAATTAGCCGACGAAGTCTAAACGGAAGTTGTACAGCGTAATTTTAGCTACGTGTGAATATAAAGAACGTCAAAAACGGAGCTCGTATGCAAAAGTTATGGATTTTAGAAGTTTTGGCGCGAAAATCGAGAAAATTCGCATAGTCACGTTTTGCTACGTCACCTTCGCTGAAAGAGTGCCACGTGTCCTGCTGAGTCATCCGAGCACGTGGCCTTATCCGAAGTGGTCCACTGAGAAGGCGACACATACCTTCTTGCACGAGACCGAGCCCTCACAGCATGCCACGAACCCTCTACTTCGGACCCTAGACCTCGATCCAATCGCAGACTGCCAGCGAGCCCCTTGCATGCGCACACCATGTGCGAGCCACCCTCCCTGCGAGCCCTCGGATGTACGACGCGTGTCTTCTTCCTAACCGTCCGATCAGAAGCCTCCCCCTATAAATAGAAGGGTGCGAGACCTCCCGGGAGTATTTTCAAAACTTGTCATTTTTAGCCCCTTTCTCCATATTTCTTTCATATTATCATCCCCCGAAGCCCCGGTATCAATTATAAGCCCCGGAATACGCCACGAAGTTCCCGTGAAGCCCGGAAAATTTATCTTTTCGGTTTCGAAGCCCGACTTTTGCAGAGCCCGGTTTCTCAATAAAACTCCCGGTTTTATTAGAAACGATCGTCTTAGGAAACAAATTGCTGCCCGATTTTCATCAAAACAAGTGAGTGTGTAGTCACTTTCATCTTACACCTAGATATGAAGTATTTTCTATAAAATACATGCTATGTGTAATTATATTAAGTGTTTATTTGAGGTGACTGTTGAATAAACGTTTTATACAAGTTTTAACCTCTATATGTATTTTATCTACAAAATATGTTGGGTAGAACATCGGTAGATGAAATAGTTGATGTGTGTTAAAATGGTGAGAGGCCTCGATGTTGTTGGTGTTGTTGTTGTTGTTGTTGTTGTCATCTAGCAGGGTATAGATGACGACCACGGACCTTTCTAGACAGTCCAGTGGAACACTAGCAGGTTCGCAACTTGTAGGTGTTGATGAATTAAATGTTCATTGGCGTACTCCATCCCCCTCATGGTTGCCTTTAGGACATGTATGGCTGAGGAAACCCCTTAGCAATAGTGTCCATCCCGATGATAATCCTTAGGCTAGGTCCCTTGTGATAGGTGCTTAAGGACGTAAAGTGAGGACAACGGGAATGGGTAATCAGGGTTATTGTTAATTGGTGAACTTAATAAGTATATTAGTATTGTGGGTTGAAAACCCTATATGCTCACTAGGCTCCCAAGCCTGACCCACTCAGTTTTTATGTTACAGGTAGTGGACCCCGAGCATAGTCGGAGTACGACGAGAGATTTTTGGATTATAGGCCAGTAGTTGTAAATAACTGTTGAAAGGCTTATAATGTCTTGTTTATGCTTTTGATCTGTATCGGAACATGACATCCTGAGGTTTTGATATATATGGAAAATATATACCTTCTTAATGAAGGGTTTTGATAAACTTTTATCATATGTTGTTTGGGGACCAATTCCGCAACTTCTTTTAAAAAGATTTCTCTGGTTTTATTTTAAAAAGCATAAATTAAATCGGTATTTTCTGGCCGAGAAATTAGGGGATGTCACATAGGTGCCGCACCTAGAACCAAATCAATCCTGAACTCCACCTGCCTCTCGGGAGGCACTCCCGACAACTCCTCGGGAAAAACATTCAGAAACTCGCACACTATCGGAACCACAGAGATAGAACTCAGCCTCCCTGCAGCAACCCGCGTATCCATCACATATGCCAAAAAGCCCATACAGCCATGCTGTCGACTATGTCTCGCTCTGGCAGCAAAGTAGAAAGCTAACCCAGATCTGGTACCCTTGCCATACACCACAAGCACTCCCCCACTAGGGTCTCATATAGTCACCATCTGACGCTCACAGTCGATCATAGCTCCAAACCGATTCAACCAGTCCATGCCCACAATGACACAAACATCACCGATCGCGATAGGTACCAGGTCTATCGGAACTCGACACCAAAAATCTCTAGCACACATACTCAGAATACATCAGTAGCAAAAACCGCATGCTCTTCTGCTATGGAAACCCTCAGAGGTCGACTCAACGCCTCACGTCGGATACTGATGTGACGACTAAAAGCTAAAGACACAAAGGATCGACTCACAGCCGAGTCAAATGACACCAAGGCAGGTACAGAACTCACAATAAAAGTACCTATAAATAGCACATAATAAGCACAACAAATCTCAAAATAATTAAATAAGGAAATATGTACCAGCCACGACATTGGGTGTTACGCGGACCTCCTCCGCTGTCAGCTGAAAAGCTCTCCCACGAGCCCTCGGAACCTCGGCCTTCACTGTCCGACTATCAGTAGCACGCAAAATAGCAAGTTCAGAACCCTGAGCTAATCCCTGAATGAGCTGAGGGCACTCGGCCTTCCGATGGCCTGTATGGTTGTAGTAAAAGCAAACTGCAAACCCCTTGGGGCAATCCTTCGCCATGCGCCTCTCCTTTCCATATTTGTAGCAAATCCCTGCCCGACATGATCCCTTGTGACTCTTGCCGTACTTACCACAAGTGCAGACCTTCTAGCCCCTATCTATTGTATCACCAGGCATAGCCCTCTTCGTTGTTGGTTGCGACTGCACTGGTCTCTGGTCCCTCCCTTGGGACTCTCCCTCCTCCCTGGTATGCAACTCAAGCTCAATCTCCCTCCGCCTGGCATTGGTCTGAAGCTCAGCCAATGTCCTGTACGATGAGTTTGCTAGGAACTCCCTTATATCCCTCCTCATTATGCTCAAATATTGGATCACATGTGCCTGCTCGATAGATACGTGCTCAGGGAAAAACAGCGCCCTCTCATGGAACATCCTCGAAATCTCAGTCACAGTTTCTGATCTTCTACTTGAGAGACAGAAACTCCTGGTCCAACCGTTCCCTCTCCACCTGGGGAACATACTCATCTCGAAACAACTGATTAATCCTCTCCCACGTCACTGCAGCATGGTCTGCAGGAGTAAAGATGGCTGTCACAAACTTCCACCAGTCCTTCGCTCCCATGCAAAGCTGGTTCAGCGCAAACCGAACTCTCAAATGCTCGGGGAACGAACACGTGTAAAAAGCATCCCTTAATATCAGAGATGCATCTCATAGCAGCAATCGGATCTTGTGTCCCATCAAACTCTGGTGGTTTCGTGTTGCTGAACTCCTGCGGTGGTTGTGGCAACAGCGGCCTCAGTAGCAGTGGCATCTCGTTCATCAAAAGTCTCGATCAAGGTGGTCTTAATAGATCCAAACATCTTCGGTATCGCCTCTCGAATAGCTGCGGCCACCTCCTCATGGATGATCTTGCGGATCTACTCGTCACTAGTCCCACTGCTCTTAGGGTTGTGGCGCGTACCCACCATGATGTCTCCGAAACACAACACAAAAATCATCAGAGACTCGCTCGAGAATACTCACACTCGATTCTTTCCCCTACATGCTCCTTAGTACCCTAAGGATTCTTACTTGGGTTGCATACATATCCGGTGCTTTCAGTAGTACAGGCCTAATACTCCCTTCCACACCAACCTGTAGTCACCCCAAGTCCTCCTCCTAGGATCCTAATTCACAAGTACTCTATCTCTCACGGATATTACACTACTCTCTTAGTAGACTCCTCATACACTCATCTAGATATCTCTCTTAGATTAACCCTCGACTTAGAACTCTTTCTAAGGGATTCCTGCTAGATACTCCTACTCAACACATACTCAAGGCAACAACAGATAGCAGCAACTCCTAGACTAAGGCATCACAAATCAGGCAACTCTAGCCCTAAATATGAAATACCTAGCCTATCCTTTAGCATGCATGCCTAACATCTCATAAATATCTCATGACACAAATAAGTAAGGGTATTCTGGGAAATCATCTTTCGGGCTCTGGCTGATTGTACACAATGATCCATCTCGTTATTCTCTTAAACTCTTTCTCATTTTGGAAAAATCACTTCTTTTGAAAAAAAATCTCAAATCCTCAGTTTGAGTCCAAATACACCCGAAGGTATATCTGAATCCCTCAAACCAAGGCTTTGATACCAACTTGTAACACCGTAAATTTTCAAACAAATTTTTCATTTTAAAAATCACGTAATTCTCATAACATAGTTCACAAAACCCCCCAAATGATAATGTTTTCAAAACACATATTCAGAAAATGTTTTAAACACAATCCAAGATCCTCAAAATGTAACTCAACCTTGTGTGTACAATCAAGTCGGCGCCTTCCCGTGATCCTGAGAAGTACCTGAAACATATAACACATAACACAGTAAGCACGAAGCTTAGTAAGTTCCGCAAAATACCACACACATCTCATTAGCCTCTCATGGCTATACTCAAATAAGACCCTCCGATCAATGTGTCTCAGTGGAACCCTCCGGTCCCACAACTCGGATGGACCCTCCAATCCTAACTCAGTAAGCTCATAATAATACACAGCATAAATCACAAAGACATAATGCAAGATATCACAATACTCAATATAATCACATAAGACCCTCCGGTCGCACAAAGGTTACCACTCTAGGTAAGTATAGTGAGAAGACTCATCTCGTAAGCAAGCAAGGAAACTGAATACCCCTCGAGCAGTCTAACTCCCACCTACATGTAACAAGCATCTCTAATTAACACTTAAAGATAACAACTCTAAATAAACTCATGATAGTCCCTCTTTTACTCCTGGGATGGGTAAAAGACCCTTTACCCCTCCATGATCTCTATCCCTCAAGCTTGACCAAACCCTAAAGTCAACAGCAGTCAACATTCGAGTCAATAGTCCATGTTGACCCAACTCGTCGAGTGCATATATGCGACTTGTCAAGTCCATTCGGTTCCTCAGAACCCTGATGAAAGTCCAACTCAACTCTTCGAGTTGACCCGTAAACTCGCCGAGTTGACCCTTCAACTTGGCGAGTTACCGCGTGCTTAGTCTCATCGAGAAAACCCTAGCCGACTCGTCGAGTCAGCTCATTGAATCGGCGAGTCCATTCAGTTTGTATACTCGTTGAGACGTTTTAAGGCAAATCTACCACTCCAAACTCTCTATCTAGTCTCTCAAGGCAAAAAAATGTCACGTAAAGCTTCGATCTTTACGTTCATGCATGTCATATTTGCTCCATAATGCCAATACAAGCTCCAATAAGGGTTTGGTGCTCATAGGCTTGCCTCTAGCTCCATAAAGCTTGGGTCTTTGGGCTCACAAGACCTCCTACAATCTAGATCCAAGGTTTCAACCTCAAGATATGCTCAAGGGACTCAATAACACAAAAAGGATGGGGAAAAGCCATAAAACTCCCTCAAACTAAGATCTCACAAGAAAAATGATCAATATAGCATTTTTTTTTACCTCAAACAAAAGCTATCCATTGAGAACCTCTAGATCCAAATGTCCCACCTTGCTCCAAGCCTTAATGCTTTCCTCTTCTTCTCTCAAGTTGCACTAAAATGCTCAAGACTCCTTCTCACACAACAAGCTAAAACTCGATTAGGGTTTTCAACAGTACTTAAGGGTGACGAGGGAGGCATAAATGAGGGATTAAGGCCCTTTAAATAAGACAAAAACCTGGAGATTTAGGGTTTCCTCACACAAAGCTAACTCGGCGAGTTGGTCATTAAACCCACGTGACCAATCTGACTCTACTCGACAAGTCGGACATACAACTCATCTAGTCACTCACTAAATCCCAAAATAAATATATAAATATTATACCTGAGAGTCGGGATGTTACACCGGTATGTCTGACAGGGGTAGGTTGGGCACCCCAGTATGGCTAACAGGGTAGGTTGAGCACCCCGGTATGCTTAGCAGGGTAGGTCGGGCACCCAGATATGCCTGACAAGGGTAGGTCGGGCACCCCGGTATGCCTGACAGTATGTTATTGTATGGTGTGTGGTATGATGGGGGAACTCACTAAGCTTCGTGCTTACGGTTTTCAGTTTTGGTTCCAAGTACTTCGTTTTCAAAGGATAGGAGTCGGCTCGATCGCAACGCATCACACTATGATTTTCCGCACATGAGATCTTTGGGATTACACTCTGATATTGTTTATGACAACATGTTTTGTTTATTGACACTTTGGTTTTGACATGAGATGTTATTATGGATGTTTTCTTATACTGTTGGTTTTATAATAAACTATTTAAAAATGAAATTTGTAGTCTTGAATTTTGGGATGTTACACATCATCTTCTCTTATTTGATGCCATGAAGTGCCTTGAAGAAATGTTCTTGGATTTTAGGGCAACTTCGGAACCTTAGGGTTGTTTGGTAACCATCTTTTGTGTAACATAGCATTTTCACAAGAAAAAAATTTCATTTTTAAATAAAGTATAATAATCATATACATAAAATGGAAGTTATTAAAACCAATTGGTTCCAAAATACAGTTGTTTTAAATCCGAGCAATATAAATATTACTGAATCTCCATTGTTGCTGATGTGTGTGTACAATCATGCCTTCCCCTTCCCACGATCACCAACGGTACCTGAAAAACATTTAATCCACAACTACAAGTCAAAGCTTAATGAATTCCCCCAAAATACCACACACCACAATATACAAAAAATATATGCACACCTGGCCCACAACATAAAACATAAGACTGGATTGCCCCTTGGCCCACAACATAAGAATGGATTGCCCCCGGGCCCACAACATAAGACTAAATTTCCCTCGTGCCCACAACATAATACTGGATTGCCCCTAGGTTTGTTGGACCACAACACAAGGTCAAACCTTGCATGATCACCAACTGTACCTAAAAAACATTTAATCCACAATTATAAGCCAAAGCTTACTGAATTCCCCCAAAAACCACACACCACAATATACAAACAATACATGAACATCGGGCCCACAACATAAAACATAAGACTGTATTACCCTTATAACCACAACATAAGACCGGATTGCCCCCAAGCCCACAACATAAGACTGGATTTCCCCTATGCCCACTACATAAGATTGGATTGCCCCTGGGTTTTTGGCCTACAACACACAAAACAGTACCACCTCAACCTAACTTCTCACTTGAGCCTCCAGTCCACGATTATTCCCCCTCCCATGCCTACAACATACAATTGGCCCGCACCCTAGAATATAGTACACCGTTGGCCTTCCCGAGTATCTTGGCCTACAACACAAAGCATCATCACCTCAACCCACCCTACCACAATATGTCAACATATGTAACAAACAAGAAATCAAGTAAACATATAACACAGACAACTACCTACACTAGTCTACCTGTCTAACAAATAACTATCGCATACTAGGCCTTATAAACACACTACATCATTACCGATAAATCTCCAAGGAATGCATAGCTATATATAACTAGAGATGAGATAGGTATCCAAACAGCTGATCCTACTCTAGAGCCACAACCAAACAAGGAACATGAAAGGAAGCCTAGATCAAGAGTTCTCAGGTTATCCTACATGACTACATACAACCCCTAAGGCACTCCACTCAACGAACACCAACCTACTAGTACCCTAACCAACATACCACTACTTCTATATCCTAACATACAAGGATATACACTATAATACATAGTATAGTGAGGAAACTCACCCGAATCGAAGACCTATGGATACACCGCAACACACTCACTCCCTACTATGATCGCTCCTGCGAACCAACTAGCACCAAACCAAGGTTGAACCTTGATCAATAACCCAATTCCTTCAAGTTTGACCCAATGTTAAGCCAACCAAAAAGTCAACGGTCAACGTTCAATGACCTCTATGACGTGGCATGCTTTTGGCCATGTCGTGGCCAGCTAAGGACAAAACAATCGATCATAATAGTATCGCCATGACCTGGAAAGCCCTTGGCCACATTGAGTTTATTGGAATTTATTGATGGCATCATCCATGACACCCGTTGTATGGTGCTACTGCTTAAAACAAGTTGATTTTATTAGATTTTATTGATGGGAAAATTTCTACAGGTGAACAAAATAGTTGACATATCCCATACTTCCATTTATATTTGTGATTTTAGGTGAAACTTAGTTGCACTTCAAATGTTGATCATTATTTTTTAATTATCCTCTGTTTGAATTTGAACAACAATTGTGACCTACATTAGTACATTGTTGACTAAATACACATACTGAGAGTTAAGATTCAATAATAAAAGATTTACATGTTCTAATATTTCTATTTTTCCTTTGATAAATGTAATATGATTTTTTCCTTCGTTTTTCAGTCGGGATGGTAACTTATTCCAACGTTACATGATGTAGTTGTTCATTTGTATCTGCTGTAATATGGAGTTGCTCTTCAAAGTTAAAAGGTATTTTGTGAAAAATAGATTGCTACAACTTATAGTTTGTTTCCAAAATTATTGTTAAGTATTATAAAGCATTGATTAATATAACGTCATACATGTTGATTATAAAATAAAGTTGATTTCTTATCCAATGTTTCTTTTCTAGAATATATTGTTACAAACTTACTAAGTTGAATAAAATTTACAACATTTTGTATACTGAATGTATGACAAGGCTACTATTAAGTGAGTCGCTTATCCATCCGGATAGCTTCATGGTTTTTTTTTTGTGTGTTGGTAACACATAATTCCCTGTTGATCTTTGCTTCTTGACAAAGTTTCTTCTGATAAAAAAAGGATTCTTTGAATTTAGAGGTGTCGGAATTTGGTCAAATCAGATTGTGTTCTTTTTTGAAAAAAGAAATACTGAAATGCTATATTTTGGATATTTACATGTATTGTCTTAATTTATTGTTTACAGGACTTTACCACTCTGCCCTGAAAGAAGAGATTGCTTCATTCTACCCTAAAAGAAGAGATTGCTCCATTCTGCTCTGAAAGAAGAGATTCAGGAGCAGGGACAAATTTCACATCGATTATATATGAAATGGAATAAAGATAGATCATGTAGTTTTTTATTACCATTTTTTGTAGGTTAAGCCATATTAGGTTTGTGAACTTAGGGAATCTATAGGGTTTCCTTTGATGAATCCTAAGCTTTTCATTAGGGTGGGCATACAAAATAAGTATGTTGTTATATCTCATTTTGTAATCAGGTATATGAGGGGCGCTTGAAGAGCCTAACAACTGAAAATACATAGGTTGTTTAACCATCTATGCAAAATTGAATGTTTAGGGACTTAAATCACACCTTTTCTAAAAAATACAGGAACCAAATTTGCAGTTTGGCAGTCAGACTCACTTCTATGGTTCGTATTGCAAATATAGGTACACTCTCTGTTACCCTTAGTGTTGCTTTGATGCTGTTTTATTCCTTTTGGTATTGTTGTCATATGTATCACAACCAACAACGTGTGTGTAGTATGCGGAAATAGATGAGAGTTTTGTATTCAACTACTGTTGCCATTTTCTGGGTGGGTATATTTGTCTTTTTAAAAATTCAATAATATTCATGATTGGAGTTTGTTTTTTAAATATTTTACCCGAGTAAAATGGGTTTATTTGGTGTTTGGATCTTCTATCAACCTTGAAATGCTGCAAATTTCCCTTTTTGCCCCTTTCTAAACCAAATTAATGTCTACAGAAACTCAAATATTTAGATGCAATTCTTGAAATTCCTTATCTTAAGATAGCTATTCTACATTAGGAGAAGCTACTAATCTATCCAATTTTGAGTTCCAAACTAAGTTATTGAGAAAAACAAAAGGCCCATACCTAGGGGTGTTCAAAACCGGATATCCGAAAATTCGGATATCCGAATATTCCGATAGTTGATTTTTGATATCTGAATCCGTATCCAAAATTTCGGATACGGATTCGGATATTAAATCGGATATCCGAATTTCATTAATTTTAAATAAATATTCACATCTGAACATCCCTATCCGTAAAATCACCGCAACTCTTAAAATTAATAATAGCAACTATGTTAAATCTGACGACATAGATGGATATCGATAGCAACAAATAAATATATGTAGCATTTACTTAATAGTTTTTTATTATAAGTCAACGAACCAGGATTATAATAAACAAATATATAACGATCGTAAATGGAAAGGTTTGCAATAAAAGTTTGGAAAGAATGGTCACGAAAAAGTTGAAAATGGTGGGGAACATTAGTCCATTAAGCATTACAATGTTTCTAATTTCTCATTTTAAAATATTAAAAAATAAAGAAAAATTATTTTTTCGGATATCGGATATCCGAAATATCCGAAACTTTATCCGTATCCGAATCCGAAAAATCGGATATCCGAAATTTCGGATCGGATTTTCGGATTTTCGAATCGGATATTTCTGATGCGGATATTTTTGAACACCCTTACCCATACCTACTGTCCCCTTAATTAGGTCCCATATTATTTATCATCTAAAAATTCAGTGTAATGTCTTGCTACTCTTATATTATGATTAAAAGACAAACAATCAATTACATCAACAGAAATAAGGCACGCATGATACTTAACATTAAATAAAAACAAGATTATATACCATGTTAATTAAAATCACAAAATTAGTTAACAAGATCAAATATATCGATGAGATAAAAGAGATAAAAAATACCTTAATTGGAGAATTTGGTTTTCAAAATCCACAGCACTAGACGCAAAATCTTCATAGGAGAGAGGAAATGATTAAAACATGGATGTGAGGGGAACTAGATAACTTTGGCTGCCAAAATCCTGAATAGAAGGGAAAATTGTTTTGAGATAGATAGGAAATCGTCTTGAGATAGACGTTGTAGGGTTTGAACGTGAGTGGATAAAGGTTGCCCTTCTATTTTTCCCATATTTTCTCTACGAAAAATAAAGAATCAATTAGGTGGAAAGAGAATCAATTTTTTCTCTTTTCCTTATTCTCAATATCAAACAACAAAGAATCGAAATTAATTTAATATCTCTAATTCTATTTCTTTTTATACCAAATGTATGCTAAAAGTTTTGTGCTTGCCGTGTTTAGATTATGTATGGAACCAATTCCAAGTATCCATTGTGTCAGCAGTACTAAAAACCTATTAAATTACATTCTGGTTTTGGGTTTTAATGCAATAGTTTCTCGCATTTTAAAAACTTGGGACTATAGTTGTAGAACCAAAATTTGTAGACTATGAATGTACATTTTTCTAAAGTTAGGGTTGAGTTTGCATTTTGCACTGAAAAGAAATTCGAACGTCTCTATACATTTTATCTCAAAATCAACCAAACCTCAACCCCTTTATCTTATCTTTCTCGTCCCCTCACTCTTCTTCAAGCTCTGCTTCAATGGCAACATCTTCAGCACTTTCTACAGTCACCCTACGTTCATCCTCTCGCCTTTCACCCTCCACAGCAGCTCTCATTACACCTTCATCACTAGTTTTCCCCAAACAGAATCTAGAATTCCCCCTCCGAACAACCAAACTCGCTCGCAGATCGACATTACTCCGTCCTGTGGCCGTGGTAGCGGAGGAGAAGGTAGTACAGCTAGGAGATGAAATCTCGAATCTAACGCTATCAGATGCACAGAAACTCGTCGAATATCTCCAAGACAAGCTCGGAGTCACCGCTGCGTCTTTCGCTCCTGCCGCTGTTGTGGCGGCGCCTGGAGGAGCGGGAGCAGAAGCGGCGGCAGTAGTGGAGGAGAAGACGGAGTTTGATGTGGTTATTGATGAAGTTCCGAGTAATGCGAGGATTGCGACGATTAAGGTCGTTAGGGCTATGACGAGCTTGGCGCTTAAAGAGGCGAAAGAGCTCATTGAAGGACTTCCGAAGAAATTCAAGGAAGGAATATCAAAAGATGAAGCTGAAGATGCGAAGAAACAACTTGAAGAAGCTGGCGCCAAAATTTCAATTGTTTAGTTCATGATTTTGTGGTACGTTTTTTCTCTTTTTTTTTTTCGTCTGCGTAATGTAATCTGTTGTTAATTTGTTAGTTTTTGATGATTTAAATTGCTCTTCCTATTGCAATCATAGTTCACGTATTAAAGGACATAATTTACTTCAACGGATGCAAATTTTAACTCAAATCTCTTCGCATTCGTGTTACTCTAGCTCTGATGATATTACAAAGTCTGTAACTTTTTTCATTTTAAGCTTGCAAAATGAGCTTCAATCCCGCTTAAAAAACGTGAGTGCTCATACTTTCATTTTCTTATCAAACTTAAAGATGCATAGTCTCCAACCTAGTAAAATATATTTGTAGATACTATATAATAATTAATTTTTGAATTTTGATAAAGATAAGACATGTAGGATTTAATTACATTTAAGGTGGAAAGTAAATCCGGAAACAAGTTGGGTCGCCAACTTTTTAATTTTTATTAAACTATTTTGGATAATCTTATAAAAACCCAACATATTTTCATCAAAGTCTTAAAAAAACCACTATATTATTTATTTTTTACGTTAAAACCCTTATATTTTTTAAAATGTATCATTTAAGGCATTGAGCTCCGTAAATTTTAGATAGCCAAAAATGTTAGGTACTTGATTCTTAACGTTTCTAATGTTACAATTCATTAGATTAAAAAAAAAATTTAAAATATGAGGCTTTAAATGCACTATAATGGTTTTTTTAATCATTTTATGAAAATAGAGTAGGTTTTTCTAAACTCAAAAAACCTTAAATAAGAATTTTAGAAAATATAAGGGTTTTAGTGTACTAAAAAATAATATAGTGGTTTTTTAAGCATTTGGTGAAAATATGTTGGGTTTTTCTAAAGTTTTCCCAACTATTTTTTTTTAAATATACACATCCATAAATTTTAAAGTCTTAAATATTACAATTGTAACGAATATTTACAATATCCAGGAGCTCCACAGCTTTTGATGTAGATAAACCAAATATATCAATAATCAATTAATGTTTAATTGGATGGTTTATAAACATGTTGATTTTTCATGTTTTATTACTTTGTATGAGATTGTTTTTAAAGTAACATGCCTCATAGTGAAAGTCCTACTCTTCGATCCAAATAAGGGAAAACATGTGTTTGATCCATACATGTGTATTACTCTCACACCCGTCCAAAAACTAAAATCCGATCAAACTGGTGACTCTCATTCCAATGCGTCAGCTAAGAAGTTTACGATCACTCTTTCTTGGCAAAAACCCTGGAACGCCTAAATAGAAAATGATGTCCCTATCAATATCGTGTCGATACTTGAATCATCAGAAGGATCTACAATGTACTGCATGTTCTTTAAATGTGTCCAAACATGTTTTACGTCAAATTAGACATCTCTTGTCGATTGGAAATAGTAGAATCATTAGAGAATACTTAAAGAGAGTGTAATATTCTATTAATGACATATGTTGGCCAATATTATCTATAAGAATAATTAGAAGGAAATTCAAATAATGAAACAAATCGTTGGAATTACATAGACAATGGACAATGTACTTGATGTTAGGGTAGGATAACTTGCTTAATTGTTTTGATAAAATTAATCAATGTATGTGCTAATTGTAAAGTAATATAGTTAATACTTAATAAGAATGCAAGTATGTTAATTATTGTAATAATATTATTACTGAGAATGGATAACACAAACCGTATAGATCGTTTAAGAAAGTTAATGTGTACAATCAATAATTTTATAACCATATTATCGTGTATTAGTAATATTTAATAAAATTAATGTCATGAAGGGGTAACAAACCTTTTTTTCTACAAAATATCGTTGTCCTAAAAACGTGTTATGATAAGATAGGGAACCGAAAGTCTGGGACTTTTTCTTCATAAAATATCATTAGCTTAATTATTTTAATTATATTATATGAATAAACATTGTTATTGGCATTATTTGTTTTAAAATAAATAATAAAAATCATTGCACAAGAGATAAATGGCTGTCCAGGTTTCAGGACTTCTTAGCATCACTTGGGCCTTGTGATTGGACCTAGTTGAAAGCAGACCGTTTTAATGCATTTTAAAGATTTTATGTGTTGGAAAATGGAAAATGCATTTTTGGCAATTTTGATCGGTTCAATTCAATCTATTTGTTGGTTTTATTTCTAGTTAAGAAAAAAAAAACAATTATTATAGTAATTTCAATAGCAGGTTTAAAAATTAAAATATAACTCAATTCAACTCATTTATTAGTAAATGAACTAAAATCATTTCATTATTCTTATTATTTCTTTTTAGTCATTTCACATTCTTGTAAATTCTAGTAGTTGATCCTTAGAAAAATACTCAAATGACTGGAAGTAATATTTCAATGGTATTACGAACTTTTATATATAATTGTAGACTAAACATTAACGACAACGAGTTGTCCTTGATCATATGGATAATAACATGGGCTTGTAATCAATGATCAAATCATCTTCTCCATATTTCAATCTTATCCATCAGAGATATTGGACATTTATGTTTTATTGAACCTTCTCTTGTTATGGAAACGAATAGTCGATTAGAACATGTCTCAAAATAAGCCTTCCTTTTGTCCTTTGGCTTTTAGGGTCGGATTAGGTATCTCAACACTAATCGTCTTTTACGCATAGGTAATTGGATTTCTTCTTCTTAACACTTTTATTCATGATATCGAATATAGGAGTGTTTGACGTTGGAGTTTCTATGATTGGTCATGTTAGTCCCAAAAGGCATCAACATGCCGTGCAACTCCTTTATGAACATTTCAAGGTTGTTCATATTAAAATCAGAGTGAACTAATTATATGTACATATCAGCTAGTTGATTATGATGACCATAGTCAACTCCTAACCTAATCAAATTCTATTTTACTTCAACATATGCTTTATAACTGTGTCTAACGGTTTTGGAATGCAATGGTTATAGAAACCTAGGGAAGAGTTTTATCTAAGGCATAATCTTTTTATTTGGACTAGATTGATTATCCTACCAGCTAATCATTTTGAGAGGTCTTGTAATTATAGATTTCAGTGGATTATCTAATAGACACAATTTAACGTTAACTTCATTCCTGCTTGTTTATTTAATCCTTAAAATAATTTTTAAGCCTAATTAATTATTTTTAGGACTATGATCTATATTTGACTCTGTGGTGCGTAAAGGGATGTCGTAAACACACCGCACATTTAATTAGGTAGGCAAAGCTCTTTACCAGTTTCAATCTCCATGAAACTCCTAGATCTTTTGAGATTCATTGAGTGAGGTCCATGACATGTTAATTTCATATTATGTTTATCTCTATTCTATGACAGGTATATTGCGGATCATAGAACAAATGATGAATCATCAATGCAAAACCATATGACCCTCAATCTAAATTATTCTCACAATGACATGTCGGTTAACCACAAACGATCCATCAATATAATATTTTTTTGAGTGCCACATCAACTTCAATTTATACCCTTGTTTTGATGTGTCGGTTAAACACACACGCTTCATCAAAAGAATATAACAAAAATGTATGTTTCCAAGGGTAGCATACAACTCACATTTTAATAAATTAGGATTTTGATTCAATAACCTTTCATTCCTTTACTACTTTTTACTTTAAACACTTATCCTATCAAAACATTTTGGTAACTTCATTCTCAAAATTCAAAGAGGTAGTGAGGGTGGTAAGCTTAAGAGCTTTTAAAAACCGACCTTATTAAGAATCGAAGAGACCACATTAAACCTCTATTATAGCATCATACTTGGATGCGCCTAGTATTGGTTTGACTGATATTGTTTCTTATAAACATGTGAGGACACATGTTTGTAATAATCACTTATACATATAATAATCTTATTATAATATGTAGGTAAATTTAAACATTTAAATTTGATCTTTATCCTTTTAAATATTCAAATTGAATTATCTAATTAAATAATAGTTAAAATTATAATTAAATATTCATATTTAAACTTTATTTAAATAATATTTAGGGGGTGTTTGGATAGGAAAAAAAAAAGAGGTGTTTATTGCTTATTCCCACAATAAGCTAACTTTGAGTGTTTGGATAAAATCCAACTTATTAAGCTAAATAAGCTAATTTTAATAAGCGTCTCTCCCATGCTTATTACTTATTGCTTATTCCCACCACAAATAAGCTAATAAGCTAATCCAAACACCCCTTAATACTTATCTGAAATTAAATATTCTAATTTAAATTCTATTTAAATAATATTCAAAATCATGAGGTTATTATCTAAAATTTGAAATATCTTCAGGTTTGTGTTTCTTGTTGCATAAGTTAGAAAACTTGTCAACCAAGTAGGGTTTTCGGGAAAAAAATATATTTATCTGGGGACACGTCACGACCAAGGAGGGATGCGTTGCATCATCCAAATATTTCCCCTTTTTCTATTTTTGATTTCTAGGTTTAAAGGTTAAGGTAACTAAATCTTAATTTTGGGCATAATCAAAGAAGATATACAAAAACTGAAAATTTAAAACCACACCTTTCTAAAACCCTAGAAGCAAACAAAATTTCAGTTCAACCCTATTTGGATTCCTTAAGTAGTGCATATAATCAAAACCTAGAGGCTTTGATACTACTATTGGGTTTTATTACATCTATACACACTAGATTGGTGCAACAAAATAATCAAAACAATCCCTATGTGTATATGCATCCTAGGATCTAGGTTTTACTAATTATAGTAACGTACTTATTAAATTGTAAATCTACTAAGAAAGACATAATTAATATCCTCTTTTGTAGCTCGATCTTGATCTTTTTGAACCTTCTTGATCCAACCATGTTTCTTGGATTAGAGAACCCAACGGAGAATCCTTCTAATGGAGTCACACTCAAGAATCTAAAGAGAGAACCAAAAGAAAACTATGAGATGGTCATATTTCCACAAACCCTAGAAAGGGTTAAGAAATTCATCTTAAAGAAAGGGAGGGAAGAAGTTAGCGAAATCTCTAGCTACGGTGCAAGGTGGAATGAAACCTATAGCACCCTATTTATAGCCTTAAAGCTCTTGCCATGTTTCATCTCCCATCCCATGTAGGATGGAGATTATTTTTGAAATCTATCTCACATCCTATGTGGAATGGTGATTTTCAAATTCCCTTAACCCCTTAAGGGTTCTAGAACATTACAATTAGTCAAAATTTTAAGTAATCAATATTCAACCCCTTGAATTAATTAATTCAAAAATAGTTTCTAATTAATTTATTAAACATAATATATTAATAAACTAACTTTTTCCTTATTTTTATTTCTTTTAATTTCTCATTTGTATCATGAAGGCGACCGAAAAGGACCTTATTATTATTTAGAAATATTACTAATAAGTTAATGACCTTCAACAATATTTCCAACAGTCATATCCAATTATAAGAAAGGTAAAATTAGACTATCCTATATTCATATGAATTAAAAATGAGAAAATTTACAAACACTTTATTTTGGAAGGAAGTTTGGGTCGGTGATTCTTCCTTACATGCTTTTTTCCCAGACTGGCGGCTCATGATACCATTTTCGATTGTGTTATTCTGAATATTTGGGTAAATGAAACTTAGTTTTGGAGTTGACACATTGAGCTTTCCAGGGGCGAAGTCATGTCCCAATTTACAAATCTTTGTAATTTATTGTTTCAAGTTAAACTCTTGTTATCTGGATATACCTTCCTCTAATGAATACATGGTAAAAGAAACTACAACTTTTATATAGATGAATTTAGACTTCCTCATGGATCGATGTGAACTAGGTGTGTCATTAAAATCAATATTTTTTATTGTCCTTCCATTTTGAATTAGCTTCCTACGATAGATAATCTTATTTTATGTGGGAATGATATTCCTAGTACTAAATGTTTCGTCTGTAACAACATTGAAGAGTTTGTGAATCATATTGTGATGCATTTATGAGGTTATTCTGGTGGTTATGACTAGAATTAATCATTTGTGTGATCTTAACCTCTCGCATATCTTGTTCGTTGGCAATATTGGTGTGTTCTTAAACGTGATACATAGTTCTTCAGTTAAGAAGGTGGTTTTGGAAATAATTTTTGTTACTACATGGTGATGTCTTTGGAAAGTTAGGAATAGTTTTGTTTTTAAGATGGAGAAGTTGAGAAAAGGATAGGATTTCTGATGATGTTATTTCCTTTTCTTTTAGGTGGGTTTTGTCTTTGGAAAGTTAGGAATAGTTTTGTTTTTAAGATGGAGAAGTTGAGAAATGGATAAGATTTTTGATGATATTATTTCCTTTTGATGATAAGTTACTTTTACATTGGAACTAATAAGTTATGTAACATCCCCTATTTTTCAGAACTGAAAAAAAAACTTTTCTTTACGCTTTCAAAACAATATTATCTTTGTTGGCGGAAAATCCTAGTACAATAAAACATTTTGTGGAAATGGTCTCATTTTATTAAAATATCTTGAGTAAAGATGTTATTTCAAAATACAAAACCTATGGATGTCATAATCAATACGGTACATAAGTTACAACGTGAAGACGTAACAGTTGTGAAACACTAATGCAAGCTTGTCTCTTTTATTACTCGACATCCTATTCAGTTCCAACAGTCTTACCGCCGCTACCTATGATACATATAGATTGAGTGGGTCAGGTTTAGGAAAACCTGGTAAGACACATAGGGTTTTTAATCCCATAATCTTATTATGGTATTAATCCATAATTAATAAACCTGGAAAACAAACTATTACTCACAATATATCATTATCATAGATATCCATAAGACAATCTACCCCATCCTGTCGATTCTCACATATTGAGCCTTTAAACACCTATGGGAATGGATATCCGTTATGTTACATAATATGCATGTAGGTTATAAATCCACATTAACAATGTGAATCATGGGACTTGTTTAGATGACTTCAGTGTTGTCATCTTACTTTAGCAAATGACCAAACATACCTAATTGGTTTCCTGATACAGACCCTATTGGGTTTTTATTCAAAAATAGTTCAATTGTAGTCACAAAATTTGTCCTAACATGACCCTCAACCCACTAAAAATAAAATTTCATCAACTCACAACAACCAATACGACGTGTGAAGTACAAAGGACACCTAAATTATGCAATTTCGTGAACCTTGTGTCTCATATCCATGGCCCGGCTAGGCGCATCATGTGGGTTTGACCCATCCCTTAACCTATTGTAACATCCCGAATTCAGGTGTGTCTCTTAAACCCTCCTCATTTTCCCAAGTTTTCAAGTTAAGCCCTAAAATGTAATGTTAAGGAAAATGAGTACGCTAGGCGTACTAAAAAGTACGATGCGCATACTCGCACGCTTAATTTGGACGCGGACTCGCCTAGGTACGCTGGGCGTACCCAGGGTTATGTTGGGTGTAGCGAGCCCAGATGTAAACCCTAATCAGTGGCTTGTGCACTATAAAAGGAATGCTAAGGCCTTATCCTCAACCACCATTTCAGAGAGTGAAACCCTAATAAAGAGTCATCCTTCGTTTCTAGCTTGTGTGCTTGTGTTCTAAGCTTCAAAGTGCCATTTCAAGGTGGTGAATGGGAAGAGGAGGCCATTTTGGGAGCCGTTGACTTTAAGGGGTTTGGTCAACCTTTAGACTTTTGGGTTAGGGAGGGATAAAATGGTCTTTTACCCTTCTGTGGAATTGTAGGAGTGGATTTAATCTAGCCTTTGAGAGCCATTATTTATTTGAGAGTGCTGCTTATGTGTTTAGGCGGGGGATAGACCAGTGTGTTTGTGTGCGAGAATTATCCGAGATACCCGAGGTGAGTATTCTCACTATATATTACCTAGAGTGGTATTTATGTGTAGACCGAAGGGTCTTGTATGCTATGTGTATGTTTGAGATTATGTGCATTTTGGTTGTATGTATGCCGTATGTTGTATAGACCGGACCGGAGGGTCCAACGATATAGACAGGACCGAAGGGTCCGACGATACAGACTGGACCAAAGGGTCCGACGAGCTATGACCGGACCAGAGGGTCCAACGAGCTACGAGACTAGAGGGTCCCGCTGAGACACATCGATTGGAGGGTCGTATTGTAGCCTCGAGTGGTGCATGTACTGTATGTGCATTTTGGGGAACTCACTAAGCCTTTGTGCTTACAGTGTTTGTGTGATGTGTTTCAGGTACCAGTGAGGATTGTAGGAAGGCGCCGGCATGACCAGTACACACTATCGGAGTTTCATACATTTGATCTTGGGATGTGATTTTATGGATTTGTTATGTGATACATTGAGAATTGAGAATTTTTATGAATGAAATTACATTATTAAAAAGTAAAAAAAATGTTTTGAAATTTACGTTGTTACAAGTTGGTATTAGAGCCTTGGTTTGAGGGATTCAGATGCACCTTCGGGCGTGTCTGAACTCAAACTGAGGATTTGAGAAAGTTTTTCATAAAATAAACATTTTTTCTAAAGAAGTAAAAGAGTTTAAGAAAAACAGGAGGAAGCAGTGTGTACGGTCAGCCAGCGCCCGAATGGTGATTTCCCAAAATATCCTTGCATTATGTGTTATGAGATATGTTATGATATGATATGCATGTTAGAGTAGGCTAGGTATTCATATTAGGACTAGAGTGGCCGGATTTGTGATGCCTTAGCCTAGGAAGATTTTCTGCTGCTATTAGATGCTTGAGAGTGAGTGGGTAGCAGTGAGGAGCTTACGAGAGGTCTACCGAAGGGTAGCCTATGCTAGCGAGATGTAGAGTACTTGTGATCTGGGATCCAAGGAGGAGGACTTAGGGGGAATACTGATGCGGTGTGGACGGTAGTATAAGGGCCCGTACTACCGAAGACATCGTATCAGTGCGCAGTCCAAGTAAGAATCCTTAGGGTACTAGGGAACAAGTAGGGTTGAGTTATCGAGTGCGAGTATGCTCAAGCAGATCTCTGATATTTTGTGTTGTATTTCACAGAGACATCATGATTGGGACACGGCACACACCCGAGAGCAGATGTGTTAGTGATGAGGAGATCCGCAGGTTGATTCATGAGGAGGTGGCTGCTGCCATCCAAGCCGAGATACCAGAGATGTTTGGGTCTATCAAGACCACTCTGATCGAGACTTTTAACGAGCGTTACGCTGCTCGTACTGATGTTGTTGTTGTTGCGGCCACCGCAGTCGTCACTGCTGCGAGGTCGCAGGGGGGTGACTCGTTGTTGTACCGAGAGTTCAGCAACACGAAGCCACCAGAGTTCGACAGGACGCAGGATCCGATCGAATGGATTTCTGATATTGAGGGGTGTTTCTATACCCGCTTGTGTCTAGAGCATCTGAGAGTTCGGTTTGCACTAAACCAGCTTCGCTTGGAGGCGAAGGACTGGTGGAAGTTTGTGACGGCAGACTTCACTACGGCAGACCTTACTGCGGTGACTGCGAGAGGTTCACCACGATGTTTCGAGATGAGTATGTTCCCCCTGTGGAAAGGGAACGTCTAGCCCAGGAGTTCTTGTCCAACAAGCAAGGAACTGAGTCTGTTACGGTGATTACGAGGATGTTTCATGAGAGGGCGTTGTTTTGCCCTGAGCACGTGTCAACTGAGCAGGCACATATGAGTCGGTACTTGAGCATATTGAGGAGGGATATCCATGAGTTCGTGGCGAACTCGTTATACCAGACATTTGCCGAGCTCCAGGAAAATGTCCGGAAGAGAGAGATTGAGTTGGAGATTCAGGTCCGGGAGGAGGCCGAATCTCAGAGGAGGGACAGGTGACTGACACAGGCTTAGCCGGTAGCCAAGCGGGCAAAGCCCGCTGATTCAAGATCTGGGGGTCCGAAGGGCCGCACTTTTGGGAAGTGCGGCAAGAGCCATGAGGGAGTGTACATAGTTGGGGTGTGTTACAAGTGTGGGAAGGAGGGGCATTATGCGATGGATCGTCCCCAGGGATTCATGGTTTGCTTCCATTGCAACCAGACCGGCATCGGAAGGCCGAGTGCCCACAGCTGCGGCAGGGATCGACACAGGGATCTGCACCTGCTGCCCGAGCTACTGAGGTTCAGCCAGTGAAGGCCGAGGCACCAAAGGCTCGCGGGAGAGCCTTCCAATTGACAGCGGAGGAGGTCCGCGCAGCGCCCGATGTCGTGGCTGGTATGTATTCTTTCATTTTTGTTATGTTGAGTTTGAGGTGTTGTGCTTATATATCGATATGCGTAGGTACTTTTCTTGTGAGTTCTGTACCTGCTTTCGTGTTATTTGACTCGGGTGCAAGTCGGTCATTTGTGTCTTTAGTGTTTAGTCAGCACATCAGTACCCAGCGGGAGGCATTGAGTCGACCTCTATGAGTTTCCATAGCTGAAGAGCGAGCGGTGTATGCCACTGATGTGATTCGAGGATGTGTGCTCGAGATTTTCGGCGTTGAGTTTTCGACTGATTTGGTCCCGATTGCGATGGGAGATGTTTGTGTCATCGTGGGCATGGACTGGTTGAGCAGGTTTGGAGCGGTTATCGACTGCGAGTGACAGCTGGTAACCATACGAGACCCTAGTGGGGGAGTTCTTACGATTTATGGCGAGGGTACCCGTTCTGAGTCAGCATTTTGTTCGGCTGCCAGAGCGAGGCAGAGTTTACAGCAAGGCTACAGTAGGTTTGTAGCCTATGTGATGGATACGCGAGTGGCCGCCGAGAGGTTGAGTTCGATTGATGATGTTCCAACAGTGCGCGAGTTCCCAGATGTTTTTCCCGAGGAGTTGCTGGGTGTGCTGTAACTTCCCAAATTTTGAGGCCAAAAATTTCGTTTTTTAGAATTTGGCATGTAATAAAGCGTGTTACTAAAACATTGTCAAAGTTACATTAATTATAAAACATAAGGTCATGTCTCAAAATGATATATTTGGAAACAAGAAAATCAGAGTATGATCCCAGAAAATCCAGTGCGGAAATCATGTGTGTGATGTGCCGCTACGCCGCTGGCTCTTTCCCCTTTGACGAAGAGGTACCTGAAACCACAATTAAAACTGTAAGCCCGAAGCTTAGTGAGTTCCCCCATCATACCACATACCATGCAATGCCATCGGTATCTTTCAACAAGTAACCATCATCGGTATCTTTCAACCGGTAATCATCATTGGTATCTTTCAACCGGTAATCATCATCGGTATCTTTCACCGGTAACTGGGGTCTATTCCACCCCCTAATACTAGCATACAATAACAAGGTATAAGCATACAATCAAGCATATCCGAGTACTGACCTACTCGTCGGTCCTAAAGACCACTGTTAGGGGAAAACTATCCCTATCATACACATAACATATCATACAGATACATCTCAAAACCAAACACGTATCCATACCAAGATAAATATCACAAAGACAATCATCTTCTAAATACTCCTACTTGGTGGGCCGGCATTGTGGCCTTAGACTCACCCTTACTGGAAGGTAACTCACCTCAAAAGGCTGACCGCTAAAAAGCTGATCCGTAAATGTCTGACAGCTGCTCTGGTGATCCCCCGGCTATATTCCATAAAACACTTAATCAGACATTGATACTAATCCCAGGGTCAAATGACTATTTTACCCCTGACTGATTCCAAACCAAAGCCAAGTCAAAGTCAACTTCCAGTTGACCCGACTCGCCGAGTTGGCTTGCCAACTCGCCGATTCCATATCCAGTCGATTGACCTTACTCCCATCTCTACTCATCGAGTTAGGCATTGACTCGACGAGTTCTATTCCTAACTGAATACTCAATGGTCCTTCATCCAACTCGCCGAGTTTTATGAACAACTCATCGAGTTAATCTTCATCCGATGAACACGTTCTGTCCTCGACTCGCCGAGTTGATGAACAACTCGCCGAGTTCTATGAAGATTGCCTTGGACCCGCCGAGTCAGGGCATTGACTCGCCGAGTCCCTCCATTGATGAGCCTGGCTTCCAACTCACTGATTCCACCTATGGCTCACTACTCTACTCGCCTACTCGAAAAGGGGAATAATCGGGGACTCGCGACTCGACTCGCCGAGTTCGAAGAACAAATCGCCGAGTCGCATTCATGCAATCTCTCTACACTCGATTCTGCTTGAATCCAATGCATTCCATTCATAAATCTGGGTTCCTAGGACTCGGTTAACACGTAAAGTTTCCAACTTTACGTGTATATAATCATCCATGGGGATTCTAAGGCTTAAAACACACTAAAAGGGGTAGATCTAGGGCTTTCATGCAATATGGCCCCATAAAGGTATTAGATCTAGGCTTCTGGAACTCGAACATAGCCAGATCTAGCAGCTATTCAGCCCATTATGATCCCTATACTACTAACAAGCTTGGAAATGGATCAAAGATAGCTTAATGGTGTTCTAATGGGGATTTGAGCATAAAAACAGAATAGATCCGAATTGTACCTCAAGGAACACTGGATTAAGTCCTAGATTCTTGCTCTTCACCTTCTCTTTTGGTCTTTCCTTCCTTCTGTTCTTCAAGCATCAAGGAACAAGCACAAGAACACTTCAAATCACAAGGAGAGGGTTAGGGTTCGGTATATGATGCTCTGAGGGTGAAGGAGGCTAACTTGGGGCGCATAAGGGGGTTTAAATAGGGTGCAATCCCCTGAAATTAGGGTTTCTTTCAGACTGATGGACTCGTCGAGTCGCCAACTTAAACATGCTCAAAATCCCGTCCCTACTCGGCGATTCTAGCCTACGACTCGCCGAGTCCAAGGCTAAAAATGTAAAATACTCAGATAAATCATACATACCAGGAACCAGGTGCTACATGTGCCTCCCGAGAGACAGGTAGAGTTCTGCATCGATTGGGTTCCGGGGGCAGTGCCTATCGCCAAGGCGCCTTATCACCTTGCGCCGCCAGAGATGCAGGAGTTATCCTCGCAGCTTCAGGAGGTGCTGGGGAAGGGGTTTATTAGACCGAGTAGCTTACCGTGGGGAGCGCCGATCCTTTTTGTCAAGAAAAAGGATGGTTCACACTGGATGTGCATTGATTATCGGGAATTGAACAAGTTGACGGTCAAGAACCGTTACCCATTACCGAGGATCGACGATTTGTTTGATCAGTTATAGGGAGCGTCTTGGTTCTCCAAGATTGATCTGAGGTCAGGATATCATCAGATGAGAGCGCGGGATAAGGATATCCAGAAGACGGCGTTTAGAACTCGTTATGGGCATTACGAGTTCGTGGTGATGCCTTTCGGGCTCACCAATGCACCGGTGACATTCATGGATCTCATGAATAGGGTGTGTAGGCCGATGTTGGATCATTTGATGATTGTGTTCATTGATGATATATTGGTGTATTCGAGATCTAGAGAGCAGCATGAGGAGCATTTGAGGGAGATCCTCAGAATTCTGAGATCGGAGAGGCTTTATGCCAAATTCTCCAAATGCGATTTCTGGTTACGGGAGGTCCAGTTCTTGGGGCATCTCGTCAACCACAATGGGATTTTGGTCGATCCGGCCAATATTGAGGCGGTTATGAGGTGGGAGGTGCCGAGATCACCCACCGAGATCAGGAGTTTCCTAGGGTTGGCTGGCTATTATCGGAGATTTATCAGGGATTTCTCCAAGATCCCGTGCCACTCACCAGGTTGACCCGGAAGGGTGTTGCTTTTTCATGGGGTCCAGAGCAGCAAACCTCATTTGCGACACTTCACCAAAGATTATGTGAAGCCCTGGTGTTAGCCCTCCCATAAGGGATGGAGGATTTTGTGGTGTACTGTGACACATCGATATCGGGGTTGGGTGCAGTACTTATGCAGAGGGGGCATGTGATAGCATATGCATCGAGGCAGCTAAAGCCTCATGAGACGAGGTATCCCACCCACGATCTGGAGTTGGGGGAAATAGTGTTCGCCCTCAAGATCTGGCGTCGCTATTTGTATGGGGTTCGGTGTACCATCTACACAGACCACAAGAGCTTGAAGTATTTGATGGATCAGCCCAATCTGAATATGCGCCAGAGGAGATGGTTGGATGTGGTAAAGGATTACGATTGTGAGATCCTGTATGTTGTAGCTGATGCCCTGAGTCGTAGGGAGGAGAGTGCCCCGATTCGAGACATCTATATGCGGTTGACAGTGATGACTCCGGTGTTGGAAACCATTCGGGAGCCCCAAGCAGAGGCCGTGAGTCCGGAGAACCGTAAGAGAGAGCGGGTGATTGGGCAGGTACCTGAGTTCGTTACTGATAGCCGCGGGCTTATGACCTTTCAGGGTCGGATTTGGGTACCGTATGCAGGTGGGGCGTGCACCACATTGATGGAGGAGGCGCATAGATCGAGATTCTCGATCCATCCCGGGGCCACTAAGATGTATTTGGATCTGAAGAAAGATTATTGGTCGCCCTGTATGAAGAGGGATGTAGCATGGTTTTTTGAGAGGTGCTTGAACTATCGCAGGGTTAAGGCTGAGCACCAGCGTCTGCATGGCAAGTTGCAGCCACTTGAGGTTCCTCAATGGAAGTGGGAACAGACTTCTATGGATTTCATCACCAAATTGCCGAGGACCACCAGGGGTGTCGATGCAATTTGGATGATCGTCGACCGGCTGACAAAGAGCGCTCACTTTCTTGCTATTAGTGAGAGCTCTTCTGCAGAGAGGCTAGCAGAATTGTATGTGAGGGAGGTGGTATCACGACACGGAGTGCCGATCTCGATTGTGTCAGATCGGGATGTACGTTTCACTTCCAGATTCTGGAAGAAGTTCCATGAGGAGTTGGGCACGAGGCTGCATTTCAGTACCGCCTACCACCCACAGACGGAAGGGCAGAGTGACTGGACGATCCAGACGCTCGAGGACATGCTCAGAGCATGTGTGTTGGACTTCGGAGGAAGTTGGGACACGCACTTGCCGTTGGCTGAGTTTACCTATAACAACAACCACCATTCGAGTATCGGTATGCCTCCCTTTGAGTTGTTGTATGGGAGGAGGTGTCGGACTCCCATCTGCTGGGGAGAGGTCGGGCAGCGAGTGCTGGGTAGCACTGAGTTAGTGCTTCAGACGACAGAGTAGATACAGTAGGTCAGGCAGAGGTTATTGACAGCTCAGAGTCGCCAGAAGAGTTACGCGGATAGGCGACGATCCGAGCTCAGGTTTTAGGTCGGAGATTTTGTACTCCTGAAGGTGTCTCCTTGGAAAGGAGTGATCTGATTCAGGAAGAGGGGCAAGTTGGGGCCCCGGTACATCGGTCCATTCAGAGTGTTTGCGAGGGTGGGCAAGGTAGCATATCGTTTGGAGCTACCTGCGGAGTTGATCCAGATTCATGATATCCTCCACGTGTCTTAGCTGAGGAAGTGTATATCCAACGAGTCAGCAGTGGTATCGCCGAAGGATATTCAGGTGGATGCGAGCCTAAATTATGTTGAGAGACCGATCGCAATCTTGCACCGGAAGATCATGGTTCTGAGGAACAAGAAGGAGCCTCTGGTTTAGGTCCAGTGGCAACATCGGAGAGGGTCCGAGCTGACTTGGGAGCCGGAGTAAGAGATGCGAGAGCAGCATCCAGAGTTTTTTGCGGCATGAGACTTCGAGGGCGAAATATGGCTCTAGTGGGGGAGAATTGTAACATCCCGAATTCAGGTGTGTCTCTTAAACCCTTCTCCTTTTCCCAAGTTGTCAAGTTAACCCCTAAAATGTAATGTTAAGGAAAATGAGTACGCTGGGTGTACTCGCACGCTTAATTTGGACGCGGACTCGCCTAGGTACGCTGGGTGTACCCAGGGTTACGCTGGGCGTAGCGAGCCATGATGTAAACCCTAATATGTGGCTTGTACACTATAAAAGGAATGCTAAGGCCTTATCCTTAGCCACCATTTCAGAGAGTGAAACCCTAAAAGAGAGGCATCCTTCGTTTCTAGCTTGTGTGCTTGTGTTCTAAGCTTCAAAGTGCCATTTCAAGGTGGTGAAAGGGAAGAGGAGGCCATTTTGGGAGCTAGAAGTTGGTGGACAAGAGTAGATCCGAGTTTTTCATAGGTTGGAGCTTCTTTCTGAGGTATAAAGCTCAAAACATTCTTTGTCATTTGTGATTTGTGTTTCTTCGACCAATTTCTAGGGTTTTGGGTCCCAAGGTGGAGACTTTATGATCAAATGGTCTCCATTGGCCTAGATCTACCATATTTCAGGACTATAAGAGTTGTATGTTTATAAAAATGCAATCTTGGACGTGAATATTGAGCCATGCATGAGATCTAGATCTTTTGAGGAGGAAGGTAAGGTGTTAGAGTGATTAGGGACCTTTACAACCATGCAAAGGCTTGAAGGTTCCGAATTTATGGGATAAGAGGCTTAGGTAAAGTTAGATCTGAAAGTTGAATGAGTGTCTTAACTGTTTAAGACCAAAATCCATGGAAAGGTTGAAACTGAGACTTACGTTGGGTGCAACTCTCAGTACACATAGCATAAGGGGTTGAGACCCCGATTGTGGTTCGCCGGCGTACACCCCGCGTACAGAGAACGTACGCGTCGCGTACTGCCTCTTGTTGACTTCCGTTGACTTTTAGGGTTTTGGTCAACCTTTGGACTTTTGTGTCAGGGAGGGGTAAAATGGTCTTTTACCCTTCTGTGGAATTGTAGAAGTGGATTTAATCTAGCCTTTGAGAGCCATTATTTATTTGAGAGTGCTGTTTATGTGTTTAGCCGGGGGGATAGACCAGTGTGTTCGTGTGCGAGAATTATCCAAGATATCCGAGGTGAGTATTCTCATTATACATTACCTAGAGTGGTATTTATGTGTAAACCGAAGGGTCTTCTATGCTATGTGTATGTTTGAGATTATGTGCATTTTGGTTGTATGTATGCCGTATGTTGTATAGACCGGACCGGAGGGTCCAACGATATAGACCGGACCGAAGGGTCCGACGATACAGACTGGACCGAAGGGTCCGACGAGCTATGACCGGACCGGAGGGTCCAACGAGTTACGGGACTGGAGGGTCCCGTCAAGACACATTGACCGAAGGGTCGTACTGTAGCCTCGAGTGGCGTATGTGTTGTATGTGCATTTTGGGGAACTCGCTAAGCCTTTGTGCTTACAGTGTTTGTGTGATGTGTTTTAGTTACCAGTGAGGATCGCGGGAAGGCGCTGACATGACCAGTACACACTATCGGAGTTTCATACATTTGATCTTGGGATGTGATTTTATGGATTTGTTATGTGATACATTGAGAATTGAGAATTTTTATGAATGAAATTACATTATTAAAAAGTAAAAAAAAAATTGTTTTGAAATTTACCTTGTTACACCTATATTATTGCCTTTGAAGGATAAAGGTATACAAAGCCTTATAAACCCCAATCAAGGTTCTTCCCCCACCTATGTTGGTTAACACCACGTTATCGAGTTCAATTTAACGAGAGAAAAGAAAGGAAATGTGTGGAAATGAGAAAAAAAATAAAAGAAATTGGTGTTCCCGAGATTTATTAAAGGAAGGAAGTGGAGGGAAATGGAAGGATCACTTTCACTCCTAACTTTCCTTCTGATTTGGAAGGATTTGGAAAGAAAGAATAAATGATTAATTTTTCTTCCACTTCTCTCCAACTCGGGAAACTAAAAGAAATTTTTTTTCCTTTCCTTTCTCTTCTTTTCTCTCCCAACTTTCTTTTCTCTCTTTTTTTTTTCTTTTCTTTTGTTAAACTCGGGAACTAGGGGTAAAGGAAACAACCTAACTTGTTAGTTGCTTTCTGATATCCAACAATCTCCTACCAAGTTGGATAGTTTCATTTCACTATGACATGTGATGTCACTTGGGTGTCACAAGATTAAGCCTTATTTTAATGTGAATAAAAAAGAAGAGAAATTCAATGATACTTTACTGATTTAAACCAAGAGCCTTGTGACCTCTCTGCTTCACCCCCACACATCACAAGTCGCCTTTGTGTTCTCACTGAGCGCGAATATAGCCATGCACTATAAACCCTTTTCAGGACCGTCTAAAACTTTATTTGAAGCGGCACCACATCTATATCGTATATGCAAAGTTTTACAAAATCTTCATTTCTTAGATGCCTCCAAAACTATGTTAAAGTTTTTAACTCAACCCCGTTCTCGGGGATGACATAATATCCTACCTAGGGATGAGCAGCGGAAGCGGGTACCTGCTTTCGGAACCGGAACCACCTCGAAACTGCCAGTTCTAGAACTGGAACTGCCTAAGGCGGTTCCGGTTCCGGTTCCTAAAGTCTAGGAACCGCCTTAAGCGGTTCCGATTCCAATTCTCATTTTTACGAAACTAATACCCGCTGGTTCCGGTTCCAATACCGGGTACCCGGAACCGGTACCGACGAGTACCCACCTTTTTATAAAAAAAATATTTAATATTTATAATTTGGTGCCTTTTTTTAAATAAAATTAGGGTAAAAGACCTTAGACCTAATTCGTTTTTAGGGTTTATGATTTTCACTCCAAAAAAAACGTCGTCTTCTCTTTTCGTCACTCTCCTCTCTCCCCTCTCAAACCCATCCTTCAGTTAATCGATGCTTCAATCGCTCTAGACTCCATTCATCGTTCCATTTCTTAATCGACACTTCAGGACATGAAATTCACTTATCTCCTTCAGGACTTGAAATTCACTCATATCCCTCGTCTCTGTCTCTCAATTGACACTTCAGTCGGCACTTCAAGGTGGACCACGTCGCTCCGATCATTCCTACTTAGGTTCTCCCTCATCTCCCTTGTCTCTCTCATCTTAATTTGTCGATTCTTTAGGTTGAATCTCGATTTCAATCTGTTAATTTTTTTGTTTTTTTTTGTTAATTGTTAAGGTCCAGCTTATTACGCTTCTCTAATAGAAGCTTCTGTATACACAAACAATCCTTAATGATTCACGTTTTTTCACTACATTGTGATTCACGTTGCTCCGATCAACGTTTTTTTCACTACATTTTTAACGAAAAGGAAGAGATTACGTGATAGCATATAGTCACAGTCAGGTAATTTCAATTATGCACATAAATATTAAATTTTAACATGAAAATGGAATAAAAGGTTTATTTTTTGGTATTGGAATCAGGGTATTAAGGGATTACGTGATAACATTGTTGCTGGAATTAAAGCTCGTGATGGTTACCCTGCTGAACCAGATGATATTTTCTTGACAAATGGTTCAAGTCCAGGGGTAAAATTGACTTTTCATACTCTTTACTAAATCCTCCATTTTCAGGTCCATATGATGATGTAAACATGCCTTGGCTGCTAGATGTTGCAGTCTGTGTGGCACTTGATGCTTTTGTATCCTTCAACTTTATGTTTTAATTTTTTTAGTGATTTAATTGTTTTGTTTGATTACCTTGACAAAGCTGATTGTTACAACAAATCATAATGCATGTATACTACAGAACCTTCATGAAGTCATATCCAAACACTGATGATGAATGAATACCAAGGTGACTGGTGAGGTTACTGCTAGCTTGCTAGCCCATTTCTTGTTTTATTCTTTTAAAATGGATGTTATTTTATTATTGATTTATTTTTGTTGTCTCATAATTTCATTGTTATATTTAGATTCAATAATGGAAAGTAGTCGAATTGATGTAGACTTAGATGGTGAAAGTGGGGCTGATGAGCAAAATCAAATGTCGGGAGATGGGGAAAAAAGGACATCAGCCCAACACAGAGGTGATCTGCACTTATGGCCATAGAAGGATTCGAATGGAGCAACTCTGATGCTAGTGTGATAGATATTGTTATATGAGAAATCGACGAGTGGTAAATGGGTATCCCAAGATTTATCAAAGTCTATCACGCAAGCTCTCAACATATCCTCCAATGTTTGGATGGTTCTGTCGCTCTGCCCGTTGGCCTGTGGGTGGTAGGTTGTACTCATGTCCAGCCTAGTTCCCAAGGATTTTGTAGTGACTACCAGAATCTTGAGGTGAATCTACTATCTCTATCAAAGATAATGGATATTGGCACTCTATGTAGCCGTACGATCTCTTTAATGTATGTTATGGTCAGTTTCTCCATCTTGTTTGTCTCTTTTATTGGTAGGAAGTGTGCGGATTTTGTTAACCTGTAAACGATCACCTAGATGGTGTCAAGTCCACCCATTTTCTTGGGTAACTTGGTTATGAAGTCCATGGTAATCCATTCCCACTTCCACTCGGGTATTTCTGGTTGTTGCAGCAAACCCGAGGGCTTTTGGTATTCTACCTTGACCTTGGTGCAAGTCAGGCACTTGCCCACATAGGTAGTGATTTTAGCTTTCATGTTCGGCCACCAATAAAGTTTCTTGAGGTCTAGTTACATCTTTTCTGAACCAGGATGAATGGAGTATCGAGTCTTGTGAGCCTCCTTCATGACAACATCTCTGAATCCACTGAACTTCGGTGTCCAGATCCGATTCATGAGATAACGAACTTTGTTACTCTTGACTTCTAGATTTTTATCCATTCCTCTTAAGGATTCACCTGTGAAATTTTCAGGTTTCAAGGCTTCTAGATGAGCCTCTTTGATCTGCGTGGATAAGTGTGAATGGATAGTCATGGTTAATGATTTTACTCGGCGGCCCGAGTATTCCTTTCGGCTGAGTGCATCTGCTACTACATTAGACTTTCTGGGATGATAACGAATTTTGCATTCGTAGTCCTTTAGTAGTTCTACCCATCATCTTTCCCTCACGTTGAGCTCTTTTTTGTTGAGGATGTGCTGGAGACTTTTATGGTATGTGAAGATGGTGCATTTGGTGCCGTAAAGATAATGTCTCCAGATCTTCAGGGAAAATACTACTACTCCTAGTTCGAGGTCATGTGTTGTGTAGTTGACCACGTGAGTCTTTAGCTGCCTCGAGGTGTAGGCAATAACATTTCCTCGTTGCATGAGCACACACCCAAGGCCTTGGTTCGATGCATCGCAGTAAACCACAAACTCTTCCGTTCCTTCTGGAAGGGACAAGATCGGAGCACTACATAGAGCTTGCTTTAGCATTTGAAATGTAGACTCTTGCATCTCCCTCCAGTTGAAGGTTACACCTTTTTGAGTCTAGGTGGTGAGTAGTTTAATGATCTTGGAGAAGTTTTGTATGAACCTACGGTAGTAGCCAGCGAGGCCTATGAATTGACGGATTTCTGTATGTGTTCTTGGTGCTGCCCAACTTTCAATTGCCTTGATCATGGAGGGATCCACATGTATCCCTTCCTCGCTGACCACATGACTGAGGAAGTCTACTTCTCGGATCCAGAATTCGCATTTTGAGAACTTTACGTATAATTTCTCTGCCCTTAATGTTTCCAAGACTTGTCGTAGGTGCTGACTATGCTCTTCTTCACTTCGCTAATAGACCCGAATGTCATCGATGAATACAATAACGAACTTGTCTAAGTAAGGTCGGCATACGCGGTTCATTAGGTCCATGAACACCGCAGGTGCATTTGTTAATCCCAAGGGCATCACTACAAACTCATAGTGACCATAACGAGTTATGAATGCAGTTTTTGGAACATCTTCCTCCTAGACTCGTAGTTGGTGGTATCCCGACCTGAGATCGATTTTTGAAAAAATAGCTTGCTCCCTGAAGTTGGTCAAAGATGCTGTCAATTCGAGGTAAAGGATATCGGTTCTTGATGGTAAGTTTATTCATTTCCTGATAGTCGATGCACATGCGGAATGATCCATCCTTCTTTTCACGAATAGGACCGGTACTCCCCAAGGTGAGAAGCTTGATCTGATGAATCCTTTGCTTAGTAGTTCGTTTAGCTGGCTGGATAACTCCTGCATTTCTACCGGTGCTAGACGGTATGGGGATTTGGCTATGGGGGTGGCTCCATGGATTAGGTCGATTCGGAATTCGACTTGTCGCGCAGGTGGTACTCCTGGAAGGTCTTCTGGGAAAACATTAGGAAAGTTACAGACTTCGGGAATATCCTTGATGACTTTTACCTTCTACTTCTTATACACCACGTGAGCTAGAAAGGCGTGGTATTCCTTGCATAGATACTTTTGGGCTTTGACGCAAGAGATGATTTGTAGCTTTGCGCTGGGTTTGTCGCCATAGATGACGAGGGTTTCATTACTTGGAAGATTAAGGCGAATGGCATGTTCGTAACACATGATATCGGCACAGTAAAGACTTAACCAATCCATGCCAATAATGACATCAAAGCTTCTAATAGTGATCGGCATTAGATCGATTTGGAAGGAATGTTTGTTTGGCGTTAGAGTGCATCCTATGTACATATCCTTAATGCTTTCTGTTTTACCGTTTTCCATTTCTAATGTGAACATTTTGTTGAGTGATTGTGGTTTTTGATTGAGTATGTGTTTAAATTTGTGGCTTACGAAACTCCTCTCCGCTCCGCTATCGAAAAGTATGCATGCGTATGAGTTATTGAGGAGAAACGTACCGGTAACCACTATGGGGTCTTCAACTACTTCTTCATTCCTTATGGCTAAAACTCTTCCCACACCGCTGGTATTAGTGTTTCCTGCCTTTGGGCGCTCTCTTTTGAAATGCCTGGTCTCTCCACATCCATAGCAGGCTCGGCTTACCCCGGTATTGGCAGCTTAGGTAATTTGTTGGGCTGGCGCCTTACATAAACGGGTTGTATGCCCCTTTTTATTGCAGTTATTGCAGTACATTTCCCGACAAGCGCATGTGTGGTGGAAGTTGCACTTTTTGCTTTTTGGTAAGTTCCCAACATATTGTCTTAATAGCATTGGAGCGGTAGGGGTGGTGGCAGCGTGAACAGCAACAATTTGTTGGCTGGTTCTTCTTTTTGTTCCTGAATTTTCTTTTATTGTCGCCTCCTTTCGTTTATTCGGGGACAAGGGCCATGATGCCTTGGCAAACTCCATGATCGATGAGTCTCTGGGCCAAGCGTTTGGCACCATCAAATGTAATCGGGTTAGAGGTAACACATTCCCTTGAATCTGGAGGGGATAGTCCCTAGATGTATCTTTCCACCTTCTTACTCTTCGGGGTGACCATCCCAGGACACAATACGGCTAGATCACTGAATCTGGAAGTATAGGTTGCAATGTTAGAGCCTGTCATTTTGAGGTTCCACAGCTCTTGTTCTAGATTTTGCACTTCACCCCTTGGGCAATACTCTTCCAACATTAAAGTCTTCAAGTCTTCCCAGCTCATCGAATTAGCCACTGGGAGGGTTAATGACTTGACATGGTCGTTCCACCATGTAAGGGCCCTGTCAGAGAAAGTGCAAGCTATAAAATTGACTTTGCTTGCTTCGGGGCACGCACAAATTTCAAACACTGATTCAGTTTTCTCGAACCATTGCATTAGAGTGATGACACCTTCGCTTCCATTGAGGGATTTGTGTTTTCCATTAGTGAAGTCTTTGTAGGAACATTCTCTCGTGCGTCCCTGACTGTCTCTCTGGTAAGAATTTGTAGTGCCGTTTCCTGCTCCACTGGTAGCATTGGTGCTAATTTGTGATATGGAAGTCGCCACAGCGGCCGTTACAGCAGCCTAGAAAATGGCAGGGTCGAATTGTGGAGGTGGTGGTGCTGCTGATGTGGTGTTGTTCTTATGTCTGTTTGACTTCCGTGGTGGCATACTTTTGCCACAAAGTTCAAAGACGAATGATGATAAGTCTTTCATAGTGGTTATAAGTCGAATGTCTTGGAACCAGATTATATCAGCTCTATATGCATTGTGTTCCGACTTTAAAGTATTTGCAACAACTCATAATAGAAGTCTATGTAATATAAACTTATGAATTTTTTTATAGCGACTATTCAAATGAAAATTTGTGCCTTGATCTATACCAGGTTCTTCTAAAATCACTTGGTGCATACAAGTTATATATAATTAAGATTGAATAGACCATAGAATAATTGGGTCTACCCTAAGCCCACAACCAAACAAGGAACAGGACTTAAAGCGTACTTACCAATCCTAAGTCTATAGGATCTTAATTATATCTGACTCTGACGTATACATTAAGCAATCATAGATTCACCATGAGTAAACCATTTGTACAAACAATGTTATGAAACTTGTGGTAACACTCCCAATGAAATAAAATGCATGCCAATTTCATTGATATAATTTAGTTCATAGTGTTTTGGAACATTTGACCTCGTTGCGGGTCTACATTACATCAATGTAAGGGAAATTTTTGACAGCATCACGAACCCTCGAATAGTGAAGGCACTTAATCACAGGGTCGAATTTATATGTAGAAATGAGTAGCACCAAGGCCTACTCGTAACCCTCGTCTATATCAAAATGTGAGTAGTGTAAGCACTACTCGCGACGGGTGTTGCTCTGAGGGCCATGAAATGAAGATATGTAAGTCTGCATTGCCCTAGTCTCTGCTCTGGCTTTTGTCACTATACGTTCTGCTTCTATCACACGTCCTTCTAATGCAGCTTGGCATTCCCGAAATTCTCTAACCTCGGCTCGAGCTGCGGTCACTTCCTCTTGAAGAGCCTCAGTATGGTTCTTGGTCTGATCATGGTCTTCGTCCATACGACGAAGGCGAACTGCAGTGATCTCAGTGGTGGCACCAACTTCCATGAGGTGGTTGACGGATGCCCTTGCTTTTTCACCATGGCGAGCGATGCGACGAACTATGACAAGGAGAGCCCGGTCTGCTGAGCCCCCTCTGTCGAGATTATAGAAGCCTCTTTCCATACTGTAGGGAGGGCGCTGGCCCTGTTCTTGGTTCCATCTCTTCAAGTCTACCGCCCATCGAGGCATCGGGACCTGAAAGTTCCGTGTAGGAGCGGGGACAGGAGTAGGATTGTAGACCTCTCGTTCTGAGTGGGTGTCTTCTTGATCCTCCTCCTCGTCTTCTTCCTCTTCTGAGTCGTCTTCTTCCATCATTTCCTCGGGATCCTCTACGATCCAACCAACATTCCCATGGTGAGGGAAATAGGGGTCTCCTGGTATATGATATACATCTATTGTGCCTGTGAGAGAATAGGGATATGAGAAATATATGAAAAACTTAAGTTGTAATATTTTTTAGGGAAAAATAATTTTTTACTATAAATACTTTTAATAAAATTGTGGCCCATATCAGGTCCTTCTATAATTACCTAGTGTATACATGTTGTATATAATCAAGATCGAAGAGACAGTCGGATAAGTAGCTCCACTCTAAACCCACAACCAAACAAGGAACATGAATTAAAGCAGAATCACAAATCCTAAGTCTATAGAATCTTAATCATATATAACCTTAGTGTATACACTTTGCAGTTATAGACCTACCGGTAAGGGTCTTTAGGTTTTATGTGAAGGATTTGATTTATTTTTCTGAGAAGGTTCCTACCGATTACTAGTTTTAATAAATATCGAGGCCTAAACATTATTGTTACGGTTCTTATAGTATCATAAAATACTCCTATAGTATTTTAAACTTTTATGTTTGGTTCTAGAGTTTGTTTGGTAAGTTTTAGACTTGTTGTTCACTACGACCATTCCTCCGCATACGTTGGTCACATCCTGGATAAATATAATTGATCAGACTATATTCATCCCCGATCTAATTTCATACCCCGAGGCCTACTTGTGGTGTTAAACTTATCTTAATACTTTTTGTTTTGTTACCGTTACAACACTGAATTGGTGAGTATGATTGTACTTATACTTTTATAATAATATCATAATATTTTAAAGTATACTTATACGAAAATGTTACGTCAGAGAGTTTTAGTCTCATTGTATTTATAGTTTGTATATCTTTACGTGGTTTGATATACTTAGTTCACTATAAACAATGCTCTGATACCAATCTGTCACACCCCCAAACTAGAACGGCGGAAACGTTTGGGGACGGATGACGTCGTGTACAATATCATAATAGTTGAGTAATAGTAAAGAAAGCAAACACAACCATCATAAATATAATTTAAAAGGTTACATTGTTGCATGAATTACATTTTTCCAAATAAATTACAATATGATGACAAAATGAGTTTTTAGTCAGCGCCTTAGCGTCCCGTCCTCAAAAGCTGGTGATTACTTGTATTACTGGTTCCTTGAGAATACAAGTTGTTTTGAAAAAGTGTCAACAATTAAGTTGGTGAGTTCATAAGCGTTTTGTATGAGAAAATATATGCCTTTTCGTGTAAAGTAATCGTGTTTGTTTCCAGAAAATCCGAAATTTTCCATAAAACGAGATGTAAGCCGTTGTTCGTAAAATGATAGTCTTTGTTTCAGAAAATCCAATATTTACTATAAAATGAGCTATAGTCTTAAATGTTCCAAGACCAAAATGTATTCCATACTTAAAATAGTGTACATAGTTTTTGTACGTATATAAAACCATTTAAGTGTGTGTTAGCCCCGTAAACCAAAATGTGTTGTTAATACCCCATGTGAGTTATTATAACCATACTAGTGACCCAATCGGCCTGTAATGACGTTCTTCAGGCGTCAGAATGTTATGACATTTGTCACCCCAGACCTGCCGGTCTAACTTTAGCTAACAGTTTAGGTGCGGGATTGTCAGTCTCGTATAGATCTATACACAAGTATCACGCTCTCCCTACAAGAGATTCTGGTTACAATTACAGGACTTTATGCAGTACTTTAAAAGTACTGTGAAGCCGAATGTCTCACAAATTTATTCATTAATAGTTTTACGTCAAATGAAATGAAAAACTCCTTGTTCTTGTAAATGTATGTATCTTCCTTTCATAGTGTTTATGTAATGTGAAAATAATTATACTTTTATATAATTATTTCTTTTGTCCCGAAAGGGTAAAATAACGAGAATATTCCACAAACTATACCTGTTATAGTTATAAATGTATGTTCCATTGAAATGAAAACCTTTGTGTTTTAACAACTTCGCATGTATAGTTTATATGTTTGGTAGTAACGTTGTTTCGCGTAATTAGCATATTCACGTAAAACGTTTATAAAATATAAGAAAACATGAGTATCGGTTTGCATTTTAACACAAGTTTTCTCGTGTTTCACTTGTATCACACCCCCCTAAAATATAGAAAAATGTGTGAAAAATGTGGGGGTATGAACTCACCTTATGTATATTTGCGGCTACATAACGAGATGACGGTGATGATCTTTAAGGTACGAATACGCGAGAATGACCGTATCCTAAGAGTTTTAACACACACCAATGTGTGTAAATAAGATGAAATAATATAATTTTTTTCTACATAAACACTAGACCATAAGAACTTACAATGATTCCTAATGAAATAGCTTGAAGGAAATGGCTCCAGGGGATGTTTAATTGATGTGTTTGGATGTGAAAACAAGGTTTGATATTTGAGAGAGAATGGAAGTGAATTTGTTAGCTGTGAATGTTTGAAATGGATCCCAATTCATATGTGTGTGTGTGTGTGTATATATATATATATATATATATATATATGTGTGTGTGTGTGTGTGTGTATATATATATATATATATATATATATATATGGAAGGAAAGGATAAGGTGATGTGAGGTTTATATTGGTAAATGTAATTAATCTTCTTGGGAAAATAATCTACCAATAAAATTGCTTAAAATATCTTAATCCTATGCGGTTTTCGGCCAAAGTGGGAGGGATTTCGATCTAGCATGACCAAAATCTCCTTGCATACACATAATGATGTTGATTTCGGTCCTAGTAAGTTTCCATTCAAGAGATATTTCGGCCTAAGTAAGGGATTTCGGTTTGGTGTGGTCCCATGGCATGAGTTTTCGGCCATAGTGGTCCATGGTATTGAGATTTCGGCCAAATCCATGAGGTCTTGGTCCCCACAAAACCGAAAACCCAATGTTTCTAGATTCTTAAAACCGAAATCCCCATGGTGGGGTATAATCCATGCTTTTAGACTTAATATTTTGACTAGTGCTGACTTATATTAACTTATTTCCACATGTTTATTAACTTATATAACATGCCCTCATGGCTATAGAAGACACAATACAACAAGGTTACAATTGTGGTTTGACTATACATGGTACATCTTTTGACTTGGTTTGACTCCAAGTTTGCTAGTGGTCACATTTTGAGCATAACAAACAATCCCTATGTGTGCATGCAACCCTAATATTCCTGGATCTATGTTTTCTCTAATTGAACATACAAATATTGAAAATCAAAAGGAAAACTCTATGTAACGCTCTAAAAATTTCAACCAATTTAAACTTTTCGAAAACAACCCAGTTTCACAAAGTTAATACAAAAAGGTTTTCAATACAATTATTATCAGAGTCTTCCCAGAACCACATCATAAAACAAAATCATGAGGAGCGGTACGATCACGTCTTTGCCTTGCCACAGTCTCCTGAAGAACCTGAAAAACATTAAACCACAACTGTAAGCCCGAAAGCTTAGTGAGATACCCGCAAAATACCAACCACATATACCATACACGCACATCATGCCATAACATAACAGAACACAGAACAACCATGCACTTCGGGTCTACTGTGAGACTGGTCTATCGTACCGGCCAACAGTCCCCCTGGTCCACCCTCCGAGTCTAGCCATATACATCGAGTCTACAGTGTGATTGGTCCGCCCGCACCGGGCCTTCAATCCACCTAGTCCGCTCTCTGAGTCTACAGTATGACTGGTCCGCCCGCACCGGGCCTTCAGTCGGTCTGGTCCACTCTCTGAGCCTCGGCACGTCTGGTCCACCCTCTTGGGGCCTACAGCCAATTCGGACCGCTCGTTGGGCCTTCGGGACAACCGGTCCGCCCTGGGTATGTTGGCCTACAGCACAAAGCAGGACCCGCCTCAACCCAACCCCATTCCAACAACCATGTGCACATAAACATTCAATCATATAACAATTCACATTCAATCAAGCCGATCTAGCAGATCACATAACATAACATCATCCTAACCAGGATACCGACCTAACCGGTCACTAGCATAGCATCATCCTAACTACCAGGATGCTAACATAGCAAAGCAATAACATAACAACGATACCCGGATCACAATTCAATAAAGGGCCGGCCTTGGTGCCTTAGACCCTGTTGATATAGCGAGGATAACTCACCTCGCAACTGCCAACTGAAAGATAAGACCAAGATGCTCTGACCACTGATACGATCTCCACCACTAGCCAACACCAACACTGAACTCAAAACAAATGCCAACAATTACCAAAATATCCCTGGAAGTCAATTGGTCAACCATTGGTCAAAGTCAAAGTCAAAGTCAACCTCCTGACTGACTCTACTCGCCGAGTCAACCCGATGACTCGCCGAGTCCCCATGCTCAGAACTTCCCCAATCCGTGACTCAACTCGCCGAGTCACCCCGAGAATCGCCGAGTTTCAGAATTTTGAGTCCCCCTCGCTCTCAACTCACCGAGTCCTCCCTTGACTCATCGATTCATGGCTCAACCAGAAGAAAGTAAGGGCATCACGACCAGACTCGCCAAGTCCAAGAACAGACTCGCCGAGTCCAAGGCTATCTTCAACCTACTCGCCGAGTTGTTCTTCCAAATCGCCGAGTTCCTGCCCATCTTCGAGCAACTCGCCGAGTACACCTTTGTGAATCGTCGAGTGCCTCTAGATCTTAACCCATACAGAAGCCTTCCATGCCATGCAGTTGATCCAAACCATAGATCTATCCTTCTACAACCCACCCATCACGTAAAGTGGCAAACTTTACGTGAATCCAAAGAGACCTAGGCATTTTACACTCTAAGGCTAGGGTTTGGGACAAGATGGCTTCAACAAATACTCAAGAACAGGGACTTTAATGCACTCTAGACCTTCTCCATTCCAGATCTAAGGTAGCAACCTCAGATCCAACCTCCAAACTCATAATGCCACAAGCTAATCTTCCCAAATACTCCACAATGATGAATCTAGATGAATAACAGTCGAAGCAACGAAATAATACCTCAAAAGGAAGCTCCAACAGAAGAGAAATCCGAATCTTAGCAAATCCCCTTGCTCCAAGCCTCTTAACTCTCCAAGATCTCCTCCAAAATCTCTTCTCCAAGGTTCAAATGCTCTCAAATCCCTCACAAACGCGCCTTAGGGTTTTCTGGACTTCAAGAGAGGGTAAAGAGGCTGGGGAGAGGGTATAATGTCCTTTAAATAGGGCTCATCCTCCGAAATTAGGGTTTTCTCCACTCAGCACCTACTCGTCGAGTCCATCCTCCGACTCTCCGAGTTGGCTACTTAACACGCGACTAGAGTCGCGACCCTACTCGCCGAGTCCACTCATGGACTTGCCGAGTTGCCCTTCCACATTTACACTTTGAACCCTGAACTTGTACTCCTGAACTCAGGATGTTACACTCTAGGAGGTAACTACTATTTTCTAAAATCATACTCCTCCCGTCCCAAAATTATAGTTCATATTTCCTTTTTGGTTTGTCTCAAAATAATAGTCCACTTCTAAAAATAAATAACACTTTTACCAAAATACCCTCTCATTATTACTTAACAAACTAAGCATTTAATGGAAGATTAAATGACAAGTAAGGACAAAACTATCATTTTAATATATAAAGTTAGTGATAATTAATGTTTTTCTTAATTTGTATGTTTTTTGTCTGTGGACAATAATATTGGGACGGAGGGAGTAATAAAAGATAGTATACATGCTTTTAATTGTTATGTAGAATAAGAATTTGAATCCTTAGTGTTGTTGAAGCACCGCAAATGGCGTGCCTCTAATGGTTCACACCCAAACTAAGCAAGAGAATGAGAGAGGATAGAGGAGGAGAAGACTTGAGAATTTCAGCTATCCTTCTTAGGTTTGGAGTTGCCGAAATCAGGAGGGGGTATATCCCTTTATATAGTTGTGTTAGCTTAGAGCCAAAGCTAGGATTTTAAGGAGGAAACCTTAATTCTTTAGCTTAAGGCCTAAGCAGCCCAAGAACTCCATCCAAGAGGCCCTTGGAAGAAATTTCTAAGGCCTTCCTAGAAGATTTCTTCCAACCCTTCTGAGATGGTTCTATAACGCAATTCCACAACTAATAATAAATTGTCAAACAGGTCTTGCACTTTTAATTAATTCCTTTAATCCCAAAATTAATTTCAAATTAATTTCTGATTAAATATTAATTAAATAATATGATTTCTAATGAATATATTATTTCCATAATACATTAATATATCAATTATCTCAATTTATTATCCAAATAATAAATATAATCTATCTTTCTAAAATTCATCCTGTTTAATGTCTAGTATGAGGGCAACCCAAAAGGACTGTGTTACTATCAATTTAAGTACGTACAAGTTATAGTTATGGGCTTAGACACCTAAACCAACAAAGGAAACCCTAGCCCTTCACTTCCTTTAAATAGGTTCCATGTCCGAAATTTAGGTTTTTCCCCTGATCAGGTATCACGTTGTGACGAACATAGTGTCACGTCGTGACACTTAAATGACCCTTCTTGTTTACTGCGGTCATGTCACGACGTGACTATGCTTCCGTCATGTTGTGACCCACCCAAAAATCATATTTTACTTTAAATTTCATACCTCAAGGATCCAGATGTTATATATGTTCTTAGATTTGCATGTGTATTGATTTTTTGGTTGTATCCTTGTATTAGGGGTAGAGTATGAATGATTGAGATACGGTGTATGTACTGAAATTCACTAAGCTTCATGTTTACCCTATCCCCTATAAATACTATTACAGGAACTTCAGGTACGAAGGATGGCAAGGCTTGACAGTACACACTCATGTGAATTGCATGTTGGATGACATTGTTTACATTTTTGTTTCCGCAAAATTGGATTTATGAATTATGAGTTGTTTAAGAATAATGGTTTTGGTATTATTTTAAGAATAATGGTTTTGAAAAATTCTGGTATTTGTTTAAGAATAATGGTATTGGTACAAATGATAACTTTCATTAAAATAAAGATGATTTTAAAAGTTTAAATTTACTAAATTTTTTGGGAATTTACAGATAGTACCTTCTATCATTAATGACTAAGTTATTACCCTTTAAACTTGAGAATTAGGAGTACTAATTCAATTTGGGTTCCCATCCCTTTGAACTTGGTAAGTAAATAAGTCTAAGTTCTTACTTAGCTTGACACCATGGTTTTAAAAACCGGAACCATCTGATTTGAGTAGTTGAACCGGGAACTAGTCTAGTTACTGGTTTTTAGACTCTTGAAAATCGTTTTTAAATAAACCGGTAAGAATCATTCGTTTTATGAAAAAATGATTCAACTTCTTAAAAAACCTTTTTATATTATATTTTCTAAAGTTACTAAGAATGTACCAATAATTTATTCATTATGTTTACTTGTATCAAGATAATGGATTAAATCAATAAAAAATAAACAAATAAGAGAACGTGTATGAAACATGTGTTTCACGGTATTTTGATGACTTTTTTTTTGTATTTTGAATTTTTTTTATAGTTTTAAATTAATTATGATGTAACAACGATGTCATCCATTTTTTTAATCGGCTAGATCGATTAAACCATCGAACCAGTAAAGAAATCGTCTTCGATTTTCAAAACATTGTTTGACATGCACAACGTTGATCATACCATTTTTATTTAGTTGTCTCGCATAATTTTGTTAGAGTCAATTATGTCTTGACTTCCCATTATACATATATGAGTAAATTATATGAATGGTCCCTATGATTTAGGGTAATTTGCACGTTTGGTCCCTAATTTATTTTTTTAACTTGGGAGGTCTCTATTGTTTGTTTTCGTTACATGCTTAGTCTCTCTCTTACATAAAAAAAAAAAAAACTATTTTGCCCTTGATTTTTTAAAATTTTTAAATAAATACACCCCATCACCTTGCCTTACCTATCCCATAATTTTTTCCTATTTAAATAATAGTCTTTTTGGATAAGAGATGGACCAATCGCGTAATAAAAACAAACAATAGGGATCAAGCGCGTAACAAAAAAAAATATTAGAGACCAAGCGCGTAACAAAAACAAACAATAGGGACTTTCCGAGTTAAAAAAAATAAGTTAGGGACCAAGCATGCAAATTACTCCAAACCATAGGGACCATTCGTGTAATTTACTCTACACATCATTGTATACTTTAGACTGTGTGGTCTTAGTTATGTTATCAATAGCGCTATAGCATGGCTATTGTGTTTCTCGGTGGTACAAAACTGTTATTCTCAAAATAGCGTTTACGAATAGTGGTAGCGCTAGCGACACTATTGGCCACTATTTACCGCGGACCCCATCACCTCTATAGTGGCGCTACATCCGATTATATACTTTCATTCACATTTGGTCCATTTGGTTACTTTGTCACACAAAAAACCGATTGTGGGCTACTTAAATGTTAAATCCTTTTTTAATCAGCCCACTACACTTGCATTTTAATAAGACTAGATAACAAACCTAATTAATTACAAAGTAAAATAACATTCAAAGCAAAGAACGACATGCAACATCTTTTTCTCATCTATTTTATACTACTTGGAAACCATGACGACTTAAGCTGCGATGATTTACCTACATTGTGCATCTAATGGATCTTTCCGTTCTAATACTCTATCTGAGAGTTATCGGTATTTATCAAATATATTTCTATCTAATGGAACACTGTTGGATTAAATGACAAAGGCATTGTTGAGAAAAAGATGGCTTTTCCCGGATGATGCAAATTGGATTCATGGAACATGATAAGGATTTACCATTCCTTAGCCAGAAAGATATGTGGCTATGAAAGGCAATGGAAGACAGGAATGCCAAAAGGCGTCTATTATTGAATTCAACCGACCTGACAGTACCCGTTTGGGGAACATCCAGTGCCAAAGTCACTGAATGGGTAAGTCTCCAATCCCTAAAACGAACTATGTAATGCTATGTAATGTACTTTATCTGGTAGGTGATTAAATATGTTTAATGTTAAATGTTTCACACTCATAAACTCATTAATTTTTGAATTGATTAAATATGTTTAATGTAAAATGTTTCGCTTTCAATGTTTCACACTTATAATCTTGTTAATTTGTGAATCTGTGATTTAGTCTTTATCATTTAGCAAGTATTACCTCACATAGTCACAGTGATAACTCATTTTGAATTTATGAAGTTATGATCTTATATGACTTTTTATATTTTATGATATTAATTCTATATAGAGTTATAGTATTAATACACTAATATATAATTATATAGCATAAAATTATAAATTATATGTAATATTAAAAAATCGCTATACAACTGAGATAACTGCGATTTCAAATAGTAGCATGTGACCGCTATTGAAATTTTGACCGTGATAACTGCATAGGGTCTCACTATCACAATACATGTGAATAGATGACATAGGAATTTCCTACATGCGGATATCCAAGAGTATATCTCTAATCTACTATGCATCTTTTCTTGTCGCTACTAAAATAAACTCGACCTCTATCGTTGAGTGAGTTTTACATGTTTATTGCTCGCCCATGAAAGAGCTCATCTGGCTAGAGTATAAGTTCAACCACTCATGGATTTTGAATCATTAGTGTGATCTATCCAACTAGAATTAGAATACATTTCTAATGTTTTTTGAAGATGACATTTACGTCAAGTTGAGAGTAATTTTCCTTTTCATGTAACTTAGTACTCTACCCACTGCCTTCCAATAGTCCATACCTAGGTTGACAATATACTGAATCAATTTGCTTATATCAAATGTGATGATTGTCTAAGTGAATTGAATGACATGCATCGTGCTACCAATTACATCATCTTCCAGTTGAGTCATTGCTCGACAAAAGTTTACGTTAAATTTTACACTTTAGTCAAAAGGAGTATTGAATCACATAATGTTTAAATGTTGAAACTTTTTCATAACTTTCTATATGTAACGAGATTGAATCAAAGATTATCTTTCCTTTTCATCTTGATACCAAGAATGGTATCTTTTTCTCCTAGATTTTTCATCTTAAAGTTCGAGGATATATATTTATTTTTCTCAATAATACCTTGTAGGTGAGTTTCAATGATCAAAATATCATCATCATGTAGACATACAATAATGTGTATTTGGTTGTGCATTTGAAATAAATACATTTACCGACATAATCGTGTTAAGCTTCAAACTGTACAAGGATTTAATAAATCTATACATTTTGTTTTCCTATCAGGACATCATGAACCTTTCTGGTCGCTCCAAATAAATATCCTTGTTGAGATAATAATTTATTTAGGTTGTCTTCACATCCATTTGATGGATATACAATCCTTTTATGAGTGAGATTATTATAAAAAAAATAATGGAACAAATCCTAGCAATCGAAGTAAAGTAGTCGATACTTTGTATTTATCCTTTAACAAATAATCTTGCTTTTATAGGTTAAGATTGCTATGTAAAATTGTTTGTTTTAAAAGGGAAATCTCCAGAAAAGTCCTAAAATTTTACCCTAATTTACGAAAAGTCCCAAACTAAAATTTGTTTATGAAAAAGCATGAATTACCGGTAAAAATGGCGATTTGACCCCTTTTTTCCGGTTTACCGGTTTCATTACTTATCTGTTTCATTAAAGTCTCATTATTTTACCATAATTTACGAATAAGTCCCAAACTAAAATTTAGTGATGATTTGACCATTTTCTCTATGTAACATACATTTTACCGGTTTTATTGCTGACCCGGATGCCTAGTCATTAAATGAGATGATGAGATGGATATGTTGAGTTATATAATGTTATGTTTCGCATAAAACTTGATATCCTGATGTATTGTATATTTTTTTGGAAATAAAATGCATCCAACAAAGACTACAATAATTACATAAACTAGCAACAACTGCGTTTATTTTTACGTTTATAAGAAATATCAAATTGTCTATCTAATCTTATGTAACCCAATATATCCATCTCTTCAAACATCAACTCATTTTCTGTCATTTTTTTCCTAGAATCACACATTTTATTGGTTTCTTGCTAACCTAGATACATAGTCATAAATGAGCCAATGAGATGGATATCAAATTTTACAGTAAATGTAACATTATATAACCCATCGTATCTATCTTATCAGCTAATTTAATGACTAAGTGTCTAAGTCAGCAATAAAACTGATAAAATGTATGTTACATGAAGAAAATGGTCAAATCATCACTAAATTTTATTTTGGGACTTATTCGTAAATTAGGGTAAAATAGTGGGGCTTTAGTGAAACAGGTAAGTAATAAAACCGGTAAACTGGAAAAAAGGGGTCAAATCGTCATTTTTACCAGTAATTCATGTTTTTTCGTAAATAAATTTTAGTTTGGAACTTTTTCGTAAATTAGGATAAAATTTTAGGATTTTTCTAGAGATTTTGTTTTAAAATAAAAAAGCTTAAGACTTGTGAGTCCTCGAATATTAACACCATACAGACTAATTAGTTGTTCAAAGAACAATTCGCGAAATAGAAAATACCAAAGATCATGCTCTTCAATAGTAGTCTTGATATTTTAATTAATAACGATATTAAAAATAGTTGAACACATTTTTATTAGACTAAGAGGAGTGGTGGCATTCTTGGCACCTTGCCACATAAGTATTTTTAATGCCACATCATTTTTTTTTATTTAACACTTACACTTAACATTTTGTAAGGAGTGGTAACACTCTTAGCACTCAATTTTTTGTATTTTCTTTTTTCTAATTTAATTTAATTACTATATTTTAATAAATATATTTTTTCTATTTATTTTATGTAATTTAATTTAATTACTTTATTTTAATAAACAAATAATTTTTATTGTGATAGATATGAGTTTTGTTATATATATATATATATATATATATATATATATATATATATATATATATATATATATATATATATATATATATATATATATATATATTGTGATAGATATGAGTTTTGTTTTTTATTGTAATGCAAATAAAGTTGTAACCAAATAAAACCGTTTAAAAAAAGAAATAAAGCTGTAACATTTTGCATGCAACCAATCAATGAATTTCAATGAGTTCGCTAACACCATGACGACTCAAAGATGGCGAGCTCTCTAGCGAGAGTCAGGGGCGATGTTTCAATGTACTTGGCATCCTTAGCATTTGACTTGGCGCCTTCCACTCCTTATAGCCTTATGGTTACAGGTTTTTTTATTAGGGTGGTCGCTAGTGTGTATAAATCACACATTTCGGTGCATGCCTTGTGTTTGACCATTTTGTGTGATTTTGTGTTAGGTGATGTCATTTTTATCTAATATTTTTTTTATCTAATAAAACTATTTGTGGAGATGGGTTCGGATCTTTTGGCCCAACTGTTTAAATAAACCAATACCAACTTAAAGTAAAATAAATAGAAAGTTCAGGGGGCAGCGTGTAACTAAAAAGCATCACCCATTCACCCCCGGCCCCCTTCTCCATTCCACCCCATCATATTGTACTTGTGGGAATCAACTGCGTATTTCAGGGCTTAAGTAATAATTTTTGGAGAAACACGCACCGGCGCGTGTACTTAATGCGTGTCGGTCATCGCGGTTACCCAACCTGAACAGCTGACAGGCGCGTTGATTATCACCCATCAAATGCCGCTTCTATTCACATCGATTCTTCTAAAATAAATAATTTTCATTGTTTTAATATTAAATTAAAGAAATCAAATGTGATATACAACATCTATATTCTGCTATTCTGTATATGGTTTATAATAAACTGGTTGAGAATTTATAAGATTTGGAGTGGTGATGAATGGTATAGCTTTTATCTATCATTCCAACGTTATTTATTTTTGTCATGTTATTATATGGCTTTAGAGATTGGCTTCCGTATGCACTGTGTAGGGACGGAGAAAAAAAATTATGGTGTTCCTTATAAAATAGTTGATATATATTTCACCTCAAATTTTATAAATTTGTATAATTCTATTTTTATCTAATTTAATTTAGTTTTTAGTTTTTCTTTTTTACATTTATTATATATATATATATATATATATATATATATATATATATATATATATATATATATATATATATATATATATATATATATATATATATTATTGTATTGACCCGTCAGTTTGTTTTTGATGGCCCAATGTGCAAAGTAAAAATGGAACCTAAATACAATTTTTTATATATATAATAAATGTAAAAAAGAAAACTAAATTAAATTAGATAAAAATAGATGAGGTGTGAAATATATAAATTTTGAAAACTAACTTATTAAAAGAATTTAACTTTTAAATATGAGGGGTTAAAGGGTAACTTTAAAAATAAATTACTTAAAAATAACACACCATATGTAAGATAATTGAAAAAGAACTTGTACCAAAATATCTTTTATTTCTAAATACAAAAAAAAAATGATAAGTTTGAGGTTGGGTCTGGGCCTACCTTGGTCCTAAGGTGACTCCGCCCTTGACCCTCTGCATTGTTGAGATGGACTCGAAAAACATCAAGTCTTGACCTCAACATGTTAAGTTGAGATCACCTCCTCGTCAACGAGCTGTTGAGGTCTCCTCTCTTTGAGCTTTTTGACTAGCAAATCGTGACGGATATATTTTTAATTTTTGTCAATTCAAAATTTTTATAAATATCATCCCCTCTTAATGGTAAGTTATTGAAGAGGTGTGTTAAAAATAAAATGATGTCTCCGTGGCACCAAAAAAATTACAACAATAAATAAGTCAATATATATGAACAAAATTATGTTTAATTACTTTAACTTTTGATATAAATATGATTATGATATTTAATCCAATTATTTTTAGTTTTCGATATAAATATGAAGTGGAATAAAGGTTTTAGTTACAAAAAATAAATAAAACAGAGTAAGAATGACATAAGATACTCAGTAAAACCAAGTGTGTACAGATGAAGAGTTATTAGGGATTATAGATTGAGACAAAGGTACACTATTGATGACTACCAACTTTTATTTATGTAGGAGATAATCTTAAATAATAGATAATTGTAACATTCGAAAATTTTTTGATCTTAGTTAAGTAAGAAAATTTAATGGACTAAGTTGAAAATATGTGATATTGTCAATAATGACAAAATGGTAAAAAGAGAAAATGCTCGTATCACATTTATAGTATGGACGACGGTGATAATTGTGATCATTTCAAGTGATTACATGATTCTAAGTTATTGAAAAAGACATTTGATAAAAGTAAGGATATTTGTGTCATTTATGCACTTATTATGAGATTTTGAAGATTTAGCTTCATGAGAATGTTAGTATGTGCTATAATAACTTTGGGGAGAAGATGTAATATAATATTGGTGGAAATAACCACAGAAATGTGAATTTTGATAAAAAAAATAAAGGTAAAGTGGAAAATTTTACCATTTTGAGTAGTGACTTTATGGCTTTATAGATTAAGTTTTATAAGCATTTGGTCAAGAATGACTTAATGATAGTGTTAAACTCAATTGTACTTTTAAGTATATATGAAGTCGACGAAAATTGGGTTTGGGTGGTCAAGTTATAAGGAATTACAATTGAAATGAAATTGGTAAAAGATTGAATATAAGATAGCAACGTAATCTAATAAACGTAGGTGCATGACGTGTCCACTTAGAGTGCGCAGCTCGTTGGGGCCATTTTGATGTAACACATTAAAGTAAGTTGTCATTTCACAAAAGGAAATGTATTTTTGAAAAACATGATATGTTGCATGCATAAGATGCGGTGCATGTGAAGTATGTTGCTATTATATGAGCGGTCATTTAACTGGACGCGGTGCGCAGGGCCGGCCTTAATGTTTTATGAGTGAAGGTAGGGCTTAGGGCCCCCAATTGTAAGGGGCCCCGTTTACTTTTGATCCAAGTTAGTAGCTTCCAAAAAATTAGGCGTAAGGGTAGATCGATTCTTCAATCAAGGGACGATACGACATAAAACTTTCCTTCTTTTTTCCGCTCTCCTTCTCAATTATAGGCCCTTCTCCAATCGTTTCTTCTACTCTTCTGTTTGAGTTGCTGCCTCGCTAAATCGCTGCAAGCTGTTGTTCTTCAATCTTCAGACTTCAATTCTTCTTCCTTTTTCATTCTCTGTTTTTCCTGATTTGATGATCTGCTCTATTTTGTTGTGATTGAAACTGTAAGTCGGCATTAATATGCTTTGTATTTTCACTTTTTAGTTTTGATTTTGCTATTATCTATGTACACTTTTTAGTTTTGATTTTGCTATTATCTGTGATTATCTAATTGGGTTAATATCCAATTAATTAGGCCATTAGGGTTAGACCATGGTGAACAACTATAATATACATTTGAAATTTTGTTGTTTGCTTTATGATATTTGAGTTGGAATCGTTTGAGTTTTCCATATACTTTCAATCATGATTTTTTTTGTATTAAAAAATCTTGATTTCACTTGTTAAAGTTATTAGAGATTTTCGACAAATGAAAGCTCAAGTCTAAAATTTTATATTGTGCTTTTAAAATGTGGTTTGGTAAATCAAATATCATAAAACTGCATGAGAGTAAGCTCACAAAAAGTGGTCCCAATCATTCCAATTTACATTGCAATTGTTTGTAATTTTAATTTTTTTATATTTATCTTTCATTTGCATTGTTTTAAGCAAGAGGTGGTACCAATCATTCCAAATTACAGTGCAATTTTTTGTAATTTTAATTTTTTATATTTATCTTTCATTTGCATTAGTTTATTATTGCCGGTCCTAAGCCCGAATAAAGGAGGAGGGTTTATAACATTAAGTATAGTAATGTCGAAGGGCCCCAAATTTTTGGTTGCTTAGAGCCCCCAAACTGGTTGAGACGGCCTTGGCGGTGCGTCCCATGGCTTGACGTGAAGCGTCCTATTGCTTGATGCAGTGTGTCAAACCGAATTAAAGATTACATATTTAATTTGTGAACTCATATTATTGAGTTCATTTTCTTACTTCAAAAACTCCAAAGGAAATTCTAGAAAGGCAAGGTGTAACACCTGATTTCCCGGTCCGTAATATTTAATTTGAGAATTCATATTATTGAGTTCATTTTCTTACTTCATACACATCAAAATCTACATAGGTAATTCTATGGAGGCATGGTGTAACACCCGATTTCCCAGTTCGTAATTAAATTAAATTTATGTAAACAGTTAGCTATTGTGTGACACGACATTAGTTGTAACATCCAGATTCAAGTACAAGTTCTTTATTCATAATTGTTAAATCCTAGTGGCCATGGCATGGTAGAAGGACAGCCACAACGTGGTTACACTTGAATGAAATGTGCAATTTTGGGACACCACGACGTGGGCATGAAAATTGAAACTGATGCATCTCCACGCTGTGGCAATAGGGATTATCGCATCGTGGTCTTCGAATAAAGAAAACCGGATCATGTTTTTTCTAACCTCAAACATCGTGGCTACTGTAATCTCAGAAAAATGTTCATTTTGTCCAAACGTGTTTCTAGGAAAGAAGATGTAATGTTGGTATGACATACCCTCTATGTTGCTGTTAGACCATATCTTCCAGATATTGTGGTTATAGCACCAAATTTTTCGCTAAAAATCTCTTCTCACATCACAAGTCACACCCTTCGCTTAAGCTTTCATCATGTTTCTCGAGAAACAATACGACACTCACTCGTCTATTCGTTGAACTTAATGCGAGCATATTATGACTTTTGCAAGACCAAAAACAAAAACTAGTAATAAAAGGAAAACATACATAAAACAAAATTTATGGGCATCCTACACTACCCAAATCCTAACAACCCAAAATAAATAACATAGTTTTAAACACGCTTCAAACATAAAAAATCAAAGGATAGGTCACTCGTCAACATCTCCTAGATTATATCCACTCGGGTCGGCTCCACCATCACGCTCTGCCCAATGTTTATCCCATGTCGGAATAGAAGTGTAATGGGCAGCAGCTCCATCCTGGGGTGATATCGCCAAATGATGCATCATCACTTCCATGGAATAACCCAAAAAATTCAAATCCTTACCAATATCATCATCGTACTGTATAGCCATCACATGGTAAGGATCCATGGGTAATCCATCTCCCATGGGTGCAGGATGATCGGGCTCGAGACCCTGATCATCACCTCTTCTCGAAACATTTTAACTTGCCCCAGGATCTACCAGTGATTTTGTCGCATCATCTAAAGGTACCGAGTAGTTGTCATTCCCGAAATCTCTCAATATGCAAGCCGTTTTAAACGAATAGGTGTCCAAAGGACCACCATCCATCCTAGTGTGAAAAATTGCCTTGGGCTGATCAAAAATCACAAATGAACAGGCCAGCCTGGTAACCATCATCCACCCATAAATAGGTGATCATGTCCTGCTCTAGGCTGCACAATCTATCATAAAATCTGACACGTGGTTGGGAAGGTGACAAAACACATTTAGTGTAATATATACACCATAGGAAAAACACATCAATTTGAGGCACACGATCTCCTTCCATTTTCTAATTAATGGAGAAAGTGATGAATCTGTGGATAAATCTGTGAATAACCTTCCGAATCTATCCCTCGGGAGCAATGCCTGGTGTATAGGTCCAATTGGCTATCGTGGTCCACTAATCAGAGTCTAAAATGTACCTTGGTAAATGCTTGTGATAATGATCCAGGAAAGTAGCAAAATCAATAGAAAGAGCCTCAGATTGGTTGTAAAGATCCAACCGCCATGCTAGTTCAACCTAACTACATTCCCTCATTCTCCCACCTAGAAATGAAGTGAAGTTGGTCGGATCATTAACATCATCAAGCTTTCTGAAATGAATTGTGGTGAAGAACTCGATGCATAAATCTTAGGGATGTGCATGGGTCGGTTTGGGTCGGTTTTGGACCCAAACCCAAACCAAGCCATAAATGATCGGTTTCTGGTTTTCAAAACCCAATACGATCGGTTTCTGGTCGGTTCGGTTTCCCGGGTTCTGAGGTTGGTTTTTCGGTTTCTTGGGTTCAACCCATATACTCACGGGTTCTAGGTTTAAACCATTGTTGTAAAAATCCCGACTAGGTCCCGATTAATCCCTAGGCGCTACTCGACCTATTAGAGGGCGCCTAGCGATTAATCCCTACATACATAATGAGTGAAACAATATAAAACGATGAAATTTTAACATTTTGAAGAAGTTTTATCTCAATGGAAACTATTTGAGGCATGATTAGTGTTGTATTAATCATATTAACCTATTTTTTTATGATATTAGTGGTATTTATGAACTTTGATATGATATTAGTGATATTTAATTTTTTGAAATTCAGCAAATTAGCAATTAAAGGTCCCCGATTAATCATCCGATTAATCTCCGCCTAGCCGATTAATCGTTTAACCTCAGTCCACCGACTAGCTAACATCGAGCGTTTTTTACAACCTTGGTTTAAACCCATGGGGTTTGGGTTTAAACCCATTTTATATAAACGAAACAACAAGCTAAATACTTAAAAAAACACCAAATTGAAGTTAAATACTTCAAAAAATATAAGTCTTCCAACAAATAGTCTATTACAAGTTACAACCAAAGCCCGAAATAGTCTATTACAACCAAAACACAATCAAGTATGGGTGGTTTCTTGGGTTGGATGGGTCGGTTTCTTGGGGCGGTTTGTCGGTTTTAAGTATGGGTCGGTTTCTCGGGTTGGATGGGTCGGTTTCTGGGTAAAAACCAAAGCCGAACCTGATTGTTCGGTTTTTAAAAATATCAAACCCTAATCGTCGGTTTTGCTTTAGTTTCAGTTTTTTCGGTTCTGGTTTCGTCGGTTTTAATCGGTTTCTCAGTTTTTTGGTTTGGGTTTGCTCACCCCTGATAAATCTACATAAACCAGATATTAGAGCCTAAAGAGTCTCCTCTATCCTATGCAAGTAACCCGAACCCCGTCTCCCATTAAGAATTTTGTGAAATAACATTCAACTGCTTCTCCTATCACTCCCTCTTGAATCCAAGCCCAATCCAGAATTAGTGGAATATGAATGTCCTTTGTTCTCAACCATTCAAGCTTGTTTCTCCATTCTAAGAGCACAACGAGTCCAACAACCTTGGAATATGAATGTCCTTTGTTCTCAACCATTCAAGCTTGTTTCTCCATTCTAAGAGCACAACGAGTCCAACAACCTTGAGAAAATTGTACCACACGAAACCCTTTTCATTATTAATTCCTTTGTTAGGCAGGAGGTTTTCGTGTTCCCATTTCCTGCAAAATCAGATAACAAAAACAACCAAAAACATCCCCAAATTACAAAAGAAAAGATTTTTTTCTCACTGCATAGTGCCAACGCCTTGGCCTCGCATGGCCACGATGTGGCTGAAGAATAGTTCAAAAAATCGGACAAAATCAGGACTGTGATTTGCAGTTTAATCCATTCCAATCAAAGGGGTTTTATCTAGGTTAACTTCTAACACTATTAGGCCCAAAATGCAGAACAAAATTCATCCTAAATAGCTCAAAATTTGTTTGACTTTCAAACCCTAACTTTGTATAATTCCTAAAAATCGACCAAATCAGCCAAATCGATGATCAATATGCAGACAGCAAGCACCATTAAACCATTTAAGTGTAAAAATCACATAACTTGATGATGAACAAACAAGAAAATCATAGAAATCAGGAGAAGAAATGGAGAAATTGTAGTGAGAGAGAGCAAACGACATAATGAGGAAAGATTTTGGTAAAATGTGAAAAGTGCGGCTATTAGGGTTTAATATGATTTTATTGCATTTAAATTGGGCCCATGTCGTGGGAACAGTTCCTCCACATCGTGAAATTTTGTAAAATCATGATTTTCGAAAAAAACCTTGAAGCCCGCGACGTGTGAACAGCTCCTCCACGTCGTGGCTGTTGGGTTTTAGCAAAAAAAAAATATTATTTTTTAAACACAAAAATACCACACCCACACTTTGTTTGTTGCTTTCCCTCACAGGAACAATTAGCAGACCATTACTAACAAGTGAAAATCATTTTAAACCAACGAAAAAGAAATAAAACAAAAGGAAAAGAAAACTCAAACCGCAGCTTGCCTCCCGTAAGCACTTTTTTTAGGAGTCTTGAGTTGGACTCCTTCCCACTCTATGTTGAAGCAGCTGCCCCTAATATCACGTTTTATCCTTCTTTGTCCTCCTTTGGCATCCTTTCTTCATAGTGCTTGACTTGATGCCCATTGACTTTAAAAGTCGTTCCATCATCCTTGATAAGATCAATCACTCCATGCGGTAATACTTCCTTCACCACATATGGTCCATACCATCATGTCTTCATTCTTTCGGGAAAAAGTTTCATTCTTGAATTGAAAAGTAGGACCCTTTTACCCGCTTCAAATTCCTTATTCCCTCTCAACCTAGCATCATGACATTTATTGGTTTTGTCTTTATAAATCAACGAGTTAGAGTAGGATTTGGTTCTCAACTCATCCAAGGCATTCATCTGCGTTAAACGGTTAGTGCGCAATACTATTAATTCAAAATTATAAGTCCTTAAAGCCCAATAAGCATTGTGTTCAATTTCGACTAGAAGATGGAATTTTTACCAAAAACTAGCCTATAAGGCATAGTACCAATTGGTTTTAAAAGTGGTTCAAAATGCCCACACTGCATCATCAAGCTTCTCAGACCATTCCTTTTTATTACTACCGACCGATCCTTCAATAATTCTTTTTAACGACCTATTCATGACTTCGTTTTGCCCACTTGTTTGAGGGTGATACGGTGTCGCAAACCTATGGTGTACACCATATTTTTGCATCACGTTTTCAAGTTGATCATTGCAAAAGTGGGTACCCCGATCACTTATTAAAGCTTTTGGCATACCAAAATGAGAAAAAAAAATTCTGAAAATTTTAACGAATAAACATGTGTCATTAGTGGGTAAAGCTTTCCCTTCTTCCTACTTCGATACATAATTACCCACTGCTAATATGTACTTGTTACCTCGAGGTGCCGGAAAGGGACCCATGAAATCGATGCCCCAAATGTCAAACACTTCACAAACCTGGATGCTATTTGAGGCATCTTATTATGAGAGGAAATATTACCCGAACGTTGGCATGAGTCACATTCCTTGATAAATGTACTAGCATCCTTGAATATTTTAATCCAAAAGAATCCTGCATCGAAAACCTTCTTTGTTGTGTATTGGGCTCCATGATGTCCTCCAGTTAGTCCACTATGACAATGTTGCAAGATGACATTAGACTCTCTCCTAAATATTCACCACCTTATGATTCCATTAATACAACTTCGTTATAATAAGGCTCATCCCAAAAATAATATTTGATTTCTGAAAAAAGCTTCTTCTTTTGTTGATGGGATAGACCATTTGGAAGCTAGTTGCTTGCAAGATAGTTGACAATATCTACAAACCAAGGCTCTTCACCCACTATCACCATTAAGTACACATCGGGAAAGTTAGTTATTATCGATCTCCTCCTCTTTCAAATCCTCAATCTTTGGATTTTGTAATCTTGAGAGATGATCAGTTGCTACATTTTCCAATCCCTTCTTGTCCGTGATATCAATTTCAAAATCTTGAAGTACTAGCACCTATCGAATCAATCTAGGCTTCACATCCTGTTTATTAAACAAATATTTTAAAGCATAATGGTCAGTAAACACAGTAGTCTTTGACAGAATTAGATAGGGACGAAATTTTTCAAAAGCATAAACCACAACCAATAACTCTTTCTTAGTAGTAGTGTAATTCTCTTTAGTTGGGTTAAGTGTTTTGCTTGAGTAGAAAATTGGTTGAAAATGATTTTCAACCCTTTTTCCAAGAATGGATCCCAAGGCATAATCACTAGCATCACACATGAGCTCGAAGGGTAGGTTCCAATTCGAGGCAACCATGATTGGGGTGTTGGCCAATTTCTCTTTAGAGTTTCAAAAGCTTTCAAACAATCACTAGAAAAATCGAAACTTGCATCTTTTAAAAGCAATTTAGTTAAAGATCTTGTTATTTTTGAAAAAATCTTTAATAATTTGGCGGTAAAATCTCACATGACCCAAAAAACTTTGCATCCCTTTCACGTTTGTTGGAGGTGAATTTAGCAATAGTTTCGATATTTTCTTGATCCACCTCTATCCCCACTTTAAAAACATTATGAACTGATACTAACCCCACCTTTACCATAAAGTTGCACTTTTCCCAATTCAAGACCAAGTTGGTCTTTTCACACCTAGAAAGCATCAAGTCAATGTTAGTCAAACAATCATTAAAAGAGATGAACCAAAAACTGAAAAATCATCCCTGAAAATATCCACAACTTTTCCACCATATCATGAAAAATAGTGTTCATGCATCTTTGGAAGGTGGAAGGAGCGTTGCATAACCTGAAAGGCATCCGACGATAGGAAAATGTCCCATAAGGACATGTGAGAGTAGTATTCTTTTGGTCTCTTGGATCTATCGGGATCTGAAAGTAACCTGAAAAACCATCTAAAAAAATAAAAAAGTTGACCATAAAGACATTCGAGCATTCGATCTTTAAATGGTAATGAAAAATGGTCTTTGCAAGTGACATCGTTTAGCTTGCGATAATCGATGCACACCTGTCAACCGGTTACCGTTCATGTTGGAATGAGCTCGTCCTTGTCATTTGTTACCACCGTCATTCCTCCTTTCTTTGGTACCATGTGAATTGGGTTCACCCATGGACTATCTGAAATGGAATAGATAATCTCTGTGTCCATCAGGTTCACTACTTCTTTCTTGACCACCTCTTGTATGTTTGGGTTCAATCTTATTTGTGGTTGTACCACATGTTTGGCGCCTTCTTCCAAATTAATCTTGTGTGAACAATATGAGGGGCAAATACCCTTGGTGTCGGTAATCTTCCAAGCAACGACATTTTTTTCGTTCTTTTCAACATCTCAACCACACTCTTCTATTCATTCTCCCCCAAGAAAGTGTATTCCAAATGCTTGGGAAAAGGTTTCAGTTCAGATTTTTGGCTATGTTTAGTGTCCATGGAATGGGCATCTGCTTACCACATCGTAGGGTTGCTCCTTTTCCCGTTTGATCGCTAAATCTCCTCTTCCCACGCGTGACATGTTTTTTGCCATGTCGTGGGAGATCTTAAGAATGTTTTTTAACTTCTTCATACTCGTTTTCTTCCAGTAGCCTCTCCAGTTCTTCGAGGCCATGATCGGCATCAAAATCATCCTCTTTCAGAGTCATGTATTCCTATGAGTTGCTCTCCTTCCATTCTTTCATTTCTTTTTCTAAAAATGCATCGAAGATATCCACCAAGAAAACCGTATCGTCACTAATCTTTGAATGCTTCATGGCTTGATCAACTCCAAACGTGATGGCATCCTCTCTAACCCGAAGTGTCAACTTTGACTCTCTAATGTCCACCAAGGTCGCACGATGCTAAGATAAGGTATCTCAAGAACGATAGGAACTTGAATGTCCTCTTCCATATTGAGCACTATAAAACCTATTGGAAAACAAATTTTCAATTTTAACCAATAGATCTTCGCATATACCTCTAAAGAATGTTAACGTTGTTTTGGCTAGATTAATAGCCATTTAGATTGGTCTTGGTTTCGAGAGATTAAACTTCATGTAGAACGAATATAGCATAAGATTCACGCTTACTCCAGAATTAGAAAGAGCGTGACATGTGGCTAGATTCCCGAATTGAAAAAGAAGTGTCAAGCTCCCCGACTCCCCATCTTCTTCGGAAACTTGTTAAGCCTAGAGGCCAAAAAATTCTCGTTTAAGATCATATTCAAGGCCTCATCTATTTTCTTTCGATTCGTGAAAAGATCCTTAGAGAACTTTGCATACTTTGGCATTTGGGCAACGACTTTTATAAATGGAATATTAATTTGAAGAGCTTTGATGTGGTCCAGCAACTTCTTGTAAATCATCAGTTTGTTTGTCCTGCTTTGATCGGCTTTGATACGATAGTGGCAGTTTATAGGCTTCGACCGGATGTGATTTCTTTACTTCTGCACGTTGTGCCTATTGGTCAGAATGGTTTTCTTCTTCTGGATTCTACACATTAGACGACTCATCGGTTAATAGAATTAGAGGAGTACTAATTTTACCACTTCTGGTTGTCACGGCTTTGATGTGAGCTTTTGGATTCAGCTCTGTGTTGCTTGCATGTATGCCTAATAGACACTCATTGAATAGCTTCAAGATTTTCCCAATCTGTTGTTCGATGTTGTGGATCGAGGCTTGTTGATTTCTAAGTGTAGCATCTGTGGCATCATGTCTCTTTTCAAAAGCGATTGCAAACCGTGCAAGAATGGACTCAAATTCGGATTTCTTTTCGGTCCCGGGTTGCACCTTTTGATAGAACCCACGTCCTTTTTGCATGTATTTTTCTTCTTTTTCTTTGATGTATTCATCATATGGTTTCTATTACTTCTTGGACTTCCTCCAATCCTCGTCGCATCTATGACCACTTGAATAACAAGCTTGAGCCTTCCGTTGCCATTCTCGCCGAGATCTCAATCCTTGGTCAAGTGTGGCCCATTACAATTATCACACCCCACTTGAATAGTGTGTATGGATTGACCAATCTTCGTGATTCTCCGGTCCAGAGTATTGAAACATCCCAAAATTTCAGGCCAAAATTTTCATTTTTAAATAAGTTATTACATAAAACCATCAGTATAAAAACATTCATTATAATATCTCGTGACAAACCAAAGTGTCGGTAATCAAAACATATTATCATAAAACCATATCAGAGTGTAATCCCGAAGATCTCATATGCGGAAAACATAGTGTGATGCGCTGCGATCGAACTGACTCCTTTCCTTGAAAACAAAATACCTGAAACCAAAACTGAAAACCGTAAGCACGAAGCTTAGTGAGTTCCCCAGATACCACATACCATACAACCCAACTGATCCATACAGGCCATACATAGCCAAAAGCCATACATAACCAACATATCCATAATCAAGTAAGGTGCTATGTGCCAATCATAGTCTTGCTAAGGTGCTATGTGCCAAACATAGTCTTACTAAGGTGCTATGTGCCAAACATAGTCTTGTGGTTATGCCACGGGCCGCACGTGGTCTTCCTGGTCAAGCCTGGGGCCACTCCCTGGGTCTCACAGACAGGTGCCAAGGGCCACCCCCTGGTCTTTCATACAAGTATCACAAAGACAACTATACATACTACTCTACTAGGCTACTCCGTATATAGTGTGCCAGGAGCCACCTCATGGTCTTTCATACACAATGGCATACAGTGCGCCAGGAGCCACCTCCTGGTCTTTCATACATATGCCTAGGGCTAACCCCCGGGTCTTCCTATTATACATAATAACATACAGTGTGCCAGGAGCCGCCTCCTGATCTTTCATGCATAATGCCTAGGGCTAACCCCCGGGTCTTATTAGCATACATAAACTATATGGGCCGGCATTGGTGCCTTAGATCCATACAAACAGTAAGGAGACTCACCTCGCACTGCTGAACTTTGCTGATGATCCTCTGGCTGCTGACTGATAACTCTCTGAGCCGCTGCTCCACTAGCTCCACCAGCTACCAATATCAACATACACTTAGTTCCAAACTGAACCCCAGAAGCCAAACTAAGTCAACTCTGGTCAAAGTCAAAGTCCTGGTCAAGGTCATCCTTGTCACACCCCAAAACCAAGAACGGCGGAAACGTTCTGGGGCGGAGGACGTCATGTATAGTATCACAACAATGAAAAGTAGTAAACAAGCAACAACATCATCCATTGCATTAATAATAGAATTATTATACAAGTATGTTCTATCAAATTTTGATAAACACTAAAGCATAAATCAAAATGAAAGATGAGTCTTGAACAAGCTCCATCTTCCTTTCTCCTTGCATCGGTACCTGTCTATGATGACCTGAAAGCGAGTATCAGCTTTGAAGCTGGTGAGATCATAAGTATTTAGTGTCTTAATTTGTATGTAAGAATTTGTAAGTAAATGAATTGTAAGTATGGAAAATGTATATGAACTGTAAGTATGAAAATGTTTGTAAAACAACTGTAAACGTTTGAAAAACTCTAGAAATCCCTATGATTCCTACTATTATATAAGGGTGTCTTCTACCAAGACCTAACTGTTCTCAATGTTCGTGTCATGTAAAAGTGTGTAATTTTCCCAAGTGTAACTATTATTAACAAAATATAGTTTTTACATCTATAGTTTAAATGAAAGGATCAGTAAATATATGTACAGGGAAAATTAATGTAGTACTAAAACGTAGCGCTATAAGAACTACTGTTGTACTAACTACCTTAAACCGGATTTATATTAAGGCATCATGTGATAAATTGCACCATACTATAGACTGGTAACAACGACAACGTATAGTCGAAAAATAAGGTATGACGTTTGGCACCCGCAGACCTGCCGGTCCGGCTGTAGCTAGCAGCAAGGTGTAGGATAGTCAATCCAGTATAGATCGATACGCAAACTCACGCTCTCCCTTCAAGAGACTCTGGCTACAACTCGGGTCATGACATTTAAGGCATGCTCCCATACAGTGGATCACAATTGTTAACGTATTTATGTGTAAGTAATGTACTGTTACTTGTTCTAGTATTGTCGTATATGTTCTAATCCTAGTATCGTAGTATATGTAATGTACTGTAATGTTCTAGAAAGTATTGACTCATGAATGAACTGACTCATTGTATGATATTGCATTCTAGTAATAGTTCTAGTATCTCCCTAAACTACCCATATGGTAGTTTACTAGTAATCTAACTGGTACGTATGGACATGGATGTATACCCTTGCTACTCAAGGGCATGGGATGAACTGGAAGGACCTTTTATGACTATATATGTACACATGATATATAACTAATATTTAAATGACTTTCGGACGAATACCCGATATCCCACCAGACCACATCTCAAGCACGAAAAGGAAATAGGATGGATAGCCTTCCCAAGTCTTTTAAACATTTCTTATATAACTATACATATAGAGGCATGCAATTTATAATATAAAAGCATAAATAAGTTTTGTAAGACATTTGAAACATAATTATTATTTTAAGAAAAGATCGACTTGATGTCAATCTATAAAACAATTTGAAGGCATGGGTTTGATAAAACATTTTAGTATAAAGAAACATTTGTTTAAAACACAATTGTAAATAAGTTTGAAATGTAATATACAGAGTAAAATGTACATTGTAATAAGGAGTTTAAAACATATAAAATGTTTATAAAAATCATTTGAAGGAAACTGTTTGGTAAAACGGCTAATGTGTAGTAAATCATTTGAATACTGCATATTAATCACATGTGATTGATATAATAACTAGCGTAATTCTACTTATTAATCACATGTGATTGATATAATAACTAGCATAATTCTACTTGTATCCCCCCATAAAACATTTAAAAACAGTTTAAATCATTGATTAAGGGGTATGAACTCACCTGCAGTAAGTGACTGGAATTGAACGGACTGTTATCGTAAGGAAGGATCGGGCAAGTGCTCGGTGTCAAGTGAAGACCTTAGACACACACAATGATCCTAATTACATATGAAGACATATGTATATAAATAATTAGTGATTAAAACACTAATTATACAAGTATAAACATTTAAACGCGAGGAAAACACTTTTGGTCAAGTGCTAGGAGGCTAATGGGTTGCAACAAAGGAGTGCAATGCCCCTAATGGGAGTTTATGGTCTAATGGCCATATGTTTTGGAGTTTACGGCCCAGGGGAGTAAACTCCTGGCCGTAAACTCTCAATAAAGTTCCTAAATGAAGTCTAACAATTATACAATTCATGTGGTGAATTGCTTCAAGGCTTAAACAAGTGTTTGGGCTTCCTAATAACTCCTTTGATGTGTTTACAGCCCTGGGACCATATTCCCTTGGAGTTTACGGCCGTAAACTCCCTTGGGAGGGTGTTTATGGTGTTTTCAAGTCTCAAACATTTCAAGGTTATGATCTATGTTGGGTTCTAGGCATAAGGAAGGAGTTAGGGTGTCATTTGACCCCTTTATAGGTGTTTACGGCCCAAGAACTTGTCTTGGACGTAAACTCCTTAATACATGTGATTCCTTATGCTTTCTAAGCTATAAACACTTTAGCATACTTGTCCTAATATAAGCCTAAGCCTTAGGAAGTGTTTCAAAGCATTTTGGCACCTAAACATGGAGTTCACAGCCCAAGAAGCTCCTTGGCCGTGAACTCACTTTCATCATTGTTTCTAATTGATTTTGGTGTCCTAAATATGAAATGAAGGCTTCTAGTTTGAGTTCTAAGGCTTTGAGGGTCATTGGAACCCTTTAGGACCTTAAAATGGAGTTTACTCCCCAAGTGTTCTTGGGCGGTAAACTCCCAAATCTTGGGGTCTTAATCCGTTTTTGATGTTTTCTAGTCATATACTCACTAGCATACAAGTCTAAGGTAGTTACAATTCACGGGGAAAGGACGGAGTTTACTCTCCAAGAATGTTCTTGGGCGGTAAACTCCTGAATCTCACAGATTTGATACGTAATTGGTGTTTCTAAACACAATCTAAGCTATATAACATAACTAGATCGAAGTACTCACAATTTGGGATAAAAACCCGAAGATCCGTGAGAGAGAATTTTGACTTTTCTCTAAATGGAATCCAACAAATGAACCAATTTGGTTCAGAATTCTATTTATAGTCCGGAGATATTTTTGGCAGAAAATATTTTTATTCCTAGAACGAACTCTAATGTCCTAGAGTATTGGAATAACAGTGTTGCACAAAACCCTAGTGCATCCACTCTCCTAATATCTCCTTAAGTGTAAAAACCTGAAAACTGCCAAACTTATACTCGAAATCTGAGTTTTCACTGTAACTGTTCTACTTCTATTGGCTTCAAATGGTTTGTTCAGAATGGAAATTTCGGGTTGTCACATCATCCTCCTGTTGAAGGGAATTTCTTCCCGAAGTTAGAATTTAGTCAAGGAAGTATGTACGAATGATCGAGTCGCGAGGAGGAAACTTCCTAATCGATTGTTTCTAGCGCACCTAAGTGAAATCGGGTTCTCGGTTGGCATTCCAACGAACCTTCACTAACTGGCGACGGCGTTGCTTCGTCCGCTTGACCTCTCGGTCGAGGGTCTCTACGGTTCAAATACGAAGGCGAGGATCTCGACGAGTGGACTTACAAGAGTCCTAACGGAAAGGTATGGTTTCACGATCGAGACGCGAAGAGTAGAATGTACGCTGCTGAGTTTGCGGAGTAGGTCTAGTTTGTGCGAGGCACATGACCGATTCTGATAAGAATCTCGGAGGTCCTGTCTATCTTGGATTTACCTTTCCACGCTTTACGAAGCGTATTAAGCCGTTCCCGAGTGAGACTTCCTAAAGAATTTGGTCACTCACTTGGAATGCCAAGGGTTCCTTTTCTTGCTTAACTTCCCAGTCAAAGCCCACCCCTTGCTGGGTCAAAGTCGTACGGGTTTCTATAGTTTGCGAGGAGTTCTGAATGAACTATGATAGTAGGTCGGTAAGACCTAGAATTTGGCGAAAGACTGTTGGCGTCTCTGGTGTCGATAATTGCTCAACAGTTTTGACAAATTGAAAGAGTACTCAAAATTTCCCACATTACAACAGTGTGTCATAGAAATTTGACTTTTCAATTTCAAAACTCGTGCCTAGAGAACTTTGCTAAAAGTTCCTCTGTAGGAAATGTTTCCAGGGGGTTCCTTCTTACTACGAGTGTGGATAAGTAAGTCATTATATAGAGAAATGACGAACTGATCCAAGTAAGAAAGACTTACCCTATTCATTTAGCTCATGAAAACTATAGGCGTATTGGTCCTATCCGAAGGGTATCACTACGGACTCGAAGTGTCCGCATCGAGTTCGGAAGATAGTCTTCCGGACATCCTTCCCTAACACTCGAACTGGTGATATTCGGATCTCAGATCCATTTTTGAAAGTTATTCTTTCCTTGTGTTTGCCCAACCATTTCATCTATGTGCGGCAGAGATAACGATTTCTAATGAAAAATCTTGACGGAGTCCTCGAAATCCGAGGCACATACGATGCAATCCGTCGATCTCTGGGAGAATAAGACTGGAGTTTCTCCAGGGTGAGAAGCCTAGTCTTCTTATTCTATCGCTGTGCAGTTCGCTAAGTTGTTTGTACTGTTCCGGTATCTCCGTGGGTGTTTAGACTATAGGGTGATTTGTTTACAAGAGTCGTACTAGGTTCTAAGTTTGTTCACATGATGATGTGATTACTCGTAGACTTAAGCAGTTCTCCGTCCTGAAGTTCATATTAGGATTCATACCTGGTTTCACAATCACAATTTCGTGTATACGAGTCGTATATAATTAAGATTGAAAAGGTAGTCGAATAACTGATTCTTCTTTAAGCTCACATCCCATCGGGGAAAAAGAAGTTAAAGTGGAATCATCAATTCTAAACCTGTAGAACCTTGATTATATATCACTCTTATGCATACATTTCTCAGTGATAGATCAATCGTATAAATCCTTGGATTGAACTTGACGTACTGCACGAGTGGTACTTCAGGGATTTCTTCGGAAAGAAAATAACTAAGAGGTACTCCTGGCATGAGTACTTCGGTGTTCTGATATGACAGATTCACTGGTAAAGTGATCTAGAAGAAAGAGATGTACGTAAAAAGCTATTTTTGTGAGGATCAAATTGAATCGAGTCGTATGATAATGTCGGAATCATACTGAAACTTAAAGACATTAGATTTGAACATAAGATGTTTACAGACAAAACACAATCGTGCAACCATGAACAGAGTTACAGTACTTTAGATTTACCACTAGACTATTGCTGCGAATAAGATATACTACAAAAGACAAGTATACGCAGCACGAGAATCCCTATACAGACAAGATCTCGCAAAAGGTAAGACTCTAGTTGCACTAGTTATGGATAGTTTATAAGTCTGTTACAACAACACGCCTAAGTTACATTAACGAGGGTTCCAGAGTAGGCTCTCCTGCAGCTGTGATCTTGAGAATTTTCCCATCTGTGCCATAGTTCTTTGCTATAGGGCAATCCTTCTTGACGTGCCCTATCTCACCGCATTGGTGGCATGACTGGCTAGTACTAGCTTTGGTGATGGGATTGTGGTGTTTAGCCAATGTTATGTGGACACGAGTGCCTTCCTCGTTACTCCACTTTGAAAATTTCTTCCTAAAGCGTTCGGCGTTATAACTACTCTCGTGTGTAGGGTTAGTCCCGATGAAAGGGACTTGAGTGATGGGTCGTGCCGGTGCTCCACAGTTACTAGCATGGTGCCCTATTTTTAGGCAATTGCAACATTGCATCTCATGACAAGCCCCATGATGATGGAAACTACACTTATCACACTTCGGGAGTTTTCCCTCGTATGGCCTGCTCGGTACTGGGATGGCAGGGGTTTCCACTTGTTGCTGTTGCATAGCCAGTCTTTGGGATTTCTTGCGTTCTTTCTGGGCTTGACGCTTTCGTTTCTTGTTCTTTGTCTTTCGGCTTTGCGAGCCTGTGACTGTTACTGTTTGTTGGTTTCCCGGTTTGGTACTACCATCTAAACTCTCGACTCCTTTTTCAGTCTTGTTTGTGTTGCCTGAGTTGATGTGTGTAAGGAAAGTTGTCACAGCAGCTGCTACTGCAGCTTGTAATGTAGCGGTGTCGATATGGAGGATGGGGGTTTCATTGCTCGGCTGATTGTTTTCTGATGACGACATGATTTTGTAACACGAAAGATAAGGATTTGTGAGCGATTCAGGTTGACCCTAGATGTACTTAGATTGCTCAAGAAAAGAGTAAGAGTATGTTCTCGAAAGTTTGACCTACATCCCTATGATGCAGTCCTAGTACGGAATGGAAGTATGTTCGCGAAGGTTCACCTACATCCCTATGATGCAGTACTAGTAATGGGTAGAAGTACGTTCGTAGAATGGTCTCAAGACGTTTGTCGTTCAAGCCGAGGTATCGTGGGTTGGTGAATAACAGGATCCAACCACTGAAAGAGACTTGGAAATGTCTCCGGAGATAAATCACTATAGTCTAATGACTTGACTAAAGCATGTTTCAGATAGACCCCAATGAAAGTATGATAAGAGTACTTGAATAAAGAATGACATAGAAGTTAGCCAGCTGTCAATATCTTTGATATTCACGACGTAAAGATTCAGGAAAAATGACCTTGTAATGGTCTTACATCATATCCCGAGAAGATAGTTCTTGACAGCATAAGGACCTAACCTAAAGTACTTACAGTACAAGGTAATTTCATATAAAATGCCACATCATGCAAAGACAGAAAACGATTACTTTCTAACAAGGGGAGCAAAGTAAAGAGTCTCCTACTGACGACGGTCGCCCCTCTGGTGAACTCTCAGTTCAGCCAGTTGACGTTCTAAATCAAGTAGGTGTCTTTCGTACACCCTCTGGTGTACTCAGAGCTCTATGACTTCAGCTAGTGATTTAGCTAGTGCTTGAGTACAACACCTTTATCCAACCTGTAAAGATACTGATACTCCTGTTACACTTACCCTTGATTTGCAAGGGGTTTACCCTTCTAAGGTATTTCCACAAGCAACAACCTTCCCAATTTCCTCCGAGGACCGACCTTTTGTTGAAACCGCAATTCCGACCACTCCCAGTGTCGGCCGTCATACCAATACTCACAGAATAACCCCAATACTGAAGGCTCCACCCTATCGTGAGAATTCAGAAAATCCTTTGGGTAGCAGATCCCTCTCTGCTACGCTTAAGGCTCAGACGAGAACGGCGCCACCAAGCCAAATCCTTTACTCTGAGATCATTTGATCCCGCGATGAGAACGGCCATTCGGTAGTCTGACAACACCTTTCCACACCGACTCGCTGCCAGTGGATGCTACGAATAACCCATAGTCGAGCATATCAGCACAATCTAGTACCACCGAGCTGTACGCATGTCCTATCTGAAACTCCTAACTGATTCTTCTGCAATTGGTTATCGGGAAACCTGAGAATGCGATCTCACAATTTGCAGGTTTTCCGAACTTCCAGTTCACACTTTACTCGATTCACACAGCCACCTGGCCTTCTTCCTTCCCGACAGGAGAGCAAAACTTATCCCAGTTCTAAAACTGTTGCTGCTCCCATAACATGATTGCTTCTCCCCCACTTAGCTTCGGCTAAGTCTTTACTGTACGCGAAAAGCCCGAAGATTTCCATTCCTTCCTCCCTTGCACAATAGGCATGATAACTACCATCACCTTGATGCTTCCCAAAGCTTTCCCAAGTACCAAGACCAGAGCCACCAAACCCTGATAATGGTGGAGGGCTACTCCCTATACCCTGCCCATCGTCCTCCATGCAACGCTCCTGAACCGCTTTTGGTCATAATCGGGATAATACTGGACACTTCAAACTTGAAGTGAGAGATAACCCTACACTAGCTACTAATAGTTCCTGGTATGCAATTGGCATAAGACAATTTTGAAAGTACAATCCGAATACAAGCAGAGAGACAACGCATACATACTATTACCAGAGTTCGGGGCAAGAACAACCCTAATACACACGAAATCTAAAAAACCATAGATACATTCCTGCAACATTCCCTGCTGTGATCCAGATCTCCCTCATCTGCCACTGCAAGACCCTACCCTCTCACCCATCCGTAAACCTCAAAGTTGTCGGGGCAGACGCACTTCCCGCTTCTCCCCTCATCGTCGGGCAGTCGGCCTTCTTGTGGCCCACCTGATTGCAGTGAAAACATAATGGGCTTGCCCCTTGTGGGAAGTCCCTACTAACGTGACCATCACTGTGACACTTGTAGCAGCCTAAACCCCTGGAACGACAAACTCCCTTGTGCCGTTTCCCGCACGTGCTGCACTGACTCCGGCCCTGACGGTCTGTTATCCGCTGATCTGAAATCTTGGGTCTCTTCCTGGGACCCTCCAAAGTATACATCTGATCCGACTTCCTCTTCGCAATGTGCTCCAAATCAATCTCCATTTCCCGCGCCCTGGCAATCATAGAGTCCAATGTCGGGCATGCCGAGAAGCTGACATGCTCCCGGATATCTACTCTCAACATGTCATGATAGCGGGTCCTCTGCATCTCATCATCCCCTGCATACTGAGGCACCAATAAGGCCCTCCCCCGAAACTTGGCAGTAATCTGCGCCACCGACTCTGTCGTCTGTCTCATCCCTAGGAACTCTCTGGCCAACTGCTGAACCTCCACCCCTGGTGCAAACTCCGCTTTAAACCTGGTCACAAAGTCGGGCCAGGTCATAGCTATTGGGTTTTAGCTATAAGAACATCCTATGTGCTCATACAAACCCTAATGCTTGGATCTAGGTTTCTCTATTGTACATGCAAGTTATCCAAGACTATAAACCCTAGATCTAGCATATGATAATCAATATAACATATAAATTAGGGTTTATGTCATACCTTGATTGTTTTGTAGCAATAACAATCTCAAATCCTTCTTGTATTGACTTTAGAAAGCTTAGAGTCACAAATGTCACTCCTCTAATGGTTCACAAACACCAAGAGCAAGAGGATGAGTAGGAGAAGAGAAGGAGGCTTCCCAAAACATGTGGAAACCCTAGAAGAAAGCTTGTCCACGTTTTTGGGGCATAAGGGTTCCTTAAATAGTGAGGCTATTACGGTTATCTAACAAGGAAACCCTAATTTGGATGATTAAGCCCTAAGCAACCCATGGGCTCCTTCCTTAAAGGCCTTGGGACGATTTCTAATGGGTTTCCCCATAGAATTCGTCCACCCCTTTAATATGGAGTCCATTAGCTCAATATTCAACTATCATACAATTGACAGTTCTAGTCCCTTAAGTTTAATTAATCTCTTTTAGTCACAAACTTAATTCTTATTAATTCTTGACTAATATTAATTAAACAATATGATTTCTCCTTTAATATATTATTCTCATAATATATTAATAAATCATATTTAATCCTCTCTCTCCATAATTCATCCTATCAAGTTGCTTTGGTGAAGGCAACCCAAAAGGACCATGCACCATCGGGTCAAGTACATACCAAAATAGTTATGGACTTAGACACTAATCCAACAGTCTCCCACTTGGATAAGTCTAATAACTATTACGCGTATGACTTCAGATCCTGATCTGCAATCGTAGATTTCTAAAGCCGCTGTCAACTCTGATCTTATCAGATACGCGTGTCCTTTAGATAAGGGATCATATATTCCTCCATTCTTGATATCGTATAGACTGAGACATGGATCTAAATCATTCTCTCTGTCTATGTGTTGTTCCCCGAATTCAGATTTATGACGACTGACAACAGACTACAATTGAACACATCAATTTAGTCCCGGCTTGGCCAAGCACTTAGGTTCCATCACTAAATCATCGAGGGGCCCACATAAATCGCTTTTATCCTACTTTGGATAAAAGGAACGGATAAACTTTGACTCAATGCTCACTTGCACTTACTCACTGAATCACACACAACAATATGTTTTATAAAACCAAGTTACTGGCACGTTTACATATTATCAATGTGCAACCGACTCGCAAGATACAACTCACACATCTTGGTTTCAAGAATATAAGATGTTATTGTCTCACCAATCACTCATGATACTATCCATGAAGTGATCCAAGTGAGCGTGGGTTTAATCTAATGCTCAAATCATATTCATAAGCACTCATGAACGTTGCAGCAAACATTTGCTTATGTCTAATACTCTTTAGACAATCCACACACCAATTCACGACAGTCTTCATTCATATCTACTTCCAACATATGAACGACTGTGGCCCGTTCGAATAATTTGACTGTTCTTAAATTATTCAGGAAGTCAAAACATGCAAAGTGAAACACAAGAATAATACTAATCCCATAAGGCCTCAATCCTTTGAGTATAAATAAAACACATTTTATTTATCACCATATCGATTACTCATTATTTGTTGTTTCGGGTAATCAACTTCTTACTTGAATTATTACTGCACTTGTCCCATGCTCTTAGCATGCACACAATGCTTACCTATGGTTCTTACTTTGTGAAATAGATCAAATGAACACATTTCCAATCATACTCATTTCACAACTCCTAATCCTTTTCACAAGTGAAAGAATATCAAATTCTTGCCACTTATGGAATATGTTAGATTCTAACATTTTATGCGATGATCCTTTCGTAATATCAATGCACTAAAGTCGCAATGACTATTGCCAATGAAATTACAAACTCCTCTATCGGAGATTGTTACAATACAATTCCATAGATGTGATGTCTCTCACTCAAAGTACATTCCTTTAAACATCATTTTGCATAAAATTTCTAATCTAGACATAGACTTTCAATATCCAACTCCCAATATGGAAACCATTCCATACTTACCATATGACAACTCATTCTCAATAGAATCTTATCTATTCATAATAACGTTGATATGGTCCATCCAATACTATACTTCCAACTACTCTGTGACAACCCGATATTTCAACTCTATGTAATGACCTAAAAAGTCTAGTTTTGTAACCACTTTTGATATAATGAAATTAACTTCGAAAATAAAAAGTCCAAAAAGTCTCTAAATAATTACCTACTATGTTTAATGTCATTAAACCGTGATCATACGTAAAAACAACGCCCAAATCTGACTTCGTGATGAAGTTATGATTTTTCCAAGTTCGGCTTAGCGACAGACAGGTAAAAACTCGAATCGGAGATCGAGCGACTATTGACCAGAATGACCTAAACAAGAATCAAAGGTCTCGACAATGGTATTTCAACGGTAAAAAGTCTGGCAAAAACATACGTCAGATAAAGAAGTTATGAATTTCTAACGAAATTTTCTTTACGCGACCTTTTAAAAATAAATAATAAAAATTTCAAAATTTGCCGACGAAATCTAAACGAAAGTTGTAGAGCGTAGTCTCACCTACGCATGGATATAAAGAACATTGAAAACGGAGTTCGTATGAAGAAGATATGAATTTTAGAAGTTTATTAAATAAATAAAATATAAATTTTATTATTTAATCTTGGTATTATCCGAAGGCGAGTCATCAGATAGGGCCGAGTTACGCCCAGCGTAAGCTCGTACGCCCAACGTACTCAAGGCCTAGGCCTCAGATCGTCCACGTCTCGCCCTATGCGAAGCTACGCCTGTCCCATCCGAACTCCGAGGCAGTCGAGGATCCGGTCATGCGTGACGCACGCGTACGCCCAGCGTACCGAGGCAGTTCCCACCCCCTATAAAAGAGATACGAGGGTTCCGAAGAAAAGGGCCATTCTCTCTCATTTCTCTTGCGTTGTTGCCTCGTTTTCCGTGCCCGTGCTAACCCGAAGCCCCAGTCACTTTGCTCAAGTCCCGAAGGTCGTTTATACTCCCGAGTTTCCCGAGAATCCCGAGAAAATCTGTTTTCCCGAGAAGAAATTCTGCCCGGTTTTCATCTCGCCTTTCTTCGATCTTTCAAGTGAGTTCATACCCCTTAATTAACCATTTTAAATATTCTATAAATGCTTTTTATGCTTTCAAGGGGGGGGGGGGGGGGGAATACAAGTAAAACACACGATTATTATCGTGTGTTATATAAAGTTTTATTACACACTTTTATTCAACGGAATCATATGTGATTTATAAACTTTATAGGGAACTTTCGTATGTAAAATATATCACGATAACATTATATCTTTTGAAATGAAAAATGTTGTTATATATGTATAAATTAAACACTCTGCTTAGATTGCATGTATATGTGTCCAACTTAGACACTAAGAAAATTTATACTTTCATAACAAGTGATTCATTTCCTAGGGATTTCTAAACAAACGAGACACATTTTTAGAAAGCTATAATAGGTATAGTTTTACGAGAACATTACTAAATTTTACATACTAGAAACACGATTTTCAAGAAGTCACTTTCACATACAAGAACAAACGAACATTTTAACACGTAAATTTGTTTTTATACTAAGTTTTGTGAGACATTAACTTCACGTACGTTCGAGTACACATTTCAAGTCCTGTATTATATACCAAAATCCCTTGGAGGGGGAGCATGGTGTTTGTGTATAGATCTATACGGGCTTGACAACCCGCGCCCTGACTGTTAGCTACAGTCCACCATTTGGGGTGACAAACGTCAGAACATTCCAATGCCTGAAGAACGTTGTGTATAGGCAATCCGATTCAATAACATGGTTATAAAACTCACATGGGGTATTAAAAATACATTGATTTACGAGGTTTTTCAAACATATTGGATATTTTATACGTACATACATTTTCTAGAAACAAACATTGGTCTTGATAGAAGGCTACATTTATGCTAGTAGAAAATATGGGAGTTTCTAGGAACAAACAAACCAAAAACAAAACATTTCATTTCATACAAACATTGTCATTTAATACTTATGAAACTCACCAGCTTAAATGCAGATCTACTCTTTCAAAAATACTTGTATGTCCCAGGGATTCAGTAATTACAGGTGTTAAACAACTTTTGAAGAAGGGACACTGCGACGTCAGTTTAAATTCATATTTTGGCATCATATTGTAATTGGTTTTGAACATGTACTTTTAACAATGTAAACTTTCTATTATATATATGATGGTTGTACTGCTTTCTTTACTATGTATTCATTTGTTATGCTACCACATGAAGTCATCCGCCCCCAAACGTTTCCGCCATTCCAGTTTGGGGGTGTGACATACTCACAAGCGACCAATCCTCGGCGAACTTTGGATTGTCCTTTGATAGTTGTTTAATTATCTTAGTCAAACCGATTCTTGTCCTTTTCCCTCTAAATGCGCTAGACATTTGGAAAATTTTAGAATGGTCAAATATTATAGCATTTGCAATCGATCCTATACCCGAAGCGTATGGGACACGATACATAATGTCTTATATAAAGATTTGATACTTTATCAATCTTTTTCCATAATATTTTATGTGCTACGTTCTTATAATTCGAATTATGATGAGGAATACCGTAATATAATCGAAATTCAAGAACACACTATGTACCCTTGACTAATTTATTAACATTCCACAACCTAAGCCTTTAGATTTTAGATGAAGCATAATATTCTCTCCCTTAATTATAGCCAAACAACTATTCAACCCTTACAACTTTGCAAAGTATGACTCTTGTTTTCTATAATTAATATTGCTAACTTGCAATACTTTCCTTAATAATCATACAATCATAACATTTATGCTCCCACTATCACGATGATTATTATAAACATAACACTTATGCTCCCACTAGCTTTGACATGTATTCAGAAACCAGCTTAACTTCTAGAAAAACAATACTTATTGAATTTCTTAAGTTCATGTTTCTAATACCTAATGCTTTGATAATCTTTTATCAAGGCTTCTTGAACTTATACACCTTTGTCTTAGATAGCTTATATGTGTGTCTAAACAATTCAGACTAACTGCCAAATCTCACAATTTGAATCATGGAAAGGGATACTGTAACCATAATCGAATTCGAGAATTCAATTTTCACAATCACTATCTTTCTTAAAATCTCTCTTAGTGAAAGCATTTCCTCATAGTCATTTCTGTGACGGAGGGAATCTTATGACACTTAGATTTTAATGGTGTATGTGTTTCTATCCATGTGAATTTGTCAAAACCAAAGTTTACGACAAATTCAAACTCATATAGACCGAACTTTCTTGTTCTTGATTTCTTGCCTTATGGTAACACAGCTGCCCACCACATCTTCCAAGTAGTTAAGCAGTACACCCTTTCCTATCAATGTACTTTTCATTGATCAAGGTCCTTGCCTTTTATGCATTTAAATGAGAACTCATAGTACTCACATGCATAATTAATTCGATTGGAACGGCACAGAAACAAGATAATGTCAACACGATAGGTTGTAAACCTCTACTCGTGTGCTAGTGATGATCGATAAGGTTTATTCTTGATTTGTTCTTGAAACCTTTCAAGACCATTAAGACTCCCACTGACTCCTTGACATATAAGATTCTCTTGTCAATAAACATTTCTTGACAACCAAATATTCAAGAGTTAGTGCAGCTTTTATCAAGACGAAACACTTCATAAAATTGATCCTAGTTGGTCTTTGTCTTATCCAAGACATCACAACTTACCAATTTCAAATGTGTGAGAATAAGAAAATATTTTTCCAAATTCTACATTTGATGAGTGTTATAAACCTTCTTAAGACTTGTCACTCAATATAACAATCTTTAAGACTTGTTTTGGAACGAAGTATTATTGACTTTCTGATTTAACCATTTCTTCAATTGTTAATTCCTCTTCTTAGACATACAATTGTACTAAGACGCACTTAGAGGATTAATTGAGATATGGTTCTTAATCATTAAGACATATCATAAAGCATAAAAGGTACTCTCCCTTCTTCTTAGAATAGAGAAACTTTTATCTTTCTGCCTACTTGATTCTTCTTATTCGTTCTACTGTTGATTTAAACTCTTTCAATCAATTCAGAATTACACTTAATCTTGTAAGTATAATCACATTTACTAAACTTTTGTAAATCATGACGAATATCTTTGTTACTCTTGTGGTGGACTTAATCAACATACAACTTTATGTACTCGATCTCCTAGTGCTTCATTTGACACTTTGTCAACGAATTAGTCTAATTTCCAAATAGGAAATTTCTCATTCATCGTGCAACCAAGTTGCATGATTCCAAGTTTCTGTCCAATTAAACATTGGGTGATGAGAAACTCTCCCTATTTGGTAAATTCTCGACATTTCCACTATTAACATAATTAAGAATCACATCCATTCGTTGTAGAAATATACGAACATCAATTTTTCATAATGATTTCATTGCAAGGAAATAAATAAATAAATAAATGAGTCAAAACAAAATTTATTTTATTCATAAAAGCAGCGGAAAAGATTTGTCCTTACAATGCAAAATCAACTGAAAAACTATGTAGTCAAATATTCCTAACAATTCTATCATAACTTTCTAAGCTCAAAATCTAATCTTCAAATTCATGCGATCGAGATCCATTTCTTCGTGATTAGACTCATCTTGCTTTTCCATTAAGCTTCCTCTCTTTTTCACTGATCCTACAAAACATTCAAATGCAATCTTATCACGTCATGTATTAAGAATCAACGAATAGGAACTTAATGGAGTTAGATAGTGGATTTTACCTGAAGCACAACCATACTCTTTGACTCTCCCATCTTCTGGAATCTTCAGGCTCTTAGGGCAGACTTGTATCCAACGCCCTTTCTCTTGGCAGCAAACGCAGGTCGATTCTCCTAGAGCGTCCTCGGAAGCATGGTTGGTTGACTTTCCCAACAAATATGCTCCATTGCTTTGCCAAATCATTTCTGATTCAGCAACAATGAGCATGTAAGTTAGGTCAATGAGGTTTGCGTCATGATCCATCATATAATACTTTCTTTTGAACTCATTATATGATTCAGGGAGTGACTGTAAAACCCAGCCTATAGCCAACTCATCAGGGAATGACGCACCCAACATAATCAACCTATCGATGTGTGATTTCATTCCTAGAACGTGGGCACACACGGGTTTACCATCTTCATGTTTCATTTCCAATAGAGCTTTAGTGACATTGAAACTTTCAATTCTTCGATCTTGTGGTTTAGGGAGAATAACTGGAGGAGGAGGAGGAAGTGAAGCATGATTTCTTGTTCCTCGATCGAATCGTGGAATATCATCTTCGTGTGGAATGCTTGTTCCACGGGATTTGGGAAGACCATAGTTGTCGAACTTTGACATCGACAAAACGGGAGAAAACAAATTCAAGTTAGTTGATAGATTGAGTCCTTAATAAATCACCCAAATGAGATATTAAGGCTAGGACCCAACACAATATTTTACAACTCGGGAGAGGGATGTCGTAACCCAAATTGCAGAACATTTGAAGGTAAGTGAATGACGATTCACTAATTTTCCACCATGATAAACGAAAAAGAAATTTAAATTTTAAATTTTTGAAAACTCCTAGATCCTATGAGATTCATTGAACATTTCAATGGCATGTTTAAATCTCGATATGCCCTCTAGTTTGTGACTGGGATGCCGAGGATCACAAAGCGGGTGTGAATAACCATGCAAACTTACATGGTGCTCCCACATGTTACAGTCACCTATTAGATGTGTCGGTAAACCACACACGCTCCACCGAACTATGACAAACATTGAGTCACCCTTTGCTACCTTTGCTTAGAACCATTTAGTGTGCCGGTAAACCACACACGCTCCACTAACGTTTTCGCAAGGGCACAAAGTGTAATTTCATGGAATTGCATCAATTCACTTTTGCCTAAAGTAACTAAGAGTGGGAATTTGTCAAACATTTAGTTACTTTTGTACTTCATTATACTTATAATGGAAAGTTCTGTCCTATCCTACCCGTTCGGCTAACGACCCTCCACTAGTCAAGAGTGCGGTGGGTAAGAGTGGATACCCATTCAATCGCCATTTTATAGGCAATTTCCTTAAACACCCCTTATAGACTAGCTTCGTGAATGAGGCCTACTAACGGTAAGACCGACTTTTACTCATACACACACACACACACATATATATATATATATATATATATATAATGTTAGACTTTTAATTTTATATATAGTATAGGGTGTATTTTACACTTTTAAAATATTATGAGGTCAAATTTAACAATTATACTTTTAATTCAATTAAATTGTAAACCAAAACTTAATGGATTTATTAAACCTCTTTTAATTATACACCTTAATTAATTAATAAAACCATAAGGGTGTGATTTGAACTTTTCAAAACATCACAAGGGTTTTAGAATTTAACATTCCTAAATTAAACTTTTAATCAACTTTTAAATTCCAAAACTTGAGGGAAATTTTGAAACATTTCAAAACATTAGGGTTTAGAATTTAAATATACATCAAAATTAAACTTTAATCAAAATTTAAATTCCAAAACTTGAGGGCAAGTTTAGAAACCTTTTCAAAACATTAGGGTTTCAACTATTTAAATTTCAAAACAAAACTTTTAAGTTCAAATTTAAACTATAAAACCTAAAGGGGGAAAAATTAAAATTTTTTCACAAGATAATTCAAATCTAAATTACAAATAATCAAACTTTATCTAATAAAAATAAATGATTATCTAAATTTGACAATTATCTTCTATTTAGGTAAGGATAATCACCAAATATTGATAAAATTCGGATTTTATAGCAAAAACATATTTATGGTAATTATCCAAAGCCAAAACAGGAAGAAAATCGCGAAAACGAGCTGTCAGACGATTTGACTCGTCGAGTCTGGACCTGGACTCGTCGAGTACAACTGACTCGGCGAGTGCACCAAGTGACTCGGTGAGTCAAACACTCAGAAGCCAAAAAATTCGATTTTCAGTGCTGATTTCGATCAAATATGCATCAATACAATAGAAACCAATCTAGGCTCTGATACCACTGTTGAGTTTTAGCTATAAGAACATCCTATGTGCTCATACAAACCCTAATGCTTGGATCTAGGTTTCTCTATTGTACATGCAAGTTATCTAAGACTATAAACCCTAGATCTAGCATACGATAATCAATATAACATATAAATTAGGGTTTATGTCATACCTTGATTGTTTTGTAGCAATAACAATCTCAAATCCTTCTTGTATTGACTTTAGAAAGCTTAGAGTCACAAATGTCACTCCTCTAATGGTTCACAAACACCAAAAGCAAGAGGATGAAGAGGAGAAGAGAAGGAGGCTGCCCAAAACGTGTGGAAACCCTAGAAGAAAGCTTGTCCACGTTTTTGGGGCATAAGGGTTCCTTAAATAGTGAGGCTATTACGGTTATCTAACAAGGAAACCCTAATTTGGATGCTTAAGCCCTAAGCAACCCATGGGCTCCTTCCTTAAAGGCCTTGGGACGATTTCTAATGGGTTTCCCCATAGAATTCGTCCACCCCTTTAATATGGAGTCCATTAGCTCAATATTTAACTATCATACAATTGACAGTTCTAGTCCTTAAGTTTAATTAATCTTTTTTAGTCACAAACTTAATTCTTATTAATTCTTGACTAATATTAATTAAACAATATGATTTCTCCTTTAATATATTATTCTCATAATATATTAATAAATCATATTTAATCCTTTCTCTCCATAATTCATCCTATCAAGTTGCTTTGGTGAAGGCAACCCAAAAGGACCATGCACCATCGGGTCAAGTACATACCAAAATAGTTATGGACTTAGACACTAATCCAACAATAGACTCAATGGCTGAGGCTCCCAAGGAATCACCAAATGACTCCCACCAGTCTCTGGCTCTGTCTCTCAAACATCCCGCCGCAAAGCGGACCTTCGACCCCTCCGGGCAGAAGCTCGTCAACTGCGCAGACTCGATGTTTGCGATCCATCTCCTAGCAGCAATGGGGTTGTTCACCCCATGAAAATTGAACCCCAGAAGCCAAACTAAGTCAACTCTGGTCAAATTCAAAGTCCTGGTCAAGGTCATCCTTCCAGGTCAACCCTACTCGCCGAGTCTGCCTACTGACTCGTAGAGTTGATACGCTCAGAAACCTTTCATTCGCGACTCGACTCGTCGAGTCAGCCCCTGACTCGCTGAGTCTACCAATTTGCGAGTCCTGCACTGTCCAACTCACTGAGTCCCCACTCAACTCACTGATCCGAGTCTTAACTCGAAGGGTTTGGGGTTTCGCAACTTGACTCGCCAAGTCCAAGAACAAACTCGTCGAGTCTAAGGCCAGCTTCAACAGACTCGTCGAGTTGTTCATCCAACTCGTCGAGTTCATCCCCATCTTCATACTACTCGCCGAGTCCACTCGAAGGACTCGCCGAGTCGCTTCAGTTCTTAATCCATATAGTGGCTTTTCGATCCATGCTGGGGCTCCAAACTGTAGATCCACTCTTACCAAGCCTATTCTTCACGTAAATTGCAAACTTTACGTGAAACCAAAGAGATATGGTCTTAAAACACTCTAGGGTTAGGGCTTGGGGCAAAGTTGCTTTACCAACACATCAAAAACTGATACTTTATTGGTCTCTTGGCCAAGACACACCTAGAGCTGAAGGGATCCATCTTGAGGATGTCCAAATCCCGAAATGCATCATACTTGGTCCAAAATCTCATAAAGAGGGACATGAAGAGATCTAACAATAACAAGACAAGGAGGAAACTTGGTTACCAAAATGAGCAGCAAAAGAGATGAATCTTCTGGATCCACAACCTTCCTCTTGAACCCTCAACTCCTTCTTCTCCTTCTAGGCTTCAAGAACACTCAAAATCCTTCAATATTGGCTCACACACTCAAAGAGAGTACTAGGGTTTCGTGGGATAACTTCCGAGCAATGGGGGATACAAATGAGGTTGATAGAAGAGGAATAAGATGCTTAAATAGGGTACAAGTCCCGAAACTAGGGTTTTCCCAACCCAGACCAGACTCGCCGAGTCAGTCTCCTCGACTCGCCGAGTCGGTTACTTAAGCCGCGACACGGATCACGCTCCGACTCGTTGAGTTCCTCCTTCGACTCTACGAGTTAACCCCCTTGACTTAGGGTTTTCCTTCCTTTCTTGGTCTTTCTGATTATGGGTGTTACAAGTATCTAGCTTTGCAATCACCACTACTAAGTCTTCCGAAGCTACATTGCTAATCATGTTTCCTCTAGTCGTATCCTTTCGAGGGTTGTGGTATTCCCTTGAATGTTTGGCAAACTCTTCTATTAACGCCTTGATTGTAGCTAGATCCTTCTTCATCTTGGGTCCTTGAGAGTCAATGAGCTGCCTTGTGGTCACATTTATCTCATCAATGAATATTGAGACTTGTTGCAGATTTTGGTCGTGTTGTAGGCAATTTTGTAGCATTCCCTTGTATCTTTCCCATGCTTTATACAAAGATTCTCCATTTTTTGAAAGTTAGCAATATTCTTTGTGGGCTAAATTGTTGAATGAATTCTTCTCGAAGGTTGGCCCATGTCGTGATTGTTCCACGTGGAAGTGACTTAAGCCAATCTTTTGTTGCTCCTTTTAAAGGTACTGGAAGCATCCTTAGCAACATCGCGTTACGTGGAAGATTGGGAACATTGAACTAATTCACAATGTCTAATAGATCATCAATATTTTTGCAGTAATCCTCAGGATCATTCCCATAGAATGGGATATCCTTGAACGTAGCGAGAATGTTCCCCTTAAGTTCAAAGTTGGCGACAGTTGGAATTTCGGGTGGTACAAGACCCGACCTATTGTCATTATGCATCCGCTTCTTCTATTCCTCCATGGTCATCTCTGTTATGTCGGCCATCTTGTCTTCAATTCCTCTTTCGTGTTCACTTTCCTCTTCTGATTCTGTTTCAGGCTCGTATCGGCTCTCTTCTTCGTCTGATTTCCTTTTAAAAGGAGAAACTACAACTTTCTTTGACTCATCTTTTTCTTCCTTCTTTTCTTTGTTAATTTTGCAGAAAATAGACTCGGGATCCTTCAAGCCAGGTATTGTACTAGATGAAGATGCTCGGGTCATATACTAACTGCAACAAAATTGAAAACCAACACATAAAACGAAAAAAAAACAAATAAACTAAAAGTTGGAAAAACAGTGCCCACGGCGTGGCAACTGGAAAACCAGAAAAATAAAAATTAATAAAAATAGAACATAAAATTAACTTCTAATGGAATGAATTCCACAACAAGGATCGATAACGAATAGTAGATAAAGTTAACTATAAATGCACTATTCCCCGACAACGGCGCGAAAAACATGATACATATTTTATATACTAGTTCTTTATTTATAAAACAAACCAATGTAGACTAGCTAATACACAATAGGCAGTGTACCTAATCAAATAATATAATAGTTTAGGTAAGTTAGGTATCGAACAAAGGGAACAACAATGATTAATAACTAAGATATTTACTAAAGTTAACTAATCAAAATGAGCATATAAGGGAGGGGTCTAGTTTCTCAAGTCCAAATTACTTATAAGCAATTAACATAAGCAAATTAAACTTAAAAAGAAACATAAACGATTTTTAAGACAAGATTTTAAAAGAGACTTTCATTTAGATGCGATTCACTCTCTTCTATGGTTTATTTTATCGATAGTGCAATGCATTATAGTGTTGTTGCTTACTGATTCCTAGATTGATTAGAATTATGATAAAAAGACTACTCCTTTACTGTAGCAAGTTTATGTATTCAATGATCAAGTGAACAAACAAACAAGTAAACTACTATTGAGTTTGAATTATGCAAGACTTGTAATTGTGATTGATATAAATGGTTATAAACATCAATTTAATACATGAATGTTCATCATATATTAACTTTCACATTAGTTTACCAACTTCTCTATTTAACCCTAGGTTTTTCATCAAAACACTAGTCCTATAACCTTGTTAATCACAAAATCATAAGGTACAAGTATACTAAGATAGATAGATCATCTAATCCTAATAAAACTCAACAATAAACTGAAAATAAGATATCATTAACATAAAAGGTTCTTTATCAAGCAACATAATAAATAAGAAACTAAACAATAATCCAAATCCTATAAATCAACACATAGCAAGCGAGATACTCTACTCTAAACGAAAGTTAGGGCTTTTAGCTCATAACTACCAGAAACAAACATATAAAAATGAAATTCATTTTGCAGGACATGATGAAAACAAAGTAAATAAGTGTTTAGAAGTAATGTTTCCTTTAGATCTCTTCAAAACCAAGCTCTCATTCGAATTATGGACTCCAAATCCTCCAAGAGATGTCTCTCGTCTTCAAAATTTGGTAATAGCTTAGTGCATCAGTTAGGGTTGAGATCAGATTCACTGAATTTATAGATTCCAAAAATTGTCTCCCACGCTATGGAGAATAGGCTCCATGTTGTGGTACTCATTAAAAACTCGTATTCCCCAAGTCAGCATTATGATCGCAGAAAACCATCTCGCCACGACATGGAAAGCAAATTCCCATGCCGTGGGACTTCAAAATCCATAGTATTTTGAATTCGGTTGAATCGATCTAGATTTTCATGCTTCCAGCTCCGCATTTTGCTTCCTTTTGCTCCCGATCATATCTTTGCTGCTACAAAACATATTTTAAACATTGTAACATCTGTTTCCAAGTATTTCTATTTTAGGCTTAAAAATACCTTTTTCTTGCAAAATTGGTCCTTACATCGGGCATACTTGAGGCGTAAGTAACTTAAATGATCGTGGGACCTTCATACAGTATGCATGGAATACTATGTTTGATCCCAAAATCCTAATTTTAAGGGTTTGGACCCTATTTAAAGGACCATAAGTCCTTAAGGCCTCCTTCATCATCGGCCCCCACTATCCCAAAGCACCATTTCGAAACCCTAGCCATCTTGTGAGACTCTTGAGCTTTTAGAGTGTTATTTTCGGTGTTTGTGAATAATATGATCATTGGAGGAGCTCGTGGGAGTTCATTTCTTGTAGATTCAGATATTGTTGTTCAACTAGCTTCTCAAAGAGGTAAAAAGCTCCCACCTTGATGGTTCTTTTGTTAGATTTTGTTAGTTAGTGAATCCTTATGTGTTTTTGGTCCCTTGGCTTTTGTTCTTGTGAGTGTGAGCTACTCCAGAACCCTTGAGCATCTTTTTTAGCTATTAATGAGGTTATTAAGTCATAAAAATTGGATCTTGAGGGTTGTAGTTAACCAATGCATGTGTTGTTGGCCATTTTATCTCTATTAAGCCATGAAAAAGCTTAAACTTATCGATTTTATCAGTTAAGATCTTCCCAAGATTAAGATCTCTGAGTTTGACGTATGCTCTTTAAGAATTAAGAGCTTAAAAGTGACTATTCTGCAATAATGGACTATGTTGGGCGTACCCTGTAAGTACGCATGGCGTAACCAGTTTAGCCCATATCTATTTCTGTGAATACTTGGTACGTTGGATGTAATTAGGGAGTACGCATGGCATACTCTTAGAAGTCCACTTAGGCTATTTTTGGGCCCTATTCCATTTTGTTCGTTGGGCCATTCTTAGTTGGGTCTAGTATGGGAAGGGTAAAATGGTCTTTTACCCTTAGTAAGAGAGAATATGATTTAGAACTTTAATTATGGGTTATTATTCTGTATAGTAATTGTAGGGTTTCAAAGTACTCCATGGATTAACCCAATGGGCCCCCTTTATGAAGTGTAGGTTAAAAGCCCAAGACATGTCTTTTACCTATAAATAGTCATCTGTTATTCATAATTAGGGTTAAGAGTGAGACAAAATGTAGCTACCACATTGTGAGGTTTCTTATGTAGAGTTAGATTCTTTAGTCTATTCTGAAAGTGTAATCTATTCCTCATGTTTTGAATAAATCGAGTGATCGTTCGACATATCTTCATATTTGTGTTTGTTTTTATTTTCTGCATTTTGTTCATCAAATCACAATTAGTTAATCCTAACATACCTCCAATTAGTGCCAAATGGTGAGGTAATCTCAGATCCTTGAGCTCAAGATACTCAAGTTATTCTTCTCTAACTTCTCTTTTCTTCTTCCAAGCTCCAAATCACCAACGTAAACTTCACAATGCCAAAAACACACAAGGATGAAGTATGAAAGGGTTTTCTAAGGTTGAGAGGCTGGTAAGGAGGCTAGGGTTTGAGTCATAATGTTGTATTTATATGGCTTAAACCCTAAAATTAGGGTTTGGAATCTGCTCACGTACGCTACGCATACTCCTTGGTACACTGTGCGTACGTGCATGCGCCCCCCATATCCAATGCTACTCTATGCCCCTGCGTACGCCAAGGTTACGCCCAACATACATCTTCTGGGCAGCCCAACTATTCGGCCCCCTCACTAATGGTTCGCTTAAATAATCCATCTATTAAATAATTATTACCCCAAGTGACGGTCGTTACATTTTCTTTCAAAAATGACTTTTAAACATTTCAAACTCATGAATGGTCTTCAAACCAACATGTATGTGATGATCTTCAAGCTTAGATGCTAGATGATCAAAGTATGTTGTTAAAAAGCTTTTAAATATGTCATAAACGATTTATTCACAAATAAATATTTAAACTCCTTTTATGCTCAAATCCGGTTTTTCCCAGAACCCAAACAACAAAATAAGATGATCTGGAAATTTTCAGAAAATAACTCATTTTTCTCGATTTATTGTAATTTTTTCAAGAAAATAGATCCATAATTCACATAAAATACTTTTTCCGGTTAATAAAATCTGAAAAACTCTTGGAATGACCCATAGACTGATTAAAGACATGTTGTAAAGTTTCATGCATTTCTATGACTGTTTTCTGTTTATTTTGATTTTTTTTTTGAAGAGAAATAATTTGAAAAATAAAATTATGAATGTCAAAACTCATATTAAATCATTTTCGCACCTTCCATACATCATAAAGACTCCTTGCAGAAATTTACAAATTTTTCCAAGAATATTTCATATTTTTCGTGATTTAATGAAGGTTTAAGGTGTTAAATTGATAATAAATAGCTACACTTGTCCAAAAATTCTAAAACTTTATTATAATGTCTTGTAATACTTATTAATCGTAAATAAAAAGTTTAATAGATTATAAAACTTTATCATAATACCATAACATCTTGTATTACAGTTTAACCAGAAATAAAAAGTTTGGGCAGTTTTCTAAAGTGTTTAGTATTTATTTTCATTTTTGCTAGAATAAATACACAAAAATCATTAAATCATTAAATAACAATATTACAAAATTTTTTAAAAATTATCTAATTAGTTTACTATTTATGCTATGTTTCTTACATTTAATACAGATAAATAATAAAAACCAGACTATATTATATGAAAACTACTTTTGATATTTTTTTCAAATTATATACAATGTATATCAGTGGTACAAAAAGTTTTAGTATTTATTCAAACTATCTGCTATTTATTTCCAATCTTCTAAGATTAAACATCCATAAATCCAAAAAAATCAGACTCCACTATCTGAAAATCACTTTTGATATCTTTACCAATTTTTATACATTTTATAACAATTGTATAAAAATATTGATAATTTTTACTAACTGTTTACTATTTTTCCATGAATTTATGAAGATTCAAGTGGGTAAATATGGGAAAATAGCTTTACATATCTAAAATTCTAGAAATCTTTGACTGCAATTGGAACACAAATAAAAAGTTTTGGGATTTTTAATTTCTAGTTTCTATGTAATTAGAATTTCTTGGTGTAAAACACAATTAAATTACAGAAACTAAGTTTTATTGATCAAAAGTAACATTTAATACCAGTTTGGGGATACTATGAAAAAGTCACACAAAAATTATATGAATTTTTCATTATCATTTACTATTTTTTTCATGATTTTGTGATTATTCAAGGAATTAAAATGGTGAAAAATAATTAGACAAATCAAAAATTCAAGAAAATTTATCTTAAGGTCTTTGACTTTAGTTAAAATTGAAAAACAAAGTTTTGGAAATTTTATAACTGATTGGATTTAGTGTTGAATATTTAATCATTTAAAACACTTTCCAAAATGTTATAGTTGCACTTTAATTGACATTCCCAAAAAACGAGATTTTCTCTTGAATTTGTTATATTACAAATTGATTCATAGAAATCTAAATTTCATAGAAAAATATTTGTAGCTTATCAATATCAAAATATTGACACAATATTGACATAATTTTACTTGTAGTAGTGAGTATACTAGTGTTAGATTTTCGACTAAAGACTTACTAGTATGTAACATTATCGTAGGAATCGATAGTAGGACGTGAGGGAAGTTAGCTTAAGGAATCACAAATACCTTCACACATCATTGTGAGTATTCACGCCTCCCCTTATTTTCGGTTTTTAAATTTTTTGGGGTGGAAAAGCATGTTCGAAACTATTTATGTTCCTTGTATTTATTTTGACTCATATCAAACTTGGACGTTATATTTTGCCTGTATGTGTATGTTACTTTAATTCATAAGACCTCTATCGCGGTTAAGTCCTTGGAATAATTTGGCACAACTCATTAACTCTTTTGAGCCCATGGTCATTATGGATATGTTAACGATACACATAGTAATCAATAGGGCACGATTCGGTCATTAGGCTTGGGTTGTGAACTCATGGTTGGAATCATTAAGCACATACGAAACTTGTTTAATCATTTTAGCAACGAGCTTTATTTCCCATGAGAATATGAATTTTGTATCTCATTTTGGCAATGTGCTTTAGTTCTCATGAGGACAATGAACATTGTTTATGCAAACTTATTTACTCATTTAGCAATATACTTATTTATGATAACTTCTATCAAAACTTTGATTATGATGAAACCAGTATTTTTGTAAACTTGTGAACTCACCAACTATTTTTATAGTTGACGCTCGTTTTACATGCTTTTTCAGGAATCATCTTGTTGGAGGATGTAAATGCTCTACAAATTATGAGTGATAAGTTAGGTTTATTATTCTCTTTATTGTATTGTTGGTTTTCTTCTCCCTATAAATAGAGAAAGGTGGTCATTGTAAAAGAGAGTGCACTAAAAAGGTAGTTTCCTAGAGAGAGAAATTGTGGTGGGATTTCTCCTACCGAGGGAGATTTATCTCTCCCAACCATGTTCTTCATGTATTATTTTTATCTCTTTTCTAGTATACGATGGAACTACTCATCTTATGTTCTTCATTTATATTGTTATAATCGTTAAATCTCAAGATGTTCTTATTATTCCGCATCAACCGATCATCAAAATGGGTTTCAACAATTTGTATTAGAGTCGTACCATGAAGGTTCAAGCGACTAGTTCAAGGGAACGACTCCCGATCGGTGTTTATCTTGAAGATTTTTCCGATTTTTGCAAAAAATTTCGGGTTCAAACCGGAAATTTTTATGATGAGTTTTTCTATTTTTGAGGTTGATTCAAGCTTAGAAGAATAAAAAAGTTGTTGCTATATTGTCATTTTTCTGCTAGAAAATCCATGTCTACAAAGTTTTATTATGCTGTTAAAGAAGAAGATGAAGAAAAAGGGAGAAGAAGATATTTGTTATGAAAAAAACTATTTGAAGATTTTTGTTCCAGGCATTTGTTTTATGGAATGAAGACAAAAATATCTTGGGCTTATTATTGAAGAATGTGGAGAAAATAATTTTTCGTGAAGACTCTTTCCAACAATTTTTATTCATTCAAAGAGGTATGGACTTCTCTTGTTCATCAAATATTATTTCTATTAATCTTTATTAGAATTATTTGGACGTATTAATTGGTTTGCAAAAGTCACTTGTCCTCTTTACTCTTTTTGGAAAGAGTACTCCGCACTTATTTTCTCTCCGAAGCAAAAAATAATGTAACTTGACCAATCCCATCACCTTTTGTCCCCTTAAACCCCCTGCACACTCCAGCTTTTTCCTTGACCAAAGCCTTGTCCCCTCACTTTTTGCCTTCCCAAAACTCCTTTTTGACCCAAAATGCTCTAGAAAATATTCCCCTTGTTAAAATATGAAGAAATGGCCTTTTCGGTATCATTTTTCCTTGAAAAATAGCATTTTTCATCATCAACATTGCCCTCCTCGATTCCCAGAACCGTAGACCAAAAACTGCCCTACCGAAGCCTCCCGAGAAGCCTCTGCAGTACCCCTGTCAGTCTTGGTACCGAAGACTTTCTTAGCTACCGGAGACCCTCTCAGATTTGGTACCGAAGACCTTCTCATAAGAATCCCTGCGGTACCCCTCTCAGGCCTAGTACCGGAGACTCTTTTACACTAATCTGAGAGACCGCAGCTTCTGACCGTAGTCTCCTCTTATTTCTGCCTTCGCACTGCAGACCTCCTTACCGCAGTCTTCGCCCAAAGTCTATTGTAGCCTCGCACCAAAGTCCACTACCGCAGCCATACTATCACCTCAAACTTTGGTACCTACCCCTCCTAACCGCAGTCACCTACCACAATCCCACCCTACGCAATACCACACCTCACACCGCAGATGCCTCTCACCGTAACCTTTTTTCCCCTTGACTGCAGCCCTTTGCAGTTTCTGCCTCCTTCCCTTCCTCTCCTCGGTAGCCATCAGATCTTCTCCACCGCAGCCACACTACTCACCTTTCCCACTGCAACCTACTCCTCCCCCCACTGCAGTCTTCTCAAACACACAACCCTCCCTTCTCATAGCAACCCCCCTCCTATAACATCCCAAAAATACAGGCCAAAAAAATTCATTTTTAAATACGTTATTATAAAACCAACAGTATAATAAAACATCCATACTATCATGTCATGTCAAAAACAAAGTAGAAATAATCAAAACAAGTTATCATAAAACAATATCAGAGTGTAATCCCAAAGATCTCATGTGCGGAAAACCATAGTGTGATGCGTTGCAATCAAGACGACTCCTTTCCTTTAAAAACGAGTACCTGAAACCAAAATTGTAAACCATAAGCACGAAGCTTAGTGAGTTCCCCCATCATACCACATACCATATAAACGCATAATGCCTATCATATCCGGGTGATGGCCTCCTCTTCGGTATCTTTCAACCGGTAGCTGCCTAGCATATATGGGTGCTGGCCTCCCCTTCGGTATCTTTCCACCGGTAACTGCCTAGCATATCTGGGTGATGGCCTCCCCTTCGGTATCTTACAACCGGTAACTGCCCAACATATCTGGGTGCTGGCCTCCCCTTAGGTATCTTTCAACCGGTAACTGCCTAGCATATCTGGGTGCTGACCTCCCCTTCGGTATCTTTCAACCGGTAACCGGGGACTATTTCACCCCTACCACTACCACATAATAACATAACACATATATCATAAACTGTCTAACATAACTGGGTACTAACTACCCCTTCGGTCCTTTCGACCGGTACTGGGGTCTAACCTACCCCCTCCTATCACATAACACATAACATCATAGCATACTAGCACATAATCATAACAGATAGCAACATACCAGATAATTGTCACAAAGACAATTATTTCTACTATAACTCTTACTAGTGGGTCAGCATTGTGGCCTTAGACCAACTTCTACTGGAAGGTAACTCACCTCACTCTGCTGAAGTCCCGCAGACCCAACCCCAGCTACTGGATGACAGGTTCCCGAACTGTCAACATCAAAATAACACCCAATTAATAATTGGATTCCAATACATAACCATAAGTCCATGCTAGGGGTAAAATACTGCTTTACCCTAATCTTAGCTAGATCCAATCCAAAGGCCCAACAATCAACTATGAGTCAAAGCCCAACATATGGCCTAATTTTCCAAATTGAGCCCAAACCTTTACATGGTCGTAATTAAAGGCCCAACTACTTAGTCCAATCCAAACCTTTGGCATTTCTATTGGCCCAATAGCATATAACCATTAAGGCCCAAACCATGGCCCATTTATGGCCCAGTTTTCCAAATTGGGCCCACACCCTCATATGGGCCTTACCCTAAAGCACATCTAAATATTACAGTCTATTGATTGATCTTGAATGGCCCATTATTAGCCCAAACACCAAAGCCCAATAGAAAGGCCCAACATAAAGCCGATTGAAATTAGGGTCTCACATAAAATGACGATTATAGTTAAGTGTTTCTCACTTAACCCATTAAGGACTAATACCATTAAGTCCATCGCTCTTCTACACATAATTCCATTCCAACGTCCCAAATGTGGGTCCCGATAAGTCCAAGCCCATAAATCCAATATTAGGTTTTTCTAAACCCTAATTAGGGTTTCCAACCCCATCTTAGCCCAATAGTCCCAATAGCTAGGTCTTTTGATCAATTAGGGTTCATATCGCCCATTAGTCACATGTTTGGGCTTTTAGGTCAATTAGGGCTTCATTGGACCCATTAGGGTTTCATTAGGCCTATTAGGGTTTGTTAGGCCCATTAGGGTTTTATTCCCTTTGTCCAAACATTCCAAACAAGTCACAAACCAAACAAAGCACACCGCCACCCGACACGGCGGCTGGTGGCGGCAGCCACCACCTCATGGTGGTGGTTTTGACTTTCTTTCCATTATTCTAATTTCCAGTTACAATTTACAATGCTCAAACTCAAATAACCCACACACACACTAAGCTAAACACACACACAGCCACCCTAGTGGTGGCCGGCGGTGGCACGAGGTGGCAGTGGCTTTTTCCGATCCACAAAACACATATATAAACTCATAACAACCGGAAACATCAATAAAATATGGGCATGCACCTATATAAACACCCACAGCCACCACCGACGGTGGCTAGTGGCGGCGGAATAAGGAAGAAATGGCAGCGGCACGTGATTCCTTTCAGCTCTTCAGCTCCGCCATCCGTTTACCGGCTCGCCGATCCTTCAATCATTGGCATCTCCGGTAGCGACGTTGTGGCATGGCGATGGCGAAGGAGCAGCAGCAACAACGGTGGCTTCCGATGACAACAACCACGTTCAGCTCTTCTGGTCTCTCCCAAGAGTCCCATCGCCCCCCCCCCCCCCCATCTCGTTAAACCTTGTTCATGTCGGCGGCAGATGCAATGGCAGCGACAATGTAACATTACCAGTTGCAACAATAGAGGTTGGCGGAAACGCCCGACAGTCCTAGCGACGTTGGCAGCGTGGCGGAAGGCGAGATAGGAGAAGAAGAAGGGGGAATGTTTGAGATCGACAACAACATTGTCAAGGCGGCAGGCGGCGGTTGCTCGTAATTGCATTTGGTCGGAAAGCATGAGGGAACTCGGAGTGGTGGCAGCTGTGAATCCTTAGGGTTAGGGTTTGAATGACAAGGGTGGCGGGTTATAAATCCCGACCACTTAACATCTTTTGCAAAAATTACACTTCTGGCCCCTCCCTAAAGCATCTTATCAAATGTAATCCAAATTTTACCCTTACTACCTTGGCTTTGGCTTCTTCAAATTAAATCTGATAATTACCATCTAAACCCTCAGCATTAAAATCCTTTACATCTTAGGTACAAAATTTACCAAACAGCCCCCAAAATTTTAATTATGACATAATCAGCCCTTCAACCTCATTTCCTTTTAAATTAATTCCAAATAATTGCCACAGAGCCCCCTGTCTTCATAAATAATTATAAACTGAGTCTGGAACTTACACTTTTAACCCTCAACTTCTAAATTATGCCAATTAGCTCTTCGAGACCATCCTTTGATATATAATTATTTATTTTAGGGCTACCATTCATTCGTTCATTTAATTATTTATTTATTTAATAAATAAACGGGGTGTTACACCTCCCCTCTCATCCTTTATTCTTTTAGCATTTTTTTCTTAATTAACACCATTAATTTTTTTTTAAACCATTTTTTTCGGCCAATTTTTTTTATTTAGCCAATTATTTTTTTAACACCATTTTTTTTATTAAAACAAATTTATTTTTTTAAACCAAATTTTGCCACAACCCAACCTTTCATAGTCACATTGGTTTACTTCGTGCTGATTATATTGGAAGAATTTTATTCTTTCCATGTGGATTACTCCATACTGCAGTCGGACATCATATTATTTTTCGCAATGTTTGCACCGCAACGACGCCTGATCAACAAAGTGGTTTTTCATTCTTTGCTTCATTAGATTTTTATGACTTGTCACTCTTGATCTTCGGTTGACGAACCATGTATCTTGAGCATGCGAACTTTATTTTCTTTTGAAGACCACTTCGGGAGTTCTGGCACTACAATCTGGGTATATCGGTATTCTTTCAGCACAACAGAGATTTTTTCACACAAAGTTATTATTGTTACTTTGGTATTTATTCGTGCAGTTTTCAGCGACTGAATCAACCAACTACATATGACCGCATAGTATTTATTTTACTCTCATTCTTGTGTTTTATCGAAACCCTTCATACATCTAAGGAGAGTTTTCATAGCTCTTGGTATCCGACGCTCTTCTTCCCGATAATTTATTGCTTTTTAATATCCGGTCATTGGTTATCAAAAATAGGGAGAGAATATGTTATCATCCGGATATGGTTTTATGATTGTTTGAGTTTCAATTTTTGAAGACTTCTGAAGACGGTGATTTATTAAGTGATGCAATGTGGCACTGATTTTTGGTCTTCACGGATCAAATTTTTGGCATTACTAGATGTTTCCTGGTTCCAGATTATTTATTATTCAGACTCTACCACATGATGATTCTTTTGTGTTTGCATCCGGTTCAGATCTTATGATTTCTCGAGTTTGGATTTGCGATATTTTGAAAACGAAGACTATTTTGACGTTGTGAAGTGACACTTATTTTTTATCTTTTGATCAAAATTTTGGCATTGCTAGACTATGTCTTTGGACTCACATTATTTATTATTCGGACTTCACTCTTGGATGCTTCACATTTTAGCAGGTTATTCTTTTTGAAGAATTTGGGTGTATTATGATTCGAGAACTAGAGATGTTTTTAAGACTTTTTGAAGCCGAAGTGTTTTTCTAATTGGATCTTCTAATTGATCATGGGGCTTATGACTAGTTTGAAGATTTGGATCTTATTTTTCTGCTCCATTGGTGGTGCTTTGAAGCCGAAGACCTTTACTGATTAGAGATTCATGGCCAGCATCAGAGATCACAGACATTTCAGAATTTTAGAGACATTCAGCATTTGGTCCCCATTATGTTTCATTTTATTGCCATACTTGCTAGTCGGTTACCGTGTATTTTAGCATTTTATCACTTCATTTGTATCCCTCATTATTTGCGAGCATTTATGGAGAGAATGTTGGAGCATGTAAATGCTCTACAAATTATGAGTGATAAGTTAGGTTTATTATTCCCTTTCTTGTATTATTGGTTTCCCTCTCCCTATAAATAGAGAGAGGTGGTTATTGTAAACAAGAGTACACTAAAAATTTAGTTTCCAAGAGAGAGAAAGTATGGTGGGATTTCTCCCACCAAGGGGTATTTATCTCTCCCAACCATGTTCTTCATGTATTATTTTTATCTCTTTCCTAGTATATGATGGAATTACTCATCTTATGTTCTTCATTTATATTGTTATGATCGTTAAATCTCAAGATGTTCTTATTATTCCGCATCAACCGATCGTCAAAATGAGTTTCAACACATCTAGTAAGAGGCACATAGAGACGAAACACTTGTAGAAGCATTACGCATGTGTTATTTTTCAAATGTAATGTAATATTTTTCTTTAAAGTTTTTCAAACTCATTGTAAACTGTAAAGCTTTTAATACTATGGTTGGCGCTGTCTTTATCTTTTGCTATGAAACTTTTGTATTGGCATTCCCCGTGTTTCCACTTTAGTAGGGTGTGACAATGTGTGCACATTTCCATCCATGTCAGTCTTCTTCTTGAAGATCCATTTGCACCCAACTGTCTTCCGAACGGGTACATGATCAACCAAATTCCAAACTTGGTTATCATACATGGACTTGATCTTGATGTCCATTGACTCTTCCCATTTTGAAGCCTCATGACCCGCCATTGCTTCCTTGTAGTTAGCTGGTTCTTCCAAAGTTATCAGTGTATAATAACTGATAAACGTATCACTGTCTGCAGTTATATGGAAACCATACAACTCAGGTGGCATGCTAACTCTACTGGAACGACGAAGAGGTAATGAATTATCAACTGGCTCAACTGGAATTTCTTCCTCCGGTTGAATGCTAGTGTCTTCTAAGGTTCGTTCATTAGTTGACTCTTGAATCTCTTCAAGGTCAATTATGCTCCCACTATTTTCTTTGCATATGGTCTCTCTCTCACGAAAGACTCATCTTCGTGCTACAAAGACCACGTTCTCACTAGGTCTATAGAAAAAATATTCAAAGGACTTTTGTGGGTAGCCAATCAAAATACACTTCTCACTTCTGGCTTCTAGCCTGTCATGAGTCTCTCGTCTAACGAAAGCTTCACAACCCCATACTTTGATATGTACCAATGATGGAACCTTCCCTATCCACATCTCGTGAGGTGTTTTGGCAACCTTCTTAGTAGGCACAAGATTGAGGATATAGGCAGCTATCTCTAAGGCATACCCCCAGAAAAAGATGGGAAGAGTGGCTTGACTCGTCATGGAACAAACCATGTCCAACAAGGTCCGATTGTGCCTCTCAGCCACACCATTAAGTTGTAGTGTTCTAGGAGGAGTCAATTGTGAAACTATTCCACATTCCTTTAGGTATTCATGAACTCGATACTAAGATACTCCCCTCCTCTATCAGATTGGAGCATCTTTATCTTCCTACCTAATTGATTCTCAACTTCATGTTTAAACTCTTTAAACTTTTAAAAGGTTTCTAATTTATGTTTGATCAAGTAGATGTAACCATATCTACTATAATCATCCGTAAATGTTACATTAAACCGATTAGCATCTCTTGTGGTGGATCTGAAGGGTCCACAGACATTTATATATATGAGGTCCAACAGACCTTCACCTCTTCCATAAGATCCAGTGAAATGTGATTTTGTCATCTTGCCCAAAATACAAGATTTGCATTTATCATCTTTCCTTAGGTCAAATGATTCCAACACTCCATCCTTTCGGAGTTAGGCGACGTATTTCTTGTTAATGTACCCAAGACGACAATGCTACAAGCATGCCTTGTCTAAACCATTAGACGAATCAATGTGAAATACACTATTGCCTAAGTTATCAACACAATACACACCATTACAAGGTAAAGCTTCAAATATAAAAACACCATTTTTATAAACTAAAATTAAACCATTCAAATCATTAAACAAGTAACGAAAACCTTGTCTAAACAATACATGAAATGAAATAATGCTCTGTGTCATTTTTGACGAATAGCAACAATCTACCAAATATAAACTAACATCACTACTAAGCATAAGATGTTAAGTCCCAATCTTGGTAGTAGGAGAAGATTGCCTATTTCCCATGATCATATTCATCCTCTCATGCTCCGCCTCTTCACTTTCTTTTACTCCCTGCAAATCAGAACAAATGTGAAAACCACATTCTGTATCGAGACCCAAGAACGAGTAGATTGTGAGTTATTAGTTTGAATAGTGTATATACATGTTGATGATGGATTTACCATGCCATCCTTGACGTCTAGCAGGTACATGGGGTAGCTCATTTTCCAATGGCTCTTATCATTTTAATAGAATCAATTAGCCTCTTCGGGATCACTCACATGAGTGATGTCAAAACTGGGCTTTGCTTTTGGGACATTGCTAGATGACCTAACATGGGCCATGCCCTACCAGTTACCTTTAGGAGCAGCCTTCCTTTTCTTCCCTTTGCTTATTCCAATGGCAAGAACAGGAGCATTAGTGGAAGGGGCTAGATTCTTTCCCTTCATTCCCAACTCAACAGTCTGTAGCAAGTTATGGAGTTTAGCTAATGTGGTTTCTGTGTTGTTCAAATGATAGGCCAATATGAACTTATCACAAAAACTTGGCAAGGAGTTCAAGACCATGTAAATGGCCAACCCCTCACCGAAATGCACATTTAGCCTAACAAGCCATTCCACGTACCTTTTCATTCTCTGCATGTGGTTGCACACATACTCTCCCTCTTTCATCTTACAAGCCATGAGAGTTTTGATCAATTCATATTTCTCTTGACTAGCTCTCTTGTGGTACTTTTCTACAAGGTCATTGTTCCTCTCATATGGTCAATAGTCCTCATAGAACCTCTGCAAATCAGGAGCCATAGTAGCGACCATGATGCAAACAACTTTTGTTGCATAGTCGTAGTGTTTCTTGTAGGATGCTAGTCATTTTGGAGTTGCAATGGCTTCATCGATTTCAACAAGTTTTTCTTTGAGGACATACTCTGCCCTCGAATCGAAGAGCCATATTTATGTTACATATCCGATCATTGTAGTTGGTGCCATCAAATGTCACCTTGGACACGATCGCGAGTAGGGAGAAAATCGAGTGGTAGGTAGACGATGAAGGAGCAGAAGCATCACCAAGAGTAGGCATCTATAGAGAAAAAAAATGTACTTTTAGTTAGATGATAAAATAATCCTTAATATTTAACCCATAATAAATATTTGAGGCTAGGACCCAACTATGCAATTCACAATCTAGAAGAGGGGTGTTGTAATCTAATTATAAATATTATAAAGGTAGGTAAAAGCAATTTACCAATATCAATCAAAATGAAATTCCTAGATCTTTTGAGATTCACTGAATCTATCAATCGCATGTTTAATCTCAGATTATGCCCTTTCTATTTGTGACTGGGATACCGAGGACCACAAACAAGATCTGATTAACCATGCAAATGTGCTTGGAAACGGCGATGTCATTTATCATCTCTAATTGATGTGCTGGTTAACCACATACACTCCATCAACAATGACAACTCTCGACATGCCCATTAATACTATTTATAGTCCCTATTAGTGTGTTGGTTAACCATACATGCTCCACTAACAACATATAAAGCATAATGTTCAATTTCATGGATTAGCATACTTTTCACATTTTTCCTAAAGTAACTAGAGTGAGATTTTATAAAAGAGTTCTAGTACTTCAATAGCATTACACTTTTAATTAAGTTAATGTCCTATCTTATTCGTTCTACTAACGACCCTCCACCAAACAAGGAAGCGGTGGGTAAGAGTGGACACCCATTCAACTACCATATTATAGGCAGTTTCCTTATACCCCCCCTTATAGTTCAGCTTCGTGAATGAGGCATATTAGCGATCTAACTGAATTAGTCTTATACATATAATAATTAAAATTTAGTGATATATAAGGTGTATTTTAAAACTTTTCTAAAATACTAGGTTTAATTTTAATTTTCGAAATTAAAAGAATTAATTTATTTCAAAATAAACCAATTAAGATTTAATCTTTATATTTTAATTAAAAATTAATTAAACTAATTTAAATCTTATGAGGATTAAATAATTATTTACCATTTACTATTAATCAAATAATTTAAATTTAATCCTAATCCATTTCCATCTAAATTTTTGAAAATCAAGGGGTAAAGGATTATCCAATTTTAATTATCCTATTTTAAACAATTTAAAAGCAATAACTATTAAATAAGGAAACCCTAGAAATTTCAAAAATAAGGGTGAAGGCTAGGGTTTCAAGAACCCTAGCTCAAGTCGAAATTTTATATCCCTTAGGTTTTAATTTCATTAAACCCTAATCTTGATCTATTCAAATATTAAGCATATTCAATTGAAAACAATGACTCTGTAACGACCCAATTTTTCAAGTCCAAAATTTTCATTTTTAATTAAACACTTTGCAAAACATTTGAAAATAAACAACATTCGATCATATCATTTCTTAAAACATATTACGTGTCTGAAAACCAAAACATGGAATCAACCATAGTGTCAGAGTACAAATCCCAGAACAATCTCTTAGTGCGGAAACAAGAGGTGTGTATGATGTGCCGCTACCGTGCCAGCTCCTTCCCCTACGCTGAAGAGGTACCTGAAACCAAAACTATAAACTGTAAACACGAAACTTAGTGAGTTCCCCCCCCCCCCCCCCACAATACCTTATACCATACAATCATACAATAAACATCTAGGAGATACGGGCCTCGCCCACACTCATGGAGATACGGGCCTCCCCCACACTCATGGAGATACGGGCCTCGCCCACACTCTGCTATTTGGGAGATACGGGCCTTGCCCACACTCCGCTATCTGGGAGATACGGGCCTCGCCCACACTCCGCTATCTGGGAGATACGGGCCTCGCCCACACTCTGCTATCTGAGAGATACGGGCCTTGCCCACACTCAGCTACTAAACCATAACATACAAGTATCACACAGACAACGAGTATAAGAAATTCTATCATACTGGCATATAACATAATCAAACTCAACTATGAGATACGGGCTCTGCCCACACTCCGATACTAACATATCGTCTATACGGGCCGGCCTTGGTGCCTTAGACCCGTTCCTACTGGAACGAAACTCACCTCGACAAGTAGCTACCGAAAGTATGACTGCTAGACGTCTGACTGCTGCACCGGTAATCCTCCAGCTACAAATCCATAAACATAGATTAGCCACTCATAAGTACCCTTAGGTCAATTGACTGAACCACCCCTAGTCCAAGGTCAACTCCTTGGTCAAAGTCAACTTCCAGTTGACTGGACTCGCCGAGTCCTTCTCCTACTAACCCGGTCCTACTCGCCAAGCCCCTCTTCCCACTCACTGAGTCACCCTTAACTCACTACTTGGGACTATAGAACCGACTCGCGATCCGAATCGCCGAGTCCAAGAACAACTCGCCGAGTTCCCACGAGCAGATTCCTACTCGCTTCCAAATCCTCACCAGAGCATCCCTTATGAGGATTTGGGTTTCTCGGACTATTGCTACACGTTAAATTGCTAATTCCGCGTGCAGATACGAAGGGTTGGACCTTCAACACTTAAACCCCTCTTACTCAGTAACAGTTCATATGACTTGCCGAGTTTGAAGAACAACTCATCGAGTTCCAGGCAATCTTCATAGGACTCGCCGAGTTGTTCATCCAACTTGCCGAGTCTGAGACCATCTTCATAGAACTCGCCGATTTCCACTTTGGGACTCGCCAAGTCCCTTCGACCCACTTCCCATACAGACCAAATCTGAGACATGCAAGGCTTCTAAACCATAGATCTATGCTCCTAGTGAATGCTTATCACGTAAAGTTGCAAACTTTACGTGCACGCATGGCCCCATAAGCTCAAAAAGGCAAATCCAAGCTCTTTAAGAGCTCATACACTCAATAAGGACCTCAATAACCCCAACCACAGAGACTTTACACTTCCAAGATGTCCATAAGGTCCAAATCTGAAGTCCTTTCAGAACATAGAGCATAACACATGGAGCTTGAGGTTTTAGGGCTTGAAAACCACTAATTTGGGACAAAAAGGGAATCTAATGAACTAGTGATCAAGGTAAGAACTTTTCTAACTGAATAGAAGCTTCTCACAGTGTAGATTCCGGATCTACCTCCCCTCCTTGCACACTTCAACCTCTTCCTTCTTCTTGTAAGCTCCAAACCTTCTTCACAAAGCCAAAATCACTCTCAAGAACAATATGGGGCTAGGGTTTCGCTCTACAGCTCTCTGGAAGTGTTAGGGACAAAGGAGGCTAAGTTAGAGCATTTAAATAGGGTGCAAACACCTGGATTAGGGTTTTTTCCCAAACAAGGTCTACTCGCCGAATCTGGGGACCGACTCGTCGAGTCCAAAGCTGAGACCCCGTGTCTCATCCCGCTTCTACTCGGTGAGTTAGTCCTTCAGCTCGTTGAGTCCAAGGCAAAATGCATAATTAAGAAATATTAATTACAAGGATTACATATCAGGAACCAGGTGCTACAAATCTCCCCCACTTATTTTAGACTTCGTCCTCGAAGTCTGCTGTTCGATCCTGAAACAGCTCGGGGTAGTGCTCCATCATCTCTTCCACCGGCTCCCAAGTCCACTCCGATCCCTTCCGGTGCTGCCATTGCACCTTCACGAGTTCCACCCTCTTGTTCCTTAGATCCTTCGACTTCCTGTCGAGGATTGGCACAGGCCGCTCGATGTAATTCAGGATGTCATCGACCTGAATATCCTTCAAAGGCACCACTGCCGAGTCATCCACCAAACACTTACGCAACTGAGAGACGTGGAAAATGCTGTAGATTTGGCTAATTTCGGCTGGCAGATCCAACCTATACACCACCTTGCCCACCCGGGCTACAACCCTGAATGGCCCGATGTACCTTGGGCCCAACTTGCCTCGCTTTCTGAATCAGATGACGCCTTTCCATGGCGACACCTTCAGGAGAACCATATCCCCGACTTAGAATTCCAAGTCTGAACAACGTTTGTCGGCATAACTTTTCTGCCGACTCTGATTAGTCTGAAGCCTGCTCCGGACCTGCTGAATCTTCTCTGTCGTCTTGAGCACCACTTCAGTGCTTCCCATGGCCCTCTGGCCAACCTCTCCCCAACATATCGGGGTCCTGCACCTCCTCCCATACAACATCTCGAAGGGAGGATGGTCGATGCTCGCATGATAGCTATTAGTATATGAGAACTCCGCCAATGGGAGGTAGGTATCCCAACTACCTCCGAAATCCAGAACACATGCCCGCAACATATCCTCTAACGTTTGGATGGTCCGTTCGCTCTGACCCAACTTGTCATGAAACTTCTTCCAAAACCTGGAAGTAAAATGCACATCTCTGTCCGAAATCACTGATATTGGCACCCCGTGTCGCGCCACTATCTCCCTGATATAGATGTCGGCTAACTTCTCAGCTGAGATGCTCTCCTGAATCGGAATAAAATGGTCGCTCTTGGTCAATCGATCCATGATGACCCATATAGAATCCAATCCTCGTGCGGTCCTAGGAAGCTTTGTGATAAAATCCATCGTAATATCTTCCCATTTCCACAACGGGATATCCAACGGCTGCATCTTGTCGTGCGGTCTCTGATGCTCGACCTTGACCTTCCTGCATGTCAAGCACCGCTCGACGTACCAAGCCACATCCCGCTTCATGCAGGGCCACTAATAGTCATGACAAAGATCCCTATACATCTTCGTCACCTCGGGATGAATGGAGAATCGAGATTTGTGCGCCTCCTCCATAAAGACCTAGCGTATGCCTCCGAGGTATGGCACCCACACCCCGCGGTGTAATGTCAATAATATCCTGTTGTCATAGTCGAAGGAGGAAACCTGACCCACTATGCGCTCACTCTTCCGATGTTCCTCCTTCATGGCCTCCTGTTGCGCCTCCCGAATCCGCTCCAAAAGCGGAGTCACCACTGTCATCCAGATGAAAATATCCCTGATCGGTGCCGCCTTGCGGCTAAGCGCATCGGCCAACACATTGGCCTTCCCCGGGTGGTAATGGATCTCACAATCATAATCCTTCACCACATCAAGCCACCGACGCTGCCTCATGTTCAAATTCGGCTGATCCATGAGGCACCTCAAACTCTTGTGGTCCGTGTAAATGGTACATTGAACCCCATAGAGGTAATGTTGCCAAATCTTGATGGCGAAGACCACCACCCCCAACTCTAAATCGTGTGTCGGGTAGTTCGCTTCGTGAGGCTTTAGCTGCCTCCAAGCGTAGGCAATGACATGCCCTCTCTGCACCAGTACCGCGCCCAACCCCGAAATAGACGCGTCACAATATACCACAAAATCCTCTACGCCCTCTGGCAGGGCTAAGATTAGCGCCTCGCACAATCTTTGTCTCAGAACCTCAAACGTTGCCTGCTGCTCAGGCCCCCATCAAAAGACCTCAAATTTCTTAGTCAGTCGTGTCAGGGGTATGGCTATCTTGGAGAAGTCCTAAATGAATCTCCGATAGTAGCCCGCTAATCCCAGGAAACTCCGAATCTCAGATGGAGACTTCGGAACCTCCCACCTCATCACGGCCTCTACCTTGGCCGGATCTACCGAAATCCCGTCCTGGTTGACAAGGTGCCCAAGAAACTGCACTTCGCGCAACCAGAACTCTCACTTGGAGAACTTAGCATATAAGCTCTCCCTCCTCAGGGTCTCCAACACCTCTCGTAGATGCCCCTCGTGTTCCTCCTGCGTCTTGGAATAAACCAATATGTCATCAATGAAAACTATCACAGACCGGTCCAGCATCGGTCTACACACGCAGTTGATGAGGTCCATGAACGCGGCAGGGGTATTTGTGAGACCAAACGGCATCACCACAAACTCATTATGGCTATAGCGCGTCCAAAACACGGTCTTCTGCACATCCTCCTCTCTGACCCTCATCTGATGATAACCTGAACCCAAATTGATCTTGGAGAACCAAGATGCTCCCTGCAACTGGTCAAAGAGATCATCAATCCTAGGGAGTGGGTAACGGTTCTTCACTGTTACCTTGTTCAGCTCCTGATAATCGATACACATCCGATGCGACCTGTCATTCTTCTTCACAAACAGAATCGGGGCTCCCCAGAGTGAACTGCTCGGTCTAATGAATCCCTTGTCTAACAGCTCCTGCAGCTGTGTAGACAACTCCTGCATCTCGGGAGGAGCCAACCGGTATGGTGCCTTGGCTATCGGAGCGGCACCAAGGACTAGGTCGATCCTGAACTCTACCTGTCGCTCCGAAGGTATTCCAGGGAGCTCTTCTGGGAACACATCAGCATAGTCTTGTACCACCGGAACCTCGCTCACTGTCGCCTTGCCTGCCTCCCGGGTGTCCATAACATACGCGACATATCCCGTGCAACCCTGCTGAAGGTAGCGCCTAGCTCTCACTGCTGCACATACTGTGGGTCCACGTTGTGGCCTCTCGCCGTGGATCACCAACTCTCCCCCACTTGGGGCCCTGATCCGCACCAGCTGTTGTGCGTAATCTATCACCGCCCCATTAGGGCTCAACCAATCCGTGCCTATAATCACCTTGTTCCCACGCAACAGAATGAGAACCAAATCCACCAAGTAGCGCTCCTCAAAAAACCTTAGAACACAATCCCTAAACACTGTTGATGCTCCCACCGATCGATCATTGGCAATCTCTACCTCTAAAGGGCAATCAAACATGCCCGGAGACTCAGGAAACTTCTTGCTAAGCGCAAGAGAAACGAACGATCGGGTAGCCCCCGAATCAAACAACACCTGAATTGGGATACCATTCACATGGAACGATCCTAAACAGAGCACATACATATAGCATATCAAAATTACAGTAGCATAACATAAAGCATAAATAAGAAATCATACCACCATCACATCAGGCGTGGCGCATGCCTCCTCAGTGGTCAGCTGAAAGGCCCGACTCCTCACCACTAGAGCCTCTGACTTGCTCTGCCATCCATCTGTGATCCTCAGAGTCGCTGGAGCTGGCGCCTTCACTGGCGCTGATGTTGCTGTCAACTGAGAGCAATTGGCCCTCTTGTGGCCCCTCTGGTTACAGTGGAAACACATCAACTTAGATGTCTGAACAATCGAGGCAGGGGCAGTACAATCCCTGCTAAAGTGTCTCGTGTTGCCGCACTTGTAGCAGCCTGACGATCCCAATCTACATGCTCCCTCATGCGACCTGCCGCATTTCCCGCAGTGGCCCGGTCCTCCTTGGCCTTTCGGCCTACCGTCTGATCCTTTAGGCTTCTTCCCCGAAGCCCCAGCCACCTGCCTCACCTCTACCTTCCTCTTCCGGATATGCTCTAGATCAATCTCCTTCTCCCTTGCCATGGCAATCATGGACTCCAGGGTAGGGCAAGCTGAAAAGCTAACATGCTCTCGGATGTCAGCCCGTAGCATGTCATGATAGCGGTTCCTCCTCATATCCTCATCTCCCGCATACTGGGGCACCATCAATGCCCTCTCCCGGAACTTAGTGGTGATCTCCACCATAGTCTCCGTAGTCTGTCTCATGTCTAAGGACTCCCTGGACAGCTGCTGAAGCTCGACAGCCGGCGCAAACCCTGCCTTGAACCTGGTCACAAAGTCCGAACAGGTCATAGCCTCAACAGCTGAGGCTCCCAACGAGTCATCGACAGACTCCCACCAATCTCTAGCTCTGTCTCTCAAACACCCTACTGCGTATGTCACCTTCGACCCCTCGGGGCAGAAGCTATTCAGCTGTGCGGACTCAATGTTCGCAATCCATCGTCTGGCAGCAATGGGGTCCTTCGCCCCATGGAAATGTGACGCACCACTGCCCCTGAAGTTCTTAAAGGATAGTGTGTGAGATCCTGACTAGCCAGATGCCATGTCACTCCTAAACACCCTGAGGCGGTCCTCCATCAGCTCAACTATCCCTTCCTTGATCGACCCGAAAATTATGGGGGTCGACTCAAGGATGCCTCTGGTGATCTTTGACGCGATGAACTTGCGTAGCCTCTCATCTACTGGCTCGGAACCTGATCCCGAACCCGATCCCTCTCTAGAACTGCCACCAGCTGGCCTCTGGCATAGTACCACCATTCTGCAATACACACATGCAACCATTAGTGATATTGATACCTCTAAAGGGATCACATCTATTTCAAGTTCCTCGGTCTTGTCTCGGCCTTCCTTAGTTCGGGTACGGATCCTCTACTTTCAGTAGTACGGGCCCATACTACCTTCAACATTTATCCGTACCTTCTTCAAGGATTGCCTCGACTCCACCAGATCTCTTTCACTACTGCTGATCACTACTATACTCATCCTAGGCTTGGCATAGGGAAATCTCTGACTCCACCCTACCTAGTCCTCAGCTACTGGAGGCCTCCTTGTAATGCCAATTAGCCATTACCTGAATACCATCACATTTGATGAGGCCCGGATAATCCTTCGAGTAATAGACTCGTTCCTACAACAGTTAGACTCAAACGAGAGCTGCACAATAGGGCCTAATCCAGCACTCTAAGTTTATTCAACCCTGGTCACATGTGACGTGACATATTCACCTAATGGCTAACTCCCATCACTCAGAGACCCACAAAGCACAAAGCAAGCAACATTCAGACAAAAGGGAACAACCTCAAGCAAATCTGTTCTCATAGAGAGAAACTGATCTAACATACAGTGCCAAACTCATACTGTCAGGCATAACCTAAACAGGCTATCCTACTAATGTCTACTCAATACTAGCATGCAATTCTCATAAGCTGAAGCACATACAACAGGCACGTAAGGCATCACTCCTAGATCCTTAGTCCTATTCTAGCATGATGTTCTACTGAAACTGTTAAATATAACATAAACTTGTATGGGTATTTTGGGGAATACTTACTTGAGCTCGGCCGGTTGCGCACATCACACACTTCGTTCTTTCTTAAAACTCTTTACTTAATCCTTTAGAAAACTTTTTATTTTTTCGAAATCCTTTAATCCCTTGATTGAGTTTGGACATCCCCGAGGGTGTGCCCGAATCCCTTAAACCAGGGCTCTTATACCAACTTGTAACGACCCAATTTTTCAAGTCCAAAATTTTCATTTTTAATTAAACACTTTGCAAAACATTTGAAAATAAACAACATTCGATCATATCATTTCTTAAAACATATTACGTGTCTGAAAACCAAAACATGGAATCAACCATAGTGTCAGAGTACAAATCCCAGAACAATCTCTTAGTGCGAAAACAAGAGGTGTGTATGATGTGCCGCTACCATTCCAGCTCCTTCCCCTTCGCTGAACAGGTACCTGAAACCAAAACTATAAACTGTAAGCACGAAGCTTAGTGGGTTCCCCCCATAATACCTCATACCATACAATCATACAATGAACAACTAGGAGATACGGGCCTCGCCGACACTCATGGATATACGGGCCTCGCCCACACTCTGCTATCTGGGAGATACGGGCCTCGCCCACACTCCGCTATCTGGGAGATACGGGCCTCGCCCACACTCAGCTACTAAACCATAACATACAAGTATCATACAGACAACGAGTATAAGCAATTCTATCATACTGGCATATAACATAATCAAACTCAACTATGAGATACGGGCTCTGCCCACACTCCGATACTAACATATCGTCTATATGGGCCGGCCTTGGTGCCTTATATATGACCCGTTCCTACTGGAAGGAAACTCACCTCGAAAAGTAGCTACCGAAAGTCTGACTGCTAGACGTTTGACTGCTGCACCGGTAATCATCCGGCTACAAATCCATAAACATAGATTAGCCACTCATAAATACCCTTAGGTCAATAGACTGAACCACCCCTGTTCCAAGGTCAAATCCTTGGTCAAAGTCAACTTCCAGTTGACTGGACTCGCCGAGTCATGGCACATACTCGCCGATTCCTTCTCCTACTAACCCGGTCCTACTCGCCAAGCCCCTCTTCCCACTCACTGAGTCACCCTTAACTCACTACTTGGGACTATAGAACCGACTCGCGATCCGACTCGCCGAGTCCAAGAACAACTCGCCGAGTCCCCACGAGCATATCTCCTACTCGCTTCCAAATCCTCACCAGAGCATCCCTTATGAGGATTTGGGTTTCTGGGACTATTACTACACGTTAAATTGCAAATTCCGCGTGCAGATACGATGGTTTGGACCTTCAACAATTAAACCCTTCTTACTAAGTAACAGTTCATATGACTCGCCGAGTTTGAAGAACAACTTGTCGAGTTCCAGGCAACCTTCATAGGACTCGCCGAGTTGTTCATCCAACTCGCCGAGACTGAGACCATCTTCATAGAACTCGCCGAGTTCCACTTTGGGACTCGCCGAGTCCCTTCGACCCACTTGTAACATTCGAATTCCCAGGTATATTATTTTTATTCATTTATTTTGGAATTTGTGTAGGGACTCGGCGAGTTGGTGCTTAGCCTCGCCGAGTAGGGTCGCGAATTCTCATCCGGATTAATGACCGGACTCGACGAGTCCATGAGTGGACTCGGCAAGTCCGCGCTGTTTAATGAAACCCTAATTCCCGGGTTTTGGAGCCTATTTAAGGGCACTCATAGCCTCCCATTGAGGCTACCAGTCCGTTGAGAGAAACCCTAAGTGAGCTAAATCGTTTGTGAGGAGGAGAGGCCATATTTGATCATTCTATCATTGGTTTAGCAGGAAGAAGGTGATCAAGATCAAGAGGAGGCTGAAGGAGGTGGTCTTTGGAGGAATTCTGAACTCAGGAGTGCTTATTTGAGGTATAATATCGATCCATCTTCTGTTTTGGTGAGGGTTTATAGAGTTAGGGTTTTCTAGACCCTTTGGTAGATGGTTTTATTGAGTATACGGTTCCTTTTCGTATTATGGTCTGAATTTGGATCCATAGAGGTCCAGAGACCCTACTCCTTTGAGCTTTATGTGGATTGCTGGTGAATATGAACTTAGGATGCCATATTAGTGGTCATTTCTTCAAATAGAACTTTGGAGCCTTTGCATGGGCATCAAGCTTCGAACTTTATGTGATTATTGGGCCTAGAAAGGATAGATCTATTGTGTAGAGCATCAAATATGACCTCAGGAAGCCATTGGAAGTGAGCATGGTTTGGACTCGCCGAGTCCATGAACAGAATCGACGAGTCGAGTCGAGTTGTCCCGAGACTGTGAATCTAGAGAGTGACCCACCGAGTTAAGTGAGTGACTCGGTGAGTCAAAAGAGAATAAGAGGAGTAGAGTTCACGTGTAGACTCGCCAAGTCGCCCAAGTGCACTCGATGAGTCAGGTCAATGTTTGACCGTTGACTTTGTTGACTTTTAGGGATTGGTCAATAATGGGGTCTTTGAGTCAAGAGAGGGGTAAAATGGTCTTTTACCCATCTGAGGATGCTAAGAGAGGGTGGGGTCTATTCTTGAGAGTTATATTTGTGAGCGTATCTTACTGTATGTGATTAGGCGGAGGCTAGACTGTACTGCTACCGAGTCAGGGATTTCTCGAGACATCTGAGGTGAGTCTTCTCACTATACTTTACCTTGAGTGGTAATTAGAGTTATGTGATAGAGTTATTGTATGCTATTTATGTGATGTGTTGCACTGCATTATTTCTATGTGATTTATGCCATGTGTATATCAGAGTATATTAGAGTTAGAACTGGAAGGTTCACAGAGCTAGGACCAGAGGGTCCACAGAGTTCGGGGCCCAAGGGCCCACAGAGTTATAGCCTCGAGTGGCTAGTATGTGTTATGCATGGTGTTTTTGGGAACTCTCTAAGCTTCGTGCTTACAGTGTTTTGTGTTATGTGTTACAGGTACTAGTGAGGAGCACGGGAAGGCGCCGGCATGATTCGTACACACCCATCGGAGTTTATTATGATATGATCTTGGGATTTTGTATTAAGATAATATTAATACATTGTTTATGAAAGTAATTATGAATGAATTATTATGTTTTGAAAAGTGAAAAATTGGTTGAATTCTTACAGTGTTACAAGTTGGTATCATAGCCTTGGTTTGAGGGATTCGGATGATCTTCGGGCGTATCTGAACTCAAACTGGGGATTTGGGAAAAAATTTCTTTAACAAAACAATTTAAAAAAAAGAGTTTTGAGAAAAACAGAGCAGAGCCGTGTGTACGATCAGTCAGCGCCCGAACGGTGATTTCCCAAAATACCTGTATAATAAGTGTTACGATATATATTTATTATGATACATGCTAGAGTAGACTAGGTATCCTTATAAGGACTAGAGTGGCCTGATATATGATGCCTTAGTCTAGGAGCTTTGCTGTTAGGGATGCTTGGGAGTGTTTAGATAGCAACGAGGAGCTTATCAGAGATCAGCTAGTGAGTAGCATGAAATTTGAGAGAGTAGAGTGCTCGGAATTTGGGACTCTAGGAGGAGGACTTGGGATGAATGCTGACGCGGTGTGGTTGGTAGTATTGGGCCCGTACTACCGAAGGCACCGGGTCAGTGAGCAGCCCAAGAAAGAATCCTTAGGGTACAAGAGATCAAGTAGGATTGGGATATCGAGTGTGTGTATACCCGAGCGAGTTTCTGATATCTGTGTTGTATTTCAGAGAGGCATCATGGTTGGGACGCGCCAAAGACCAAGGGCTAGTGGAGGGAGTGTGAGCGACGAGGAGATCCGCTAGATAATTCATGATGAGGTGGCTGCTGCCATCCGCGCTGACATTCCAGAGATGTTCGGGTCTATCAAGAACACCATGATAGAGACATTTGACGAGAGATACACTGCTCTTTCTGAGGCTATTGTTGTTGCGGCCACTGTAGCTGTAGTTGCGGCTAGACCGCAGGGTGGTGATCCGTTGTTGTTCCGGGAGTTCAACAACACAAAATCACCGGAGTTTGATGGGACCCAGGACCCGATTGCAGCGATGAGGTGGATTTCAGACATTGAGGGGTGTTTCTTCACCTGCTCATCTCCAGAGCATTTGAGAGTCCGGTTCGCGTTGAACCAGCTTCGCTTGGGAGCGAAGGACTGATGGAAGTTTGTGACGGCACACTACATGCCTACTGAGCTTGCTGCAGTGACCTGGGAGCGGTTCACTGCTATGTTCCATGAGCGGGCGATGTTCTGCCAAGAGCACGTGTCCTCCGAGCAGGCACGTATGAGCTGATATCTGAGCATTTTGAGGAGGGATATATGGGAGTTCGTGGCGAACACGACGTACCGGACATTTGCTGAGCTTCAGGCAAATGCCCAGAATAGGGAGATCGAGCTAGAGACCCAGGCTAGGGAGGAGGTTGAGTCTCATGGGCGGGATCGGTGACCAGCGCAGTCTCAGCCGGCAGCCAAGCGGGCCAAGCCCGCTGATTCGAGATCTGGGAGTCAGAAGGGCCGCACTTGTGGCAAGTGCGGCAAGAGCCACGATGGGGTATGCAGAGCAGGGTCTTGCTACAAATGTGGCAAGGAGGGGCATATGGCCAAGGATTGCCCCAAGGGATTTGCAGTATGTTTTCACTGCAACCAGACTGGACACCGGAAGGCAGAGTGTCCACAGTTGCGAGGGACAGTTCAGGGAGCTTCTAAGGGATTTGCCCCTACTGCAGTGAGAGCTACGGATAGTCAGCCCGTAAAGGCCGAGGCACCGAAGGCACGAGGGAGAGCCTTCCAGTTGACTGCGGAAAAGGTCCGCGCAGCGCCCGATGTCGTGGCTGGTATGTATTCTTTCATGTATTTACTTTTATGTTGAGATATTGTGCTTATATTATGATATGCGTAGGTACTTTTCTTGTGAGTTCTGTACCCGCCTTGGTGTTATTTGACTCGGGTGCGAGTCGGTCTTTTGTATCTTTGGCTTTTAGTCAGCACATCAGTATTAGTCGAGAGACGTTGAGTCGGCCTCTGAGAGTTTCCATAGATGACGAGAGAGCAGTGTATGCCACAGAGGTGATTCGAGGTTGTGTACTCGAGATTTTCGGAGTGGAGTTTCCGATTGACATAGTCCCTATCGCGATTGGAGATGTCTGTGTCATCGTGGGCATGGATTGGTTGAGCAGATTTGGAGCAGTCATCGACTGCGAGCGACAACTGGTGATCATAAGAGACCCTAACGGGGGAGCTCTTTCGGTGTACGGTGAGGGTACACATTTTGGGTTGGCATTTTGTTCAGCCGCTAGAGCGAGGCAGAGTCTACAGCAAGGATGTAAGGGATTTGTAGCGTATATGATGGATGCAAGGGTTGATTCAGAGAGACCAAGGTCAGTTGATGAGGTTCCGATAGTGCGTGAGTTCCCGGATGTATTTCCGGAGGAGTTACCGGGTGTGCCTACCGAGAGACAGGTTGAGTTCAGCATCGATTTGGTTCCGGGGGCTGCGCCCTATCGCCTTGCACCTCCAGAGATGTAGGAGTTATCCTCACAACTTCAGGAGCTGCTGGGGAAGGGGTTTATTCGGCCGAGCAGCTCGCCGTGGGGAGCACCTATTCTTTTTGTCAAGAAAAAGGATGGTTCACACCGGATTTGCATTGATTATCGGGAGTTGAACAAGCTGACGGTCAAGAACCGTTACCCGTTGCCGAGGATCGACGATTTGTTCGATCAGTTGCAGGGAGCATCTTGGTTCTCCAAGATCGATTTGAGGTCTGGATATCATCATGTGAGGGTGCGAGATGAGGACATCCAGAAGACAGCGTTCAAGACTCGTTACGGGCATTACGAGTTCGTGGTGATGCCTTTCGGGCTCACCAATGCACCGGCGGTGTTCATGGATCTTATGAACAGAGTGTGCAGGCCGATGTTGGATCACTCGGTGATCGTGTTCATCAACGACATATTGGTGTCTTCGAGATCCAGGGAGCAGCACGAGGAACATTTGAGAGAGATCCTCGGAGTTTTGAGATCAGAGAGGCTTTACGCCAAATTCTCTAAGTGTGATTTCTGGTTACGAGAGGTCCAGTTCCTAGGGCACCTTGTTAACTAGAAAGGGATATTGGTCGATCCGGCCAAGATTGAGGCAGTGATGAGTTGGGAGGTGTCGAGGTCACCTACCGAGATCAGCAGTTTCCTAGGGTTGGCTGGTTATTATCGGAGATTTATCAGGGATTTCTCCAAGATCGTCGTGCCACTCACCAAGTTGACCCGGAAGGGTGTTGCTTTTTCATGGGGCCTAGAGCAGTAGGCCTCCTTCGAGACACTTCGCCAGAAACTATGCGAAGCCCCGGTGTTAGCCCTTCCGGAAGGGATGGAGGACTTCGTAGTTATTGTGACGCGTCGATATCTGGGCTGGGAGCGGTGCTGATGCAGAGGGGGCATGTGATAGCATACGCATTGAGGCAGCTGAAGCCTCATGAGATGAGGTATCCCACCCACGATCTGGAGTTGGGGGCAGTGGTGTTCGCCCTCAAGATCTGGTGTCAGTATATGTATGGGGTTCGGTGTACCATATATATGGACCACAAGAGCCTGAAGTATTTAATGGATCAGTCCAATCTGAACATGCGACAGAGGAGTTGGTTGGATGTGGTGAAGGATTACGATTTTGAGATCCTATACCACCCGGGAAAGGCTAACGTTGTAGCCAATGCTCTGAGTTGTAGGGCGGAGGGCGCCCCGATACAGGATGTTTGTTTGAAGCTGACAGTGATGACACCAGTTTTTGACGCCATTCGAGGGGCCCAGGATGAGGCCGTGAGACCAAAGAACCGTAAGAGAGAAAGGGTTATCGGGTAAGTATCAGAGATCGTTACCGATAGTCGGGGGCTTATGACATTTTAGGGTCGGATTTGGGTACCGTTTGTGGGCGGAATGCGTACCATTTTGATGGAGGAGGCGCATCGATCGAGGTTCTCAATCCATCCCGGGGCCACTAAGATGTATTTGGACCTGAAGAGAGAATATTGGTGGCCCTGTATGAAGAGGGATGTCGCGTGGTTTGTAGAGAAATGCTTGACCTGTCCCAGGGTTAAGGCCGAGCACCAGCGTTCACATGGTAAGCTGCAGCCATTAGAGATTCCAGAGTGGAAGTAGGAACATATTACCATGGATTTTATCACCAAATTGTCGAGGACTGCGAGGGGCATCGACGCAATTTGGGTGATTGTAGACAGGTTGACGAAGAGCGCTCATTTCCTTGCCATCAGTGAGAGCTCTTCCGCAGAGAGGTTGGCAGAGATGTACGTGAGGGAGGTGGTATCGCGTCATGGAGTGCCGATCTTGATTGTCTCAGATCGAGATGTGTGTTTTGCTTCCAGATTCTGGAAGAAATTTCATGAGGAATTGGCTTCGAGGATGCATCTTAGTACCGCATACCACCCATAGACTGACGGGCAGAGTGAGCGGACGATTCAGACACTCGTGGACATGCTCCAAGCTTGTGTGTTGGATTTCGGTGGGAGTTGGGACGCGTATTTTCCCTGGGCAGAGTTTTCCTACAACAACAGCCATCATTCGAGCATTGGTATGCCACCCTTTAAGCTGTTGTATGGGAGAAAGTGTCGAACCCCCATTTGCTGGGGAGAGGTAGGGCATAGTGTGATGGGTAGTACGGAGATCATGCTTCAGATGTCAGAGCAGATACAACAGGTCAGACATAGGTTGTTGACCGCTTAGAGTCGCCAGAAGAGTTATGCGGACGGGCACCGATCCGAGCTCGAATTTCAGGTCGGCAACTTCGTACTCCTGAAGGTCTCTCCTTGGAAAGGAGTGATCCGATTCAGGAAGAGGGGCAAGCTGGGGCCCCCGATATATTGGACCTTTCAGGGTGATCGCAAGAGTAGGCAGGGTAGCCTACCGTTTGGAGCTACCTGTAGAGTTGGGTCAGATACATGACACCTTCCACGTGTCGCAGCTGAGAAAGTGTATAGCCGACGAGTCGGCAGTGGTACCATTAGAGGATATTTAGGTGGATGTGAGCCTGAACTATGTTGAGAGACCGGTGGCGATTAGGGATCGACAGATCAAGGTTCTGAGGAACAAGGAAGTGCCTTTGGTGCAGGTCCAGTGGCAGCATCGGAAAGGGTCAGAGTTGACTTGGGAGCCGGAGCGAGAGATGCGAGAGTAGCATCCATAGTTGTTTGCAGAGTGAGACTTCGAGGACAAAGTCTGATTCTAGTGGGGGGAGAATTGTAACATCCGGATTCCCAGGTATATTATTTTTATTCATTTATTTTGGAATTTGTGTAGGGACTCGGCGAGTTGGTGCTTAGACTCGCCGAGTAGGGTCGCGAACTCTCATCCGAATTAATGACCGAACTCGGCGAGTCCATGAGTGGACTCGACAAGTCCGTGCTGTTTAATGAAACCCTAATTCCCGGGTTTTGGAGCCTATTTAAGGGCACTCATAGCCTCCCATTGCGGCTACCAGTACCTTGAGAGAAACCCTAAGTGAGCTAAATCGTTTGTGAGGAGGAGAGGCCATACTTGATCATTCTATCATTTGTTTAGCAGGAAGAAGGTGATCAAGATCAAGAGGAGGCTGAAGGAGGTGCTCTTTGGAGGAATTCTGAGCTCAGGAGTGCTTATTTGAGGTATAATCTCGATCCATCTTCTGTTTTGGTGAGGGTTTATAGAGTTAGGGTTTTCTAGACCCTTTGGTAGATGGTTTTATTGAGTATATGGTTCCTTTTCGTATTATGGTCTGAATCTGGATCCATAGAGGTCCAGAGACCCTACTCCTTTGAGCTTTATGTGGATTGCTGGTGAATATGAACCTAGGATGCCATATTAGTGGTCATTTCTTCAAATAGAACTTTGGAGCCTTTGCATGGGCATCAAGCTTCGAACTTTACGTGATTATTGGGCCTAGAAAGGATAGATCTATTGTGTAGAGCATCAAATATGACCTCAGGAAGCCATTGGAAGTGAGCATGGTTTGGACTCGCCGAGTCCATGAACAGACTCGACGAGTCGAGTCGAGTTGTCCCGAGACTGTGAATCTAGAGAGTGACCCACCGAGTTAAGTGTGTGACTCGGTGAGTCAAAAGAGAATAAGAGGATTAGAGTTCACGTGTAGACTCGCCGAGTCGCCCAAGTGCACTCGACAAGTCAGGTCAAAGTTTGACCGTTGACTTTTAGGGATTGGTCAACAATGGGGTATTTGAGTCGAGAGAGGGGTAAAATGGTCTTTTACCCATCTGAGGATGCTAAGAGAGGGTGGGGTCTAGTCTCGAGAGTTATATTTATGAGCGTATCTTACTGTATGTGATTAGGCGGAGGCTAGACTATACTGCTACCGAGTTAGGGATTTATCGAGACATCTGAGGTGAGTCTTCTCACTATACTTTACCTTGAGTGGTAATTAGAGTTATGTGATAGAGTTATTGTATGCTATTTACGTGATGTGTTGCACTGCATTATTTCTATGTGATTTATGCCATGTGTATATCAGAGTATATTAGAGTTAGAACTGGAAGGTTCACAGAGCTAGGACCAGAAGGTCCACAGAGTTCGGGGCCCAAGGGCCCACAGAGTTATAGCCTCGAGTGGCTAGTATGTGTTATGCGTGGTATGTTAGGGAACTCACTAAGCTTCGTGTTTACAGTGTTTTGTGTTATGTGTTACAGGTACTAGTGAGGAGCGCGGGAAGGCGCCGGCATGATTCGTACACACCCATCGGAGTTTATTATGATATGATCTTGGGATTTTGTATTAAGATAATATTGATACATTGTTTACGAAAGTAATTATGAATGAATTATTATGTTTTGAAAAGTGAAAATTTGGTTGAATTCTTACGGTGTTACACCACTTCCCATACAGACCAAATCTGAGACATGCAACGCTTCTAAACCATAGATCTATGCTCCTAGGGCATGCTTATCGCATAAAGTTGCAAACTTTACGTGCATGCATGGCCCCATAAGCTCAAAAAGGCAAATCCAAGCTCTTTAAGAGGTCATACACTCAATAGGGACCTCAATAACCCCAACCACAGAGACTTTACACTTCCAAGATGTCCATAAGGTCCAAATCTGAAGTCCTTTCAAAACATAGAGCATAACACATGGAGCTTGAGGTTTTAGGGATTGAAAACCACTAATTTGGGACAAAAAGAGGATCTAATGAACTAGTGATCAAGGTAAGAACTTTTCTACTTGAATGGAAGCTTCTCACAGTGTAGATTCCGGATCTACCTCCCCTCCTTGCACACTTCAACCTCTTCCTTCTTCTTATAAGCTCCAAACCTTCTTCATAAAGAGAAAATCACTCTCAAGAACAATATGAGGGCTAGGGTTTCGCTCTACAGATCTCTGGAAGTGTTAGGGAAAAAGGAGGCCAAGTTAAAGCGTTTAAATAGGGTGCAAACACCCGGATTAGGGTTTTTGCCCAAACAGGGTCTACTTGCCGAGTCCGGGGACCGACTCGCCGAGTCCAAAGCTTAGACCCCACGTCTCATCCTGCTTCTACTCGGCGAGTTGGTCCTTCAACTCGCCGAGTCCAAGGAAAAATGCATAATTAAGAAATATTAATTACAAGGATTACGTACCAGGAACCAGGTGCTACAGACTCTGATACCGGTGTTGGGTTTTAGAGGTTACAAAACTTGTATTTTTGCGGAAAAACTTAAACCCTAAGTTCACATGCAACCTAAACGAATTATGTTTTCACTATTAAATGCAATAACCAATTGAACATCAAGAACCCTACAAGATCCCTAGCCTTTTTTTGAAAATAAGAAAAAGGGATTAAGGCTACTTACTTTTTTATTATACTAGTATATAGTTGATATGTGCATATCTATATAGATATTTTACATCATATCCTAATATTTTTAGCTATTTTTATGACCATTATAGAACAAAAGGTAGTTAATCTATTGTATGATATGTTGTAGTGGTAAAAGATATGCTCGGAGCAAAAAGGAAGTTGGAAGTTGGAAGCCAGGAATTTGGATCAAGGCTAAAATGAAGAAAAATATACTTACCACGTCGTGGTGACATTCCCACGACGTAGCGTTTTGGATATCCTCGATAGATCTAGAAGACTTAATGAATACGGGATAAACACGAAGGCCACGACGTGGTGGACTTACCATGTCGTGGTGGTCTGATTTTGGGAAAACTATGTATAGAAGTCATAATCCTTCGAAAATTAAACTTTTGTTGGGGCTATTTTTGTCTTTTGAAGGCCAAGAACACACCTTAGAGCTTGGAGTTGCAGAAGATTGATTATATATTGGAATTGAGAGATTTAAGGCAATACAACTTACTATTACAATTTTTTTTCTTGATTTTAATCATGAATTTTAAGTTTAATTTCGTTTTATGTGTTTACCTGCTGAAATCATGGGCTAAAAACCTATGATTTTCGTTTAGACTAGATTGCTTGACTTTTTATGGTTTTACTTATAGTTTGGATTATGAATTGTTGGTTATTTGTTACTTTAACTTATAAAGAACCTCTATATGCTTATGAGAACGAGTTTTCTGTTAATTGTTGAGTTTAATTAAGTTTGCATGACCATCACTCTCTATTGAACTTGAATCTTATGATCTTTGTGAATTGCAAAATTGTAGGACTAGTGTTTTGACCAAAACCAAAGGTTAAATAGAAAATTGGGTAAATAATTGTAGGAACTAATACATGATGACCAATCATATATTGAATTGATTTAATAAACCAAATAAATCAATCAATTATAAGTCTAATTTAACTCGAACCAAACACTAGTGAATTTGTTAGTTTATCCGCCTGATCACCGTATGAATGAACTTATTTGCTAAAGGATTAGGTTAGTGAACATTAACCTGGTCATCTTAGGAATTGGTAACCAACGAAGCATTAATCCATTGCACTTCCATAAATCAACCATAATAGCAAGTATATCGAAGCTAAACGAAAGTCTCTCAATTACCTTGGTTAAAATCATCTTTTGTGTTTCTTGCTTTTAATTTTAGTTTTTGTTTCATTAGTTGATAAGAGTTAGTTTGGTTAATTAAGTTTCTAGTCTTGCAAAACTAGATAAAACCCTTTTCCATTAACTAAATAATAATTTAGGTAGTTAGTAGATAAAATTAGCTAAACATAACGCTCCTTGTGTTCGATACCCAACTCTATTTTAAAAAGGGTACACTGCCTTAGGAAGTAACAATTAGTTACATTAGTAGGTTAAAATAGTGCATAATTATTCATGCATCAATTTTTTGGCGCCATTGTCGGGGAATGGTCCATTTTTAGTTAATTTGAATCCGCTATTTTATTTGGAATTTTTCTATCTATTTTAATTTAAATTTTCGTTTAGTTTTTTTTTGACTTACCACATCGTGGTGTCGTAATAGTTTCGGTTTTATTTTTTGTTTTGTTCTTTTTAAGCGTTTCATTTGTTTTTGTTTCAGTGATTTATGACCTGATGATCAGAGACACCAATCATACCATTGTTTGACGATCAAGATTCAGAATTCCATAAGAAGAAGACAACCAAACTCGGAGAATCAAGCAAAAGGACTCTAGAAAGCGAATTCGAATGTTTTGAGAAGACACCTAACAAAAAGGAAGCAAGTTACGAGCCAGAAAGCAAAAAAAGAATCAGGCAAAGTAAGCGAACCAAAAGCCAACATGACGGACATTGCGAGCATGAAGATGGGGCATACAAGATACGGATGCGTGAAGACACCGGACGGGACTTATACAACCCACAATTCCCAAAATGACCAACTTTAAAATAAAAGGGCATATACTTGCCCAACTGAAAGACATACCCTTCTATGGGAAAGACCACGAGGACGCCTACAAGCACATTGATGAGTTCAATGATATTGCCGACTACTTCGACATACCGAACATACCATGCGAGACAGTTTTGCTAAGAAAGCTCCTCGTTACTCTTAAGGGTGCAACATAAGATTGGCTAAAGGCACTCCCTCCGGGCACAATAACAACATAGGCACAAATGTGGGAAGACTTCATACAACAATTTTTCCCACCATCTAAAGTTTTCAAGTTGAAGAAGGTATTGTAAATTTTGAGTAACAAGCGGGAGAGTCACTATATGAGGCATGGGAGTGTTATAAGGGGTTGCTTACAAACCGTCCTCAAAATGATCTAAATATGCAACAAGAATTTTCTATGATGGGGTAAATGTCACTACTAGGAAACTCCTTGATTCTCAAGGGTCACTCAAAAAGAAAGAATCGATCGTGATTAAGGAGCTAATCGAGGAATTTTCCAAACATTCAAGAGAATATCATAACCCTCGACAATATATGACTAGGGGAATCGTGAATTCGGCTTCATATGACATGGCGAAGGTCTTAGCAATGTTGCATAACATGGATAAGAGGATGACTAAAATGGATCAAACAATCCATGCTATAAGTCGGTGTGAAAACTGTAATGGGCCACATTTAACCAAAGACTGTGATTTTGATGAAAATAAGACTGTGATCTTGATGAAATTGGAAACCAAAAGGCCCAAGCTTGCTATTCGATTGGTGATCATTATGATGAAGACTGGAGAAGTCCCAAAAATAAGTGGTTACCTTATGATGAGTACAAGAAAGCCAACGAAGAGAAGTATGAACGAAAGGGAAGAGGCTTTTACCAAAAACAAGAACCAGCTCCCGAAAAGAAACCTGATTTAGAGACAATGCTTGATCGTTTTGCTGTCGCATTAGAGAAGAGATACGAAGATACCGAAGTAGTACTATGGAATCAGCAAGCTGCAATAAAGAACACTAAGCAACAAATCAAGCAACTATCAAAGCAATTCAACAAAAGACTACCAGACACACTTCCAGGAAACACCGAACAAAACCCGAAAGGAACTCACATCTAGGCCATTACTACCAGAAGTGGGAAAATTGTTACCCATCTGACTCCTATTAACAGAAATAACCCAGATGATGAACAGGAAAAGCGAGAATCAAGTGAAGAAAAAGATGCTAAACAGTCACCACGACGTGGTAAAGACACCACGTCGTGGCAAGCATATGGAAGCAAAGTTGCTCCCGTTAAGCCATACCGCCCACCACTTCCTTTTCCTAGTAGAGCAAGGCAAGATAAAAATGCAGAAGACTACCATAAGTTCCTAGATCACATCAAATCCCTTCAAATCTATATCCCTTTTATTGAAACCTTATCTCAAATGCCAAAGTATGCCAAATTCCTCAAGGACCTCCTAACAAACCGAAAGAAGATGGGGGAGGTATCTAAAGTAGTACTAAATGAAACCTGCTCAGCTGCTGTGTTGAACATGCTACCAAAGAAGATGGGTGATCCAAGTAATTTAACACTTCTATGCCAATTCGGGAATCTAGCCACAAGCCACGCTTTAGCCGATTCGGGAGCAAGTGTCAATTTAATGCCCTATTCATTCTTCAAGAAACTTGACCTCCCAAAACCAATACCAATCTAAATGGCCATCCACTTAACAAACAAAATGGTGACCTTTCCAAGAGGAACTTGTGAAGATTTATTAGTTGAAATTGACAAGTTTGTTTTTCCCACAGATTTCATTGTTTTAGACATAGAGGAGGACGAACAAGTACCAATTATTCTTGGAAGGCCTTTTTTGAGCACCGGCCGAGCCTTGGTTGACATAAGAGAATATAAACTCACTCTTCGAGTTCGATAAGAAGCGGTCACTTTTGGGGTTAATAGAGCCATAAAGAATTCAAAAATAAGTGATGACATGGCTTTCTCAATAGATATTTTCGATGAGTTTTGGAGAAAGAGCTTGGAGGATGGAAGGAAAAAAGAAACTAAGGGTTACATGGTGCTACAAGAAGGAGATTTTGATGTTGAACATGAGTTTCAAGATTTAGAGAAACTACTAGAAGAAAGTGAGTATAACGAATTGAAGAAAGCTAGTGAAGAATCTCCACAACGTGGTAATAACACCACGACGTGGCAATCTGAATTTATTTAATCAGACGTAAAAAACTGCGACACCACGACGTGGCAAGATGCCCACGTCGTGGTCACTGACCAAAAACCAAAAATCGAGTTGAAATCTTTTCCCGAACATCTGGAGTATGCATTCTTGGAAGAAAATGAACAAAATTCAGTCATCATAGCAGCTAATCTCACACCACAACACGAAAAGGAAAGCCTAGTTGAAGTACTCAATAAACAAAAGAATGCCATCGCATGGAAGATCACCGCCATAAAAGGCATTAGTCCTGCTTATTTTTCACATAAAATCAATTTAGAAGAGGGAGAAAAACCAGTGGTGCAACGCCAAAGGAGATTAAACTCGAACATGCAAGAAGTAGTGAAGAAAGAGGTAGTCAAACTCATGGATGTCGATATCATTTACTCAATATCAGATAACCAACATGTGAGTCTGGTGCACGTGGTACCTAAAAAGGAGGCATGACTGTACAAACAAACGAAGAAAACGAGCTCATTCCAACAAGAATGGTAACTGGTTGGCGTGTGTGCATCGATTATCGAAAGCTAAACGATGCAACATGCAAGGACCATTTTCCTTTGCCACTTATTCATCAAATGCTCGAAAGATTATCCAGTCACATTTATTACTGCTTTTTAGATGGTTTTGTAGGATACTTTCAAATCCCTATTTATACTCAAGACCAAGAAAAGACCACGTTCACTTGCCCAAATGGGGCCTTTTCTTATCGACGGAGGTCATTCGGGTTATGCAACGCACCAGCCACGTTCCAAAGATTCATGATGGCTATTTTTCACGATATGTTTGAAAAGTTCATGGAATTCTTCATGGACGATTTTTTTTGTTTTTTGGGTCCTCTTTTGAAGATTGCTTGTCCAACCTAGATTTGATGCTTGCAAGATGTGAAAAGACCAACTCGGTCTTAAATTGGGAAAAGTGTCATTTTATGTTCAAAGAAGGGATTGTCTAGGAACATAAAGTCTCAAAATCAGGGATAAAGGTGGATCGTGAAAAGGTTGACACTATAGCCAAATTACCACCTCTAACAAATTTGAAAGAGGTAAGAAGTTTTCTGGGCCATGCGGGATTTTACCGCTGATTTATAAAGGATTTCTAAAAAATTACAAGGCCTTTAACCCAACTTCTTTTGAAAGATGCCACATTCGATTTCTCAAACAAATGCCTTGAAGCCTTTCAATTCTTGAAAGATAAATTATACAATACCCCTATAATGATCGCCCCAAATTGGAATCTCCTATTTGAACTCATGTACGATGCTACTGATTTTGCGGTAGGAGCAGTCCTTGGACAAAGGGTTGATGAACGTTTTCAACCTATATATTATGCAAACAAGACACTAAATTTGGCTCAAGAATATTACACCACCACCAAAAATAACTTTTTGTTGTGGTTTATGCTTTTGACAAATTCTGCCCTTACTTAGTTTTATCTAAAACTATTGTCTTTATTGACCATTCTGCCCTTAAGTATCTCTTTGCTAAACAGGATGCTAAGCCAAGATTGATTGGATGGGTTCTACTTTTGCAAGAATTTGACATCGAGATAAGGGATAAAAAGGGTATGGAAAATATGGCATCCGATCACCTCTCAAGAATAGAAAACTTAGAAATGGAAAAATTAGAAGAACACGGGATTGGAGACAATTTTCCCGAACAATATATAATGGTAATCGCATGAGAGGTACCATGGTATGATGATATAGACAACTACTTGGATAACGATTATCTTCCAAAAAGGATTGACTCATCAACAAAAGAAGAAATTATTTTCAGAGATCAAGTACTACTTTTGGGATGAACCATATCTCTTCAGAAGTTGTGCGGATGGAATGATAATAAGATGTATATTCTGGAAGGAAGTTTGGAAATCTTGAAGCATTGACATAATGGGCCCACCGGATTACATCACAGAGCACATTACAAGGCAAAGAAGGTATTAGATTCAGGATTCTATTAGCCTACAATTTTCAAAGATTCCACAAAAATTTTCAAAGAATGTGATTTGTGCCAACGATCGGGTAACATATCATCTCGAAACGAGATGCCCCAAAATAGCATCCAAGTTTTTGAAGTATTTGATGTTTGGGGTATCGATTTTATGGGTCCATTTCCAATTTCTCAAGTGAATAGCACATACTTGTGGCGGTTGACTATGTTTCAAGATGGGCGGAAGCACAAGCCTTACCAACAAATGATGCTCGAGTGGTGATAAAATTCCTTAAAAGATTGTTTTCGCATTTTGATGTACCAAGGGCTTTAATAAGTGACCGGGGAACTCATTTTTCAAATGAACTAGCCGAAGTGTTACAAAAATATGGTGTATATCATAGATTTGCATCACCCAACCATCCGAAAACGAGTAGGCAAACGGAAGTCACAAATCGGGCATTAAAAAGAATTCTTGAGCGATCGGCTAGTATCAACAATGTGACATCCCCAATTTTCACGGCGAGAAAAGACCAATTTTGTTTATGATTTATAAAAATCAGATTACTTCTTTTCATAAAAATGTTGCGGAATTTGTTCCCAGAAAAATACGATAAATACGTTATCAAAACATTTTCGAAGAAACGTATTTTATTCATTTTAAAACTTTTGGGATGTCATTGTCAATACAGAAACATAAGCATAAACAAAACTTACATTTATTTACACTAGTGATCTACATCTCTTATAATCTCTCAGTGTAATGTGACTTCGTATCAACACCTGTGATATAAATAAACTGAGTGGGTCAGGTTGGGAAACCTGGTGAGTACATAGGGTTTTCAACCCACAATAATATAATTATTATGTTTAAACACTCAAACAATCAACCCAATTACCCATCCCCATTATCTTCTTTACTCTTAAGGATTTAACCTAAGAGTCATCTATCCTGCATTTGTTTATTCCGAAGTCCCTTACTTCTAGGGTTATAGGACTGGCACTAAATCCATAGCTGCTATAGTCTACTCATCGGGTACTAAATCCATAGCTACCAGTGTTTATCTAATAGGTACTAAGTCCATAGCTACCAATTCCTAACAGGTACTAAGTCCATAGCTACCAGTTCCTAACAGGTACTAAATCCATAGCTACCAGTTCCTAATAGGTACTAAATCCATAGCTACCAGCATCTAACTAATAGGTACTAAGTCCATAGCTACCAATTCCTAATAGGTACTAAATCCATAGCTACCAACTTCTAACAGGTACTAAGTCCATAGCTACCAATTCCTAATATGTACTAAATCCATAGCTACCAACGTCTAACAGGTACTAAGTCCATAGCTACCGGTGTTCGTTCCATAGGCACTAAGTTTATAGATGCCCATGTATACTCTCATCATCTTATATCTCGCATCGTTCATCTACCCATGTCATACCCAACATATTCGTATATATAAAATACGTATACAGTTTAAATCATTTAAAACATGTATAAAACGTTCATCCAGCATAGACAGCAAGTATTCAGACAATAAGCACACATAGCACGTAGTTTATATAAAATACTTCATATTTATGTGTAAGATGAAAGGGACTATGCACTCACCTGAAAGGTGATGACTCAGCACTCGGACAACGCTTCGATACTCTCAAAATGATTTTCCTTCGATAAAACCTAGTACCAATACCACTAGGGTTTAGTCTAACGATAACCGCGACAAATTAATTAGTCTGACTATTATTAAGCGTTAATAACACTCAATATAACTCATAATAATAGCCCAAATAATTATTTTAAGGACCTAATAACATTCCTATAATTATTTGAAAGCTATATTAAAAATTGCGTAAGCGCAGCACACTTACAGCGAATTTTATCAAAAACTGGAACTTAATTGGAGCAGCGTTTCGAAACCGAAAGGCTCTTTTTCTCGGGACTCCGGGAGCCTCGGGGCTTCCCTCGGGAGCTAAGGGGTTTAACTAGGGCTTAGGGGGGTTTAGATGAGCTAGAGAGAGAAACTAGTGAGAGAAAGAAGTGGTTTTGGAGTGAAGAACAATGGCAGCCTCGCACATCTATTTATAGGGTTCAGCTCCTCCGTTACGCTGGGCGTACCGAAGCCTTACGCTGGGCGTAAGTTCGGATAAGGGTGACAGCTTCGCACCAGGTGGCTTGCAACATCGGAAGAGGTAATGCGAGGGTACGCGGGGCGTACTGACTCCGGACGTGGGGCGTATGCGAGGACCACGTGTCGGCCATCCGAAGCGAGCCGTGATCAGCAAGCGAGGGTCAGGATTAAGCCACGTCATCAACCTCTCGCAGATTTCGCAATTTCGCACTCCGACTTCTAAAAATCATATCTTTTGCATACGAGCTCCGTTTTCGATGTTCTTTATATCCACGCGAAGACGGGAACGTACTCTACAACTTTTGTTTAGACTTCGTCGGCTAATTTTGACTTTACTTTAAATTTTATATTATTAACAGGCCGGGACAGGATTGGTCCGTTAAATCCTCATAACTTCTTCATCCGACGTCCGTTTTCGCCCATCTTTTTCTCGTTATGCTACTCTTAACGAGATCTTCGATTCTCGTTTAGGTCGTGTCGGCTAAAAATCGTTGGATCTAATATTCGAATTTCGGGCTGTACAATGCTAATCTGAAACTTCGAAAAATCATAACTTCTTCATACGAAGTCAGATTTGGGCGATCTTTTTATCGAAGTTCTTAGTTTAACATATTCTACGACTTTCGTTTATATCACTAAGGCTAAAACTCGCTCTATCGTAAATTCACTATTTACGCTTCCCGGTGTCGTGCCGGTTCCGTCGCGAAACTTCAACGGGTCATAACTTCTTCGTTATAACTCGGATTTCGGCGTTCTTTATATGTACGAAAACCTTGTGACATATTATACAACTTGGTTAAGATCATTTATTCTAAATAATCTTTTTCTCGAAAGGTCGTTTTCGACCCCTATTGCCTCTAATTTGACTAGCCCGGATCTGCGGGCGTTACAAACAAGAAGGAGTGGTCGGAAAATTTAGATGATGCGTTGTGGGCATTTTGTAACACCTTTAAAACACCTATGTGCACTACACCATATAGGTTGGACTTTGGAAAAAAATTTCATTTGCCGGTAGAGATTGAACACAAGGCATTTTGGGCTTTGAAGACTTGCAATTTTGAGTTGGCTAAACTACGAACTAATCGTCTAATGCAATTGAATGCCCTAAAGGAATTGAGAAATGAAGCATACACAAGATCCTTGATATACAAGGACAAAATGAAGAAATGGCATGATGCAAGGTTAAGAGGACGTAAAGATTTTCAAGAAGGGCAAAAGGTTCTCCTTTTTAACTCATGAATGAAGCTTTTTTCCCGGGAAATTACAGGCACATTAGGATGGACCATTTATTGTGAAACAAGTATTTCCACATGGGGCTATAAAGTTAATTGTAGGATATGGAACGCCGTTCAAGGATAATGGACATCGGGTAAAGCATTACGATGAAGGAATGCCAATTGAAGAAACTGAAGGAGAAACCTTTAAATTTGTAGTAACCGCATCAATGTAGAGCGGGAAGGAATTCGACTCATGACTCCCCAAAAAAGTGCTTACAGGAGGCAACATGTGGTTTAGAATTTGTGTTTTCTTTCCTTCTATTTACTTTATTTTCATTTATTTGCTTTATTTTGTTGATTTTTCACTCCTCTGAATCTTTTTATGGTTTTTGTTGAGATAACTAGCATGGAATGAGTGTGGGATGGAAGTTTTTATGAAAACTTTGCCTAAAATAAATTAATTTATTTACCATGACGTGGTATAATTCACCACGTCATGGTGACTTCACAGAACTCAATGACATGAATTTCCATAAAACAACACGACGTGGTTATTGTTCACCCGCAGTCAAATTTTGGGGTTTTTAACCCTAATCAGTCATTTTCTTCTTTTACTTATCCCCCTCATTCTCACCGTGTTGCTCCTCCCACGAAATCCTCTACTTTTCTTCTTCATAGTTCAAGCTTTTATAAGGCAAAGGTATCAACTTAACTTGTTTTTCATAGTTAAAGTTCAAGTATTGCTGCATCTACGGTATGAATTTGTTGTTATGAACCATTATTTAGGGATTTAGAGACTTAGGGTTTTGTAAATTAGTTCAATTTAGGCTTGATTTTGGGTGTTATTTCTAAGAAACCTACTCTAAAACATGTACTTTTATGACCTAAGTAAAACCCAGGACTTGATTTGAGTTTATATGGCCTACATTTGTTCGATTATAGTCCCGATAGATGAATTGTCCATCGACCACAATGACTCGTATGGTGCTACTCGTGGTCTCTGTTAATTCAGTTTATTTTGACTGATTTTCTTTCTAACTTTCAATTGGTTGTTTGGGATTGTGTTATATGTTTCTTTTGTAGATAATGCAGAGTAGAGGTCATAGAAATCAACCCGGGGGTCATCCCGACTTCCCATGGTACACTTTCCCGAACGTTGTAGCTCCCGAAGTAATGATTCAATGGAACAAGAAGCTTTCTTGGTTGAAGGAACGGAGAGTGCATGTATCGGCGAATATTAGTTGGACTTGGATGGATGAGGTCGGTTTGTCTGAGGCAATTGAACCATTTCTCACAAATGATTTTGATGGGGTTCAAGGTTGTTTCGTTTGTATGGTGTGGAGACGCCTTTTCCATATCCAAGAACACATGTATAAGGAATTGTGTGTGGAATTTTTAGCTATGGTGCATTTTTGAAGAAAAATAGGCTCCCATGATCCAAAAAAATATCACTTTTTGCGTGAGTGGAGAACAAGGAGAACTAATTTTGGTTGATTGTGCTATGAGGACGAAGATTTATCTACCGTCCGAGGTGCACACAAAATCATACATTGATTTTATTATTTAATGTCTCAAGTCGACTGAAGAGTTTAAGGAAGACCACTATTTGCCAAACATTTCCATTGGAGTGTACCAATCTAGGACAACCTAAGAAAGTGAAATATGGTCTCCTATCCATTGCCTTTTGCATCGATTGATTACCAATACCATAAACCAAGGGCAGGAGGGGGACAAGGTCCCAAGTTTGGATGTTTTTTTTATTTGTGGAGCCTTATTACTCTGGGGGCACGTATTGATATTCCTTATCATGTGGCTGATTTTCTGGCAACCCGGGCAGGAAAAGATCATCAGGGGTTACCTTTGTACGGGGGAATGTTGATCACAAGGTTGGCAAGGTCGTTTGGAGTTCTCTAGAAATAGGATGCTTTTATGTTGACACTTGGAGCATAGTAAACCTTTTAGTATATCCTCTACAAATGAGCAAATATTGTGGTGGACAATGAAGGGTTTTGAGCATTCTAACACTCCTAAGGTGTACATGCAACCCTAGAAACCTTGGATATATGTTTTACTATGATACATGAAAAATTGATTTTCCAAGGTTCTTAACCTATCTAGCATACCATGGGGAACTTTTAAACATAAATGCTAGAAGAAGAACATACCTTTTGTAGTTTGGATTCCTTGAGAACCTTGTGAGCCTAGCACCTCAAGTGTGATGCCTCAAATGTCTCACACAACACCAAATACACTTGGAATAACCTTGAGAGAAATAGAACACTTCTAAAATCGGCTATGCCCTCTTGTTCTCACTAGTGTCGATTTTGGTTGCTCACATGTTCCTTTTATAGTGTGTCATAAGTAGGGTTACACCATGTAAACCTTAACTTGACATGGCTCTTCATTTCCATGATCCATGGTTCAAAGACACCATGGAGCATCCTATGGGTTTTAGCCCAACTTGATAATCCATGGAGCATTAGCCCACTATACAAGAATGGGTGATTTACACAATCAACCCATATATTTAATTAGTCTTCTTTTGATCACTTAATTAACTCCAAATTAATTCTTGATCAATACTAATTAAATAATATTATTAATATATTAGAAATTATAATATATTAATAAACCTTAAGTGTTATTTCTCTCATTTTGGTCTATCCAAATGCATGATGCCATGCAACCCAAATGGACCATGCTAATTGGGTCAACTACATTCCAGAAATAGTTATGAACTTAGACACCTAATCCAACAGACAATGGGTATGGTAACTTATCTACTCCAAATGACAACCCACGAGGCCGAACCGGAAGGCGAGTACGACAAAGGCCCGATGATCATGAAGAAGAGCCACCCGTCATTCCTACCGAGCATGAGTTGCCCATGGACCCGTATAACGTTGCTTTGAGCGGTATCAAGACAACTTAGGGTGAGGTTTTTATTACACCAACATTCACCTTAACCTTTTGATGCAACATATGAACATACAATGCCTAAGCGAGTATCTGGTCTCGTACTCGGACATTCCTACATGGGACGAGCTTCGAGCGGAGCAACAAGGTGGAGCCGGCGGTAGCAGGAGTGGAGGAAATGATGATGAGGAGTGAATTATACATTCTATTTGATTGGATGTAAGACAATTTTATTTTTATTTATTTGTGTTTGGTGTGTTTTATTTTCTTTTTTCTTGGATGATGGTAATTTAGGATTTAAATGTTTTATTTTATTTGTTTCCTTGTTTTATCGTGTTTTGTCTCTAGATTTCCTAGTGGTTCGAGTTTGAGAGAGGAGTATTTTTTGCGAGAGACGTTGATGAGTTTAAGTGAGGGGTTAGGAAAGCGGCAAGAGAGGCGAATTTGAGCGTTTAGAGCGTTAATTTGATCACCGAAGATGATGAATCACATTTTCCAGAAGTTCACATCATCCTTAGTGACCAATTATTGAAGAAATCTGCTATGAAATGCACCTATTATTCGTATTCTTCCACCCACCACAACGCGGTCACATTTTCCACGATGTGGTGTCATTACAGAAAATGAAACTTAATTGTCACCCACTTACCACGTCGTGGTCTCTCTATCAAGACCTAGTGATTGTTTCAAGTCAACTTTTCGAGTCTTTTTCCTACACCTTACGAACTACAAAATGTCTAGGTCTTGAATACAAGTTCCATAGCAATCACACACTTCCACTTATACACATATGGGCGAGCGATCCTACACATAAGCAACACGATCAACATTGCAACTTCTATCCCAGGGGAGTATGTTCTTTTTTGTCCCTCTTTACTTTTATGTTTTGCATAACATGTAATGAGGGCATTACATCAAATAAGTGTGGGGTAGGGGTTTATTGCATTAGGAAAAAGCATTTGATTTTTGAAAATTTGCATTATCATAAAATTGCTAGTTTTTATAATATGCATTCATATAAACTTTAAATAATAGTTTAATTTAGGAAAATCTAGCTAATTAAAATTTTTAGCTAGTATTGTGTGGGATGATCCGATGAGAGCCCAAATGTTTGTTATAGTGTATTTGAGGCTTCCCATGATTAGTGAAAAGCCATGAGATATGAAAGATAACCTGGTAAATTATATGATGTAATAAGTTTTGCAGCGTGTACCTAGAATCCATCCAGGAGAGCTTATGTAGTCATTACACTTACACTAATACCTCTAAACAATAAAGGTTGATGTTAAGCTCCTTATGTAAGCATGTAGGATTTGAGTGAAAAAAAAGTGAGATAAAAAAAGAGAAATTACCAAAAGTTGAAAGAATTTTGGAGTTTTCAAAGTATGAAATAAAAAGTTTAAAAATATCAAAAAGTTGAAGATACCAAAAATCATACAAGAAGGCGGTGAACTCAAAGAAATTGGAAAGAAAATATCAAAAAAGAGATGAGTTCCAAAGAGCTCCATTGTGGTATCAAAGTTGTAATTCTTTCTAGAATTTATGTATGCTTGGTATAACCAAAAATACCTTGAGGTTAAGAAAGATTTATGGGGATGGATTTGGAGGGTTGCAAAAATGAATGTCCTATAAGATAAGGGGTGAAGGTTCATAAGGTTTGTGAGTATTTAGGAACAGGAAGTTTGTAGGAATCATAGACACAAATACATGCATTGCGGTCTTGGGATAATGGTTAGGCTTTAAATGTATTGTTTTATGCAATATTGGTAAGATAAAAATTAGTTCGCTTGGGGGCAAGCAAAGAATAAGTGTGGGGTATTTTGATATGTGCATATCTATATAGATATTTTACATCATATCCTAATATTTTTAGCTATTTTTATGCCCATTATAGAACAAAAGGTAGTTAATCTATTGTATGATATGTTGTAGTGGTAAAAGATATGCTCGGAGCAAAAAGGAAGCTGGAAGTTGGAAGCCAGGAATTTGGATCAAGGCTAAAATGAAGAAAAATATACTTACCACGTCGTGGTGACATTCCCACGACGTAGCGTTTTGGATATCCCCGATGGATCTAGAAGACTTGATGAATACGAGATAAACACGAAGGCCACGACGTGGTGGACTTATCATGTCGTGGTGGTCTGATTTTCGGAAAACTATGTATAGAAGTCATAATCCTCCGAAAATTAAACTTTTGTTGGGGCTATTTTTGTCTTTTGAAGGCCAAGAACACACCTTGGAGCTTGGAGTTGCAGAATATTGATTATATATTGGAATTGAGAGATTTGAGGCAATACGACTTCTTATTACGTTTTTCTTCTTGAGTTTAATCATGAATGCTAAGTTGAGTTTCGTTTTTATGTGCTTACCTACTGAAATCATGGGCTAAAACCTTATGAATTTCTTTTAGATTAGATTGTTTGACTTTTTATGGTTTGATTTATGGTTTGGATTATGATTTATTGGTTATTTGTTACTTTAGCTCATTAAAGAACCTCCCTACGCTTATGAGAACAACTTTTATGTTTATTAATGAGTTTAATTAAGTTTGCATGACCATCACTCTTTATTGAACTTGAATCTTTTGATCTTTGTGAATTGAAAAATTATACGACTAGTGTTCTGACCAAAACCTGTGGTTAAATAGAAAAGTGGGTAAATAATTGTAGGAACTAATATATAACGACCAATCATATATTGAATCGACTTAATATACCAAATTAATCAATCAATTATAAGTCTAATTTAACTCGAACCGAACATTAGTGAATTAGTTAGTTTATCCGCCTGATCATCGTATGAATGAACGTATTTGCTAAAGGAATAGATTAGTGAACATTAACGTGGTCATCTTAGGAGTTGGTAACCAATGAAGAATTAATCCATTGCACTTCCATAAATCAACCATAATAACAAGTATATTGAATCTAAACGAAAATCTCTAAATTACCTTGGTTAAAATCATCTTTTGTGTTTCTTTCTTTTAATTTTAGTTTTTGTTTCATTAGTTGATTATACTTAGTTAGGTTATTTAAGTTTCTATTCTTGCAAAACTAGAGAACACCCGTTTCCTTTAATTAAATAGTAATTTAGGTAGTTAGTAGATAAAATTATCTAGACATTTCGTTCCCTGTGTTCGATACCCGACTATTGTGTTATTCTATTTTCAACAAGTTATACTACCTTAGGAAGTAATAATTAGTTACATTAGTAGGTTAAACTAGTGCATAATTATTTACGCATCAAGTTTAAGATAATTAATCACAATCCTTCTTGTAGTCACTTGAAAGCTAGTACCAAAATTATCATGCCTCTGATGATTCACACCTAACCCTAGCAACAAGGAGGCTTAAAGAGAGAGAAAGAGAGAGAGAGAGAGAGAGAGAGGAGATGGATAGAGAAATTTTAGCTATCTCTTGGAATTATCAAGTAGCTGAAAATTGTAGCTCTTAGGGTTTATTTATAGTTGAATTAGGAAACCCTAGATAACCCTAATTTGAATATTATATTAATATTTCAAATTAGGTAATTGTCTACTCCCTAATTATCTATAAGGGATACTCTAGAAACCCTAAAATATTCCCTCCAGAAACCATCTACCCTAGGGGAGGAAGGTTTTGGAATTTCTTGTTCAACTATATAACAATTACATTTAGACCCTTGTACTTTTAAATAATCCCAATATTAATTCCAATTAATTTCTGATTAATTCATAATTAAAATAATACTATTTCTAATTAATATATTATTTCCATAATAAATTAATAAATTCATTTATTGTTATTTATTAATCATATAATAAATCAACAAATTAGTTTCTATCTCTAAAATCCATCTTATTCAATTACTACGCTTGAGGGCAACCCAAAAAGACTTTGCTAATAATTCAAGTATATACGAAGTTAGTTATTGGGTTAGACACCTAATCCAATATACATCACTTCTGATCTTACACCTCTTGCATCTTGTGGAGCTTTTGAAGGTATAAAGTTTCCACCTTTTTGGTTCTCTCTTTATAGATCTAAGATTTATTGCATTTCTTGATTCATATTCAAGTTTGGGTTGGTTTAAAGAGATAAACTTGCAACTTTATAGCTTATATTGGTCCCTTGGTCACTATATCTATTGGATTTGTAGTATGATTGTGTTGTGAGATTCATGTATGAGATTTTGGTCTTTTTTCCCATTTTGACCTAGATTGAGATCTAGACTTGCATTAGTCATGTATATCCATAAAATTGTGAATTTTTATGTTGGAATAGATGTAAGAAGTCCTTCTCGAAGTTATGGATTATGACTTTGGTTATTAAGAGCTTAAATGTTGAGTACATGCTTTAAGTTGTCATTAAGGATCTACGTTTTGGGATCTAGACTCATTGGATTTTCTTAATGGGTAAAGTTGGAAACTTTATCCATCAAGGCCGTGGGAAGGACTAGATCTAAGCTTTGGAGCTCTTGAGGTTGAAGGAAAACAACTTAATGCATTAAGTTGTTGGGACCCAGTTCCTACAGTGTGGCAAATGGAGGGAACAACGTAGCGACTGGGGGATATCCGCATATTTTGCTGTTTTTCTCCCACTGCATAGCAATGGGAGGCCATGACATGGCGACCTACTGAAGTGGAATTTGACCTTGACCATTGACGTTGACCATGGTTGACTCTTGGTATATTTTAGAGTTTTAGGTGTTAGACTAAGAGGGTACTTCTTTATTGATGGTAAGTTTCTTATTGTACCTATCTACCCGGTATATGAGTTGGTGTGTGCTAGCTGCAATTTGTAAGGTGAGTCTTCTCACTATACTTGCCTCTGTGGTACTATATACATGTCGACTACCTAGGTCTTATTTGTTGGTCTTGTTATATGTGAACTAAGTTGCTGATAACTCCTAGACTGTTGTAAGTCAATGGGACTACTGATAGTACCTAGGGTTGCTAATAACTCGTAAGGTATGCTATTAATCCACAGGGTGTGCTGTTAACCCATTGGAACTGCTGATAGTCTCCAGAGTTTGATGATAACTCTTAGTTGATTATTTATGATGTGTTGCATGTGGTATTGTGGGGAACTCACTAAGTTTTATGCTTACAGTTGTGGATTAACTATTTTGCAGATACTTATCGGACTGCGAAGGCGGGACCGTACACACACATCAACAAATTTTTGATTTGAGATTTCGCATTATCTTCTTGTTAACTCTGATTTCAGAATAAGGGTTTATGAACAAATGGTTGTAACTTTACTAAAAATGGATGTTATATTTATTTTAAAAGTGAAAATTTTAGCCATGGTTTTTTGGATGTTACAAGTTGGTATTATAGCCCTGGTTTGAGGGATTTGGATGAACATCCGTGGAATTCCAAACTCAAACTATGGAACTGACACTTTTGCTAAACCTTTTTGGAGAATACGCATTTCAAAAAAAGAAAGGAAAACATGCGATGTGTACAGTCAGCCAGAGCTTGAGAAAAGTGATTTCCCAAAATGTCCATACTTGTTATATATGTTGTAATTGACTTGCTATCATATGTGTTATAGTATGATGTGCAGGTTATAAGTTAGGCTAAGGTTTTACTCAGGATTGCATGCAAGAGTGTCTGCTTAGGAGAGATGCTTTTTATGTGTGTTGTATGAGCTGTTAAAGATGCATGATCGTGTGTAGGCTAAGGATCCTCAAGAATTGTGTGTTAGAATTGCCTGATCCTTATGATGCCTTTTTTGTTTGTTGTTTTTCTACTAGAATGTTGTTTGCTTTGTGCAATATGAAACCTATGCAGATGTTATTTATCTATTGAACGAATATGGTAAGTTGCATGCCACAAGGATTAAATAGTTTTAGAATGTCTGTTTGGCCTGTTGCGCAACTCTTGTTTGAGTCCAACCATTGTAATGCAGAATCTTTCAGTCAAAGAACTGTTTCATCCTTGTTGCATGTAATTGTATTCGTATGATAGTTAGTTGACATTGGTGGAAGTTTCTGTTGCAACTGATAGTAGGTTGGGAGTGAGTATTCCTAGCGATCTTATAGGAGTGATGGAAGGTGCTGGAGTGAGCATTTGTGTATAAGGAAGTCTAAGTTGGGAATATAGGCAATTTGCGGTGGCTTTTCGAAGCATGTAGGTGTGCCGATACACCTGGCAGTGGTGGAGTTCCTAGAAAAGCTTTCTAGTGTGTGTTTGTACATGAGAAGAATCATAGAGTGAGAGAGTCTATGATAGGTGGTAGTGCGCGCCTGTGGTGGCATATGTATCTAAGATTGATATTGGTTTGGTATATTGACTTAGAGACTTTGAGGCAATTCTCGGGACACATACAAATATGTGTGGAAGGTAGTAGGTTCCCATACTACCAAAAACACAGGATCCGTATGGGGATCAGGAAGGGTCGAGAAGGTTTCTAAGGAGCTAGGGAAGGGTAGATAGTATGGTATAACACTAGCATAATTGTATTCATTCTCGTCGATGTTGGCATATCGGCTGTGATTATTCAGAATGAGATTGATAATCGTTTGGGTCTTAGTTTTTGTGGCAGTTTGCGTCTAGTCGGTGCAGAACTGTGTGAGTTAGCTGATTCAAAGGTCTCACTGGCCTTGAGTGAAGTAGTGTCAGACTGAGTCACGATACTCAAGGAGGAAGCCGCTATGGTGATTGACTCAAGGATTGTAGCTGAAGCTGAGTGGTTAGCCGATGGCAAGGGATGTTACTTTCTATATCGGGGTTGTATTTTCCTATCTCCTATGCTCAATGAAGGAGAGATCGGATGTGGGTCAGTCGATGGTTAAGATAGGAGATGGTGATCTTCTCATCGGTTCTATTGAAGGACGGTGAATTTTGGTTCACAATAAACCGTCTATATGTCGCAGCGAAAGGATATTAAATACTAGATGGTTCTTGTGGTTCGATGGCCAAGGTGAAGTCCATGTCGCAGGTGGAATATGTATCGTAGATTCTAGAAGGTCAGGTATGTTCGAGAGGGCATCGAGTGGTTCCTGTTTTTGGACGCGAGAGAGTTCTATAGTTATGTTGGGTTTGTTAGAGCTATGTTTTGAGCATCTGTAAGGGATTCTTGGAGTCTCAAGAGAGGGATGAAGTTGTGGATCAACTTTTCAAGTGTAAGGTTTCCGATGTGTAAGTTCAGTTCGGAAGGTGCCCAACCTACCTAATGGAGTTATGATCGTTCTCATTAGGTTTAGTTAGTGATGCTAGGAAAAAGGTCTCCGAAGTCTCCATTAAAGATTCAGAGTTTTCTTGTTCGAAGGATCTTTTCATGTTGTTTATGCATTCTGAGATTCAAGTCGAGTATGATCACGGTTAAGCCAGTCTGAGGTTTTGGTGTTGCAGACATCAATCAATGATGGTACAAACCGTAAGTGAGGGAGAACGGGGTATTCTGCTTGGAGGATCATTGATCAATTTGATATCATAGTTTCATAGCGAGGGGTCAAAGGAATTTGTAGCTCATGTGAGCAAGATTTTGGTTCAGGTTTATGGTCGTATGGGGGTAAAAAGTGGATTACCATCGAAGTGCTCGTGATTAAGAAGTTTCTCGTTGCAAGGATCTATCGGAACCTTCCATGGATGTGGGTAATTTAAGGTTTGGACAGATCGTGTGTGTATAGAAATCTATCGTTAGGTGCACATCTTTGAGAACACATGAGTTGTTCTCACAATAGAAAGTTGACAGGTAAGGAACTTGTTGTGTCCAATAGCTCCTTTTTGGGTAGCACCACAAATCTAGATGGAGGGGCGTTGAACCGCTTGTTTGTGTATCGATTATATGAAACATGGTTAGCTCGCGAAATGGTTCGGTTATTCATGGCCGAGAATGGTTCGTCATTGATGTGTCGTTTATTTTCAGAGTTCGATAAGAGTATTTTCGCGGGGATTTTATTCGGTATGTATGGGGTCATCGGGTTTGGTTCCCGATCCATTTTTTGATCGTTAGTTGTTCATTTATCAGTAGCAGTTGAGGTTATTTGAAGGATTCAATCTGAATCAACTAAGGGTGTGACTAATGAGCCGACCCTTAGTCAAGTCTAGTAAAGTTGTGCTTTGGCCTCGGTATAGGTGACCTATCAATTTCTTGGTTGTGAAATTTTTTATTCTTGTGATTTGAGATGAAAGTTGGTCTTAGTTATTGAAAGATTGGATATCGGATCAACAATATTCAGTTTCTAGGAATGATCGTGGTTGTGTAAGATTCAATTTCGGCAGATGGATTTGGCTAGGTTGATATTGGGATTGTTTCGGCCAGGATTTTGGCAACATTTCTGGATAATTTTGGAGTTCCTCTCTGATATTGGAAGTTTTATCAACCTTTTTCTCATTGATGGGATATGTTCATTGTCCTTGAGGTATGGAATCTTGTGGTGGTTGTTAGAAGAATGTGATCAATAGTGGTTGAGGTTTGTTGTTCTGTTCGATTCGCTGGTACGTTATGTTTTTGGGTAAGACACTATTAAGAAGGAACATAATCGGTTGGGGAGCGATATGTTTCCTTCTGGAGGATGTGAAATGTTGTGATTTTAGGTTTGAATTAAAGGTTTGGTTGTCTAGCTTGTTCTATTGGTGCACAGTCATGTTTCGTTTGTTGATGTGTTAATGACAACTAGTTTGTGGAAGAGTATGTGTCTCAAAAGGGTATGGCTCATGTATTTTTGGTAGAATATTAAGTGGGTTGTTTTCTGGATTCTTACCAGTCAATGAGATGATGACAATGTGTCTTTCGGCCTGTTGGATGTTGGTCACGAGTCTTCATGTTTGTGGTTGGGTGATGGCAGGAACGATGAGGAGCCGTGAGCTCCTCTCCCAGTGGTTGGACGGCGTCACAGCGTTCCGTGAGCCATTATGGTTTTCACTTTTGTGAGTGGGGTTGGCGGTTGTTTAGTAGAGACTCGTGTGTTGGTTTGCTAATCATGTGGCATTAGCGAGTGCTTAAGCAATATAGTGTTGTCACTGATAGCCTAGTGACTGGAAGGTTGGTTCGAGCAGTTGTAGGGTGTTGACTTGCTGGAAAAGTTATGGTGGTGTACTAGTAATCTGTTATTGAGATCCTTCTTAGTGAATTTGTGTTCATTTTATGATAAGGTTTCATCTGAAATCTCTCACAATTTTACCTATGCCATAATTAGACACATCTAGACTATCCAAGTCTTAGTAGCTAATGGTTGTTGTGAGTATTTTTAGAGCTGCTGGTAGCTCCAGGACTGTTGATATTCCCAAGGTTGCTGATAACCCGCAGCGGATTAGATTGACATAAGGATGGTTATATGTTGGGTTGAATACCAGGGGGCAGTGATTCGGGTAGTTATTTGTCTCATGGATGTCTCAGATGATAGTTGTACACCTAAGCTATTGGGAGCATGGAGGTCACGCGAGTGGGTTTTGACCATGGTTTCGCTCGTGGGAGCAGTTGGTTAGTCTCGATTTGTCAGAAGGCCAGGTGTGCAGTTGGGGGCTTTTAGGCGGTCTCCGAGCTTGGAATTGGTCAAAATCTTTATCGGAGTTTTTTGAGTGTTGTATGCGCCTAATAGCGGTGTCTCTGGTTAGGTACTTAGGGGGTATGTGTGACGAGTGGATGATCGTCAACCGGTAGGTATGTCTCTAGTGCTTAGACTGTTGGGCTTCCGGATTGTGAAGTACATTGATGGGGATGCTTGTAGACCAAGTTTTTGGTTTTCTTTTAAATGGTTTTCACTATGAGTTGGGTTGTTGTTTCATTTGAGAGTTTCAAGTGACTGGGTGGTTGTTGGCATCAGTTGGTTTCTAGATGGTCTCCCGAGTTAGTTATAACCATGTTAATTATATGAAATGGTTGGCAGGATCTTATGGATTGTGTTAGGGCAGTAAAAATTCTAACCTAGTCAGATTTAAAGGAATAAACCTAATTTAAGTTGGGGAGAGTTGTAACACCCGTTACCATAATGGATCAGGTGAGGTCTTGGTGGGATCAAAGATCTAATTTTGGGGAAAAAACTAGGTGCCACGACGTGGTAATTGGAGCACCACGACGTGGCGTATCTTATGCATAATTGTGTGTTTAGTTGGTCGTTATGGTGTGATGGCCCAAGCCCATGATTTTTAGGGTTTTCTCCATATTTAAGAGCCCAATATTAAGGATTGGGGCATCCTTTTCAGCCTTCAACCCCTTCAAACGAAACCCTAGCCTCATTGGAGTGAATATTGTTGTATTAGTAGTGATTGTTGAAGTTTGAAGCTTTGGCTTGCACTTTTGGAAGATTGAGTGGTGTGCTTGCTAGTTAGAAGAGTGCATCACTTTAGATCTTGCACCTCATGCATCTTGTGGAGCTTTGGAAGGTATAAAGCTTCCACCTTTTTGGTTCTCTCTTCATAGATCTAAGACTTATTTCTTTTCTTGATTCATATTCAAATTTGGGTTGGTTTGAAGATATAAAGTTTGCAACTTTATAGCTCATCTTAGTCCCTTGGTCGCTATATGTGTTGGATCTGGAGTTTGATTGTGTTGTGAGATCCATGTATGATATTTTGGTCCTTTTGGCCCATTTTGATCTTGATTGAGATCTAGACTTACATTAGTCGTGCATGTCCATAAAGCTGCTATTTTTATGTTGGAATAGAAGTAAGAATTTATTCTGGAAGTCATGGATTGTGACCTTGGTTATTAAGAGCTTAAAGTTTGAGTCCATGCTTTAAGTTGTCATTAAGGATCTAGGTTTAGGGATCTAGACTCATTGGGATGTTTTAATGGGTAAAGTTGGAAACTTTATCCATCAAGGCCTTGGGAAGGACTAGATTTGGGCTATGGAGCTCTTGAGGCTGAAGGAAAATAGCTTAGTGCATTATGTTGTTGAGACCCAGTTCCTACAGTGTGGCAAATAAAGGGTATGGCGTGGCGACTGGGGATGTACGACTACTTTGTTGTTTTTCTCCTACGGTATGGAAATGGGAGGCCATGACATGGCGACCTGCTGAAGTGGACTTTGACCTTGACCGTTGACTTTGACTATGGTTGCCTCTTGGTCAATTTTTGGTTTTTAGGATGTAGAGTGAGATGGTACTTCTTTATTGATGTTATGTGTCTCAAGGTACTTGTCTACTCGGTGTGTGAGTTGTTGTGTGCTAGATGCAATTCGCGAGGTGAGTCTTCTTACTATACTTGCCTATGTGGTAGTATATATATGTCAACCAATATGGTCTTATTTTTTGGTTATGTTGTATTTTAAATGAGTTGCTAATAACTTCTGGACTGCTATAAGTCCATGGGACTGCTGATAGTTTCCAGGGTTGCTGATAACCCATGAGGTGTGTTGTTAATCTATAGGGCATGTTGTTAGCCCATTGGGACTGTTGATAGTCTCCAGAGTTTGTTGATAATTCTTAGTTGATTATTTATGTTGTTTTTTATTTGGTATTTTGGGGAATTCACTAAGCTTTGTGTTTACAATTGGTGATTAAGTATTTTGTAGGTACTTATCGGATTGTGAAGGCGGGACCGTGTACACGCATACACAAATTTATGATTTGAGATTCTGCATTATCTTCTTATTAACTCTGATTTCGGAATAACGGTTTATGAAAAAATGGTTGTAACTTTACTAAAAATAATGTCATATTATTTTAAAAGTGAAAATTTTATCCCTGGTTTCTGGGATGTTACAAAACCTATAACTTTGAATTCCCTTTGGAACTTCAGTCACACTATGCATTAATTACTCATGTACCTTAAAATCATTGAAAAAACAAAGTCAAAGGAAAAAGTCTTACCCAAAATGATCTTTAATCTTCCAAAACTTAAGAAACAATCTCCAACACCCAAATGAGTCTCACCAAGGAACATTGGCATGATGTAACTATAGTTGGCGACTTCAAGATTGTCGATCAAAGTAGCACAAGTTTGTCTTGTTTATCACAAATTTGTAGGGTATATAAGAACTTTAGATGTATAATTTAATGATGAAAGAAAAAAACCATATATTAAAAGGCTTGCCTTAATATCATGAAATGTTTTTTAAACTTATTCAATGTGTCAGTAACATTACAAAATCCAAAGTTAAGATAAGCTCTCATTATCCCTAACCGCTTTCCTTGAAGTCCCTGTGGTTTTAGGTGCTTCAGATAACCACCATGTGGGATATACTTTGAAGCTATTCTGGTTGTAACTACATCATCTTTATCAAAACCCACAATGACATCTAAGACATACACAACATCTGTTACACATTAGCCTATTTTTGCATCAATGGTTTGTTAGCAGAATCCAACACCAAAGGATATCTAAGAACTAAGAAATTTACGAATATTTTATATGCTTACCCAACTGTGTCTTCCATATTTCAAGTAGTAGACTAATTCTCAAGCCCTAACGAAATCCAACAATTTATGATAAAAACCCATAAATTCTTCATAAACATGATATCAACTGGTGTTTCCTTAGTGCTGAAAAATGTGTACATACAAGCTGACCTGCAAATGCAAACAAAGAGGGGGATTACCAAAAATTTGAAAGAACAACCAACAAGGGAAACTTCAAAATACCTTGTAGAAACTGAAGTAAGAATATGAAAAAAACCAAACAAATGGTACTTCTTTCCCTGTCAAAAGAACGAAGCATTCCGTCAAACAATTGGCATGCATCCGGGTTATTTCAATCACTGGTTCCATCCATATCTATCTCATACGTTGGTGCATCAAAGCCCTATTACAAAAATAACAAAATTATTACCCTAATTTTAGATGACGAAGAAGACGACATAATAAAATTGAACGAGTGGAAAGAAACGACGTGATAGACAAAAAAAAAATTAAACGAACGGAAAGAAGAACGGTAAAGAATCACAAGTAGTGGGTTGCTGTCGTTGGTAGAAATCGAGAAGATGGTACGGATGACGATAGTTGGCAATTGTCGGTGTGAGTGCGGAAAACATCGAATTGATCAGGAGAGGTCGTCGACAAAGGTAGTGACACCGATGAGTGGGGGTCACGGAGGGAAGCTTATGCATGGAGGTTGTGGGTTCTTCTGGAAGCAGTAGGTTTTAGAAGAATGGAGGGTGGCAGTAAAGAAGACGATACGACCAACTCCAATTTAATCGAAGCCAAAGAGATAAAATTGACTAAATAGAAGCCATCGACTTCAAACTAGCCGTCTAAGAGGAATGTGGTTTGGTTCGGCTAAAACTGTGTCACTGATCATAAGATTGCTTACATTTAATTGTATGATAAATTAACCTTGTTTTGGACTTTAGGACCATATTTTCTCATTTTCAAACTTAAAATTTGATTTAAAGTAAAATAAAATAATTTTGTAACTTATTTTGAAAACAAGATATGCAAAAGACATTTCAATTGGTATCAAAAACATTGGTTTAAGTGAACTATATGCTTAATACAATATATAGACTTAAACAATAATAATTAAAAAGATGTTAGGATCTTGTGTATTAATAATAGATATTATCATTTACATTATTTATATTAAGTATTAACCTATAACATCATTATAATATCATCATAATAGTGATAAAAAAGTTCTCATTATAAAACAAGAGATACAAGAGAACATTACAATGCAATTTGCATCAATTATGTTGGATAGGTGCAAGTGATGTTAAATGAAATGTTGAAATGACAGAAAAAAAAAGACGTTAATAAAATTTTGAGAGAAATGATAATATCTTCTTGGAGACAGGTCTTCTTTTAGACATCACATTATAGTAAGATTATAAATAACATAATACATTTTATATTTTATTATTAAACACTCATAACCTTTTTCGCCAACAAACCCTTAATATAAGGAATTTCTTAAAGATTTCTAGCTAATATTCCGAATGAGAAATTAAATATTTTCTTACTTTTTGTTCCTACAAATCCTCCTATCAAATTAAATAGTGACATGTATAACATTTAATAAAATTTAATGGTATTTTAGTATACTAATATAACACATGTCATCATTTAATTGCGTAAGAGGATTTACAAGAACAAAAATAGGATGATATTTCCGAATATATAAATGACCGTCAATTTTATTGTATTTTTTATAAATATTTTCCTAATATATTATAATATTCTAATTAAAAGAATAAAATTATAACATCACCATTAACCAATGCAAAATATAATAGCATGTAGATAATCATTTTTCTTTAAGGTTGACTAAAAAAACACTTTATTTTATCATGATATTAGGCTTTCTGGTATACCAACGACGAAGAGGCTCGTAGTCTACGTGGACACGAGTGTTGTCCGTGCACACCACCCCGACCTATCATGGTCGGGCGTTTTCATGGTGGTTCGTGGTGGGGAAGATGAAACACAACGACCAATGAGAGAGAGAGGGTCTCTCTCAGCCTTTTGCTTCCCCCCCCCTCTCTCTTCATGGTCGTGATATATATACCGGAGTTGTTTGTGGTTCGTGATGTCTATGTGGAGGTAAAGGTGGTTCTTTGCCCGTTTTATGTATAGCGGATAGTTTTAATAAATAGAAACTTCATGGATACCATTTATCAAAAGTCAATCTATGATTAACTGCTTATAAATAACTTTTTCGAAAAACAATGCAATTTCAACCAATAAAAATAACTAAATAATTAAATATGTTGACTATATTGTAGAATATGATGTTTTTTTAAAACAACCCTTTTACCATATGACATCTTATTTAGTTTTTGAATGGCTGTATGTTTTTTAACCAATCATTTTACTATATTATGATCCTATTTAGTTTTTGAAGTTTTTTTTTTTTTTTCTGAAATTGTATCGTTTTTTTTGAAAAACTACCTTATTTTTGAAGATTAACCTCCAATCTAATGAGAATCATATTATTAAAAAAGATTTATGAAATTGATGGTTGAACAAACGAATGCCATCCGTATGTTCTTTTTGAATTTAATACAATACATACGTGTAGCGATATGAAGGGTGGCATAAACCCTAGTCTGCCCTCTTCTAGGCCTTACCAGTAACCCTTTACCACAACGTACTGTGTAATTACATATGTCACCGCTTCGTGACTTTAACAAATCCCTCATCTTTTCACAGACAGCTTCTCCCTTCACCTTTGCTATAAGCCTATAACACGATTATCCTCTTCATTTTTCCCCAATTTCTTTAAAATCAACATTTATTTGTTTGTTTGTTTTTTCAGTTTTAATCAAAGTTTCAACAGGGTAATAAAACCCCACCTACTTTGATAGCGATTAATTCAAAAAAATATCACTCAAACTCGATACAGCTTCTTTCATGGTCTAAAGGTTCTGCTTTCCTACAGGTATTCCTTCTCTCTGATACTTTGATTCGATTTGTATGTGTAGATTTAGGGTTCTGTGTATGTTTTCATGAAAATTGTGCAAAACCCGTATGGATTTTGTGTCGGTTTCGTTGATTTTTAGTGGGTTTGTCAGTGGGGTTTGAGGAGTTTTAACTAATAGCAAGCTTTTGTTGTCAATGGCGGTTTTCATAACCCTAAAAGTGGGTTTTCCTTTTTCGACTGATGGAAATATGGAATCATTTCCTATACTTTCGAGTTTTATCTTGTTTGTAATTGGTTTTTCTCCGAAGCTGTAGGGTAAATCACTAACTCTTGATGGGTTTTGTTTATTTTGTTTCTAGAAATGGAAACCATGGAAGGTAACAACATAACAACTGAAACCCTAGGTGGGCTTTCTTCATCTTCTCAGCCACCCGCCCCACCTCATACAACCTCGAAACCAACTCCGGAGGAAATATTCGGTGGCGACTTGGGGTCGAAAAACGGCAGCGGCGGCGGTGAGGTCGTTGTTACGACGGTCGTTGAAAAGACTGAGGTGACTATCGTCAAGGTAGTTCAAGAAAACAAAGATGACATCGTCATGTTTCAAGAAGGAGAAGCTTTCAGCCACTCTGTTACAGAGAAAACAGAGAATAACATTGAAGCTAAAGAGAACGAGAAGGAAGGGGCTTTTGGTCATTTGCTTGATGGTAACGAGGGCATGAACTTAAATTACAACAAGGAGGCTAAAGAAAGTGAGAAAGAAGGGGCTTTTGATCATTTGTTCAATGGCGATGAAGGCATGAACATAGATAACAACAATGAGGCTAAAGAAAAGGAGAAAGAAGGTGTTTTTGATAATTTGTTTGATGGTAACGAGGGTATAAACGTAAATTTCACTGATGAGAAGTTGGTTGCTGGTGAGGATCTGATGGATGTCTGTTTATCCGATCAGAAAGAGAAAAAACCCGAAAACGTTGCAGGTGTCTTTGAATTCACAGATGATATGAACGAAGAGAAGAACAATGAAGGAAATCTTGAAAATGGAACCAAATCAGCAGAAAACAATGAAAGCGAAGAAGAAGAACATGATTTTGTGGTGGGTGATTTTGTATGGGGCAAAATCAAGTCTCACCCATGGTGGCCGGGTCAAATATACGACCCATCAAACGCATCAGATTATGCAAACTCTATAAAAAGAAAAGGTCATCTCTTAGTTGCTTATTTTGGTGATGGATCATTTTCATGGTGTTCGCCTTCTCAATTAAAACCATTCATCGATCACTTTGAAGAAATGTCAAATCAAAGCGACTCCAAGAAGTTTGTACACGCGGTTCGAACCGCTCTCAAAGCGGTCAACCATCTTGTCGAATCAGAACTGACCAGTAAATGTCAAACTGTTGACCCGGCTGCCTGGGTTCCCAATGTTGACATGGCGAACAGTGGGATCAAGCCCGGGGTGGAGATCCCAAAAGGGAACACAATTAGGGTTTTGATCGATCGAATGAACCCAATTGAGCTTCTTTTGAAGTTGGACGCTTATGCTACCATTGACCCTGGTTTGAAAATGGTTGAGCTTGAACTTGAACTAACCGTGGTTAAAAGCTGGTTGGGTGCGTTTTATTTACAAAAAGGCGGTTACTTGCTTCCGGAATACCATGATCCGATGTGTATCGAAGGTCTTGAAGACAAGTCAAGGATCGGAATCAACGATTCCGAAGTAAACGGGCCGTCGGAATGTGGAGAAAACGGCGACGATAAGTTGTATCAAAAAAGGAAACAGAAAAGCGTGGCGGAGCTTTTGAGTGTCGAAGATGAGCCGCCAAAGATGAAAAAAACGAAACCGGTTAAAGACAAAGACAGTGGTGGTTCGGGGAGGAAACGCAAGGCGGCGTTGGTGGTGGTGGTGCCGGAGTCGCCAGAAAGTGACGGCGGTGGCGGTGGTGGTGGCGGTGTGGAGGAGGACGCGATGTATTCGCCGCGCCAGAGGAAGAAAAGCAAGTATTTGTCGCCGCCGTATTTGAGTCCGGTTTGGAGTGGGAAGCTGCCAGGTTCGGGTTCTGGTTCTTTCAAAGAACCAAAACCCGAACCTGAAATGGAAAAGGAAAAGGAAAAAGAAAAAGAAAAAGATTCTGAAGCTACTGATAAGCAGGTTGAGGAGTCTTCTTCTTCTAGAAGGAAGCCTCGTCAGAAGAGACGTGTGCGTGAAGGATCAGATGATCAGGAGGGTAAAATCGTAATTGATGGTAATGTGAATGTCGACAAGGTTTTGAATGGGTTGTTACTTGCGGCACTTGATCCTTCAGGTTCTGTGGAGAAGAAGAAGCTTGGGGTTGTGACCCGGTTCGTTTCGTCCTTCCGGAGCTCCATTTTTGAAAACGGATCTGAATTTAAACCCGAACCGGAGGTGGAGGAATCGGATGTTGGGTTTGTGAAGAGGAAGATTGAGGAGATGAGGGAGATGGTGAATGGGTGTGAAGAAGAAGATGAAATCAGTGGAGAAGTGAAGGGGAGATTGGAAGGGGTGATAATGGAGGTTCTCGAGAGGGTGAAGAAGTAATTAGGTTTTGGTTTGGTGTTTTGTTTTTAGAAATTTCAAGGGTGGAAATAGATTGATTATCTGTTTTTCTTTTGGTTGAATTAGTATTTTAGTATTTAGTATTTAGTAAGTAGTACTGAATCTGAATCTCATAAGCACTTAATGGTTTTTTCTGTGACTTATTTATGTAGGAGTTTTACTTTTACATGTTTTTCTGGTTTTAACCAGGGTTGCAAATGGGCTGAAAAGATCTATGTTTTATTATAAAGCAAATATGAATCGGATTCTCGATCAAGAAAATGTTAAAACATACAATGAGAATTCAGTTGAATTCTTTATAAGCTGTAGTTATAGGTTTGGAGCTTGCTTTTTGTACTTGAGTTTGACAATAGTCGACACAAACAAGCCCGAGTTGAGTTTGAGTTTAAATGTATTAGATAAAATAAAAAATCGGCGAGTTTGAGCTTTTTGTACCAGAGTTTGACAATAGGTCCCGATCTTGTTTTAGTTCGTTAATATAGAATAATAAACACACTTAGATAGCTATTTTCTGAAAATTCCAGACCATATTATATATATACTAGCCGTAGACCCGCGCAAAGCAGCGGAGAAAAATAGTTTCTCATTGGGCAATAAGTTCTATACGGAAACATGTTAGATTTCAAGTAACACAAAACATATGCATATTGTTATCGATCGGTTTTACGACAACAAATAAATGTAACCCTCATAATACAAAAGAAAATAAATATTTTGGTGTGTAGTGTACGTTTATAGTCTTTCCTTTTAGAAATCAGGACATATCCATACGAAGTGACATGTTTATATCTTTCTTTTCTCTAGCATCCATCACAACAATTTTATTCATAATGTAATATTTTATACCTTTCTTTTTATATCTAAGCCTATATTTTAATATATTATTTCATGCACGATATTGATTTCCATAAAATAATAATTTGAGAAATACAAATATGAAGGAAAAAAACAACAAAAATAACTAGTAATAATTAAATAAAGTAATGAATCAAATAATATGTATCTAACAAAAGGTATTATCGGAGAAATAATAAAAAAGATAATAAATAACAACACCTTTCAATAAAAGACAAACTTGAGATATGCCTTGTCTTGCTTGTATCATCATTCCAACGTAATTGGGCCTGTCATTAGAGGGGGCCTTGATCCAATAGCCTCCAGGAGTTGAGGCTGGCCAACTTAGCCTCCTCAATGTCGTTTCCAGCCCATACCCATCAGCCTAAAATCTTTGGTTTTTAATTAGGCTATGAGATTAGGCTTTTGGTTGAGGGTTTAGGGGGAGGGGAGAGATAAATACATTGTGTTGGGATTAAAATGTAAGGCTGTTTCCGTTTTGAAACCACCGTAATTTAAAAAAAAAACAATCATCGTCAATTATAACATTGTACTTTTTCAATTTATTTTACTGTTAGGATTATCAACTTATTTTCATATTATGATATTTTATTTAAAAAACCTACCAATTATAATCACTTTCGTTTAATCAAAATTTCAAACTCCAACAAAACCTAAGACATTGATAATCAATAAGCTAATTCACTTTATATCAACTACACAAAGAACGTAATTAAGATACATATTTCACGATTTCATCAATAATGAAATTACTTTTCAATATTTCTAAAACAAATAGAGCAAGACATAAAATTATATAATTACAAAAAGTTGTCATACATAATCCTTACAAACCTACAAATAACACAATTAAAAGGGTTATCTTAACTTCTGAGTTTAAACCCATGACTAATAGCTTCAAAATTTATATTATTATAAATGAAAACCAAAACCAAAATATTTTATGTTAATAAACCATTAACACTACTCCTAGAATTATACTTATCCTTGCAGTAACACCAATACACATATTCGAGACAAAAATTAACCACATGAATACCAGGGGCAATATTGTCCGTACTTATCATAAAGCCCCAACAGATACCAAACCTATATATAATCTTCCTATAATAGAAATCAATAAACCTAATGATTGTTCTCTCAAGATCACATATAGACCGACCCCCAACAACCAACTATGGGAGAAAAAAATGGAATAAGGGTAAAATCGTCCAACTGATCCAAAAACCATAAAAATAGATAAATTATCCCTAGAAACCTGAATCAGCACCCCTTCATGTAGAAATAACTATAATAAAAGATGATAAAGAAGACTATTTTCTCCACTGAAACATTCATTGGAGATCAATAACTCCACACAATGATTAGATGCTACTTGGGTTTGCTGGTAACCTATAACAAACAGTAAACACAAACAAACACCAGGATGGTCGATTAAATAAGAGAGAGAGAGAGAGAGACAAAGAGACAGAGAGAGAGAGAGAGTAAACTCTCTTACTGGATTGAAGGGAACATCAGGTCATACAGTAAATTCTACAGCAACAACAAAAGCCAACTAATTCACAAGATTTCAAGCACAAAAAAATATTAATTGAAAAAAAGGAGATGAAAGAAAGCCTTACCTGATAGAAATCATCATAAGATACGATGTGGTATTGTTCCTTAATAGGCTCAAGCACTCTACAACCATGCCATAGGCGAAGACGTTGGTGCCAGAGAGGAATATGAGCGATCGATATGGTGGTGGTGACATTAGGAATTCTGAAATGGCGAAGGGTAAAGAAGGCTTTTTCAAGTGATTGAAGGCGACAGTAAGAGGGAAAGAAACCCTGATGGTGTTGTTGATGCGGTGTTGTAGAGATAGTGGTGAATGATCGGCGAAAGTCTAGGTTGGAGAGAGGTAATAGGCGAGCGACGGTGTCGACGATAAACTGTGGCTTATGGTTTGAGATACAGAGCATCGTGGTGAAACCAGGCACCCGCTCTGCCTTCAACAAAGCATTAAAAGAAAAGGATAGAACCACAGATGTAGCTGCCAGAAGCAGAGGCGATGTGAAGAGGGGGGCAAATATTTAAATCAGGGCAAGCCAAGTTATTTAACATAAATTCGAGAATGAGGAGAGTGCTGGTGGTGGTTGCATCGACTGATGAGGGAGATAACAAGGTCGGCATCTTTCGTTTTTGAGAGAATAAAATGAGAGAGTTTGTGAAGGAGATGGGAGCCGAAATAGTTGGGATTCAAGATGGGCTAGAATCGATTGATTTTAGCCGATATATCTGGATTCTAAAAGCATTAGGTACGACTTCATCAGGATTAAGGGGCCAACTCAAAAGCTCGAGTGAAATAAGAAACCGATGCATTGAGTGATTGTATTTTTTGCTTAAACATTTGAACGGCTTAAATTAAAATATTAAAATATTATAGGTTTGTTGTATTGTAAGCTTAAACACTTGGACGTCTTAAAAAAATATTATTATTATATTCAATCTATTTATAGAAATAGTGAGATTTCTTTTATAAGATAGTAAAGATATATATATATATATATATATATATATATATATATATATATATATATATATATAGAGAGAGAGAGAGAGAGAGAGAGAGAGATAAGTTCAATTGAAAAAATAAAAAAAAGGTTGCGAATGTGAGAATCGTTCTCAGCCACTCATTTATTTTTGCCACAAAAACCTTTGTTGTACAAACGGAAATGTTTTGTTGGAATACACATGTGTTTCCAACAAAACATGTTTCCTTAAATTATGCTAATCATTACCTTAATATATACAAAAACATAGTTTTTTTATATATATTTTTTAATTTTTAAGAAACTATTTATATCGAAAAATGATTTTAAATATACCAAAATTCATGATTTTTTATTCTCTACATATAGACATCCACATTGATATACTTTTAAAATAAAATAAAAAATTTATTTTTTTTATATTTTCAGCTATCGTTATTTATAAGTGAATAAAAATGAATCAGATTTTTGCTACAGTACATTCGTTATTCACTTATGAATAAAAATATATATTTTATTTGTTTTTTTACAGTTTAAATATCATTTATACTACTTATTCATATATGAATAACAAATTAATTGTAACAAAAATCTGATAAACGTTTTATTCATATATGAATATAAAATATGACGACAACTAATGCACGTTTTATTCATATATAAATATAATATATGATGAAAGATGATGTAAAAAATATTTTTTAAGTAAGAAAACTTTATTGCGTGTCATATTCATATATATAAATGATACTTAAACTATTAAAAAAGTTACGCATACGTTTTATTCATAAGTGAATAACGAATGTACTGTAGCAATATGGATGTCTATTTATAGAGAATAAAAAATTATGAATTTTGATATATTTAAAATAATTTTTCGATAATAATGGCTTTCTAAAAATAAAAAAAACGAAAAAAGTATGTTTTTGTGTATATTAATGTAATGATTAACATTGTTTAAGTAAACATGTTTTGTTGGAAAACACATGTTTATCCGTTATCCATTTCCGACGGTACGCCTAAGTGTTTGCGACAAAATAAATATGTGGCTGAGAATGATTCCCCCATTCTCAACCTTTTTTTTTCTCAATTGAACCCTCCTCTCTCTCTCTCTCTCTTTCTTTCTCTCTCTCTTTCTCTCTCTCTCTCTCTCTCTCTCTCTATATATATATATATATATATATATATATATATATATATATATATATATATATATACTAATAAAAGAGTAGTTTTTTTTGCCATGTGTCATCATATCAGACCTCTTAATTAATGTGTTGCCACTTGTCAATATATGAGTTCTCCATTTTAAATTTTTTAGACATCCTCATTAATGTGATGCTATTTGTCAATGTATTTATTCTCTATTTTAAAATTTAAATTTTATATTAATATTTTCACTAATTCACGAATAAAAATGTCTAATATATATTAAAAATTAATTTTACGTATTTATTTGAATCAACGATTATAATTTCGCATAACTAAAAAATATCTCTTAAATTAATAATTTATTTAAAATAACTGATTAATAATTTTAAGTTTTTACTATAAAAGTTTAATTAATTTTATAACCGTGGTTCCTACGGGTTATAAACTAGTAAATGAATAGTTTTATCCTCCATTTGACACGTGTCATCTTATTAGGCCTCATAATTAATGCATATTTTATTCTTTTTTTGCTATGTGTCATCCTATTATGTCTCCTAGTTAATGTATGTCACTTGTCAATTCCATTTCAAATTTCAAAATTTAAATATTTCACTCTTATCACATTAAAGTAATAACATTATAATAAAAATTAAAATAAAATTATTACAAATTATAAAACGATATAATTTCACATATTTATTAAAATCAATGATTAAGATTTATATAACTAAAACATATTTTAATTACTAATTTATTTAAAATAATTAATTAATAATTTTGAGTTTTAACTATAAAAATTTAATTAATTTATTAACCGTAGTTCCCACGGGTTATAAACCAATATATATATATATATATATATATATATATATATATATATATATATATATATATATATATAATAAAAAAAATAGAAAAAGACAAATAAAATACTAAAAAAAACCTTACCTAACTTATCTCAAAATTTAATGAAAACATACAAAATAAATAAATAAATATTAAATTATGGGACGACATGGTTTGGGCCTTGGTATCGTGTAAAGGCATCTCCATTGTTTTTACCTTATTTTGGTACTATCATCCATTCCAACTTGTTTCCATTTTTATCACCATGGTAAGTATAAATAAATTGTATAACACATGAACACTAGATGTTATACTACTTATTTATACTAAAATTGAATCAAAATTTCAATTATATTTTGTGTCTTTTATTTTAGATCTACTTCTTTGTTTTGTTTTAAATAACTAGTTACAATTTAAATGTAAATAACAAATTATATGTTAATTGATATAAATTAGTCATAAATATAATGTTTAATATTTATACTTCGAACTCATTTAAATATTTAACTACATTACAGTAACATTTTTTTATAAAAAACTATAATATAGATAAATTTTACAATATACATAGTATAATCTTTTGAAGTTATTGTAATAAAAAGATGCAATAATTATTTGATATTTAATTTGTTAAAAGCTAATTAATAGAATATGTGTTTTTGACATTCTGTATAAGTTATAAAAAAAGACTATAGACAAAGTTGTAAAAATGGTTCTTATGTTTGTCAAAATTATGTGGTTTTGGTTCAACAAAAACGGATGGTGTATCAATGGTCCAGTTTTAGATACTTTATGTGGTTTTGGTCCTTGTGGTTGACATTTTTATATGATTTTGGTCCACACTCAACCTGAAATGACAAATATGCTCTGAAAATTGTTTTTTTTAATCAATTTTCTTAAGATTTCGTATTTTTTTTTAACTAAATAAACTAAAAAGAATCCCAAGCAGCCTCACATAATTCATCATGCCCAGTACCCAACCCTACCCCTCTATCTATCTTCCTTATTTACTCTCTAGCATAACCTCCACCACTCACCTTTCCTCCGATGAAGACAACAACCCCACCTCCCACCGCCTAAACTACAAATTTCTCACCGATGAACTACTCCCCTCCATCGCCAAAGTATGAGTCAATCGGAGCTAGGGTTTGCACCAAACAATTTAGGGTTTTTGATGATTAATTGTGGTGAAGTCTGTGGGGAATCCAAAAAATATGGGGGTTCGAATCATACACAAGAAAGAGTGAGCGATGTCGAATGGGTGGGGAAGTTTCATCAGGAAGGAGAGATGAGTGTGAGGGTGTGATTGGACGTTTGTGGTGGCATTCGGTGGTGAATGTGGCGGTGGCTTTAATCATCGCCCACCCCAACAAGCTCTGACAAGAATCGTGTTGCTCCTTTAGCTACAAGTAGGGCAGTTCACTATTCAGATAAAACCGAATTATCCAATTGGACAATTTGGATTGGACTATCTAATTCGGATATTCGGATTTTTTAGATTGGTTATCGACAAAACCAAATTATTATTTTGGATTCCGGATTGGTTTTGGTTTATAAAATAAGAACCGAATAGTCCAAAAAACCGAATAAATATTTATTATTTATTTATAATATAATATATATCTATAGTTATTTATTAATTTTGTAATTTATTTTTTCAAATAGGTTCAAAACATGTCACCCGATAAAAAAACATTAATATGCATTTCTCTCAATCGTTTTCTAGCTATAAAATATTTAACTATAATATATCTTCTGAGTAGTTGTTTATAAATTTCAAACCATAACTAAATAATTTGTTTTTGTTTCTTGTGTAAAATTGGGTAATACTATAATTAATATATAATTTTAAAATGTTTCGGTTTTTTAAAACTGGATTATAAAAACCGATCCAACCGAATTATAATTGGATCAGATTTGAATTTAGTTTGGACTATTCGGATCCATGTTTTGAAAACCGAAATCAATTTGGATTCATTTGATTGGATCGGATCAAACCGATCTATCCAAACGAACACTCCTAACAACGAGAAATCCAACTTCACTGTTTGTTCATCATTGCCCACCCTAACAAACTCCAATGGCAGTAGCTTTAGACCCAAATGCAAACTACATCGATGTGATTGACATCCCACTGCCGCTTCTTCGATACCAACACCACCCACCCTAACAAGCTCCGGCAAGAATCGTTGTGCTCCTTTGGTACAAACACCTCCCCACCGATGCTTGTTCATCAACTCCCACTTGTGAGTTCATCACCATCATCTTCTTTACCTCTTTACTCTCCGAAACATGAATCAAATAAAAAAGATGTAGGTTTTGGTTTAGGTTTCATGTTTTAGTTCCAGCTTCATGCACTTGTGAATTTTTGTTTGATTTCATCCTTGGTTTTGATTTTAATCGATGAAATTGTTCCTAGCATGATATGCGGGTTTAACTTGTGGGTTTAAGCAGCCCTTGCATCTATCTGGGCATTAAGTCTGATTTTTGGGAATTGAATATGATTTAAAGGTGAGGTGGCTATTTTTTTTAATTTCTAAATAATTTAAGGATTACAATAATTAAAAAATAGAAAAAGTAAATATAAGGGCATAATAGTCTTTTCAAGCTGATTGAGACCAAAAACACACACACACAAAAAAAAAAAAAAAAAAAAAAAAAAGATCCAAAATTGGACCATTGATGCACCTCCAAAACTTTGTGGACAAAAACCACATAACTTTGACAAAGACATGGACCAATTTTGCAATTTTGTCAAGAGTATATAAGGAATATATTTTTTGATGTAATGTTAGAGAGTAGAAAAGACATAAATGTGATTGTCATCCCTAAAAAGCTTGTACAATCTAGTTACATATCACAAAAGCAGCCTTGAAAACATAGTTGTATAACAACTTAACTAGAAAAAAGGAACTCATAGGTCTTACAGATACACACAGCTAAATCTCCATTAAAAAAGACAAACCAGGAAAGAGGGTTGTAGAGAAGATTTTACATTATTAATAGTAGCTTTTAGAGGAACAATCAATCATCTACAGGATCATTAGGGGTCTCTTCTGCACTGCGTTTGATTGTTACAACTGGGCATTCACAGTGCTTCACACAGAATTCACTCACAGTTCCCACAAATACCCTGTTGAAAAATAATGAAATTCAATGAAACAGTAAATTACTAAAACGCCCTTGATTAATAACTTAAGTAACGTACCTCTGGAAGGGTCCAAGACCTCTGTTTCCAACTACAAGGAGGTCTGGTTTGACTCTTTTGACCTCATGGCAGATTACTTCTTTGGCATCACCCCTCTTCACCCATGCTTCACAAACAACCTATCACAATTACCAATTTACTGAATTATGCTCAAATATTATTTAAAAGTGAGTGTTTGTGTGTGTGTGTGTGTGTGAGAGAGAGAGAGAGAGAGAGAGAGAGAGAGAGACCCCTATATCATGACATCTGTTCACAAAGTACTCCAGCAAATGAGATCCATTAATCTTGTCTTTACGATTTGCATCTCTAAAATCTTGTGGTGAGGCGTATATACTATCAACATCATCAAAACCTACCAAAACATAAATGAAGGAAACGAAATGGCATCAGATAATATTATATGAATGTCAATATGAATAACCATTAAGGTTACAACCAGCATTCTTCTCGGTTTGTGTTAGTTTTTGAGGAATACAAAGGGAATAGGATCTAATCAAGACTGGATGGAAAGAAATTGAGTCCAATAAGTCACTCCATTTTAACAAAATATCCACCCAATAAAAGCCCTAATTTGATTCCATGAATCCTAAGAACACTTGAGGCTGCATATGATGAATTCAGCATAGAAGTTCATAGAATTCCAAATCAAGACTCGTAATCGTTATCAAACAATCACATGGCCTACATGTTATGAATCACACAACTAAAAAACTTCAGTCGTCTAAAAAGTTGATCTCACAAACCCTAAAAACACCTCAAGGGGTTCCATACGCATAGTAAACACGGACACAGTGAAAAACACGTAAAAGCTGCATATGACATAGAATCGAAGTTTGATAAACGATTAAACAATGCTAATTTCAGAATACAAATTCATAAAACTCAAATCTGCAACCGTAATTTCGAATCAAACTTGTTATCAACAATCACATGGCGTAAACTAGCGAATTACACAACGGCAAAACCTCGATCGCCTAAATTTGATTTCGCAAACCCTAAAATCACTTCAAGGTTCCATATAACACGCGAAAACATAAACTAGATTGTAAAAAACAATTATAAACAGGAAAACACATAGAAAACGTAAAAGGAATACCGTCTTCATCAGGAACTTGAACATGGAGAAAAAGGAGCTTAAAACCGGAGGTATTGGAGCGAATGATCTTGTTCAGAGTCCATTCAAATGCTGATTTGCTACTAATTGAAGCATGTGGATATCCTTTGATGCTTGACTCGTTCACACCGATCATTATCCGAGTCACCTCCGAGTCAACTCTCACTGACGCCATAGCTTCCTTCTGCTTCTAAACTCCCACTCTAACTCTATGTCCTTCCGTTTTTCTCTTCTTGAGTAGGCGGGAGGCCACTAGTACTTACTTTACTTGTCGCTGCCCGTGAATACATGTCACGTCCCGGGCCATTTCAGCCAAGATACACGTGTTACACGATTATTGGTTGTCATATGCTGACAAGATGTTCCTTATCCCACCAGAAAATTATTACATTAATAAAATAATTAATAAAATAATAAAGGAAAATCTGCGGAAAAATCTGAATATTTTAGATCAGTTTACGATTTAGTCCAAAATTATACTTTGTTTACAAAAAAGGACAGATTATCGGCTAAAACTTCGGATTAACCCTTCGTGGCCGGTTTCACAGATTTAGCAGGTATCTCGTCTTTTTTCGTTAATTAATCAAAATTTTGGGGCTTTTTCATTAATTAATCAAAATTTTAGGGTTTTTTTTTTCATTATTTATTACCAATAAACCAAAATATTTGGATTTTTCTGAAAATTACCTTTAAACTAATATATATTATATGATCTAATTTAATATGTACTATTCCACGTTTTCTTTCTTATTCTCTTATAGGCTCACTGTGTGTTTTTATCGGTGTCATCAAACCCAACAACAAAATCTCACTCACAAGCCTCGTTAACTCGATCGATTTTCCAAATTTATCAATTCACAACTCTATGATCATCTTTCAATCTCCAAATAAAGAACGGATAAAATCCTTATTAATTACGTGGATGTCCCTATTACCTAACCATGACTTAAACCGTGGTTCCAACACTTGAATGTTCTTATTACCTAACCATGACTTGAATCTTATTTCGAACTCATACACTATTCGCATTGTCCATAGTGTTGTTCATAACAAAATACGAATCCCACATGGTTTAAACATTGATACCTTGGCTCAAGTCTTACATGACCCTTGTTTCCTTACAATAGGGCTTCAAAACCATGAAGAATGAACCATTAATCTTAAAAAACTCAACATAGGTAAAAAAAATCAACTCGATATTATGTATTGAAAGCCATGAAGAATGTTAACTCTAATTGTAAAAAAAAATGTCAACAAGCTATCCATCATAAACTATTAAAATATTAATTTGGTATACCTACGAGCTACGGTTCCAACACTCGGATGTTCCTATTACCTAACCATGACTCGAACCTTATTTTGAACCCATACACTAATGGAATTGTCCATAGTTTTGTTAACAACGAAATACGAATCCCACATGGTTTAACCACCGATACCTTGGCTCAAGTCTAACTTGACCCTTGTTTCCTTACAATAGGTGTAACATCCCGACTCCCAGGTATAATATTTAATTAATTTATATTCTTGTTGTCTGATCAACTTGACGAGTTGGAGGCCCCAACTCGCCGAGTAGAGAGTGTTAATGGTCGCGTAATTTCTAGAGTCTACTCAACAAGTTGGAGGACCCTAACTTGACGAGTAGGAGCTGAGTGTGAAAACCCTAATTTCCAGGGTTTGTGTCCTATTTAAAGGACATTAAGCCTTCATTTCCGCATCCCTTATCATCTTAACACTCTGAGAGAAACCCTAATTGGTCTATATGCTTGTAGGAGAGAAAGAGGGGCTAATATTGCATATTATAGTGCATTTTTTGGAAGAAGATTAAGAAGAAAAAGGCTTGGGACGAGAAGGAGATCTTGGATCCATCAATAAGATTGTGTTCCGATCTTTATCAAAAAGTTCATTATTTATTGGTTTTTGTCTTGCCAAAAACTAATGCATTCTAGAAGCCCCAAATAGACTAAAATGTAATAATGACAATTGGTGTGATATTACAATAATTGTCATTATTACGTTTTAGTCTATTTGGGCTTCCAAAATGATTTACTTTTTGACAAAAAAAAACAATAAATGATGAACCATGTGGGATTCATCTTATGTTGGGGCTTCTATAGTGTTGTAAGGAAACAAGGGTCAAGTAAGACTTGAGCCAATGTATTAGTGGTTAAACATGTGAGATTCGTCTTCTATTGTTAACAACACTATGGACAATGCCATTAGTGTATGAGTTCAAGTCATGGTTAGGTAATAGGAACATCCAAGTGTTGGAACCACGGTTTAAGTCATGGTTAGGTAATAGGGACATCCACGTAATCAACAAGGATTTTCTCCGTTCTTTATTTGGAGATTGAAAGATGATCATAGAGTTGTGAATGGATAATTTTGGAAAATCGATAGAGTTAACGAGACTTATGAGTGAGATTTTTTTTGTTCGGTTTGACGACACCGATAAAAACACACAGTGAGCCTAGAAGAGCATAAGAAAGAAGACATGGAATAATACATATTAAATTAGATCATATAATATATGTTAGTTTAAAGGTAATCTTCAGAAAAGTCCAAATATTTTGGTTTATTGGTAATAAATAATGAAAAAGCCCTAAAATTTTGATTAATTAATGAAAAAGCCCCAAATTTTTGATTGATTAACGAAAAAAGACGAGATACCGGCTAAATTTGTGAAACCAGCCACGAAGGGTTAATCCGAAGTTTTAGCCGGTAATCTGTCTTTTTTTGTAAACAAAATTTAATTTGGGACTAAATCGTAAATTAGCCTAAAATATTGAGATTTTTTCGCAGATTTCCCAATAGTAAATTATAGTTTTTGTTCATATGTTTTGTCAAATTCTCATATTTGGTTCAATCTTTGCAACGATTGATAGATCGTGTCCAAAAAAAAATTATTGGTCCTTGGTTGCATATGGAAAAGATTATTATAACCTTTCTAATTCCTTTTTTTTATAATTAATAAAATAGAAAATAAAAAAGTCACTCCCTCATTTCCATTGATAACGAAAACCACAAGCTTCATCACTATGTACGTACTACCAATCACACAAGTCACGGGAAAGATCAAGAACAAACGAAAAAACTCATCTAGTCATTTCGTCTCTACTTAAAACCACCTTCAATCACCCCGTTCGTCACGAAGAACCACCGAAAAACCCCATCCAGCGACATGTTTGCCATTGTTTGTGTATTGAACTTTATGAGACATCTAGTCCAGTTTAACAACTAGCCATTATTTGTATGGTTTTTAACCATGTCGTCTCACTTCAGTGGCTTATTCATTACATGAATGTTTAACAATGTGTTTCTTAATAGCGATCTTTGTGATACTATGTAAATGCATCAACAACTCGAATTTGTTGTTCAACAAAACCCAATCATGCATGTCATATATGAAAGTCCATGTATGAGCTTACTTCCACCACCCTGGACAATTCATGACTATCTTTTGATTCGATCATCGTCAATGTGATTCCCCTTTGTTCATTTATCGTCATGGGACATGTGCTGTCTATCTCCTTCTTTATATGGATGACATTATTCTTACCACATCCTCTCAAGCTCTCAGTCGATAACTTATTACTAGTTGGGCATAGAATTTACCGGTATGCAATCTTGTGCTGAAATTCACTCTTCCATCACGAAAACCACTATTATTTGTCCCTTAATCTGTTTCATCATCAATAAACCAAACTTTGAAATTGATATCTATTTTGTTTCTGACAACAAACCTTATCATCTGTATGTTGTTTTTTATGGGCCGACCCATAAGACCCTTTCAAAGCTAGTTACGATCATATTACTTTTTCGTTGTTTACAAATAAGTTGTTACAAACTTACTTTCACAAATTGTCAAATTCCCAATACATTTCTTATATCACAAATTCACAATTCACAACGCTCTAAAGATCCATATCATGTCACATTGATAAAGTCATAACATTTGGTGTACATGTCTAATAAATGTGTGGTTATTTATTTATGTAATTATAAAGAGAAACAAAAAGTTACCCAAAAATAAATAGTACAAGTAGATTCGAAGGGTAGGATAGAAAAAGACAGAGTCACGGAGGGTGGAAATTGTACAATTTGATGATAACATTGCGTGGGACATGTAAACATGCACATAAACATTCTTCCTTTCAAATCATTTCACACCTTTTACCATATTCATCTTTCAAATAGCTACAAGACAAAATCTTACCCCAAAATAACCAAATTGTCGGTGTACAACTTATAAAGCACAATGTACAAGTCATCTTTTATCAGCATTTTACTTGTAATGTACAAGTCAACAATGCATTGTTTTTGTTACTCGAGAGATTGAATTCCAGTGAAGGACACTCTACCGAAACCTAACTCATCCACTTTATACAATTCTAACCAGACTTCTGTTTCGAACCTTGCACTGTGTTCGTTTTTTTCGTCTTCTTGTTCTTCTAAAGCTCTTAAATTTTCCGATTTTTTACTTTCTAGTCCCTCAACTTTTCTCAAAATTCCACTTCTGTCCTTTTCTTTTTCATCGTTTTTTAACTTTTTTTTCTTTTTATTACCTAAACCCAAACACTTTCTACCCATCATCCATGGAAGTTTGAGGCAAGTGAGGGTGAAGAAGTTGACGACGGCGCAAGGACAGCAACAGACTGCCACGCAGTCGGCGATTGCTCCCGCCGTGCATGACCGGCAAGACTGGCCGGAGCATCCGACGTCTGGATCTTGTGGCCCTCCGCCTTCCTCCGCTGGGTACCGGTGATTTCTTCTGGTGATTCCGGTGGTAGGGGGTGTATTACGTGATGGATTTTCACATGGGCAATTGTTTTCTTCCCTGACCATCGGAGATCAAACCTCTTCGGCGGCGGCACCGTCGGCGGTGGTTAGCCGGTTAATCAAACCTACAACGAGAAGTCATATTTTCAGTACGCGCGGTGGACTTGCGTGGTGTCACGCACTCATTGTTTGAAAATACAAATATCTATTTAACAAAAATAAGGTGTAATAATTTTTCGTAAGGAAATGACTCACGTTTGATAATATTATCTTTTATTGTAAAATTATTGATCTAAAAAAATGCAATACTTTATAATAAGGGGCACATCTAGAATGAGTTTAGGGTATGCACGTATATATTCTAATTTCTAAAACATGTTATTTTTATTTTTAAACTAAACAACAGAAGATGACATATGTTTAATTGTTTATATTTATAGTACATATTTAAAATATGTTTTTATAATATAGCAACATATGCACGATAATTTTTTAAAAAAAAATTGTACCAACCCCCGATTTTTAATTACAAAAATCAATATATTTGAACATTTTAAAATAAGGCACAAAATTTCATGGCACAATTCACGAAATTGAAAAATTAGCGTGGCACAAATTTGCATGCATAGATCTGTTAAAAAAAAGGATTAGGGTTTAGAGTTCGAGAAGTTAATTAATCTCTCTTCGTTTTGAAAAAAAAAAATCAATATCTTGAATAGGTAGTTAAATAATTCAATCAATATATATATATATATATATATATATATATATATATATATATATATATATATATATATATATATATATATATATATATACTTCTTCATAAAATAGAATTAAGAAAAACCGACGAATATTCTATCGATCATTATATTATTTTCAGTTTGTTACTAAAATTTTTTCAATTTAGATATGTATAAATTGGTATGTAATTAATATTTGTTTTTTCATAAAGCGAAACATAACGGCATAAAAGAAGCTCATTTCATTAGGTTATTTGCATAAAAAATCATTAATCATGTGTATAATACAACGATAAATATGTAAATTAAAAAAAACATATAATAAAAACTAGCAAGTGTTAATTTTAGAAGATAAAGTGACTAAAATCAAATGTTCCTTTTTAATGCATCTAGAGATGCCTTTCATCACTCAATTGAAACATGTCTCTTAATAAAAGAGCAATTTACACACTCTTGGATTCTAAAGATTCGAATTTTATTTTTGGTATCATTGATATAAATAAATTAAAGAATAAGTAGAGACATAAAAAGTAGAAAAAAACAACGACCATTTAATATACAATAGTAAAGTATTAAATTAAACCAAATAATAAAAGCATATATTCAAAATAAAATATTAATGACTTATTAGGTAAAATTTTCAATGGTTATTTGATTATATGGTTAAGCTGTCAAACCATCCTACACTCGACTTTATACTTCAGTGCTCTTAATGCATAAAGGTTAATTTACTTTTACAGAAAGCATGTAAATTACCATATTACCCACTTTAGGAATATGACAGACATGGGAGGTCTTGGTGGACAGTTGGATTACCCGGTCATTTTGACACTCTCTCAATCCCAACATTTTTACTTGAATTCTAATTTAAACATTTTTTTTAAAGGAGTGAATTTGAGAGAAGGGGGTAAGACAAATGACATATCTGACACAAAGCCAAATTAGTGAAACTATTTCCTGCAGTGGTATGTCGTTTTACAAACTCATAACTTCATGTGTTCCATCTTATTTAAGCTTTACTAGCTATGACATGTGCTTCATCTACCCCTGTCCTTTCTAGTTTCTACTTCATCTCCTAATCCTTTTTTTCTTTTATGTTTCTTGATTTGTTTTGATCATTATCATTATTATAATAATGACAAAATGCGTGCTTGTATTAACAGATCCTAACTTCATTATGAGTTGTGCATAAACATGTTTAAGATGAGTGTACAGTGATAGAGGGCCAGGGGGAATGGGGGATTGACTTGTTTAAAGCAAAAAAGAAGAGTCAAAAAGCATTCCTGAATATCGCCTACAGTAGAAAGTAGAAACATAACAAAAAGCTCCAGAGAATTCTACAGATGATTGGGGTTGGAATTGAGTACGTGTGTAAGATTATTGTTCATATCGTTTTTGAAATTGAAAACTTCCAGATTTCAAATGTATCACTATCGAAAGAGATTTTCTTAAAAATGTGGTCAAACATTATTATTAACTGTTTAACGGATGATCCTCTAAAAACGCCGAAGATTTTGATTTTCAATTCGACTATGAAAAAAAAAAAGTCAAAAGGAAGATTGTAAAAAGTCAAAAATCCACTTCACTCTAAATCGACCGAGCATTTTGGAGCTTTTGATTGTGGTGAATAAGTGGAAAACGAACTAAAAACAGATATCAATAACACCATTTCAACAATGCAAGTGAATGCTTCATAGTTGATACACAGTTGATGAACTAAAATGGTGAAAATTATCAGAAGAATCTGAGTTAATGTGATCCTAAAAACAACATTTGGCTTTTTTTAGAAACAAAATCAAAGACAAAACGTCGTTTTCTCACACCACGAATAGTCAAATGTATCTCCACTCAAAACCAATTCACCATCATTTTATCAGAGATTAGAACAGAAAACGAAAAACAAACAATGATTTCGAATATGGTGAATGTCCGTAGAGTAAAACAGGCAAAACAACAAATCGAAGAACAGTAATTAAACAAATTACCTCATACAGTTGCCAACTTCAAATCCGCAACAGATTAAGCGAAAATCTTCAAATTGAAACACCGGTAGCACTCAGAGAAATGAATCTGACTCTTGATTAATCAGAAGTATACCGATCATCAGAATCTGTAGAGAGATTACAACTTTACAAGCGGTGTGATCTCACAACAGAAATCTAGAGTTCAAATTAACGAAGTGACGATGCTCTGTTCTGATGCAAGATTCATATATAATCAAACACACATACACATGAATGAATCTCTCGTTAACTGTGTGTATGTGTGTGTCTGGGAGTTTGGGCGGTTTATGGAGGAGATGCAATGTATTTTTTAATTAAAACAAGTAATTTAATAATAAAAGTATAATTTTAAATACGGTCAAGCCTTTTATATTGGGAGTGTTTAAAAAAGGGAGGAAAAAGCTGGGAGAGAGAAAGGTATGGACGGGGAGATTTGATATAAAGTTAAAATAACATAAATTTTTATCGGTTAATCATAAAGATACCAAAAGAGTATTATCATTAAATAACCCAATTTTCATATTAATCATAGAAATACCAAAATAGTGTTATCATCAAATAACCAAAATTTCATATTAATCGCAAACAATTAATTATTTTATAATATTGTAATTTATGGAATTGTTTTAATTTGGCAAATATATTTCCTAAGAAAATTTTTTTTGCAGATGATTTGTAATTGATTACATAAATAAAAAAGAAAAAACACATAAGACCCATCATGTGAGGTAAATCCCCGACTATTAGCATTTTATGACGTGTCATGTTTTAAGTGTTAACTATATAAGTAGCTCGTAAAAACCCCCAAAATTGCTATAACTTGTTTTACCAAATATAAATATTTTGCTTAATATTCATTAGTTTTATTAAACATTATAACCAGGGCCGGTCCAGACAGTGGGCAACCCGGGTGACCGCCCAGGACCCACCCACGTCTCCAGGTGCCCAAAATTTGTGGGCTATGTAGTGTATACATATAAAAAAATTATTACCTAAATGATTTTGAGGGTCGCTTCAAACTCAAATTAGCTCAAAAAATAAACAATTTGACTTGCTTATTATTGCTAATTGAACATGTGTAAATGATATTTTTTTAATCTATATTATATTTGCCTTTGAGGGGCCATTTTTTTTCGCCCCGGGCCCCATACACGTTTGGACCGACCCTAATTGTAACACCAGTTTTCTAGAGTGGATCAACTAAAAACTTAATGGGATCAAACATGAGGTTTTTGGGAAAAAACCTTGTTCCACGACGTGGCAATATCTGTATAAGTACATTTCAATCTTGTATGTCACAACGTGACAAACCCTTGGTCATAATGTGACGGCCGCTTGGATTTTTAACCCTTATTTCAGGATTTGTGCTCCTATTTAAGGAAAGTGAGGGCTAGGGTTTGCACACCCTCAACCTCCATTACCTCCCTTCCACCCCTCCGATAAACCGAGCATTCATATTGACCTTGTGAGCTCTTTATGATGATTTTAGCCCTTAAAGAAGAAGGAGATGGTGTGCTTGCTAGTTGGAAAAGTGTATCACTCCAGATTTTGCATCTCCTACATCTGGTGGAGCTTGGGAATGTATAAAGTTTCCACCTTTTTGGTTCCCTCTCCATAAATCTAGGATTTATTGCATTTCTTGGCTCATTTTCGAGTTTGGGTTGGTTAAATGAGATAAAGTTTGCATCTTTATAGCTTATCTTGGTCCCTTGATCTTTATATCTTTTGGATCTAAAGTTTGATTATGTATTGAGCTCCATACATGATATTTTGGTCTTATTTCTCCATTTTGACCTAGTTTGAGTTCTAGACTTGCATTGGGCATGCATGTCTATAAAGCTACAATTTTATGTTGGAATAGAAGTAATAAGCCCTTCTGGAAGGTATGAATAGGTGGCTTGAAGGATTAAGAGCTTAACCCATTAAGCTATGAGATTTTAGCTTTCACAACGTCGCAACCTGCTTGCCACGACGTGATGCATAGTGCCATCGTGACCATTTTGTCGTGAATATGCCACGATGTGACCACTGAATGGTCATGACGTAAGAGTGGACTGGGGTTGACTTTGGCCCTTGAGCATTGACCTTTTGACATGTTTGACTTTTGGTCAAACTTTGAGGGGTGTTAGGTTATAGTCTGAAGTTTAGTATGTGTTTGGTTTAGGAGGATCGTGTCGTTGATACTGTGGAACTTTGAGTAGTGGATTTTAGCTCTTCGTCCAAGTTAGTTTTCTCACTATACTTTGTACTGCGGTATATTTCCTTATGTATAGGATGTTGTTATGTTGTAGTGTTATGTTAGACTAGTAGATCCACTATGACACACAAGTGTTGTTTGTTATTGTTTTGTGTGTATATATCGACATAGTATGGTTGGGTTGAGGCAGTATTACTTTGTGTTGTAAGCCAAAAGACCCGGGGAGCAATCTCGTCATAAGCTAAGGGCCCGGGAGGGGGCATTCCAATCTTATGTTGTGGGCTCAGAAGCAAGCCAGTCATAAGATGAGGGCCCGGGAGGGGGGCAATCTAGTCTTATGTTGTGGGCTCGGGAGCAAGCCAATCATAAGATGAGGGCCCCGGGGGGGGGGGGGGGGGATCCAGTCTTATGTTGTAGGCTAGGGGCAATCCACTCTTATGTTGTGGGCCTGGTGTGCATGCATTGTATACGTATTGTTGTGCGGGGTATTTTGGGGAACTCACTAAGGTTTGGCTTACAATTGTGGATTTAAATGTTTTTTAGGTACTTATCAGATTGCAGAGGCGAGATTGTACACACACACACACATCAACGGTTTTATGATTCAAGATTCTGCATTGTTTTCCTCATAACTCTGATTTTAAACAAATGGATTGACTTAATGTAACTTTATAAAAATGAGTGTTTATTCTATTTTAAAAATGAAAAATTTTATTCTGGAATTTGGGACGTTACAAGTATTGAACATAAAATAAACCCGAGGAAGTATCTACTATAATTGAAATTCATAATAAGAGATAGTAGACATACCTTTAATTATTATGTAGTAATAACAATTTGAATTCTTAGTGTTGTTGAAGCTTCTAGAGCAAGCACCACAAATATCGTGCCTCTAATGGTTCACAATTACACTTAGAAAGAGGAGGAAGCTTCAAGATTTCGGCTCTTCTTAGGGTTAGGAATAGTTCTCCAAAATCTCAAAGGGGTATGCCCTTTATATAGTTGTTGGTAGCTTAAGGCCAAAGCTAAGGTTTTAAGGAGGAAACCCTTATTCCTCAGCTTAAGGCCTAAGCAGCCCAAGAACCTCATCCAAGAGGCCCTTGGACGAAATTTCTAGGGTATTCCTAGAAGATTTTGTCCAACCCATTTAGGAGGGTTCCAGAGCCCAAAACCACAAATATCAATAAATTGCCAAATAGCCCCTACACTTTTAATTAATTCCTTTAATCCCAAAATTAATTCAAAATTAAATATTAATTAAATAATATGATTTCTAATTAATAAATTATTTCCATAATATATTAATAAATAATTTATTACAATTTATTAATCAAATAATAAATTATTCTTCTTTCTCAATAGGTAATCCTGTCTAGTTGCTAGTATGAAGGCAACTCAAAAGGACTGTGCTACTATCAATTCAAGTATATACCAATTATAGTTATGAGCTTAGATACCTAATCCAACAGTCTCTCACTTGGATAAGTCTAATAACTATAATTGCAAGTATAACTTCAAAAATTGACTAGCAAATTGTAGCTCTCAAAGCCGCTATTGAATTCTGACTCAGTCAGTTACGTGTCCTAAGATAAGTGATCAAATATACCTCCGTTCTACAAGATATCATAAGGACATGAGACATGGATCATAATTAATCTCATTGTCCAAGTTTTGTTTCCCGATTTTTGATTTATGATGACTGAAATCAAACTACTAATTGAACACATCAATTCAGTCAAGGCTTGACCAAGCGCTTTAGATGTCATCATCAAATAATCGAGGGGCCCACATATATCACTTTTCCTGTTAGGGAAAAAGGAACAGATAAACTTCAACTTATATGCTTGCACTATTTACTCATCAAATCACACACAACAATACGTTTTATAACATCAAGTTACCGAAGCGTTTACGTATTATCAATGCACAACCGAGTTGTTAACAACAACTCATATATCTCTGTTTCAAGAATATAAGATACTACCGTCTCAAAATTACTCATGATAAAATCCACAAAGTAATTCTCTAAGCGTGAGTTTATCCAATACTCAAAATCCCCATTTCCAAGTACTCATGAACATTGCAGCAAAACTATTGCTATGTCTAAACTCTTAGACAATCTACAATTCAATTCATGACAGTCTTAATTAACTACTTATTTCCAAAAGTACGATCGACTGTGGAGTTTTGAATAATCTAATTATTCGGGAAGTAAAACATACGAAGAGAAACACAATGATAACCTAATTAACTATGGTCTCAAAACTATTAAATATAAGTAACACTCTTATTATTTAATCACCATGTTAATTAGACTTTATTCATTGTATAATGTTTCGAGTAATCAACTAAACACTTGAGTTAAACATCAGTCATGCCATGTTATAAGCATGCATACTATATCTCTCTATGGTCCTTCCTTTGTGAATAGATCGATCGGACACTATTCCAATGACGCCCACTTCACAATTCCAAATTCTAGTCACTACTAAAAGTGTTAGAATTTCAACTTTACATGCAATGTCCTTCTGTGATGTCGAAGCTTCAAAGTCACGGAGACTTAACCAACGATATTACAAAACGTTCCATTGTAACTCTATTACTTAAAACAATTCCATGGTAACGAAGTCTCAAATTAAAGGCACACTCCTTGAACACCTTCCTTGCATCAAAGTTCATAACTCACATATAGATTAACTCCCCCTTTGGAAACATTTCCATATTCCCATATAACCATCCATTTTGATCAAGAATCATCCCAATCTAAAACATGTCAATATGGTTATTCCAAACCAAACCATACTTTCAACTGTCCACAAGTAACCAATCCTTTGGTAAAACCTCAGAATGTTCTTGACAGTTGTTCAACAAGTTTAGTCACATCTTGTTCTAGTCCTTTTCCCTCTCAATGCCCTAGGAATTTGGAAAAATCAAAACAAGTGAATATAATAGCATATGAGATTAATCCTATATCCAAAGCATATGAGACTCGATTCATAATGTCTTACATAAAGACCTGATATCTGATCAATCTCATGCTATAATATTTCCATATATCAAATTTCCTAAGTTGAATCATTTCAACATGATATTTATATATGTCTAAGACTAAGTTTTATTAAAGATTCAATCTAAACTTTTATATTTGAAATGAAGTATGAGTGCCCTCTCCCCTAAATATTTCTATAGCGAAACAATTTTCATACTTTGCAACTTGCAAATTGAAATATTTGTTTCCTACAACAATATTGCCAACCTACAATATTTAACATTCAAATTACGTTCACATTATCATAAAAACTATGCTCCCACTAGCTTTGACATGTATCCAGAAATCAATTGGACTTCTAGAAATCAATACTTTTTGACTTTCTTACTAAAGTGCAGATTTCAGATATGTAATGCTTTGATAAGTCTTATATCTAGACTCTTCAAGGTCATGCACTTTTCATTAGATAACATATGTGTGTGTTTAAACCCTTTCAAAACTTATAGCTATAAGTCCCGAACATTCAAACTTTTTCTTGCCATTTCTCACAATTCGAACTATGAAAAGACATGTCGTAATCATATTGCAAATTTTGAGAACACAATTAACACAACAACTAACCACAATGATATTTATCAAATCTTTAAAATCTACTAGCGAAGGTGTTTCCTCATAATCAATTTCATGAATTAGAGTGAAACCTTTTTCCACCTAGATTTTATGGTGTATGTATTCCTATCCATGTGAATCTATCACTTTCAATCTATAATCATAAGACAAGGTTTATGAAAAATTCAAATTTAACTTTCTTGGACTGAACTTTACTTATTCTTAATTTCCTGCCATTTGGCAGCACAACGTCCTACTAGTGCTTCTATGTGGTTTAAGCAGTTCACCCATATTGATCAATGTACATTCACTGACCAACATGCTCTGCCTTTTGCAGTCAAATGAGAACTATAGAACTTATAAGCATTGCCAACTCAACTGGAAGATGCACAGAAACAAGAATGTGTCAACTTAACACGATAGATTATCAACCTTAGTTCGTGTGCTAGTGATTACTAAAAGGTTTATTCTTGATTGATTCCTGAAACTCATCAAGATCATTAAGACTCTCACTGACTTCTTGACATATAAAAGTTTTCTTTTAAGGAACATTCCTCGACAAGAAAAACCAAATATTCAACAGTTAGCATGGATTCTCAACAAGAAAAACACTTCATAGAATTCGTCTTAGTTTATCCTTTTTTCTTAACCAAAACATCACAACTACCAATTCCAAATGTGCTAGAGTTAGAAAACAATATTACTCCATATTAGTACGAAACAAGCATCAAGATACAATTCGATGTAACTAGAGTATGACTCTAAAACTTGATTGGAAATGAAGTATGACACATCTCTCAATTGAACCATTTCAACAATATCCGATTCCTCTTCTTAGTCAAATAATTGCACTAAGATGTTTTTCGAGGATCAATTGTGATATAGTTTCATAACCATTAAGATGATCATAAAACATCATACTAAAGTAATCTCCTCACCTTTCAGATTGGAGAAACTTTTATCTTTCTACCTAATGGATTCCTCTTATTCGTTCTGTCACTCTTTAAAACTTTTCAAATATCATAATTATGCTTAATCTTATAAAAACAACCATATTTACTGAAAACATTAATCAATCATGACGAATAAAGTTATCATCCTTTGTGGCGGATCTGGATAGTCTACATCAATGTGTACTAGATCCTTTAGTCCTTCACTGGACTCACATAAATAAGTGATCAACGAATTGGTCATAATCTTCCAACGATCAAGATTCTCATACAACACACTATTCAAATTGTATGACTCCAAGTTTCTATCCAATTGAAACTTGGGTGATGAGAATTCCTTTTCACTTGGTCAATTATGAAATTACCACAAGTGATATAACAAGAATCAAATCCACAATTAATATTGCTAATAATAGAAATGTAAGCAATACTCTCATACCATTGCAAGGAAATACAAAGTAAACTTGATAAATCAACAATTCACTTTTATTGATAATAAGAGGAAAAGTTTGTCCTTACAACACAAAATAGGAAAACAATGTATCTAGACATTTCCTATGCAATCTATTAATCTATCATAACTTCTAAGCAGTAGCTCAAAAATCTAATCATCGAACCATGCGACAGAAATCCATCTCTCACGATCAGATTCAACTTAACTCTTCTTAAGATTCATTTTTTCTCTTAGATCTTGCAAAACATCAAAATGTGATCATTACATCATGTATTAAGAATCTACGAATAGGAACTTATTAAAATAGTAGAGTTAGATAATGGATATACTAGAAGTGGAGTCATACGACTTGACTTTACCATTTTTAAGATCTTTCCAGTAGTCAGGGAAGTTTCGCAACCAATGCCCCTCCAATTGGCAATAGAATCATATGGACCTTTTTGGACTAACACAAGGAACTATCTCATAACTAGCCTTTCTCTTTACCATATGGTCAAACAATTTGACCTTGGCTGATCCCTTTCCATTGGGAAGAGAAATCTGTTCTGGACTACCATTGTTACGATCGTCAATGTCCATGGAAATTTGGCAGACAGATCCTTCAAACACTTTTGCTTGACTTGTGCCCTTAAGCATTTCTACTTCAACAACAATAAATATATGTGTTAGATCAATTAGGGTCACTTCGTGGTCTCTCATATGGTAATCTTTAATGAACTGACTATATGATTCAGGAAGCGAAAGTAGAACCAAGTCAATGTCTAACTCCCTTGGGAAAACGACACCCAACATCCCTAATCTGTCAATATATGATTTCATTTTCAAAACATGTGCACTTAAAAATTTTCCATCTTGATGTTTACATGCCAACAAGGTTTGAGTAACTTCGTACTTTTCAACTTGAAGAATTCATGAATTAGGGAGAGTTACTGGAGGAGGTGGAGGAAGAGTTGGAGAAGCATGATCTCAAGTTCCACCATTGCTTGAAGAAGGGAATATTCTTTCACCTTGATCAACATGTGGAAGATCATCTTCAGAAGAAAGAGGAAAACGACTTCCCACAGAACAAGGAAGACCATTGTTGTCTGAACTTGATATCTATAATAAGAGAAAAGATAATTCGAGTTAGTTGATTTTAGTCCTTAATTATTAACCCATAAATTTAAATTAAGGCTAGGATCCATATTTTCGATTTGAACTTTGAAGAGGGATGTCGTAATCAAATTCGAATCTATTTTAGGTAGGTAAGGCTTTTACCAATTTCAATCTAATGAAATTCCTAGATATTTGATATTCATTGAACTATTCAATGGCATGTTTAATCTCGATTAGGCTCTCAGTTTGTGACTAGGATGCCGAGGATCACAAATGAGATGTGAATAACCATGTAAATTATCTTTGTATTCTCGATTTCATTTATCATCTAATCAATGTGCCAATTAACCACACACGCTCCATTAACTAATGATAATTTACGAGACACCCATTGCCACTCTTTATTAGTCCATATTAGTGTGTCGGTTAACCACACACGCTCCACTAACGACTTATATGAAGTGCAATGTGCAATGTCATAGATTGGCATCAAATTCACATTTTCCTAAAGTAACTAAGCGTGAGATTTCAGAAAATAGTTTAGTTACTTTATATCATTATTCTTTTAATGAGATTATGTCCTATCAAACACGTTCGGCTAACTACCCTCCACCATATAAGAGAGCGGTGGGTAAGAATGGATACCCAATGGCAGTCATTTTATAGGGCGCTTCCTTAAACTCCCCTTATAGTATGGCTTCGTGAATGAGGCGTACTAGCGGTTTTACTGAATTTTCTTATACATATAATATATATTAAACTCTTAATTATGTACATAGTATAATGTGTATTTTAAAACATTTTAAAATACTAGGTTTAATAACTAAATTTCAAAAAGTAAAACAATTTGAATTTAAGTATAAAATTAAACCAAATGATTTAATAATTATTTATTAATTAAAATTTTAAATAATTTATTAAATCAATTTTAGGATAATCCATTAAATTAATCAACATAATTTATCCTAATCCACTCCCCTAATAATTTTCGAAAATACGGGAGGGATTCACAAAATCTTGCAATTATCTAGTTAAACAAGTAAGAGGATAATTACCAAAAATAAGAAATCTCTATCATATCTAGCAATTTTTTCGAAAATATGTAAGGGATCAAACAAATCTTGCAATTATCTAGTTAATCAAATAAGGAGATAATTAGCAAAATTAAGAAATCCCTACCAAAACGCTAATTTTCAAAATTTTGCAAATCTTTGGGAGGAAGGAAAAGATTTCAATCCTTGCCATATATTCGTAAATCCATAGAGTTAGGAAACCCTAAAATTTCAAAATTAGAAGACCAAAGGAAAGGGTTAAAAACCCTTATGCAAATTTTCGAAAACCAGGGTTAGGAAACCCTAATTTGTGAAAACCCTAATTCAAATGGGTTTAATTTCCATAAACCCTAATTGTCAAGTTCAACTAATTGCACCATATTCAGTAGAAAACAATCCTAGGCTCTGATACCGTTGATGAGTTTTTAGCATAACAAACAATCATATGTGTGCATGCAACCCTAATTTGGAGGATCTATGTTTTCACTATTGGACATGCAAGTATTGAACAAAAAATAAACTATAGGAGGTATCTACTATAATCGAAATTCATAATAAAAGATAGTAGACATACCTTTAATTGTTATGTAGTAATATCAATTTGAATCCTTAGTGTTGTTGAAGCTTCTAGAGCAAGCACCACAAATGTCGTGCCTCTAATGGTTCACAAACACACTTAGAAAGAGTATGTATGAGAGAGGAGGAAGAGGAAGCTTCAAGATTTCAGCTCTCCTTAGGTTTAGGGATAGTTCATCGAAATCTCAAAGGGGTATGCCCTTTATATAGTTGTTGGTAGCTTAAGGGCAAAGCTAGGGTTTTAAGGAGGAAACCCTAATTCCTCGGCTTAAGGCGTTATCAACCCAAGAACCACATCCAAGAGACCCTTGGAAAAAATTTCTAGGGTATTCCTAGAAGATTTCGTCCAAACCATTTAGGAGGGTTCTAGAGCCCAAAACCACAACTATCAATAAATTGCCAAATATCCACTACACTTTTAATTAATTCCTTTAATCCCAAAATTAATTCCAAATTAATATATGATTAAATATTAATTAAATAATATGCTTTCTAATTAATATATTATTTCCATAATATATTAATAAATCATTTATTATAATTTATTAATCAAATAATAAACTCTTCCTCTTTCTCAATAGGTCATCCTGTCTAGTTGCTAGTATGAAGGCAACCCAAAAGGACTGTGCTACTATCAATTCAAGTATATACCAATTATAGTTATAGGGTTAGACACCTAATCCATCACATGGATCTCTAACTCAACTCTAGTTTTAACAGGGAAGGTGCGGTGCATGAAGTCAGTCGGAGCTTGAACGGGAAAGTGGTTCCCAAAATACCCCTGTTTACTATATATATATATATATATATATATATATATATATATATATATATATATATATATATATATATGTTGATATGAGAAATGTTGGAAATACTTGTTGGTGGATAGGCTAAGGATCTTTCAGGAATTGCATGTTAGAGTTACGTAATATTTAAGATGCCTTATAAACTAGGTATTGCCTGATAGATTGATTGTTTAACTATTGATTGCTTTGTGCTATTTGAAACTGACATTATTATTGTAATTGTTTAGTGTATGCATCATGGTTGTACATAACTAAGATTTTATAGCATGAGAATGTTTGATTTAGCCTTGTTTCATGTTCCTTATCTGGTTGTGGTCTTAAGGTAGAATTAATGACTGTCTATCGAATCCCGTGTTAAGTATGATTGTCATTCACAAGGCGACGACAAAGTTAGTGAAGGTTTCACGAGTTGAATGTGGATTTTTAGAAGGCCAACAACTTTCAAAATTTGATAGTTACTCTTTTGATAATGAGTATAGGGAGTATGCATACCCTAGTCGCTTGGGGACTAGTGGCCCAGGTGATTCATGGTAATCCTTTGAGACAAATACGGGTATGTGTGGAAGGTAGTATGGCCATGTACCATTGGAAGCACATGACCCATATGCGTATCAAGGAGTTCACGAGTTCTGAGGGATGGGTTGTTGAGTAGTTATGTGTTAGCGTTGGTTATAGCCATTCCTCATGTTGTCGGTTTTTTGGCTACGGTTGCTCTAGGTGAAGGTGAAGTTAGTGTTTGTTCGGGCCTAAGTGGCCATGGTCATTTAGACCTAAATGGTGCATATTTGTATGAGTTGGTTAGTCTTAAGGTGTTGAAGATCTTGTTGGAAGTAGTGTCATTATGAGTCACATGATTCCTGTAGGAAGCAAATGTGATGATCGATCTGATGATTGCAACCTGAGGATGGGTGGTTAGCCAATGGTCGTGATGTTGTTCTCTATGATAGGATTATGTTCTTCCAGCCTCCCGTGTCTTAGGGAGAAGGGTTTGGATGTGTTTCGGTCGATAGATGGAAAAAGGGAGAGTGTTCTTTGTAACGCCCGCATTTCAGGGCTAAGCATCAATAGATGATGTAATAGTCTAGGTCAACTTGACATATGTTTGGAACTAGATAGCCCAATTAAAAATGGACTACTTGCCAAGGAGATGGGCTTTACTAATTTGGGCTTTGGAGTGTGCTTGATTTCATGGATTTGGGCTTGAAATGGGGTGGGCCGATTTGTTTTGGCTACATGGAAGTTGTGACCACGTTTTTTGGACTTGTTGGTGATCATGGAAGAAATTTGAACCATTTCCTTGTGTTGTGTGTAGCATGGACGAAAATTGAAGAGTTTTTGGGAGTTTCTAGTAGTTAATGAACTAGTTAAATAAAAGCTCTTAATGATAAGCCTTTTCACTTTTGTAACTCATGGATCCTATCAACTATATATAGGGTCGATTTCTATGAATAAAATATCACTTGAACTTGTTGCAATTTACTCTATTTCTCACATAAGATAGGTCTCTTATCGTGTGTTATGTTGTGTGTCAATAGGTCTTGGCATTCAACCTAGTTCTTGCTTCAATAGGTCTTGAGGTAAGAACTAACCCTATCCTCTTCTCTACCCTCATATTCTTGTCTTCTACCTCTCTCTCTCTCTCTCTCTCTCTCTCTCTCTCTCTTCCATCTGAAAATAGCCCCCATACACGTATCATAAGTGGTATCAGAGATAGGTCTCTTATCGTGTGTTATGTTGTGTGTCAATAGGTCTTGGCATTCAACCTAGTTCTTGCTTCAATAGGTCTTGAGGTAAGAACTAACCCTATCCTCTTCTCTACCCTCATATTCTTGTCTTCTACCTCTCTCTCTCTCTCTCTCTCTCTCTCTCTCTTCCATCCGAAAATAGCCCCCATACACGTATCATAAGTGGTATCAGAGCCGAAATAATCCTGCAGTCACCATGGATTTTAATGATCCTACTTTTCTCTACAATCTTCAAGAAGCACTAAGGAACATCCAAGATGGACAACCTCGAAGACAAGAAAGGCATGAACTTAGGTCAAGTGAAGAATTCAAAGTCAACGAGTTGTCGGAATTTGCGTGTGGTAAGGACCCGAAAAAATACTTGGAGTGGGAAAGAAAAATTAAACGCATGTTTGAGTTCAAAGACGTGGATGACGAAAAGGCATGTAAGTTTGCCATCCTGAAACTTTATGGTGGTGCCTCTTTGTGGTTCGAAGGGCTTAAGGCCAAGAGAACATGATAGGGTAAAGAAAAAATTGCATCGTGGGAATCATTAAAGAGAAAATTAAGAAAAAGGTATGTACCAATATCACCGCATGGCAACCTATAGAAAAATAGCCGAGTTGAAACAAGGCAAAATGAATGTGGCTGAATATATAGATGAATTTGAAAAATTGTCACTTATAGGTGATTTGATGAAGTCGAGGAGTAGAAAATGTCTCGGTTTTTAGGTGGGTTGAACTTGAATATTGCTAACATTGTTGATTTTTATCCATATTATGATTTTGACACTCTTTGTGGCTTGTGCTTAAAGTTGGAAAACCAAGAAAAATACAGGAAAATCGGTATCCCTCAATCTGAGTTCAGGAACTCTAAGTATTGGGGTAAACCCAAGAACGCAACCGTCAATCCTTTTTCCGCGGGTAGTTCTTCTGGAGTTCCCAAACCGCGACTCCTTCTAAAGATTCCAAGGAAACTAGTTTGTCCAAGGTGCGATGCTACAAGTGCCAAGGTTTCGGGCATTTCCAAAGTTCGTGCCCAAATAAACGAGTCGTAACGTTATGGGAAGCGATGAAATTCCGGGACGAGTTGCTAGAAGAAGAAAAAAGATAAAGTTCCATCTTTGAGGAAGAGGCCGAACATGAAGAAGAAGAAGAGGAGAATGAAAGCTACGAAGCTCCCGTCTATGACACGTTGTTGGTCCTTCGGGCATTACAAGCAATGGTGACACACGAAGAGGCCGACCAAAGAACTCAATTGTTTCATACTAAATGTTTGGTAAATGATGAATGGTGCAGTGTAATAGTGGATGGTGGTAGTTGTACTAATGTAGCATCAAGCGAAATGGTGGCAAAACTGGGATTGGTAACAATGAACCATCCTAAACCTTATGCGCTCCATTGGCTAGATGACAATAAAAATATAAAAGTAACAAAATAGGTAATGGTAGGTTTGATGATGGGCTCGTACAAAGATGATATCCTTTGTGACGTGGTTCCCATGGATGCTTGCCATGTACTTTTGGGTCGTCCTTGGCAATATGATCGAGATGTGACTCATAGAGGGTGGAGAAATGAATATGAATTGAAACATAACAACAAAAAAATCATACTAAAACCCATGTCGTCGCACGACATCCGCTCGGTAAAGACTAGAGAAAAGAAGCTGAATCTTGCGATTTTCGCCACTGAACGGGAGGTTGAAAAGACGATTGAAGACGGTGGCATGGTATACCTAATGGTAGCCAAAGATGGTGAGGCGGGAAATCCTCTCTATGATGACGTGGCAGAATTCTTACAAGGGTTTAAAGACGTTTTCCTTGACGGTTTACCACCGGGCTTGCCGCCTATTCGTGGCCTCGAACACCAGATCGATCTCATCCCATGAGCTCCTTTACCAGACAAGGTGGCCTATCGGTGCAATCCCGAGGAGACGAAGGAGTTGCAAAGGCAAGTTGATGAGCTCGTGGCCCGGGGATATGTTCGAGAAAGCCTTAGTCCGTGTGCCGTACCGGTATTGCTCGTACCTAAGAAAGATGGAACGTGGAGGATGTGTATCGATAGCAGGGCTGTCAACAACATCACCATCAAGTATCGTTTCCCAGTTCCCCGACTTGACGACATGTTAGATGAACTTCATGGGTTGGTTGTATTTTCAAAAATCGACTTACGAAGTGGGCACCATCAAATCCGAGTACGTGAAGGGGACAAATGGAAGACGACGTTCAAAACAAAGCATGTCCTTTACGAATGGACCGTGATGCCGTTTGGCCTCACGAATGCCCCGAGCACATTTATGAGAATAATGAATGAAGTTTTTAATTGTTTTCTTGGCAGGTTTGTGGTGGTTTATCTAGACGACATCTTGGTGTATAGCAAGAGTCGTGAGGAGCATCGGAGTCATTTGAAACAAGTGTTCGAGAACCTAAGAGCCCAAAGACTCCATGGCAAAATGGAGAAATGCTCATTCTTTGTGGACGAGGTGAAGTTCTTGGGGTATGTGGTGTCCAAAGCAGGCGTATCATTGGATCAAGCCAAGATCGAAGCCATCATGATGTGGCCGCCCCCCAAAACCATTAGCGATGTTCGATCGTTCCATGGCTTGGTGTCCTTTTACCGGTGATTCATTCGTGACTTTAGTCCGGTGACGAGTCCGATTACCAATTGTTTGAAGAAAAGTGCCTTCGTGTGGGGAGCGGATTCCTAAAAGGCATTCGAGGTGATTAAAGAGCGATTGTGTTCTGCTCCTTTTTTGGCGCTACCCAATTTTTCCCAACCTTTTGAAGTAGAGTGTGATGCAAGCAGGGTGCGTATTGGTGCCGTGCTGATCCAGGCCAAGCGACCTATTGCTTACTTCTTGGAGGAATTGGGGGGGAGCTCGTTTGAACTATTGCACCTACGACAAGGAGTTTTATGACATTGTGCGGGCTCTGAAACATTAGAGCCATTATTTACGCGCTAACCATTTTGTTTTGCATTCAGATCACGAGTCACTGAAGTAAATCAATGGCCAGCAGAAGTTGAGCCCGAGACATGCCAAGTGGGTGGAGTTCTTACAGTCATTCCACTTTTCCTCAAAGTACAAAAATGGCAAAAGTAGCGTGGTGGCGGATGCACTATCTCGACGTTACGCTTTATTGGCTACACTCGATGTTTGCTTCCTAGGCTTCGAGGAGTTGAAAGACTATTATGGAAATGATGTAGATTTTGGTGATGTATTTGTAAAATGTAATAGTGGTTCACAGGGAGAATACTTGGTGCAGGATGGATTCCTATTTAAAGGGAACCGTCTTTGCATCCCAAAACACCCCATCAGGGAGTTATTGATTCGTAAGGAACACGGGGGTGGGTTAGCAGGCGACTTTGGAGTAGTCAAGACTTCGGAGGTGCTGAAAGAACACTTCTTGATGCTGGGGGATGTAACGAATATCGTGAGCAAGTGTGTGACGTGCCACTTGGCTAAAAGCTCATTCAAACCGGGCTTATATACTCCCTTACCCGTCCTAGTTCGCCCCTAGGAGGACGTATCCATGGACTTTATTGTGGCCCTGCTCCGAACTCAAAGGGGTAAAGATGCTATTATGGTAGTTGTGGACCAGTTTTCGAAAATGGCCCATTTTATTGTTTGTCACAAAACCGATGATGCAAGTATGGTTGCTGATTTATACCACCGGGAGATCGTTCGGCTACACGGGATTCCCAAAACAATAGTTTCTGATCGTGACTCCAGATTCTTGAGTTACTTTTGGAAAACATTGTGGAGGAAAGTCGGGACAAAGCTTTTATTCACCACTTCACACCACCTACAGACGGATGGCCAGACCGAGGTCACGAACCGAACCTTGGGCACTTTACTGCGTGTGTTGGTGAACAAGACACAGAAAGATTGGGATGTGAAATTAGCATACACCAAGTTTGCTAACAACCGTTCGCCTACCTACGCAACATGCCATTCTCCCTTCGAGGTTCTTTACGGCGTGAATCCTTACTTACCATTGGATCTAATCCCTTTGCCCAAGGAAAAGTTAGTCCACAAAGGCGCAGATGCCAAGCTGAAGTCCATGATGAAGCTACACGCTCAGGTTTGTGATCGTATCGAAGCCATTAATGCTTCGTACAAGCAAAAGTCCAACAAGAACAAAAGGCTCAGATATTTTCAGAGGCGATTTGGTTTGGGTTCATCTAAGGAAAGAACGGTTCCCTGAAAAGCGCAAGAACAAGTTAATGCCCCGAGCTGATGGTCCTTAAAAGATAGTCGCACGCGTGAACGACAACGCCTACAAGGTGGAACTCCCAGGAGAATACGGAGTGCACACAACTTTCAACGTCGGAGATCTCTCCCGTTATCTTGATGATGATGGCCTTGCGGAATTGAGGTCAATTCCTTTCAAAGGGGGAGGAGATGATATATGTTTGGAACTAGATAGTCCAATTAAAAATGGATTACTTTCCAAGGAGATGGGCTTTACTAATTTGGGCTTTGGAGTGTGCTTGATTTCGTGGATTTGGGCTTGAAATGGGGTGGGCCGATTTGTTTTGGCTACATGGAAGTTGTGACCACATTTTTTTGGACTTTTTGGTGATCATGGAAGAAATTTGAACCATTTCCTTGTCTTTTGTGTAGCATGGACGAATATTGAAGAGTTTTTGGGAGTTTCTAGTAGTTAATGAACTAGTTAAATAAAAGCTCTTAATGATGAGCCTTTTCACTTTTGTAACTCATGGATCCTATCGACTATATATAGGGTCGATTTCTATGAGTAAAATATCACTTGAACTTGTTGCAATTTGCTCTATTTCTCACATAAGATAGGTCTCTTATCGTGTGTTATGTTGTGTGTCAATAGGTCTTGGCATTCAAGCTAGTTGTTGCTTCAATAGGTCTTGAGGTAAGAACTAACCATATCCTCTTCTCTACCCTCATATTTTCGTTTTCTACATCTCTCTCTCTCTCTCTCTCTCTCTCTCTCTCTCTCTCTCTCTTCCATCCGAAAAGAGCCCCATACAGGTATCACAACTATTGTAACTCTTTTTGAAGTAATAAAGATGAAATATTTGAGTATTATGTGAATTATGTGTTTATTTATTTGTTTATAAAGATATAATAAAAATAAGCATTAAAATTAAAGTATGAGATAAACCCGATATCTGTACATAAAGTTGTAGTGGTCGAAACAAGGATTCCGGGGATATAAAGAACGCCAAAATCCGAGTTATAATGAAGAAGTTATGACCTGTCGAAGTTTCGCGATGGAACCGGCACGTCACCGGGCAGCGTAAATAGTGAATTTATGATAGAGCAATTTTTAGCCTTAAAGATCTAAACGAAAGTCGTAGAATACATTAAACTGAGAGTGTCCGTAAAAAGAATGCCCAAATCTGACTTCGTATGAGGAAGTTATGATTTTTCGATGTTTCGGCTTAGCAGTGTACAGCCCGGAGTTCGAATATTAGATCGAGTGGTTTTCAGCCGACACAACCTAAACGAGTATCGAAGATCTCGTTAATAATAGCGTAATGGTAAAAAGACAGACGAAAACGGAGTCCGTATGTAAAAGTTATGAATTTTACGCAGTCATTTAACAGTATAATCTCCTCATACTGTTAAATTTAAATAAAGTCAAAATTACCCGACGGAGTCTAAACGAAAGTTGTAGAGTACGTACCCGCCTACGCATGGACATAAATAACGTTAAAAACAGAGCTCGTATGCGAGATTTATGATTTTTAGAAATCGGAAAGTGAATTTGCGAAATCTGATGCGAGATCGATGACGTGGCTGAATTCTAGTTGTTCGATGATGATCAGGGCTCGCTTCAGATTGCGAAACATTGCCCCTTGCATTACGCCCAACGTCCAAAATTGAGTATGCCCAACGTAATTTGGTCTCATGTGTTTCCGAGATGTCCATGTAGCCCCATCGAAACGAAGCCAAATGGTGACCCTCTCCGAACTACACCCTGCATAGTGTTGTATGCCCAACGTACAACTGAAGTCCCACGCCTATAAATAGGTTGCGAGGGCTGCCGACTTTCTTGCACCTTTCTCAGTTCTCTCTCTAGTTTCCTTCTCTCTCTAAGGTCCCTAACCCCCTCCTTGTTGGAATTGTGTCTAAGCCCGTAGCTATATTTGGTATGTACTTGACCCGGTTGTGCATGGTCCTTTTGGGTTGTCTTCTCCAAAGCAACTTGACAAGGTAATTTAAGGAGAAAGAGAGAATATTATGGTTTATTAATATATTATAAGAATAATATATTAAAGGAGAAATCATATTTATTTAATTAGTATTGGTCATAAATTAATTAGGAATTAATTTGGTGACTAAAAGAGACTGATTAAATAAAGGGGTATAAACTGTCAAATGCATGATAGTTGAGTTTTGGGCTGGAGAACCTAATGGACTAAGGGGGAACGAAATTATGATGGGGATCCATCATATTTTCGTCCAAGGGCCCTAATATAGAAGGTTCTATGGGCTGCTTGGTGATTAAGCTGTCCATTAGGGTTTAGGCTGAAACCCTAGCAGCTAGCAGTATAAATAAGACCCCTATGGTATTGAAATCGGCTACCACTTGATTCTAAGAGAACCCTAGGCCGATTTCTAGTATCTTTCACCCTCTCTCATATTGCCTTCTTGCTTGTGGGGTTTGTGAACCATTAGAGGAGTTGCATTTGTGACTCTAAGCTCAAGATCAATAAGACTACAAGGATTCAAGCTACTTGGAAGAGGTAAACCACTTAGATCTATTTTCCTTATGGTAATTTCGAATTATATATATGATAGATCTAGGTTTGTAAGTCTTGGAATCAAAGCATGTACAATAGAGAAACCTAGATCCAAGCATTAGGGTTTGTATGAGCACATAGGAATTTTTCTTATGCATAAAACCCATCAGTGGTATCAGAGCCTTGATTGGTTTCAGTTCTATGTGATGCTTAACTGTTTTGTTTGCTAAAAATTGAGTTTTTTTTGCCTCTGCCCGACTCAACTTGGTGAGTCAGTATCTGGACTCGGCGAGTTGGCCCTACTCGGCGAGTTTGTGTGTCAGACAGAGGGTGTTTCGGGATTTAGCTGCTGTTTTGACTTGGATTTGATGCCTAAATTGTTTTTTGAAGTTAAAATCCGAATTTTATCTTAATTAAATGATTATCCTTGCCAAAACAATAGATAATTTCAAATCTTTTTAATATTGGTTGTTTATATGATAAATATGGATTATTTAAAATTATTTGGTAATTATCTAATGATCAAAATAAGATTAGGTCAAATATAGATAATTATGAAATTAAATGTTTAATTTGAATTATTTGTTATTTGATCCCTTGTGTTTTGAAAAGTTCAAAAATTGCCCTCAAGTTTTGAAATTTGAATTTTGTGATTAAAAGTTTAATTTTGAATAATTTAAATTTCAAACCCTTAGAATTTTACAAGTTTAAAATTCAACCCCACACTATTATATATTATTACATGCTTAATATATATATATATATATATATATATATATATATATATATATATATATATGTATAACTTAAAATGCTAGTCTTACCGTTAGTAGGCTTCATTCACGAAGCCAGTCTATAAGGTGGGTATAAGGTTGTTGCCTATAAAATGGCTCTTAATGGGTGTACACTCACACCTACCGCTTGCTTGACTGGTGGAGGGTCGTTAGCCAAACGGGTAGGATAGGGCAACCCTCTCCTCATTAAAAGTATAATGTAAGATACAAAGTAACTACATGTTTTTCAAATTCCCAATCTTAGTTACTTTAGGGTAAAATGTGAAAATGATGCTAATCCATGGAATTACACTTCGTACCCTTTTCAAATGTTGATGGAGCACGTGTGGTTAACCGGCACATAAATTTGGGGATGGCATTGGTAGCGAAGGGCGACTTGATGTTTGTCATAGATCAATGGAGCGTGTGTGGTTTACCGGCACATTGATTAGGTGATAGAGACATTGAGCGCACCATGTTGATTCGCATGGTTATTCATAATTTGTTTGCGATCCTCGGTATCCCAGTCGCAAATTTGAAATGCATATTGAGATTTAAACATGCCATTGAAAAGTTCAATGAATCTCAAAGATCTAGGAGTTTTCTATACAATTAAAACCTAAATTGCCTTTTCGTTTTTCATGGTGAAAATTAGTGAATCGTCATTCACTTACCTTCAAAATATTTACTTTTAGAGTACGGCATCCCTTTCTAAGTTGTAAATAATGTTGTTGGATCCTAGCCCTAATTTCTTATTTGGGTGTTTAATTAGGGATTCGTTTCTAATCAAACTTTGTTTCTTTCTTTTTTCAGATGTCTGCAAACAACAACAACAACAACGCTTCTGGGTCATTCTCGTTGATGAACCTGTGTCAGAAAGTGACATTTGATGGGTCAAACTTCAACGAATGGATGAGGTATACTCGCATGATCACACGCTACGAGGACAAAGAATATGTCCTCGATGAAAAGCTTGAGAAGATCATCCCAGATGTTGCTACTCCTGAAGAGCTGGCCGCCTTTGAGGCCCACGAGCGTGAGGCTATGAAAGTTCACTGCATCATGCTGGCCACCATGAACCTCGAACTCCAAAAGTCCTATGAGGACATGTATCTGTATGAAATGCATCAGGATTTTCTGGAAAGGTATCACCAGAGCGCGAGGCAAGAGCCCTATGAGATCATTACTAACATGATCACCGCTAAGACGGGGAGTGGATAATACCTAGCCTCTCATTTGCAGAAAATGCAGAGGTATGTTGATCGTCTTCTCAAACTTAATGTTAAGTTTGATGAGGATTTGGCTATCGACATTATCCTCCACTCCTTGCCCTCTTGCTACAGCCAGTTTAGGATGACCTACCACATGAACAAGGAGGAGGTCTCCTTGAGCAAGCTCCAAGGACTCTTGAGGACTACTGAGAGCAACCTCAAAGACAAATCTGTTGCACCGTCCCCTTCTGTGGCTGCTCCTATGATGGTAATAGGTCAAGGAAAGAGTAAAGAGAGGAAGGATCCATGTAAGAGCCACCATAAGGGGAAGCCCCGTGATGGTTCGTCCTCAAGTGGGATCAAAGCACGCCCTGTTAAACCCTGTTCCGATCCCAAAGAAGTAGAGTGCTTCTATTGCCACCAAAAGGGCCACTGGAAGCGAAGCTGCCCTCAATATCTGCAAGACATAAGAGATGGGAAGATTAAGCCCACCTTTGCAGGTATGTATTCTATTAAATCTAATAACTCATCGTTTGCTACTTCATGGGTTCTTGATACAGGGTGTGGTTACCACATTTGTTCTAATATGTAGGGCCTAAAAAGAAGTAGGGAGGTGGAACATGGAAAGATGAACCTGATTATGGGAAACAGAAGATCGTCGCCTGTGACCAAAGTCGATGTTTATTCTTTGGTGTTGAGCAATGGTTTGGGATAGATTTAAACAATTGCTGTTATTCTCCAGATATGGCAAGAAACATTATTTCGTTTCTTGGGTTGTTTAGACAAGGTTTCAGATATTCTTTTGAAAATAGTAATGGTTCTATTAACGTTTATTTGAATGGTGTCTTTTATTTCAATGCATTACCTTGTAATGGGATTTATGAATCTGTGATGGTTGTTGATAATTTAGGAAATAATGTTTTAAATATTGATTCGTCTACTAGTCTAGACAAAGCATGCTTGTGGCATTGTCGCCTTGGCCATGTCAATAAGAAACGCATAGCCCAACTCCAAAAGGATGGAGTGTTGGAGTCATTCGACCTTAGGGACGATGACACTTGTGAATCTTGTTTACTTGGGAAGATGACCAAGTCACCCTTTACTGGCACTTGTGAGAGGGGTGAGGGTTGATTGGATCTCATACACACCGATGTGTGTGGGCCCTTTAGATCCACCACAAGGGATGCTTGCCGCTTCTACATGACTTTTATAGATGATTATAGCAGATATGGATATGTCTACTTAATCAAGCAAAAGTCGGAAACCTTTGAAAAGTTCAATGAGTTTAAGAATGAAGTGGAGAATCAGCTGGGCAGGAAAATCAAGATGCTTCGGTCAGACCAAGGAGGAGAGTACCTAAGTCTTGAGTTTCACGACTATCTAAAGGAATGCAGAATTGTCTTGCAATTGACGCCTCCGAGGACGCCACAATTGAATGGTGTGGCTGAGAGACGTAATCTGACCTTGTTGGACATGGTTCGTTTTATGATGAGTCGGACTTCGTTGCCAATAGCTTTCTGGGGGTATGCCTTAGAGACTGCCGCCCATATACTTAACTTAGTTCCCACCAAGAAGGTTTCCAAGACTCCTCACGAGATGTGGACAGGGAAGGCTCCCTTGTTGGCACATATTAAGGTTTGGGGTTGTGAGGCTTTCGTGAGACGAGAGACTCACGATAAGCTCGAAACTCATAGTGAGAAGTGTTATTTCATCGGCTATTCGCAAAAGTCTTTTGGCTATCTTTTCATTAGACCGAGTGACAATGTTGTCTTCGTTGCTAGAAGAGGAGTTTTTCGAGAAAGGGAATTGATAAGCCAAGAATATAGTGGGAGGCACATTGATCTTGAAGAGATTCAAGATCAAAGCGATGAAGGAACCTCTGACACTGGCACTCAACTTGAGAAGGAATCTCTTATTGAACCTGTTGACGAATCCTTACGTCTTCGACGTTCCAGTAGGGCTAGTGTTCCACCCCAATTTTATGGTTTTCATATTACTACTGAAGGGGATATGTTTGTTAGTGATAGTACACTAGTAAATTTGGACGAACCTAGCAGCTACAAGGAAGCCATGGCAGGCCCGGAGTCTGCGAAATGGAAAGAGGCGATGGACAACGAGATTCAGTCCATGTACGACAACCAAGTTTGGAATTGGGTTGATAATGTACCGGGTCGTAAGACAGTCGGGTGCAAGTGGATCTTCAAGAAGAAGACGGGCATGGATGGGAAAGTGCATACTTATAAAGCGCGATTGGTTGCAAAGGGCTTTACTCAAACTCCCGGAGTTGACTATGATGAGACCTTCTCACCAGCTGCGAAGATAAAGTCTATTAGGGTAATGCTTGCAATAGCTGTGTTTCATGATTATGAAATATGGTAGATGGACGTGAAAACCGCTTTCCTTAATGGAAAGTTGGTTGAAGATGTTTACATGAATCAGCCAGATGGTTTTGTCGATGCGAAGCATCCAAATAGAGTATGCAAGCTTGAGAAATCCATTTATGGATTGAAACAAGCGTCTCGCAGATGGAATCTTTGTTTTGACAAGAAGGTTAAAGAGTTTGGCTTTCTGCGAAGCGAAGATGAATCTTGTGTGTATGTCAAATCCAGTGGGAGTATAGTGAGCTTCCTCGTATTGTATGTCGATGACATACTGCTCATAGGAAATGATGTCCCAACCTTGCAGGAGGTCAAGTCCTGGCTTGGGAAATATTTCGCTATGAAGGACCTCGGAGAGGCTGCTTATATTCTGGGAATAAGGATAGTAAGAAACAGAGAAAAGAGAATGATAGGACTCAGATAAGATACTAAAGCGTTTTAGTATGGAAAATTCCAAGAAAAGGGAGTTGCCAATCCAAAGCAATACCAAGCTGAGTAAGACTCAGAGCCCGAGTACAGAGGCAAAGATAGCTGATATGAGTCGAGTACCTTACACTTCGGCAGTTGGCTCTATCATGTACGCTATGACTTGTATTCGCCCTGATGTGGCCTTCGCTTCGGCAGTTGGCTCTATCAGGGGAACCCTGGTAGAGCCCATTGGATTGTAGTTAAGAATATTCTTAAGTACCTACAAAGGACCAAGGAATGGTTTCTAGTCCTCGGTGGGAGTGATGACTTAAGGGTACGAGGGTACAGTGAAGCTAGTTTTCAGATGGATCGGGATAATTTCCGATCGCAGTCGGGCTGGGTCTTTACCCTAAATGGAGGAGCAGTGACTTGGAAAAGTTCCAAGCAGGAGACCGTAGCTGATTCAACGTGCGAATCAGAGTACATTGCGGCGAGCGAAGCATCAAAGGAGGCTATATGGTTGAAGAACTTCATTGGAGACCTTGGATTCTTGCCATCCATAAAGGAGCCGATGGAAATTTTCTGTGATAATGAAGGAGCGGTTGCCTTGACCAAGGAACCGAGAGATCATGGTAGATCTCGACATATGGACAGAAAATACCATTTTATCAGACATTGGGTAAAAGAGGGACTCCTCATTGTGAAGAGGGTATCATCAGAAGAAAACCCAGCAGATCCCCTTACGAAGGGACTGAGTAGGGTCAAACACTTGCAGCACGCTAGGAGCATTGGGCTGAAGGATGATATAAGTTTGGATTAGATAGGAAACATGTAATAGATAGTTTGTACTTGACATTTGATGAATAAATAAAATTGTGTTATTTATGAGTAAAGCTACTATCTTGTGTTGGTTATTTATATATTGTTTCAATTTTGCATGTTTTGACTTCCTGAATGATAGGATTATTCAAACAGTCCACAGTCAGTCATATTTTGGAAGTAGATTTGAATGAAGACTGTCATGAATTGTTTGTAGATTGTCTAAAAGGTTTTGGTCATAGCAAATGTTTGCTGCAATGTTTAGGAGTGCTTATGAATATGATTTGAGCATTAGAATAAACCCGAGTTTGCTGGTATCACTTCGTGGTGTTTTGCCTTAAGTGATCGCAAAGCGATAATATCATATAGTCTTAAAATTTAGAGATATGGTTGTTGTTTGCTGGTTGGTTATGCATTGATGATGTGCAAACGCATCAGTAACTTGATGTTATAAAACACATTATTGTGCATGATTCAATTAGTGAATAATAGATGCATATGAGTCGAAGTTGATCTGTTCCTTTTATTCTATGAGAATAAAAGTGATATCTTGGCCACTTGATGATTTGGTTTGAATTATGTGCCGGGCCCGGTCAGAATGAAGTTGATGTGTTCAACTAAATTCTATGTCAAATGAATCGAAAATCAAGGAACAAATGCTGGACAATAAGCATTGTCAGCATGATATCTAGAACGGAGGATTATGCGATCCCTTATCTAAAGGACAAGTTGATCAGAGTTGACAACGAAGTGTAAGAGCTACGATTGCTAATCGGATTCTGAAGTCATATGTGAGATATAGTTACTATACTTATCCAAGTAGGGGACTATTGGAATAGTGTCTAAGCCCGTAACTATATTTGGTATGTACTTGACCCGGGTGTGCATGGTCTTTTTGGGTTGCCTTCTCCAAAGCAACTTGACAAGGTAATTTAAGGAGAAAGAGAGAATATTATGGTTTATTAATATATTATAAGAATAATATATTAAAGGAGAAATCATATTTATTTAATTAGTATTGGTCATAAATCAATTAGGAATTAATTTGGTGACTAAAAGAGACTGATTAAATAAAGGGGTATAAACTGTCAAATGCATGATAGTTGAGTTTTGGGCTGGAGAACCTAATGGACTAAGGGGGAATGAAATTATGATGGGGATCCATCATATTTTCGTCCAAGGGCCCTAATCTAGAAGGTTCTATGAGTTGCTTGGTGATTAAGCTGTCCATTAGGGTTTAGGCTGAAACCCTAGCAGCTAGCAGTATAAATAAGACCCCTATGGTATTGAAATCGGCTACCACTTGATTCTAAGAGAACCCTAGGCCGATTTATAGTATCTCTCACGCTTTCTCATATTGCCTTCTTGCTTGTGGGGTTTGTGAACCATTAGAGGAGTTGCATTTGTGACTCTAAGCTCAAGATCAAGAAGACTACAAGGATTCAAGCTACTTGGAAGAGGTAAACCACTTAGATCTGTTTTTCTTATGGTAATTTTGAATTATATATGATAGATTTAGGTTTGTAAGTCTTGGAATCAAAGCATGTACAATAGAGAAACCTAGATCCAAGCATTAGGGTTTGTATGAGCACATAGGAATGGTTCTTATGCATAAAACCCATCACTCCTAAGCCTAGGTAATCCCCCTAGCACCCGAAGGAAGCCCCGAGGCTCCCGGAGTCCCGAGAAAAAGGGGCTTTCGGTTCAGAAACGCTGCTCTAAGCGAAGCCTGGTTTTCGAGAAAAACCCGTTGTAAGTGAGCTACGCCTATGCTATTTTTAATATAGCTTCTAATTAATTATAGTAACATTATTAGGATCTTAAAATAATTATTTGGGCTATTATTATGAGTTATTTAAGAGGGTTGTGTAATGCTTATATAATAGTAATAATATATAGACTATTAATTAGTCGCGGTTAATGTTAGACTAAACCCTAGTGGTATTGATACGAGGTTTGTCAAGGGAAAATTGTTTTGAGATAACGAAGCTTTCTCCGAGTACTGAGTCACCACCTTATCAGGTGAGTGCATAGTTACTTTCATCTTACACATAGATATGAAGTATTTTATATAAATTACGTGCTGTGTGTGCATATTATGTGTATACTTGTTATCTATGCTGGATGAACGATTTTATACATGTTTTAAATGGTTTAAACTTTATATGTATTTTATATCTACAAATTATGTTGGGTAAAACATGGGTAGATGAAATAGTTGCTGTGTGACAAAATAAAATAACGAGAGGCCTCGTTATAGATGTTATTGATCATCCAGTCATTTAGCGGAGTATAGATGACGACCACGAACTATTCTAGACAGTCCAGTGTGTAGGTGTTTATTTAAACTGTGTGCTCACCAGCAGTACTCCATCCCCCACATGGTTGCCTTATTTGACATGAATTTCTGAGGAATCCCCGAAGCATGTCTTGTCACCCCGATAAAAGTCCTTAGACTAGGTCCCTTGTGTTAGATGTTTTAGGGACGTAAAGTGAGGATAACGGGAACCGGTAATCGGGTTTGTTTGGTTTCATAAAGTTAATAAACTTATTTATTGTGGGTTGAAAACCCTATGTGCTCACCAGGCTCCCAAGCCTGACCCACTCAGTTTCTTGTATTACAGGTAGTGGCGTATGAGCATAGATGTTTGGATGAGAGATAAGGGATTATAGGTCTGTAAATACGAAATAATGTTGTAAGGCTTATGTTGTACTGTTTATGCTTTTGATCTGTATCGAACATGACATCCCGGGTCTTTTAATGAAATACATTTCTACGGAAATGCTTTGATAAATCTTTATCATATTTTGTTTTGAGAACAAATTCCACAACTCTTTTATTTAAAATGTTACTCTGATTTTTAAACAAAGCATAAACAAATCAGTCTTTTCTGGCTATGAAAATGGGGATGTCACAGTTGGTATTAGAGCATTAGTTTAAGCGAACTAGGAATTTGTAGGATTTCTAGACTTAAAATTAGAATGCTAAGCGATGATTGTGAGATGTGCGCACTTGCTTATTTTAGGAATTATGCCTAAAATGCTTTTATGTGCTAAATGCTTTGTGCCTGATATGCTGTTATTTGTTTGGATCTATAGTCTGTTGCTGACCGGATCTGGAAACCTTATATATTTAGAATTCTAAACGTACGACTACGATATTTGAACTAACATGTAAATGTTTTGGAGGGATAAGGATGATTTAAACGTCTATCCTAAGTAAAGATCGAAATTCACCCTATTCGGTGTATAGATCAAAATGGCGAGAACCCGCAGTGGAGTCGGGAATGCAAATGGGAACAGGAATCAACCACCAGTGATTGAACAAATACCTGTTGTAGCAGATGCTCCAGAGCCAATCAAAATGGCCGAAGTACAAGCGATGATCCAAATGATGTTGGATTGTCAGATGGAAGAGACAAGCCGACTGCTCCAGCAGAACCGAGAGGAACCTACAATGCCAGTTGAACAGCCCAAATTAAAAGATGGGCAGTCAGAAGGAGGGAACTACAGTGGGACCGTTAGTCAAGCCAACCCACCAATAGTTCGACAAAAACAAGCAGGATGATGAATTCAAAAGAAACGGATGTAAGTTCAAGGATTTTCTGACTTGGAAGCCGTCGACTTTCACTGGAAAGGAAGATCTAATTGGAGTCATGGATTGGATTTCAGAAATGGAGTTAGCTTTTAAGACATGCGGTTGCAGAGGCAAGTTGCAAACCACCTTTGCAGTACACCGGTTCCGAGGAGGAGCAGTGCGCTGGTGGAACACCCTAGGAATGACCTTGAGCCCTAATGAGCCCCTGTAGCTGACGTGGCTGGAGTTTTTATTGCAGTTCAAACGAAAGTACCGCTCAACCCAAAACTTGCTTGAGCTAGAGAACTAGTTCCTAACCCTGAAGAAGGGAAGTATGTCGATTGATGAATACACCAACTTCACAGAAAAGATGGAGTTTGCCTTGCGTCTTGTCCCGGATGAGCTGGCGAAAATCAACAAGTACGCCAAGGGACTCCCATGGGAGTATGCGGTGCCGGTATGTCATGCACATACTTTGGAGGCAGCTATCTGGGCTGCCAAGTCTGTGGAGGAAATGATCAAGGGAAGAGCTGCCAACAAGGTTGAGGTTGGCGAGAAGAGGAAATTTGAAGCGTCTTCTAAACCCAACAGTAAGAAGAGCAAGTTTGGTTCAAAGAAGTTCGGGGGAGGAGGAAATGAGTCGAAATGTTGCGAGAAGTGCAAGAAGAAGCACTTAGGGAAATGTAGCAAGGAGGTGACCTGCTACAAGTGTGGGAAAACGGGGCACTATGCCAACGAGTGCACCATCAACAAGAGGGTGTGCTACGAGTGCCGTGAGGAAGGGCTCATTGCTAAGGATTTCCTGAAGAAGAAAGATGTGGCAAGGCCCAACTTTCCACCGAAGCCAAAGGCAAGAGCCTTCCAGATGACACTCAAGGCTGTAAAGGAGGCAGCAGACGTCGCTTCAGGTACCTTTCTTGTAAATGGTTTGCCTGCCAATATACTATTTGATTCCGAAGCTAACTACTCCTTTGTGTGACATAAGTTTGGTGGGTAACTAGCATTACTTATAGAAAAACTTGATTATGCCTTGATTGTAGAAGTTGCCAGTGGCAAGTTCGTACCTGTTAGTAATCGTATTAAGAACATAGTCATTGACTTAAATGGAAACAAATTCCATGAAGAGTTGATTTCCATAGAGTTGAACGGTTTCGAAATCGTTCTATGAATGGACTAGCTTAGCGCCAACGATGCCGAGATATTATGTCGAAAGAAGATAGTAAGGGTAAATCCCCCTGGAAAGGAGTCATTTATGGTGTACGGGGACAAACACGGAGTGAATTCTGGAATCATCTCCCTGATGAAAGCTAGGAAATGTTTGTCCAAGGGATGCACGTCATATTTGGCTTTCGTGATTGATGCTAAGAAAGAGAAAAAGGAGGTGCAAAATATACCGGTTGTATGTGATTATCCAGAAGTCTTTCGTGAAGATCTTTCCAGATTACCGCCTGATAGATAAGTGGAGTTTCAGATGGACTTGTTACCAGGGACGATACCAATAACAAAAGCACCGTACCGACTAGCACCGACAGAGATGAAGGTGCTCATGACGCAAATTCAGGAGTTGTTGGATAACGGTTTCATTCGACCTAGTTCATCACCATGGGGAGCTACGGTGCTATTCGTGAAGAAGAAAGACGGAAGCATGAGACTGTGTATAGATTACAGAGAGCTGAACAAGGCAACGATAAAGAACAAGTATTCATTGCCAAGGATTGATGACCTATTCGATCAGTTGCAAGGTTCATGCTATTTATCAAAGATCGATCTCAGGTCAGGATATCATCAGCTAAAGGTAAGAGAGCAGGATATTGAGAAGACTGCATTTAGAACAAGATATGGACACTACGAGTTCTTGGTTATGTCATTCGGACTAACCAATTCTCCAGCAGCGTTCATGGATTTTATGAATAGGGTTTGTAAACCATTCCTCTATAAATTCATGATAGTGTTCATAGATGACATTCTCATCCACTCGAAAATCCAGGAGGAGCATGACCAACATCTACGAGAAGTGTCGGAAGTCTTGAAGAAGGAGAAGTTGTATGCAAAGTTCTCCAAGTGTGATTTTTGGCTCCAAGAAGTCCAATTCTTGGGTCACGTGGTTAATCAAGAAGGGATAATGGTTGACCCAGCAAAAATCGAAGCAGTAATGAAGTGGGAACGACCGAAAATTCCACAGAGATTCGAAGCTTTCTAGGATTAGCTGGATATTATCGACGATTTATCTAAGGTTTTTCTTCGATAGCTGCTCCATTGACAACATTGACCCATAAAGGAGCTACCTGTACGTGGAGTGAAAAGCACAAAGAAGCATTCAAGAAGCTAAAGAAAAAGTTATGTGAAGCACCGATTCTTTCTCTACCCGATGGAGTTGAAGACTTTGCGGTTTATAGTGACACATATGGAGTCGGGTTGGGTTGCGTTCTGACCCAAAGAGAAAAGGTGATAGTATACGCATCTCGACAACTGAAGGAGCATGAAAAGAACTACCCCACTCACGATTTGGAGTTGGCAGCGGTAGTTTTCGCTCTAAAGATCTGGAGGCATTACCTTTATGGCACAAAGTGCAAACTTTTCACTGATCATAAGAGCCTTCAGTACCTCTTTAATCAGAACAAATTGAACATAAGGCAACGATGCTGGCTAGAGTTACTCAAGGACTATGACTGTAAGATACTTTACCACCCTGGTAAAGCTAATGTTGCCACTGATGCTCTCTATCGAAAAGTCAACCTTGAGAGAAAAAGGCCAAGAGCGTTGAGAATAGAAGTTATCTCGACGATTGTGGAAAGTATCAGGAAAGCTCAATAAGAAGCTTTAGAGAAGAATGACCGAAAGGAAGAACGTTTGGGCAAAACGTTAGTGTTCGGTACAAACAGTCAAGGACTGAAGGTATTCCGAGATCGGATTTAGGTACCTAAGACGGGAGGAATAAGAGATATTTTGATGGAAGAAGCACACAAGACCATGTAATCAATTCATCCCGGTAGCACTAAAATGTATAGGGACCTAAAACCTTACTACTGGTGGCCGACGATGAAGCTCGATGTTGCTAAGTATGTGGCCGAGTGTGTGTCTTGTGCAAGAGTTAAGGCACAACATCAGAAATCGTATGGGAGTTTAGAACCATTACCTGTACCCATGGGTAAATGAGAAGACAAAGAACGGTCACGACAAGATTTGGGTGGTCATGGATCGTTTCACTAAGATTGCACACTTCATAGCAGCCAACGAGAGGTGCTATATGGATAAGCTCGCAAATGATTACCTGAAGGAGATAGTAAGACTTCACGGTGTTCCTCTTACGATTGTATCGGATTGTGATAGTCGTTTCACATCAAGATTCTGGAGAAGTCTACAAGGGGAACTGGGTACGAAGTTGTGTTTAAGTACAACTTACCATCCGCAGACTGATGGCCAGAGTGAAAGAATGATTCAAACACTGGAAGATATGATGAGAGCATGTACCCTAGAATTCCAAGGTAACTAGGATGAGTACTTACCTCTGGTAGAGTTTTCCTACAATAACAGTTTCCACTCGAGCATCAAGATGGCACCCTATCAAGCCTTGTATGGACAAAAGTGTCGTATGCCGTCTTGTTGGCTTGAGGCTGGGGAAAAGCAGTTAATGGGCCCCGAGGTAGTCCATGAGACTGTTGAGGACTTGAAGGTGATCAGGGAAAGGATGTTAGCAGCTCAAGATCGTCAGAAGAGCTATGTTGATAAGAAAAGACGACCGATGACCTTTGAAGTTGGGGATTCAGTTTTTCTTAAAGTCTCACCGTGGAAGGGACTTATAAGATTCGGGAAACGAGGAAAGTTAAGTCCAAGGTTTATTGGACCGTTCAAAGTTCTTCAGAAGATTGGGAACCAAGCTTACAAGCTCGAATTACCCGAAGAACTAGATGGTATTCATAACACCTTCCATGTGTGTTATTTAAGGAAGTTCACGGGAGAAGTTCCTGGCATAATTCCAATATCAGAATTAAGAATGGATGAGAACAAGAGGCTGATTGAAGAGCCCGAGGCAATTGTTGACCGTAAGACTATGAAGTTACGATGCAATATGGTCAACTTAGTGCTAGTTCGTTGGAAACATTTGAATGGGCTGAATCTCACTTAGGAAATAGAGAGTGACATGATGAGTCGCTATCCGCATCTGTTTGTTGATGCATGATTCCAGGACGGAATCATCCAAAGGGGGAGAGAATTGTAACGCCTGCATTTCATGGCTAAGCATTAATAGATGATGTAATAGTCTAGGTCAACTATTATAACTCTTTTTGAAGTAATAAAGATGAAATATTTGAGTATTATGTGTTAATTTTTTTTATAAAGATAAAATAAAAATAAGCGTCAAAATTAAAGTATGAGATAAACCCGGTATCTTTACATAAAGTTTTAGTGGTCGAAACAAGGATTCCGGGGATATAAAGAACGCCGAAATCCGAGTTATAACGAAGAAGTTATGACTCGTCGAAGTTTCGGGATGGAATCGGCACGGCACCGGGAAGCGTAAATACTAAATTTACGATAGAGCAATTTTTAGCCTTAGCGATCTAAATGAAAGTCGTAGAATGCGTTAAATCGAGAGCGTCCATAAAAAGAACGTCCAAATCTGACTTCGTATGAGGAAGTTATGATTTTTCGAAGTTTCAGCTTAGCAGTGTACAGCCCGGAGTTCGAATATTTTAAGATCGAGCGGTTTTTATCCGGCACAACGTAAACGAGAATCGAAGATCTGGTTAATAGTAGTGTAAAGATATAAAGACAGACGAAAACGGAGTCCGTATGTAAAAGTTTTGAATTTTACGCAGTCACTTAACAATATAATCTCCTCATACTGTTAAATTTAAAATAAAGTCAAAATTAGCCAACGGAGTCTAAACAAAAGTTGTATAGTACGTTCCAGCCTACACGTGGACATAAAGAACGTCAAAAACGGAGCTCGTATGCGAGATTTATGATTTTAGGAGTCGGAAAGTGAATTTGCGAAATTTGATGCGAGATCGACGACGTGGCTGAATTCCAATCGTTCGATGATGATCAGGGCTCGCTTCGGATTATGACACGTCGCCCCTCGCATTACGCCCAGCGTACTTCGGTCTCATGCGGTTCCGAGATGTCCACGTAGCCCCACCAAAACGAAGCCAGCTGATGACCCTATCCGAACTACGCCCCACGTAGTGCTGTACGCCCAACGTCCAACCGAAGGCACGCGCCTATAAATTGGTTGCGAGGGCTGCCGACTTTCTTGTACCTTTCTCACTTCTCTCTTTAGTTTCTTTCTCTCTCTAAGGTCCCTAACCCCCTCCTAAGCCTAGGTAAACTCCCTAGCACCCGAAGGAAGCCCCGAGGCTCCCGGAGTCCCAAGAAAAAGGGTCTTTCGGTTCGGAAACGCTGCTCCAAGCTAAGCCCGGTTTTTGAGAAAAACCCGTTGTAAGTGAGCTACGCCTACGCTATTTTTAATATAACTTCTAATTAATTATAGTAACATTATTAGGATCTTAAAATAATTATTTGGGCTATTATTATGAGTTATTTAAGAGTGTTGTGTAATGCTTATATAATAGTAGTAATATCTAGACTATTAATTAGTCGCGGTTAACATTAGACTAAACCCTAGTGGTATTGATACTAGGTTTTGTCAAGGGAAAATTGTTTTGAGATAACGAAGCGTTGTCCGAGTACCGAGTCACCACCTTATCAGGTGAGTGCATAGTTACTTTCATCTTACACATAGATATGAAGTATTTTATATAAATTACGTGTTATGTGTGCATATTATCTGTATACTTGTTATCTATGCTGGATGAACGATTTTATACATGTTTTAAATGGTTTAAACTGTATATGTATTTTATATCTACAAATTATGTTGGGTAAAACATGGGTAGATGTAATAGTTGCTCTGTGACAAAATAAAATAATGAGAGGCCTCGTTATAGATGTTATTGATGATCCAGTCATCTAGCGGAGTATAGATGACGACCATAGACTATTCTAGACAGTCCAGTGGAACGCTAGCAGACTCGCAACCTGTAGGTGTTTATTTGAACTGTGTGCTCACCAACAGTACTCCATCCCCCACATGGTTGCCTTATTTGACATGAATTTCTGAGGAATCCCAGAAGCATGTGTTGTCACCCCAATGAAAGTCCTTAGACTTGGTCCCTTGTGTTAGATGTTTTAGGGACGTAAAGTGAGGATAACGGGAACTGGTAATCGGGTTTGTTTGGTTTCATAAAGTTAATAACATTATTTATTGTGGGTTGAAAACCTTGTGTGCTCACCAGGCTCCCAAGCCTGACTTACCCAGGTTCTTGTATTATAGGTAGTGGCGCATGAGCATAGATGTTTGGATGAGAGATAAGGGATTATAGATCTGTAAATACGAAATAATGTAGTAAGGCTTATGTTGTACTGTTTATGCTTTTGATCTATATCGAACATGACATCCCGGTTCTTTTAATGAATTACATTTCTACGAAAATGCTTTGATAAATCTTTATCATATTTTGTTTTGGGAACAAATTCTGCAACTCTTTTATTTAAAATGTTACTCTGATTTTTAAACAAAGCATAAACAAATTAGTCTTTTCTGGCTGTGAAAATGTGGATGTCACATTCTTCACACCAGTGTTGCCACGAAGGGGGTATTGTTCGGTTCGTGGTGAATTGTTTCCGTCTTACAACAAGGGAATATTCGAGGCACAACTGTTCTTTTGGTCTGGTCGCCTAGGTGAAGGCCATTTCACAAGTCAGATAGGTAACATAGTTCTCAAAAGATCGTTTCTATCCTAGGAGGTTCTATATATTCCCATTTCGGAAAGGAGAGTTCTATTATGTGTTGAGTTTGTTGGAGCTATCATTTGAGTGTTTATAGTGAATTATTAAAGTTTCAGGGGAGAATAAGCTTGTGGGTAAATTCTTCAACACAATTTTTGGTTATGCAAAGTTCGGTTCATAAAGTTCCTTGTCAATCCAATGGTATTCTGATCGATTTTTCTAAGATTGAGGTGGTGATGTTGGGGAAAGTTCCTGAGGTCTCCATCTAAGATTTAAAGTTTCCTTAAGATTGGCTGATTATTAGTCGAAGGATCTTCTTGTGTTGTGTTATGCATTTTGATAGTCAAGGTTGGTATATATTTGGTAGAGCTGGTATGAGGCTTTGATGTTGAAGACATCGGACGATGGTAATTCGAACCCTAAGTGGGGGAGAACTGGGTGTTCTTCCTGGAGGATCGCCGACCAGTAGGATTTCGTGGTTTCACCTCAATGGATCAAGGAAATCTATGTTCAAGTGAGCGAGGTTTGGTTCAGGATTATTGCTACAGGAGATAATGAAGGTAGGCTACCATTATAGAGCTCGTGGTTAGAAAGTATTCTCATTACGTACTCGATGGTCCATTGGAATTCTTCTTGGTCAAGAACAATTCAAATATTGGTCAGATCGATTGTAGCGCAAGTGTCGTTTGGTCTATGTCTTCCAGGACACATGTGTTGTCGTCACAACATAAAGTTGTGGGGGGTAAGGAACTCTCCGTGGCCAGTAGTTTCTTCTGGAAACGCCAAGGATCTTGGTAAATTAGCATTTGAGTCTCACATGTAGGGCATCAAATATAAATGGAAAGATTAGCTTGGAGTATGGGTTTATTATTCATGGTTATGGGTGGGCAGTTATTGATTTGTCGAGCAGCTTCAAAGTTTGGTACATGTATTCTCACGTGGGATTTGTTCATCAGTGCAGGGAATCATTAGGTTAGTTGTTGATCCATTTTCAGTTGACTGGTCATTTCTATCCTCTTCAACATTTAGTAGTTATATAAGGGCCTCCAGGCGGTACTAGTTAAAGGTACACGATGTGTTTTATTTGCACTAGTTTTTTATTTATAAAGGCCTATCTAATTTCAACTAGTTTTAAACACAAATAGGCAGTATACCTAGTCGTGAAATATTATAGTTTAAGGTAAGAAAGGATATCGAACACAAGGAACGTGATGTTTTAGATCAAATGATTCAAATGCTAATTAAATTAATAACAGTAAAGTAAAAATGAGTTTTTTGTTCAAAACAACTAAACTTGATTTAACTAAAATAAACGACAGAAAAGAACTAATTAGAAACAATAGATAATTCCACTGGAATATGAATCCCTCAAGTTTTCATGTTTGATTTATTAGAAGTGTAATGGATTAATGAATTGATTACCGAATTGTAATATGACTAGTTATGTTGATCGGTTTTCCTGGCACTAATAATTAATGAACAACTAACACAATGACCATGCAATTACTGAACACATAATTAATTAAATATATTCGAACTATGAACGATATGATCTAGTGATTTATTTTCAATGATAATGACAGTCTATCTAAGCATAGCATGGATATCTACTGCTCTCTAACACAATCAATGTCACCGATTAATATTATCTAACCCTAGGATTATGATCAAAGTCCTAGTCATACAAACCTAATGATCATAGATTCATATGATTCAAGTACATCAAGATAGAATGATCATCTAATCCTTGTAATACTCAACAATAAACAATAAAAATCATAACTTTAACATGAAAGGTAAAGCAAATCAATCGAACACAAGTAAAAACCAAATTCAGTTAATCCTACTAACGAAATCAAAGCATATCAAGAAGGGTTCCTCAATATCTAGTGAAAGTAAAGGTTTTTACACCATATTCAGTAAATTAAAATAGAAAAACATCACCAAACAATTGAGAGACACGATCATAAGGCAAACCCGAAGTGAAATATTGATACAATAACTCTTGAATCTTCAAATCATTGATCCAATTAGCTCTCTAGCTTTGAATCCGACCCCAAAGGGTTCTTGGAAGGGTTTTTCTTCATCAATAATCGCAACCCTAAGGCCTCTACCTTCTGGAATCGACCTAATGTCTGGAATATATTGACTTGACAAATTCTAGGCACCACGTTGTGGTTGGAAACCACCATGTCGTGTTCCTCATGTTTATCCCGTATTCTCCAAGTCAGCTTCAAGAATCGCAAAGATTCCGTTCACCACGTTGTGGTGGTGATCACCATGTCGTGGTCGTTGGGAATGAGCATTTTGTCAAAACATGAACATCATCCGAAATTTTTTCTATTTTTAGATCATTTTGAATCTTGTCAATCGTCATTACGAGTCATGAGATATGGAAAAAACAATGATGAGGGTTCAAGCTTCCAACAACATCCTTTTTGTGTCTTTTTCAGCTCCGTTCTCTTCCTTTTGCATCCCAACTCCCATTTTAACCGTAATTGAACATTTTCAAGCATATTAAGTATCATATATCTAAATATATAACATTTTAATTAAATATATTAAGAAAATGACTTAAAATATATAGTTAAATAAGGTCATATCAAAATACCCCACAATTATCTTTTGCTTGCCCTCAATCAAAACTGATTTTATTATTATCACATCAAAACACTAGCTATCAACATCGCACAAGACAATCCATTTTGAGCCTCTCCATTACATCAAGACCGCAATGCATGTATTTGTGTCTACATTTTCCTAAGAACTCTCCCACTACTAAATAGTCACAATCTTCATACACACTTCCCCACTTCTTTTGAACAACATTTATTTTATACATCCCTCCGAATATATTCTCATAAATTTTTCCGTAACTCAAGGTAATTTTTGATAAATCCCCCAAGCATACATATAGAAAATAACCTAGAAACAAAAATTTAATAAATAATAATAACTTGACAAATCGCCTTATTCTATAATCTTCATTTTTTTCACTTTTCTTTATATTTCTTGATCTTCATAGCTTTGTAGACTCTTATTCTTTTAACTTTTGCAACTTTTATCTTATTTTTCTATTTATTTTTCATTTTTTTCTTTTTCTCACTTTTTTTTTCACTCAAAACTAAAAATCCTATAAAAACATATGCTTAAGAAAAAGAACTTAATTTCAACCCTTATTAGTTAGAGGTATTAGTCTAAGTGCAATCACTACATAAGCTCTCTTGGATACACTTTTGGTACACAATGCTAAACGTATTATGACCCTCAAACTAAGCAATGTCGTATTTCTGTTCCATAATTTCACTAGGATAGGGAAGCCACAAATACACTATAACATCTATTGGCTCAAATAAACATTGAAACTCGCATCGGATCGTCCCACACAACACTAGAAACCTAGATTTTAACATAAATTTTTTTTTAACTAGATTTAATTTTTAGATTATTATTTCAAATCTTTCTAATAATTTTTTAAAATCCTAGTCATTTTTTTTTTCAATTTTTATCAGTAAGCTTGCGTTCCTATATATTCAACCCCCTACCCCACACTTAAATGATGAAATGTCCACATTGTATGATTAAACAAGAAAAGAATATAAAATTAAAGAGGGAGAAAAGGAACAAACTCACCTTGGTTATGCAGTCGCAAGATCGGATGACTGTCGTGGGTTGGTTGTTTATACTAGCTTGAATTTGTCTGCTGGAACATTCCTAGAACTGAACATCCTTAGTGAAACTGGTGGACTCTTGGCATAAAGGTAGGCGGGCAACTAATCTTCATAGCTCGAAAATTTGACTGGGGCGTTGCCACATTGTGGAAAATTTTTAGCCACAACGTGGTCTCTAGAACTTCAATCGCGAGCAGATAGTTTGCCACATCGTGGCAAGTAAAGGGTCACAACGTGGTCTCTGTAAAAATCTGGAACTCCAACCATGATAAAATATTTGACACGACACGCAGTGAGAATTGGCACATCGCGATCTTCAAATTCCAAGAAAGTAGTCACGATGTAATAAAAAGTCGCGTTTAGAGGTAACTAGGCTCGTGTTGCGTTTTCGTGACTACTCTTAATTCTTCATCGCTGAATGAATCGGCTAGTCTCAAAGTTGCTAATTTCTCGACCAATCCCTCATATCAAATTATTCCCATATATAGCATTGATAGCACAAAAGACTCATCGGTTTTAGCTCCATGTCGAATGTATACCCCACACTTATTTGTGTGTCACATTTCTTCCTTTTCTTCTAGTAATACTCCACCCAACTCTTGCATTTTTCCCATCATCAATTTCTTAGCTAAAAATTCTCTTGCGACAAAAATAAGAATCATCAAAAGCAATTTTATGCAAAAATAAAATTAATACTAAAAATTTAAAATAAAAACAAAAAAAATGCAAACTAATTTAAAAATCGGGTTGTCTCCCGAAAAACGCTTATTTTTGTGTGAGTCTTGAGCTGGATTCTGAGCTTAATAAACTTCTAATATAATCTATGCCAATCCATTTGTTGCACTTAATACTCCTTTTGGACCGATTTGTAATATTTGACGTTTTGTTTCGAAAATCGGCCTGCTGAGCTTGAATCCATAAAGTCCTAGTATGTTGACAAGGGTTGGAACTGGTTGGAAACTCATCGGAAACCGATCACACATCAAAACTTTATCCAACTTTGGAATCGTCACCCCATGCTTCAAAGCACAAACCAAAAAAATAGGTGTCCACGTCGCGATAATGATCACTCTACAACGTGGTTCCTGCAAATCAGCTCGCTATTGTTCTTCGTCTGACCCTCTTCTAGCAATCTCTCCAACTCCTCCAAATCATTTTCTGGATCAAATAGATCATCTAGTGCCTTCAACTTATGTTCAACAATAGCATCAATCATATCCATTTAAAAAAATAAAACTAAAAGAATAAAAACTAAAAACCAAACTATAATAAAATTTAATCAACAAATAAATAATCCAAAGTAAACGCTACCGTTCCCCGACAATGGTGCGAAAACTTAATGTGTTTTATTTGCACTAGTTTTTTTATTAATAAAGTCCTATCTAATCTCAACTAGCCTTAAATACAAATAGGCAGTGTGCCTAGTCGTGAAATAATACATTTTAAGGTAAGAAAGGGTGTTGAACACATGGAACGTGATGGTTTAGATCAAATGATTCAAATGCTAATTAAATTAATAATAGTAAAGTAAAAATGAGGTTTTTGTTCAAAACAATAGATAATAAGTACTTCCTATAGAATACGAACCCCCTAAGTTTTTATGTTTAACTTATTAGAAGTGCAATGGATTAATGAATTGATTACTGAATGTAATATGGCTACTTATCTTGATCGGATTTCCTAGTACTAATAGTTAATGAACAACTAACACAATGATCATGCAATTAGTGAACACATAATTAATTAAGTATATTCGAACTATGAACGATATGATTTAGTGAGTTCTTGTTAATGATCATGACAATAAATCTAAGTATAACATGGATATCTAATGCTTTCTAACACGATCAAAATCACCGATTAATATTATCTAACCCTAGACTTAGATCAAAGTCCTAGTCATACAAACCTAATGATCAAAGATTCATATGATTCAAGTACATCAAGATAGAATGATCATCTAATCCTAATAATACCCCGAAATAAACAATAAAAATCGTAACTTTAACATGAAAGGTAAAGCAATCAATCGAACATAAGTAAAAACCAAATTCAATTAATCCTACTAATGAAATCAAAGCATATCAGCAAGGGTTCATCAATATCTAGTGAAAGTAAAGGTTTTTACACCATATTCAGTAAACTAAAACAAAAAAAACATCACCAAACGATTGCGAGACATGATCATCAAGCAAAACCGAAGTGATATCTCGATACAATATTGCTTGAATCTTCGAATCCTTGCTCCAATTAGCTCTCTAGCTTCAAATCCGACCCCAAAGGGTTCTTGGAAGGGTTTTTCTTCATTAATAATCGCAACCCTAAGGCCTCTACCTTCTGGAATCAACCTAATGTTCAGAATATATATATTTTCCTAATTATGGCCACCACGTCGTGGTCCTTGTGTTTATCTCATATTATCCAAATCAACATCAAGAATCGCAAAGATTCAATTCACCACGTTGTGGTATTTGGGATTCAACATTTTCTCAATACACAAAAATCGTCTGAAATTTTGTTTAGTTTTCAGATAATTTTGAATCTCATCAATCGGAGTTATGAATCATGAGATGTTTCTAAAACACTGACAATGGGTTAAGCTGCCAACAACATCCTTTTTTGTGTCTTTTTCAGCTCCATTCTCCTCCTTTTGCATCATAGCTCCCATTTTAACTATAATTGAACATTTTCAAGCATATTAGGTATCATATATCTAAAATTATGACATTTTAATCAAATATATTAAGATAATGACCTAAATTATATAGTTAAATAAGGCCATATCAGTATAATTGATGCTTCAACCCTTCATTAAAATCTGTAAGATTTATATATTGGTCTTGGTGTATGTACTATCGAATATTTTGGTTATGGAACTATTGTTCTTAGTACAATTTAGTTGGCAACTTTACTTGGTTATTAGGAGTTCGGATGTCGGAGTTACATTGTTCAGTTTTTAGGCATGTTTGTGTTCTATGCATAGTCCAGTTTTGGCAGGTCGCGTCGACTGGTTTGGTATTGGGATTGATACAACCAGGGTATTGGAAACATTTCTTGGTGATTTTTGAATTCTTCTCCGAATTTGAAAGTATTATAGTCTAATGGTGTATTGGAATGATCTATTCAGCTTCATCTAAGGTGTGGGATCTCGTTTTGGTTGTTTGGGGAACGTTTCTTCTAATAGTTGGGGTCCATCGTTCCGTTTGGTCCACGGGTATTTTACCCTTTGGGTAAGGATATGTTGGAAAAGGAACACAATTGGCCTGTGGAGCATTGTGTTTTCCTTTGGTAAGTGTGATTTTTTGGTAGTCAAAACATATAGGGTCTTGTGGAGTGTAAGGGGATCAAGTGTGATAGCCTGATCACACTTGGTCTGGCCTTATGGAATGATTCTTATTTTGACTTATTGATTTCGAGTTGGGGTAGGTGTTCAACAATTTATCTTATTTCCTTGTTGCATGCGGGCATGTTCTAACCGATGATGCGTCGATATCAGTTTAGATTGTGGAAGGGTTGGGTGCTATAGAATGGCATAGCTCTTACGAATGTCGGTAGGTGTTAAGTAGGATGTTGATTTGGTTCATGTAGGTCGGTGGGATGATGGGTGTGTGCTTATAGGTCCATCAGGTGCTGGTCAGGAGTCAGCTAGTATCTGAGTGGGAGATTGCAAGAACAATGAGTTACCAACAAATGTGTCGAGATTCGTATGTTTGGTTCATTGACTTTTTGATATAGTTGGGTATTTTGAACTGCATGGAAATACTACTGGTGGCTCAGTTACCAACAGGTTGAGATTGGTAGGGGTAGGATGATGACTTGCTGGAAAATTCATGGTTGTATGTTAGTAGTTTGTTTTTGGGTTTCTTCCTCGTGGAATGATGTTCATTTTATGATTAGATATCATCTGAGTTAAGTTATCTATGATGCAGTTTGTTGTAAGTCTTTGGGTGTCTTGGCAGGTGGTTGTGCACCTGAGCTATTTTGGGATTTTGAATGTCACGCAGGATTTTTTATCCAACCATGGTTTCGCTCGTGGGATCAGTTGGTTAGTCACGTCTGATCCGGAAGTCAGGTGGGTAACTATGGTCCTTTGGTCATGATGTTCAGTTTTGGGATGGGCTGATCAGAACCAATGTTGTTTTGTTTGGTTATTCCCATGAATACAAAAAGAAATTGTAGAGTTGAGTGGATTTGTGGGATAGTTTAGCACTTCGTTGTTCATTTTCGCCCTTAGGTTAGAATGCAAAGTTGTCAACGTCATCTGTTGGTGGTGGATTCCATTATTCAGCTGTCAGTGGGACGACGTAAGTCCAGGGAGGTCTTATTTGGGTCAGATGTATGATTTTTGTTCATCATGGTTGATGTATGAGGGTGACTTTGTTTTCCTGTAAGACAATTATGATCACGGAGTTTTCAAGTTATGGATGACGAATTAAGCAATTATCGATATCGATTAGTTGTGTCGTGTTGGTAATCGTCTTTCATTAGGTCATGTGTTTCTTGCTAATGAATGAATCAGTTTTTTGGGTTTCAAGGAAGTGTCCGTTTAGAGCAATGTTCCAGTGTTGTAGCGGATGTAATTTTGACCTTGGGAAATCTCTGCACGGGTTTAGCGTATGTGTCTGGTTTTGAAAAATTTTCGCAGTTTTGGGCATTCAGAGTCGCGCTGCCTCATGCAAGAAGTTTATGGATTTGGAAGATGTCATACCCCCACCGAGGGCAGAATCGTCGGGTTGTGCGGTGTTGTGATGATGGTACACAATTGTTGAATACATTTAAAGAAACATAGAAAAAATATAACATAACCCTTACTATATATATATATATATATATATATATATATATATATATATATATATATATATATATATATATATATATATATATATATAAGTGGTTACATCATTGTTCGTGGTACAAGCATATCTTAACGACACTAAATAATAAGAGAACAAATGAGACTTCAAGGCACTTCATTCATAACTCCTAACTTCACATTGCTACATCCACAACTCATCTTCCTAAGAATACATGTGGTTTGAAAACATCAACATAATGTTGGTGAATTCATAGGTTTTTGTAGTTTTACACTTAAAATAGTTTTATCTTTTAAGTTTTTTCAGTGAAATTTTATTTTACATGACTTTACTTCGTAGGATATATCATTCTTTCGTATTATCCTATTATTGTTATTTAAAGAGTTTTTACTGATTTCGCTTATTGTTACATAATATTACTACTTCAAGGTGTTCCCCTATAGGTAGTTTATTTTATTAAGGTTGGAGAACATTTTTTACAATGAGTTTCTATAATCGAGCTTTCGACTTGATATTTTCCCCGCAAAATGCTACATTGGACGTCCTAATGTAGTTTAGAAAGTTATTTCTTCTATGACTTTACCATTAGGGTTGTAGCTAGCAACCACAGGTGGGGTGCCAGCCCTGTATAGATCTATGCATATCTTTCCCGCTCACTTCAGATTTAACAATTATAGGTCGGGGTTAGTTGAAAACTAATCAACTAAAGGATGAATAGTCATTCTCATTTAATATATATATATATATATATATATATATATATATATATATATATATATATATATATATATAGATAATTATCGTAGTTTTCGATGTTTTGTGAAGATATTAGGGCAGAGTAACAACTAGGTACAATGCTTATCCTTAGGTTTGACCAGCGTAACAACTAGGCACTATGTTACCCTAGAGAATTTTCCATCATAATGACTAGGTATAATAGTATAGTTTAGGGCGGAGTTTCTTCCATGTATAATATCATCCTATGGTCTTGAGCAGTATAAAGACCAGGCATAGTATTATTCCTTAAATTTTGATAGGGTAGCTACCATGCATAATATCATCCTAATGTTTCATGCATTTTATAAACTATTGATATATTATAAATAATTGTATTTTGTAAAATCAATAATGTAGCACTATAACATGTATCCCCCCTCCCCCCCCCCCCCCCCGATAAAACTTTTAAAACTGGTAAAAGTGGGGTCGTAAACCCACCCTAGTAGCATGAATCGCAGAAGTAAGGTAGCTTCAAGAGCTAGGAGACCTCTTGCGAACTTGAAGCGCGTCGAACAGAGGGTGAGAGAGAATTGAGAGGTGTGCAAAACTGGGTTTGTGGACACTTCTATTTATAGTAAGGTTTTGGATTGTACGCCATGCAGAGTGAATAGTGGCTCTAACCAGGCATTTCCACATTTCACTCCCTCGATGGGTCACGCCATCCGCAATCTTCGCGAATCCAATGTCAGTGTGTGCACCGCTCATGGCGTGCCTATCTCGCACACATAAACGTTTTTGTAAATTTCATATCTCTTGTGTACAAGATCCATTCATTACCCTCTTTATACCCACACGATGCTCTCGACTAGTACTGCAACTCTCCTTTACGTTGTTTAGACAAATTTTAACTTTCATCTTTTGGCCTAACGGGGGTATCCATAAATGATTTTATAAAAACCATAACTCCCCATACGAGCTTTGATCTTGATATTTTTCATTTAAAAATTCTTATATCGAAGAGTACTATGACTTTCCTTTTTGTGGCATTGGCCAAAACTTAATCGATCTCTTCGTACTATTTTTACATTGTAAAAAGTATTTACGTTGTTGATTTTTATTTCTAGTAAAAACCATAAGTTATTCATATGAACTCAGATTTTTACGAAGTTTATATTTTTGGAATCACGTTGTCGTGTACTTCCTGAATATGTTAACTAGTCCCTATGATGACATCATTTTTCGCGCAACTATTTTTGAGCCTATTCGTCGTATTATTTATATGTGTAAGGCTGTATTTGAATATATTTATCAATATAATGTAGTATTACATTGCTCCCCTATTACATTTATCTGTCTAAGCTAATTCCTAATGGCAGTTGGTGACATGTTTTCTCCAGTTGTCACAGAAGATCCCATAAGGGGATTCAAAGGGTGTTAGAATAATTTGTAAGGACAGATTTCGAAGACGAAATATAATTTAAGTGGGAGAGAGTTGCAACACCCGTGTTCCACAGTGGGCCAACTAAAAACTTAATCACATCAAAGATGGGGTTTTTGGGAAAAATCTTGAGCCACAAAGTGGGAATATATGTATAAGCGTGTTTTAACCTTGCACGTCACGATGTGACAAACTCTTGGTCACAACGAGACGACCGCCTGGGTGTTTAACCCTAATTCCAGGATTTATGCCCCTATTTAAGGGAAGTAAGGGCTAGAGTTTGTACACCATCAACCTCCATCACCTCCCTTTCACCCACCAAGAAACCCTTGCCTTCATATTGACCTTGTGAGCTCTTTGTGGTGATTTTAGCCCATGAAGAAGAAGGGGATAGTGTGCTTTCTAGTTGGAAGAGTGCATCACTCCAGATCTTGCATCTCCTGCATGTGGTGGAGCTTTGGAAGGTATAACACTTCCACCTTTTTGGTTCTCTCACCATAGATCTAGGATTTATTGAACTTCTTGGCTCATTTTCGAGTTTGGGTTGGTTAAATGAGATACTGTTTGCAAATTTATAGCTCATCTTTGTCTCTTGGTCTCTATATCTTTTAGATCTAAAGTTTGATTGGGTATTAAGCTCCATGCATACGATTTTGGTCTTATTTCTCCATTTTAACCTAGTTTGAGTTCTAGACTTGCAGTGGAATGCGTGTTTATAAAGCTACAATTTTTATGTTGAAATAGAAGTAAGAAAGCCTTCTGCAAAGTATGAATGGGTGGCTTGAGGGATTAAGAGCTTAACCCATTAAGTTGTAAGAGTTTATCTTTCACGACATTGCAACCGGCTTGCCACGACGTAACGCCTAGTTACATTATGACTGTTCTGTCATGAATATGCCACGACTTAAACAATGGTTGGTCACAACATGGGACTGGACTGGGGGTTGACTTTGGCTGTTGAGCAATAATTTTTTTTGACTAGTTTGACTTTTGTTAAAACTGTGAGGGGTGTTAGGCTGTAGTCTGAAGTTTAGTATGTGTTTGGTTTAAGAGGATCATATAGTTGATACTGTGGAACTTTGATTAATGGATTTTAGCTCTTCATTCAAGTGAGTTTTCTCACTATACCTTGTACTCAACTATGTGTCCTTATATGTAAGATGTTGTTATGGTGTAGTGTTATGTTAGACTGGCAGATTGGATATGATTACTTGTGTTGCTTGTTATTGTTTTGTGTGCATATGTCGAAATAGTATGGTTTGGTTGAGGCAGTAATACTTTGTGCTTTAAGCCAATAAACCCATAGAGTTTTCCAATCATAAGTTGAGGGCCCGCAAGGTGGAAATACAGTCTTATGTTATGGGATTAGAAGCAAGCCATTCATAAGCTGGGAGCCAAGGAGTGGGTCAATCCAGTCTTATGATGTAGGCTTGAGAGCAAGCAAATCATAAGCTTAGGGCCTGTGATGGGCCAATCTAGTCTTATGCTTTAGGCTCGGGGGCAATCTAGTCTTATGTTGTGGGACCGATCTGCTTGCATTGTATATGTATTGCTGTGTGGGGTATTTTTGGGAACTAACTAAGTTTTGGCTTTCAGTTGTGGATTTAAATGTTTTTAAGGTGCTTAACACATTGCAAAAGCGAGACTATACACACGCACATCAATGGTTTTATGATTCAAGATTCTGCATTATTTCCTTATAACTCTGATTTTGAATTATGGTTTTTTAACAAATGGATTGACTTAATGTGACTTTATAAAAATGGGTGTTTATTCTATTTTAAAAAATAAAAAATTTTATTCTATAATTTGGGGCGTTACAAACATCAAATCAAAAACTCTTACAAATTTGTTCAATTTTCAATAAGGATTTATTTTAATAAAAAAATTCACAAAACGAGTAATTTAAAATATTTCTTTATATCGGGGGTGTGACATAAAATTTTGATGTTTTCAAGTATATGTTAGAATTGTTGAGTCATTTCTAAGATTAGTAATCAGGTATAAGCCATTTAGGGTTGGTTATTTAATGACGATAAAAGTATGTTTAGCAAAACATGAAATCATGTTATCTTTTCAATATCCTCAAAATTGGTACTATTGTCAAGCAACTTGATGATGATGGTGTACAAGGCGTTTAGGATGGTGTTCGTATTACAGATTGGAAAATGATGAAGTTTCCATTAATTGAAAAGAAGTGATACAATCAAGTCTTCTACATCAACAGCTCAAAGAGCATCTAACCAACCAACTAACTAACTAACCGACTAATTACATATTTACAAAACAACCCTTATATTATTTTAATTTGCAATATCGATCCTCTAATAGTTCGTCATTTGCTATCACAAATGGTAACAACATGTAATGTTGATAGTGGAACTTGATAGTGTATTGAAAGAAATAATGTATGTAGTTTCTTTATCAATGTGTTGAATATACAAACTCATGTTTTGAATATGTTGTTACTAGAAAAATAAACATGTTAGTGAGGATGAGCTCATGTTGGTGAATCACGAATTAATTATATAGATGTAATATATTATTTTCAAAAATTATACAGTAAATTGGAATACACTTTAGGTATATACTGCATTGGTAAAAAGTGGTGGTGAAGATATAACTATTTTCCCAAGCTACTTGATCACCAATGCTTTGAGAGGCTCTAGGGTATTGACGTTTTCCTGATGACCAACGGGATCTAATGCCAATTGACGTCTTTCTTAAAGTCATCATGGATTCTTGATGTAATTTAAGGTCTAATTAGCAGTACGTTAATGCAATGTTTTATTGTGACTCGTAAGTAGGTTTTGATGATGGGGTTTTTAATCAATGTCAGATTCAAAAGTTTATTTGTTAACATGTATGTTACCAATTTTCCTATGCATGTTTCTACTCATGAACTATGGAATCCTTGTGCTAAAATTGGGACTGTTATAGATGTGTTTACGGCGAACAGGATGAAGAAAATTGGTAAAACTTTCACATTTTTATGATTTATTCAAGTGATTGACATTGATTGTATCCATTCTAAACATTATTTTGATTAGGAAACTACGTTTGGTCACAATGGAAAAAACACATGAAACAAATGAATCATGCATAATTGGTAGTGAGCATGCTAATATATATGATATGAGGATTGTATATGTTGTTAGCAGAAGCTGCTACCTATGAAAATAATGATTGAAAACATAAACTCAATCTAACCCATATAATATATGGGTTGGCGAGTCAGGGGTTGGTGGGTTGGAAACTTCAACCCAATCCAACCCATATAACCCATTTAAGTATATGGATTTGCGGGTTCACAAGTTAGTGGGTCGAACCCAAACCATATAACCCCTTTAATAAATAAAAAACACATTTTTCAAAATTAGGTTTTTTCAACATAAAGTCATAAAATGATTAAAGTAATTAACATAAAAAAAGGTTTTCAACATAAGTTTATAAACTCATTAACATCTAAATAAATTGAAAAATGAAAATGTTCATACAAAGTGGATGCGTTCTTCATTCATGACTCGTGTCGTGAGTATCTAAAAATGACATGTGTTTTTTTTATTTGGCCACAGCCAATGCAGACTAACCACATACGAATACGGAAGGAATACAATGATACGAAATATTACGAATACGGAAGGAAATCAGATTTCACTAATATTTGAATATATATATATATATATATATATATATATATATATATATATATATATACGGGTTGGCGGGTTGACCAGCGAACCCAAACAGGTTACCGAACCCAACCCATGAAATAAATGGGTTGGTGGGACGGGTTGGCGGGTCAAAAATCTCAACCCAAACCCGTTTATTTTCGGGTTAGGTAAGTGTCAGGTTACGGGTTAGGTCGAGAGTTGCCACCCCTAGAGTGAATGGTTTCAATATGTTCTATTAATGTATCTTTCAGGGTTTTGGAGCTCACTGAAATTTGGGTCTCTTCGCTCACGATGCATATTTTAGGTCCATGATGTGGTTAAGTCATGGTTTTCTGATATATTTTTGTCGTCTTCTGATTTCTCATTCATAGATAAGGTTGATTAGATAGATGTTGAGTGGATACCTATAACGTATTGGAATAAAAAGGATTTTGGGAAAAATGCTAGCAAACGAACCTTTATAGCAATCGACTATGTGTCAAAACTAATAGGGTGTTCGTTTGGGTGGATCGGTTTGATCCAATCAGATCAAGACAATCCAAATTGATTTTGGTTTTGAAAACATGGATATGAATAGTCCAAACTAAATTAAAATCCAATCTGATCAAACCAAATTACAATTCGGTTTTTAAGAGGCAATACTTTTTAAGAAGTATATAACTTGAATATTAGCCAACTCTATATAAAAAACTAAAATATTGCTTAGTTATGAGATATAACTTATAAACAACTTCTTCGAAAAATAAATTATGGTTTAATATTTATTTGAAAAAAAACTTTTGATAATAAATACATATTAATGTATTATATTGGATGGAACTTTTGAATAATTAAAAAAATAGTTTAGTAAATTTATAAATGATTAAATATATATTAAAAATAAATAATAAGTTGTTGTTTGGTTTTTTTGGACTATTCGGTGCTAATTTTATAAACCAAAATGAATCTGAAATACAAGATAATAATTTGGTTTTGCTGAAAATCAATCCACAAATCCGAATATCCGATCCAAATTGTCCAAATGGACAATTCGGTTTTATCCGAGTAGTGAAAAGCCCTAAAAACTACAATGTCTTTAAAATTGTTAAGTCGATAAAGGATGTGGTTGATAGAATGTTATCTTATATTCGTGAGAATGAGATCTAGTGGCTAGATTCCTAATTTTTGGAGGAGTCCAAACCTTTTGTGGATAATATTGGAAGTTTGGTTAATCAATTTGATTAGGTGAATAACATGGTTGCGAAAGATGGTTGTGGATTGGAAGAAGGAAAAGTTTATTTTGGTGTCCCAACATATTCCAACAACATGATTCTCCACATCATAATAAAAATGGAAGAGATGAAAGTTTTAGTGAGCATCTGTTTTTGAGTGAGTTTGGTGATGACCAATTTAGCATTGATGTTTTATTAATAAATAAGGTACCACCAACAGAGGTTTTGCATAAAATTCTATTTGAATCTTATCTAACTTTCCCACGAGGCTACCTTCCGTCATAACATGTTCTTCACCACTTATTATAAAATATCAAATAATTGATCCAGATGTTGTCATTGAACAAACAACAACAACAATAGAAGCTTAAGTTTTGTCTATTGATGATAAAAAATCAGAAACAATTTTGGATGTTGTTTTCGGCTCTATTTTAGCAGTAACTACTAATCAATGTTTTCTTGATGGATGTTTTAATTCGTCAACATCAACCACCCAACTTTGCTACAAATGTCATCTATGAAATATGGGGTCATTTGTAAGATATGCATTTTGTAACGACTCGAATTTCTATCATCTAATTAACTAGGGAATTATAAGAGTTTTTCTAAAAATGCAGAATTCTACTAAAATTAAAACACATTAAATATAAGGTTTGATCACGGGTTTACAACAAAATCTTATATACAAATTCAAACAACAAGGAAATGAAGTCTATTCTACATCCTTGTGCTCCTATCTTCTCACATATCACAGCTGGTACTTGAACCTATAAAACATGAAAATATCTACTACATCAGACGAAATGTCTGGTGAGTTATATTCTAATATTTTTTCATGTTTCATCTACTCTTCCTTTCTTTTATCTTATTTCTCTTACTATGCAATCTAATCTCTTTCTTTCATAACATACACTACTAATCTTTCTCATCTCATTGCATCTATCTCATCTACTATTTTCTCTTTACTTCTTCTTATTTCTCATCTTTTCTCATTTCTAGTCTTCTTTTCTTTCTTATCTCATCTATCTCTTAGCCTCTTCTCAGGCTCATCTCATACTCTACACATAATCTATATTCTTTTTCTTCTTTCACATATTCTATATTTTCCAATCTTTCTCTACTCTTCTCTATAATCTATGCATGCTCTTCTCTGTCTCTTACTCTGCTCTTGACACATCTCTTACTATTAACATGCTTGTCTCATACTCTTCTTACTCCTCATTTCTCTATTCTCAAGATTAATGACTCAACATTATGTTCTCATCTAGACCCCAACGGTCCCATCTCATACTATAATCTTCTCTATCTTCTAAGGGAAACAACATCCTACTTCATTGTTGGGTACACTCATCTGGACTTGCTCTCCCCTTTCGTGATCCCTTGTGGATCCTTAATCATTCTTGTTCTCTTGAATAACTCATGGATTCCTTACTCTTAATCCATCATGGATTACATCTAAGTTTTCAAAAGAACTCTCTTATCTTGTTATACTCATGGAACCTTTTCTCTGTCTTCTCTGACCATGCCTAATCTTTATTCTCCCAGGAATCATCTATTTACATCCCCAAATGGATCATCATCTCTTTTCCCCACAGGGACATTATCTTATTCCCGAGGGAATCATACTCATATTTCTAAAGGAACCACACTCTTATTCCCGAAGGAATCTATAACGACAGCAAATTCGGACTAGATGTTTAAAGTATAATAATAATTATACAATTTATTGAACAAATAAATCCTTGAAAGGGAAAATTGTTCGTTGTACGTGTTACATGCTATATAAATACTTATTTATTGTAAACACATTATGTGGACAGATATTATGATCATACTATATTATAAATGAAACATTTTTCCTTTCACCACATTCATTTGAAAGTCCCATGCATTTTTTCTTTCACCACATTCATTTGAAACTCCCATGACTTTTCAAAATTTTTTTAATAATAATTATAAGTTGGTTAATAAGGTTAAATAAATATCAAATCTAAAGTGTAATCATATATAAACTAAATTTCAATATTAAAATAATATCTTTACTTCTACTTATAAAGCTATGTTTTTTTAACTTTTAACATATTATACTTAATTTATTAGTTTTAATATATTGCTGGATGTAAACCATTATCATTATAAAGATACAAGTTTGGAACAATTTGTATAAAATATTTAAATTATTAATTTGAATATAACATTATAGGGTCAACTTAAATATAAATTTTAGTTTAACTTAAATAACCCAAAGAATATTTTGTAAATAGTTAAAAGTGATTAATTTTAGTATCTTTCTAATAATGATTATAAGTTGATTAATAAGGTTATATAAATATCAAACCTAAAGTGTAATCATAAATATACTAAATTTCAATTTTAAAATAATATCTTTACTTCTACTTATAAAGTTATGTCTTTAACTTTCAACATATTATACTTAATTTATTAGATTTAATATGTTGTTGTATGTAACCATTATCAGTTTAAAGCTACAACTTTTGAATAGTTTGGACAAAATACTTAAATTCTTAATTTAAATATAACATTATAATGTCAATTTAAATATAAATTTCAGTTCCACTTAAAAAACTAAAGAATACTTTGTAAATAGTTAAAAGTGATAAATGTAAAAACTAAATTGTAATCTTAATTTAACTAAAATATTTTCTAAAGATATTTTTATAATCGTTAAAGTTTTCAAATAAGTTGCTTAAAATAACATACAATAACAATAGTTAAAAATAACTCTATATAAATGATTATATTGTTACCTCTAAAATAAAATAAAAAAACAATGTTTGATGTATTAAATAATTATAGTGATAGAAATTAAAACATTAAGCATATAAATTTTTAAAAATTAATTAACAATAGCACAACTATAAATAACATTAAACCATATATTATATTTAATTTTATTAATGTATAACTCGCGGATAAAAGTCATTTAAACGATTGGGATTATACTGTTATAATAGATCTATATATTATCATATTATTCAAAATAATTAATATATTGTTATATTTAATATATTATATATATATATATATATATATATATATATATATATATATATTTGTAAACACTTCAACTATATAGGTGTTTCTGCGAAACGGACGGACATTCGCCTAGTATATAATATTTGTAGAAAAATCATACTCCCTCCATCTCATATTAATAGTCCATGTTTCCTTTTTGCTTGTCCCAAAATAATAGCCTACTTCTAAAAATAAATATCACTTTTACTAAAATACCCCTCATTATTAGTTGACTTACCGTTAAATTAAATGCAACAAATGGGTTAAACTATCAATTCATTTAATAAAGTTAGTGGTAATTAATATTTTCTTAATGTGTTTGTTTTTTGTTTGTGGGCAATAATTTTGGGATGGATGGAGTAGTATCATTGAAGGATAAAATAACGCTTATAATTAAAATATTATTAAGGATAAATAATCTATATGAGACTTTAGTTATCACGATGACGATTTCGTGAATATAAGAAATGTTGAAATCTAACTTCGTATGAAGAAGTTATGATTTTTTAAAGTTTTGCGTTCAACTCGACACATCAATGTGTGTCATGAAAAGTGAAATAGAGATCGGTTGCTTTTTAGCCAAAGCAATGTAAAGAAGAATTGAAGTACTCATAAATATGAATACGTCGATATACAGAACATCGAGAACGAAGTTCGTATGAAGAAGTTATGATTTATAAAAAAATATTTAAGCAGTAAAATGTTGGGACATGAAGTCTTGAACAACATGGAGCACTTGGATGGAGCATTTTGAGTTTAATGGAGCACCTAGGGTTCATGGAGTATGTGACAAAGGAACGGATCATCTAAGAAGGTATTAAATCATTTGACAAAGGAACAGATCAAGTGCTAAATGAACGTATCGTATAAAAGGGTGTTTGGAGCAACTTGCAGTTGAAGTTGCGCCAAGCGAATGGAAGTTGTGCCATTTATGAATATGCTGCACCAAATGTATGGAAGTTGCGTCATCCTGGAGTATGCTGCGCCAAATGGATGGAAGTTGCACAATCCATGAGCATGTTGTGCCAAATGGAAGGGAGTTGCACAAAATGGGAGCATGTTGTGCCAAAGTGAAGGGTGTTGTGCCAAAGTGAAGGATGTTGCGCCAATATGATAGATGTTAGGTCACTAGTGATCATGATGCTCAGAAGGTTGAAGGCTTTAGAAGTTTCTACATGGCACTCCGTGATTGGTTGGAAATTAGGGCATCCCCTAAATGGGCTAATTATGGAGGGTCCTGTCTCATCAGAATTAGGAGTTCCCATGCTTGCTCATAAATAGGCTCATATCCCGATCATTGTAACTGCTATATTTTTGAGAGAGATCAAAGTGAGATACCATTTGAGTGCTTGTAATAGTTCAAGAAAGCTAATAAAATCCTCTCTCTCTCCCTCTCTTGTTTGCCTGTGGATGTAGGTCACCTTGACCAAACCATGTTGAATATTGTGTTCTTTTGATTTACGTTTTTCAGAAGTTTTTTGTAAGTACACCAAAGTTTGTTTTGATATTTTCCTGAACTGCTTTTGTTGTCACCCAACAAACTGGTATCAGAGCTATGACTGAAGACAGGAGAGTTAAGATCGAAAATTTCAATGGAAATGATATAGGTTTCTAGAAAATGCAAATCAAAGACTACCTCTACTAGAAGAATTCACATGAACCATTGTCCGAAAATAAACCTGAAGAAATGAATCAGGAGGATTGGTTGTTGTTAGATTGGCAAGTAATTGGTGTGGTGTGATTATCATTGGCAAAGAACATTGCTTCCAACATTGTCAATGAGAAGACAACGTATGGGTTAATCAAAGTGCTATCTAACATGTACGAGAAACCTTCAGCAACGAATAAGGTTTACTTTATTCGACAATTAGTAAATTTTAAGATGAAGGAAGGTGGCCTAGGTACTGATGATGTCAATGAATTTAATTCACTCTTGTCAAGGTTGACATTGGTTGAGATTAAATTTGAAGATGAAGTCTAAGCACTGCTACTATTATCATCATTTCCTGAAAGTTGTTCAGGAACAGTGACAGCAGTCAGCAGCTCAGGTAGAGGTGCCAAGCTGACATTCGAAGGAATATGTGTTGTAATCCTTAGTGAGGATGTGTATAGACGAAGTTCTGGGGCATCCTCTAACAGTCTTCGTAGTACTGACTAAAGTTGAGGAAGAAAGGTGTATCGATGAATTCGTAGGACAGCACTTGTTGGAACTGTAAAGGAAAGGGTCACTTCAAGAATCAATGTTCTAAGCCTCTTGTAGACAAAGGAAAAAAGGAGATGAACATTGCATTAAACTATGAAGGAGATGCATTTATTTGTGCAGTTAAAAACTCAATTGAATCTTGGATCATGGATTTTGGTGTGTCATTCCATGCTACTCACTCCAGAGAAGTAATGCAAAATTCCAGGCGGTACGAAGGGAAGGTCATACTAATGGACAACAAGAGCCTTGATATTACAAGTGTTGGGGATGTGGTCGTCAAAACTACTTTGGTTACGAAATGGACTTTGAAGAATGTAAAGTTCATTCCAGACTTGAGAAGATTGTTGATATTAGTGGGGCAATTTGACGATGAAGGTCACCATGTCACTTTTGGTGATCATCGGTGGAAGGTGACAAAGGGAAACATAGTGGTTGCCAAAGTTCAGAAACAAGGTACACTTTATATGGTGGAAAATATGATAATGAGGCACATGTTGTTGAAGAAGTTGGGGCATCCACTTTATGACACCAAAGACTTGGACATATGAGTGAGAAAGGGACTGAAGATTCTTTCCTCCAAAGGAAGACTTCCAGATCTAAAGAACATGACAATCTATTTCATTAAGCCATGTGTTATTGGTACACAAAATAAGGTCACTTTCGCAAAGATGGGACATTTGCATAGGACATAGAAATTAGAGCTTCTTCATTCAGATGTTTATGGTCCCACCTCAATTGCTCCAGTGGGAGGATCCAAGTATTGTGTTACTTTTATCAATGAACGCACTAGAAAGGTTTGGGTTTATATCTTGAAGCAGAAGTCTGAAGTGTTTAGTGCTTTCTAGAAATGGAAAGCGATCGTGGATGATGAAACTAACTTGAAAAAAAGTGTTTGAGATCCGATAATAGGGGTGAATACAAAAGAAAAGAATTCATTGATTTATGTGATGAACATGGAATCAGAATGCAGAAGACCGTTCCAAAAACACCTCAGCAGATGGAGTAGTTAAGAGGATGAAAAAAAACATTAAATGAACAGGCGAAGAGCATGAGAATGCATAAAGGTTTGCCCAATATGTTCTAGGTAGATGTGGTCAAATCAACTGCATACTTAATAAACAAAATACCCTTAGTCCCCATAGGGTTCAAGAGTCCAGAGGAAGAATGGAAAGGTCATGAGGTTTCATTCAAAAAACATGAAGGTATTCGGTCACATCTCGTATGTAAAAGTCATGGGATACCACTTGTGGGATAACAAGAACAAAAAGGTTATCAGAAGTTGGGATGTGGTGTTTAATGAGAATACTCTATACAAGGATGAACTTGGTACGAGCTCAAGTAGTAACAAACAACCAAAAAAGGAAGAACAAGTAGAATTAGAAGAAACTTCACAAGACGACATTATAAAACTTGTCAGTACTCTAGAGATAAGTGAAAGTTCAGGAAGCAGCGGGAGCTCTAATGAAATTAGGGATAGTTGGAGCATGAATGATACCAGTTCAGAGAATGAATGTGTAGAGACTGAAGCCCAAACCATTCGTAGATCCACTAGAGTACGAAGGCCTCCATCCAAGTATTCTCCTTCATCAAACTTCTTGTTGCTGGTAGATAATGGCGAACCTGAGTCTTATCCAGAAGCCTTTAGGATGAAAGAATCCATAAAGTGGAAGAATACTACGAAAAAAGAATTGAGCTCACTTGACAAGAATCACATTTGGTCCTTAGTCAAGCTCCCAACATGGAAGAAAGCACTACAAAACAAGTGGGTGTTTGGGGTTAAGGATAAGATTGATGACACCAAGAGACACAAGGCAAGGATTGTTGTCAATGGGCTCCAACAAAAGAGAGGGGTTGATTATAATGAGATATTTTCTCTATTTGTGAGGATGACTACAATCAGAATGGTTTGGGGAATTATGATCTATGAAGATCTCCATCTAGAGCAACTAGATTTTAAAACAACTTTTCTCCATGGTGACCTTGAAGAAGACATCTACATGGCATAATCAGAAGGTTTTCCCACTATTGGCAAAGAAAATATAGTGTGAAAGTTAAAGAGAAGTCTGTATGGTTTGAAGCATGCTCCAAGGTAGTGGTACTTAAAGTTTGATAGCTTCATGTAGATGAATGGGTAGAACACATGTGAGATGGATCACTTCTATTATTTGAAGAAATTCAATTCCTATTACATCATCCTATTATTATATGTTGATCACATGTTGATTGCAAGGTACGACATGCAGGATACCAAAAAGCTAAAGAAGCAGTTGGTAAGTGAGTTCGAGATGAAGGAATTATGGGCTGCTAAACAAATATTGGGCATGCGCATAGCTAAGGAGAGAGTTACCAATACACTAAAACTTTCACAAGACAAGCACATCAAGAACGTTTTAGAAAAGTTCAACATGGCAAATGTGAAAGCCAGAAGTACACCATTGGGGGTTAGTTGAGACTCACAAAAAAGAAATCCCAAAAGATGGAAGAAGATAAAGAGTACATGGCTAAACTTCTCTATGCATCTGAAGTGGGTAGTTTAACGTATGCAATGGTATGCACCAGAACAGACATTGCTCATGCAATAGGAGTTATGAGCAGACTCATGTTAATTCTTGGAAGACAACATTATTAAGGAGTAAAATGGTTTCTCTACTACTTAAAAGGAATTGTTGAATGTTCCTTATGTTTCACAAGAAAAGGAGTAGTATTATAAGGGTTCGCCGACGCAGACTTAGGTGGATGTGAAGATTCAAGCAAGAGCACAATGGGTTATGTGATCACTATTGGAGGTATAACAATCAACTAGATGTTGAGGTTACAAAAGAGTGTTGCTCTTTCTACCATATAAGCAGAATACATGGCACTTGCAGAAGCTACCAAAGAGCTCATATGGTTAAAGAGTTTCTTATAAGAACTTGGAAAGCAGTAGGAGGATTGTGTACTACATTGTGACAACCAAAGTGCAATTTACTTAGCAAAGAATCTAATGTTTCACAGTTGAATGTAACACATTCAAATGAGGTACCATTTCATTCGAGATTTAACCAATGAAGGAAGTCTAAACTTGAAGAAAATCCTTGGAACGAAGAATCCAGCTAATATTTTCACGAAGGTGTCACAACTGAGAAGTTGAAGCTTTGCATGGCTTCAACCATCCTTCTAGAAGTTTGAAGAGAAGGGATTAGAAGGGGGAGAGAGAGAGAGAGATAGAGAGAGAGGGAGGGAGAGAGAGAGAGGGTGATACTTTGAGGAATGGAGAAATTAGAATGGCATATGAAGTTGTTCAAGCCTTCAAGTGGGAGACTGTTGGGGTATGAAGTCATGTCTGACATGGAGCACTTAGAATCAATGGAGGAATTAGATGGAGGATTTTGAGTTTAATGAAGACCTTTGTTGGATTAGTGTCTATGCCCGTAACTATATTTGGTAAGTACTTGACCCGATTGTGCATGGCCCTTTTGTGTTGCCTTCACCAAAGCAACATGATAGGATGACTTATAAATAAAGAGGTTATTATGATTTATTAATATATTATATTATTAATATATTAAAGGAGAAATCAGATAGTTTAATTAATATTAGACAAGAATTAATTTTTGTGACTAAAAGAGATTAATTAAATAAAGGGGACTGGAATTGTCAATTGTTTGATAGTTGGTTATTGGGTTGTGGATCCTTATGGATCACAGCGTGGACGAAATTAAGGTGTATGGACACCTTGAATTCGCCCAAGCCTTATTCTAGAAGGATCTTTGAATTGCTTAAGGCCTAAGTTATCCAATTAGAGTTTCAAGCTGTAACCCTAGCAACTCAAGTATTTAAAGACCCCAAGGGCTACAGAAATCGGCTACGAGAAACCCTAAGGAGTTCCTAAAGCCGAATGTGTGCCTACAACCTCTCTCCAAATCATCCTCTTCTTTCTTGGTGTTTGTAAGCCAGTAGAGGAGTGACATTTGTGACTCTTAACTACAAGGATAACAAGATTCAAGCTTTGAAGAAGAGGTAATCATCTAGATCTATTTTATTATGTCAATTTTGTATTGTTTACTCTAGATCTAGGGTTTGTGAGTCTTGGATGAAAAGCATGTTCATTAGAGAAACCTAGATCCAAGCATTAGGGTATGCATGTACACATAGGAATGTTCTTATGGCTCAAACCCATTAGTGGTATCAGAGCATTGATTGGCTTCTCTTGAATTTGATGCTTTGTGTTTTATTCTCGCTTAAAAATTTCATTTTTTTGCTCTCTACCTAATGAACTCGGCGAGTCCCATTTTGGACTTGACGAGTAGGATGAACTCGACGAGTCCATAAGGGGACTCAATGAGTCGGTGCGTCAGACTGAGGGAATTTTAGGATTTCTTGCTGTTTTGCTTAACGATACTTACCTAAATCATTTTAGTTTAATAAAATCCGAATTTTATTACCTTTTTGTCAATATCCTTAACAAAACAAAAGATAATTACCAATTATATAAATGATAAATTCCTTATTTGATAATATTTGATTATTGAATTTATTTGGTGAATTATCTTAATCTTGATTAGGTCAAATTTAGATAATAATAAAATTAATTGTTTAATTTAAAATTATTTGCTATTTGATCTTGTGTTTTTGAAGAGTTCAAAACTTGTCCTCAAGTTTTGAAATTTAAATTTTGTGATTAAAATGTTTAATTTGAACTATTTAAATTTCAAACCCTAGAATTTTACAAGTTTAAAATTCAACCTTATACTTTATAATATTATAAGAATAATATGTATATATGTATAACTTAAAATGCTTATCTTACCGTTTGTAGGCCTCATTCATGAAGCCAATCTCTAAGGGGAGGTATAAGGTTATGGCCTATAAAATGTCGATTTAATGGGTGTCCACTCTCACCCACCGCTTCCTTGATTGGTGGAGGGTCGTTGGTCGAACGGGTAGGATAGGGCAACCCTTTCTCATTAATAAGTATAATGAATTATTAAAGTAACTAAAAATTTTTTACAAAATTCTCAATCTTAGTTACTTTAGGCAAAGTGAATTAATGCAATTCCATGAAAATACACTTTGTACCCTTGCTAAGAAGTTAGTGGAGCGTGTGTGGTTAACCGGGGCAGTAATTGGTTTCTAAGCAAAGGTGGCAAAGGGTGACTCATTTCTTGTCGTAGTTCGATGGAGCGTGTGTGGTTAACCGACACATCGAATAGGTGACTGTAATAGTGGGGGCACCATGTACATTTGCATGGTTATTCACACCCACTTTGTGATCGCCTTCTCAAGTTGAAAGTTAACTTTGATGAAGAGTTGGTGATTGACATTATCCTACACTCCCTGCCTCCCTGCTACAACCAGTTCCGCATGACCTACCATATGAATAAAGAATAGGTCACCTTGAGCAAGCTTCAGGGCTTGCTTAGGACTGCTGAGAGAAATCTCAAGGATAAGTCTATTGCATCAACTCCCACTCCAACCGCTGCCCCTGTTTTGGAAATTGGGTAAGGGAGGGGTAAGAAGAGGAAGGCTCCCTTAAAGAGCAACCACAAGGGTAAATCGCAAGATGGTACCTCTTATAGTGGAACCAAAGTTGGTTCTGCTAAACCCAACTCTAACCCAAAGGAGGCAAAGTACCACCATTGCCACAAAATAGGGCATTGGAAGAGAAGCTGCCCAGAATATCTACAGGCCATCAAGGATGGAAAGATCAAGCCATCTTATGCAGGTATTTACATAATTAAATTTGATGATTCATCACATTCCATTTCTTGGGTACTTGATACAGGATGTGGTTTTCACATTTGTTCTGATTTGCAGGGCCTAAGAAGAGATAGGGATGTGGAGCATGGGAAGATAAATTTGATCATGGGGAATAGAAGATCGTCGCCTGTAACCAAGATCGAAATTTACTCTTTAATGCTTAATAGTGGATTAGGATTAGATTTAAACAATTGTTGTTATTCACCAGATATGGCAATAAACATCATTTCATTTCATGGTTTATATAGACAAGGTTTTAGATATTTATTTGATAATGAAAAGGGTTCTATTAATGCTTATCTTAATGGTGTATTTTATTTTGAAGCATTGCCTTGTAATGGAATATATGAAACTGTGATGGTTGTAGATAACTTAGGAAATGATGTGTTGTGTGTTGATTCATCCAATGGTTTGGATAATGTATGCTTGTGGCATTGTCGTCTTAGACATGTCAAAAAGAAATGCATAGCCCAACTCCAAAAGGATGGAGTGTTGGAGTCATTCGACCTTAGGGACGATGACGTGTGCGAGCCTTGTTTACTTGGAAAGATGACCAAGTCACCCTTCACTGGCACTTGTGAGAGGGGTAAGGGTCTATTGGATCTCATACACACCGATGTGTGTAGGACCTTTAGATCAACCACAAGGGATGTGAGCCGCTTCTACGTGACTTTTACCGATGATTATATTAGATATGGGTATATCTACTTAATCAAGCACAAGTCAGAAACCTTTGAAAAGTTCAAAGAGTTTAAACAAGAAGTGGAGAATCAGTTGGGCAGGAAAATCAAGATGCTTCGATCCGATCGAGGAGGAGAGTACCTAAGTCTTGAATTCCACGACTATCTTAAGGAATGCGGAATCGTTTCACAATTGATGCCACCTAGGAAACCGTAGTTGAACGGTGTGGCTGAGAGGCATAATCGAACCTTTTTGGACATGGTTCGTTCCATGATGAGTCGTGCTTCATTACCTATCTCATTTTGGGGGTATGCCTTAGAGACTGCCGCCCATATCCTTAACTTAGTCCCTTCAAAGAAGGTTGCCAAAACACCTCATGAGATGTGGACAGGGACGACTCCCTCGTTGGCACATATAAAGGTTTGGGGTTACGAGGCTTTCGTAATATGAGATACTCATGACCAGCTCGAACCTTGAAGTGAGCGGTGTATTTTCATCGGCTACGCGCAGAAATCCTTTGGATATCTCTTCTATAGACTGAGTGACAATGTTGTCTTCGTTGCGAGGAGAGGAGTTTTCCGAGAGCGAGAACTCATAAGCCAAAGGGACAGTGGGAGGAAAAGCGATCTTGAAGAGCTTCAAGAGTCGAGTGATGAAGGAACCTCTAACGCTGGCGCTCAACCCGAGGAAGAAACTCCGGTTGAACCGATTGACGAGTCCTTACCTCTTAGACCTTCCGAAAGAGTTAGAGTTCAACCCCAGGTATATGGTTTTCATATTACTACAGAAGGGGACACGTATATTAGTGATAGTACACTAATAAATCTAGAAGAATCTAACAACTATAAGGAAGCCATGGCAGGCCCGGAGTCTGCAAAGTGGAAATAGGCTATAGACAACGAGATTCAATCCATGTATGACAACCAGGTTTGGAATTTGGTTGACTATGTGCCCGGGCGTAAGACAGTCGGGTGCAAATGGATCTTCAAGCAGAAGACCGACGTGGATGGGAATGTGCACACAGATAAGGTGCGATTGGTCGCGAAGGGTTTCACTCAAACTCCCGGAGTTGACTATGATGAAACCTTCTCACTGGTTGCCAAGATAAAATCTATTAGGGTGATGCTGGCCATTTCTACATTTCATGATTATGAAATATGGAAAATGGATGTCAAAACCGCTTTTCTTAATGGGAAGTTGGATGAGGATGTTTACATGGCTCAGCCAGAGGGTTTTGTCAATGTGAAGCATCCCAATAGAGTGTGCAACCTTGAGAAGTCCATTTATGGACTTAAGCAAGCGTCTCGCAGATGGAATCTTTTCTTCGACAAGAAAGTCAAAGAGTTTGGGTTTCTATGAAGCGAGGATGAATCATGTGTATATGTCAAAGCCAGTGGGAGTACAGTTAGCTTCCTCATATTGTATGTCGATGACATACTACTCATAGGAAACGACATCCCGACACTACAGGAGGTTAAGTCCTGGCTCGGGAAGTGCTTCGCTCTGAAGGACCTCAGAGAGGCTTCCTATATTTTGGGAATAAGGATAGTGAGAGACAGAAGTAAGAGACTAATAGGACTTAGTCAGAATACTTACTTGGACAAGGTACTAAAACGTTTTAGTATGGAGAATTCAAAGAAGAGAGAGTTACCAATCCAAAGTAATGCCAAGTTGAGTAAGACTCAATGCCCAAGTACCGAAGTCGAGATAGCAGAAATGAGCAGAGTACCATACGCTTCCACAGTTGGCTCAGTTATGTATGTTATGACTTGTACTCGCCTTGTTGTGGCCTTTGCTTTGAGCATGGTTTCCAGATATCAGGGGAACCCTGGCAAAGCACATTGGACCGCAGTAAAAAAAACATTCTTAAGTACCTTCGGAGGACCAACGAATGGTTTCTAGTCCTCAGAGGGAGTGATGACTTAAAGGTGCGAGGGTACAGTGACGCCAGTTTTCAGACCGACAGGTACAACTACCGTTCACAGTCGGGCTGGGTCTTTAACCTTAATTGAGGACCAGTGACTTGGAAAAGTTCCAAGCAAGAGACAATAGCTGATTCAACGTGCGAATTAGAGTACATTGCAGCGAGCGAAGCATCAAAGGAGGCGATATGGTTGCAGAACTTCATTGGAGACCTTGGAGTTGTGCCATCCATAAAGGAGCCTATGGAAATTTTCTCTGGTAATGAAGGAGCGGTTGCCCTGACCAAGGAACGGAGGGATCACAGCAGATCTCGACATATCAACATAAAATATCATTTTATTCGACATCGGGTGGAAGAAGGGCTCCTCATAGTAAAGAGTAGGGATGTGCTTTTGGACCGAATACCCGAACCGAAACTGAAACCCGGACTGGACCGACCCGAATTAGGACCGAATAAGTTATTTGGGTCGGTTCTCGGGTATCTATTTTTGCCCAATTCAGGTTTCGGGTTATTTGGTCTAGGTTACTCGAATAAAGGTTTAATCGGGCCAAAAAGACCCCGAAAAATAAATAGTTATTTGAACCGAATAACCCAAATAAACCGAAATGAACCGAATAAGCTAAATAAAACAAAATGGCCCGAATAACCAAAATAAGGAAATTTTATATTTGGTTCAAGAAAAAAAATGTTTATTTAATATTTGTTTTTCCTTGAACTAGATATAGAATTTCCTTATTTGGGTTATTCGGGCAATTTCGGTTTATTTGGGTTATTTGGATCATTTCGGTTTATTTGGGTTATTCGGTTCAAAAGCATAATATAAATGTTTATTTGGGTTATTTTGGTCCTTTCGGGTTAGTAACCGAAGCAAAACCCATATTACCCGAACCGAACCGGTCCCGTATTAGTATAATCGGTTCAGGTTTCGGTTCCCACTTTTCATCCAATTCGGGTTATTCGGGTTCGGGTCGGTTCCGACCCGAAGCACAACCCTAGTAAATAGGGTATCGTCAGAGGATAACCTAGCAGATCCACTTACGAAGGGACTGAGCAGGGTTAGGCACTTGCAGCACGCTAGGAGCATCGGGCTGAAGGACGATATTAGTTTAGATTAGATAGTTTAGAAATATCTAATAGATAAACTGTAATTAAGATTTGAGGACTAAATAAATGAGTATGATTTATTAGTAATGCTACTATCCTATGTTAATTGTTTACCTATTGTTTCATTTTTGCATGTTTTGACTTCAGGAATAATCGGTATTATTCGAACCCTCCACAGTCGTTCATATGTTGGAAGTAGGTATGAATGAAGACTATCATGAATTGGTGTGTAGATTGTCTAAAATGTATTAGACATAGAAAAAGTTTGTTACAACGTTCATGAGTGCTAATGAGTTTGATTTGAGCATTGGAATATACCCTCGCTTGCTGGAATCACTTCATGGAATTTATCTCGAGTGATCGCAAGATGATAATGTCATATGGTCTTAAAACCTAGATATATGGTTTATTGTTTGGTAATTGGTTATGCATTGATAATGCGAAAACGCATCAGTAACTTGATGTTATAAAATGCATTGTTTTGTATGATTTGGTTAGTGAATAATAAATGCATATAAGTCGAAATTTATCCGTTCCTTTATCCTAAGAGGATAAAAGCGATATCAGGGCCACTCGATGATTTGGTTTGACTTATGTGTCGGGCCCGGTCAGGACTGAATTGATGTGTTCAATTAAGTTCTATGTCAAACGAATCAGAGATCCATAAACAAACTGCTGGACAATAAGTATGACTATGTTCCATGTAATCAGCCGCATGATATGTTGAACAGAGGACTATACGATCCTTTATGTAAAGGACAGGTTACTGATAAGATCGGAGATCGACATCATATTCAAGAGCCAGGACTGCTAATCGGATTGTGCTTACACTTATAGTGTGACATCCCCAAAATCACGGCCAGAAAAGACCGGTTTGTTTATGCTCTGTTTAAAAATCAGAGTTACATTTTAAATGAAAGTGTTGCAGAATTTGTCACAAAACAAAAATATGATAAAGATTTATCAAAATCATTTCCATAGAAATGTATTTTATTAAAAGACTCGGGATGTCATGTTCGTACAGATCAAAAGCATAAACAGTACAATATAAGCCTTACTACATTATTTCATATCTAGGCCTATATCCGTAATCCCTCGTCCAAAACATCACACCTATGCTCATGCGCCACTACCTGTAATACATAAAACTGAGTGGGTCAGGCTTGGGAGCCTGGTGAGCACATAGGGTTTTCAACCCACAATAAATAAGTTTATTAATTTCATCAATCAACAATAACCCGATTACCCGTTCCCGTTATCCTCACTTTACGTCCCTAAACACCTATCATAAGGGACCTAGCCTAAGGATCATCATCGGGACGGACACTACTGCTAAGGGGATTCCTCGGCAATAAATGTCCTAAAGGCAACCATGTGGGGGATGGAGTACACCGGTGAACACATCGTTCACAAACACCTACAGGTTGCGAGCCTGCTAGTGTTCCACTGGACTGTCTAGAAGAGTCCGTGGTCGTCATCCATACTCCGCTAGATGACAGAAACAACAACATCAACATCGAGGCCTCTCATCATTTTATCACACATCACCTATTACATCTACCCATGTTTTACCCCAACATTTTCGTAGATATAAAATACATATACAGTTTAAATCATTGAAAACATGTATAACAACGTTCATCCAACATAGATAGCAAGTAATCAGATAATATGCACACATAGCACGTAATTTATAAAATACTTCATATCTATGTGTAAGCTGAAAGTAACTATGCACTCACTTGAAAGGTGGTGACTCAGCACTTGGACAACGCTTCGATACTCTCAAAACGATATTCCTTCGATAAAACCTAGTACCAATACCACTAGGGTTTAGTCTAACGATAATCGCGATTAATTAATAGTCTAGCTATTATTATTATTATATAAGAGTTAAACGATACTTATATAACCCATAATAATAGCCCAAGTACTTATTATAAGGTCCTAATAACATTACTATATTAAAACGTAAGCTAAACTAAAGATAGGTTAGGCGTAGCTCACTTACAGCGAGTTTTCTCGAAAACCGGGCTTCGCTGGAGCAGCGTTCCCGAGCCGAAAGGCTCTTTTCTCGGGACTCCGGGAGCCTCGGGGCTTCCTTCGGGTGCTAGGGTGTTTACCTAGGCTTTAGGGGGGGGGGGGTTAGGATAGGCTAGAGAGAGAGAGTGTAGAGAGAGAAAGAAGTGGGGAAAGGTGTGAGAAATGAGAGAACCCGACACTTCTATTTATAGGGTGAAATCCTGACGGACTCGCCGATTCGGTTCACTGACTCGCCGAGTCAGTGCCACGTGTCATCATCTGATGGCTTTCCTTGGGGAGAAAGCCTTGGCCCATATTCAGCCACGTCACCCCTTTTGCAGCAGCACTCTGCCAACTTCTAAACCTCGTAACTTTTGCATACGAGCTCCGTTTTCAACGTTCTTTTTTTCCACGCGTAGGTAAAAACAAGATCTACAACTTTCATTTAGACTCCGTCGGCTAATTCTCGACCGATCTCAAATTTAACAGTAAGAGGCGTTTAGACTGTTAAATGACCGCGAAGAATTCATAACTCCTTCATACGAACTCCGTTTTCGTCCATATTTTTACCGTTGAGTTCCTATTAATGAGATCTTCAACTCTCAATTAGGTCGCGTAAGCCAAAAACCGCTCGAACAAAAATTCGAGTTTCGGGCCGTGCACTACTAAGCCGAATCTTAGAAAAATCATAACTTCCTCATACGAAGTCAGATTTGGGCATTCTTTTTATCGACGTTCTTAGTTTAACATATTCTAAAACTTTCATTTAGATTGATAAGGCTAAATCTCACTCTATCGTAAATTCACTATTTACGCTTCCCCGTGCCGTGCCGGTTTTGCCGTAAAACTTCGACGGGCCATAACTTCTTCGTTATAACTCGGATTTCGGCGTTCTTTATATGTACGGAAACCTTGAGACATAGTCTACAACTTTATGTAGAGATATCGGGCTTATCTCACACTTTAATTTTGACGCTTATTTTTATTCTTTATTTATAATTAAATTGTAAGCACGTAAATACACATAATTCACATAATACTCAAATATTTCATCTTTAGTACTTCAAAAAGAGTTACAATAGTTGATGTAGACTATTATATTGACAAATATGCTTAGCCCTGAAACCCGGGCGTTACAATTCTCTCCCCCTTAGGATGATTCCGTCCCGGAATCATGCATCAGCAAACAGATGTGGATAGCGACTCATCATGTCATCCTTTGTTTCCCAAGTGAGATTCGGCCCATTCGAATGTTTCAATCGGACTAGCACTAAGTCGACCATCCTGCGTCGTAACTTCTTAGTCTTACGGTCAACAATTGCCTCGGGCTCTTCGATCAGCCTCTTATTCTCATCCATCCTTAACTCTGAGATTGAAATTATGTCAGGAACATCTCCCGTGAATTTCCTCAAATAACACACATGGAAGGTGTTATGAATACCATTGAGTTCTTCGGGCAATTCCAACTTGTAAGCTTGGTTCCCTACCTTCTGAAGAACTTTGAACGGTCCAATAAACCTTGGACTCAACTTTCCTCGTTTCCCGAATCTTATAAGTCCCTTCCATGGTGAGACTTTAAGCAAAACCGAATCCCCAACTTCGAAGGTTATCGGTCGTCTTTTCTTGTCATCATAGCTCTTCTGACGATCCTGAGCTGCTAACATTCTTTCCCTAATCACCTTCAACTTCTCAGCAGTCTCATGGACTATCTCGGGTCCCATAAACTGCTTCTCTCCGGCTTCAAGCCAACAAGACGGCGTACGACACTTTTGTCCATACAAGGCTTGGTAAGGTGCCATCTTGATGCTCGAGTGAAAACTATTGTTGTAGGAGAATTCTACCAGAGGTAAGTGCTCGTCCCAATTCCCTTGGAACTCGAGGGTACATGCTCTCAACATATCTTCCAACGTCTGAATCGTTCTTTCGCTCTGGCCATCGGTTTGCGGATGGTAAGCAGTACTCAAACATAACTTTGTACCCAACTCCTCTTGTAGAATCCTCCAAAACCTTGACGTGAAACGACTATCACGATCTGATACAATCGTAAGAGGAACACCGTGAAGTCTTACAATTTCCTTCACGTAAGCATTTGCGAGCTTATCCATAGACCACTTCTCGTTGGCTGCTATGAAGTGTGCACTCTTGGTGAAACGATCCACGACTACCCAAATCATGTCGTGACAGTTCTTCGTCCTGGGCAGTTTAGTCACAAAATCCATGGTGATGTCTTCCCATTTACCCATGGGTATAGGTAAAGGTTCTAAACTCCCATACGGTTTCTGATGTTGTGCCTTAACCCTCGCACATGTCACGCACTCGGCCACATACTTTGCAACATCGAGCTTCATCGTCAGTCACCAGTAGTAGGGTTTTAGGTCCCTATACATTTTAGTGCTACCGGGATGAATCGAGTACATGGTCTTGTGTGCCTCTTCCATCAGAAGATCTCTTATTCCTCCCGTCTTAAGTACCCAGATTCGATTTTGGAATACCTTCAGTCCTCGACTGTTTGTACCGAACACTAACGTTCTTCCCAAACGTTCTTCCTTTCGGTCATTTTTCTCTAAAGCTTCTTCTTGAGCTTTCCTGATACTTTCCACAATTGTCGAGACGACTTCAATTCTTAACGCTCTTGGCCTTTTCCTTTCAAGATTGACTTTCCGACTGAGAGCATCAGCAAAAATAATTGCTTTACCTGGGTGGTAAAGTATCTCACAGTCGTAGTCCTTGAGAAGTTCTAGCCAGCATCGTTGCCTCATGTTCAACTCCTTTTGATTAAAGAGATACTGGAGACTCTTATGATCAGTGAAGAGCTTGCACTTCGTGCCGTAGAGGTAATGCCTCCATATCTTTAAGGCAAAAACTACCGCTGCCAACTCCAGATCATGAGTGGGGTAGTTCTTTTCGTGCTCTTTCAATTGTCGAGATGCGTATGCTATCACCTTTTCTCTTTGGGTCAGAACACAACCCAACCCGACTCCAGAAGCGTCACTATAAACCGCAAAATCTTCGACTCCATCGGGTAGAGAAAGTATCGGTGCTTCACATAACTTCTTCTTTAGCTTCTCGAATGCCTCATCGTGTTTCTCACTCCATGTATACATAGCTCCTTTATGAGTCAAAGCTGTTAATGGAGCAGCTATCGAAGAAAAGCCTTGGATAAATCGTCGATAATATCCGGCTAATCCTAGAAAGCTTCGAATCTCCGTGGGACTCTTTGGACGTTCCCACTTCATTACAGCCTCGATCTTTGTGGGGTCAACCATTATTCCCTCCTGGTTAACAACATGACCCAAGAATTGAACTTCCCGTATCCAAAAGTCGCATTTGGAGAACTTTGCGTAAAGCTTCTCCTTCTTTAATACTTCCAACACTTCTTGTAGATGCTTGCCATGCTCCTCCTGGCTTTTCGAGTAGATGAGAATGTCGTCGATGAACACTATCACGGATTTATCGAGGAATGGTTTACAAACCCTATTCATCAAATCCATGAATGCTGCAGGAGCATTGGTTAGCCCAAATGACATAACCAAGAACTCATAATGTCCATATCTAGTTCTGAATGCAGTCTTCTCAATATCCTGCTTTCTCACCTTCAGCTGATGATATCCTGACCTAAGATCGATCTTTGAGAAGTAGATCGAACCTTGCAACTGATCGAATAGGTCATCAATCCTCGGCAATGGATACTTGTTCTTCACCGTTGCCTCATTCAGCTCTCGGTAGTCTATACACATTCTCATACTTCTGTCCTTCTTCTTCACGAATAACACCAGAGCTCCCCAGGGTGATGAACTAGGTCGAATAAAACTGTTGTCCAACAGCTCCTGAAGTTGCGTCATGAGCTCCTTCATCTCCGTCGGTGCTAATCGGTAAGGTGCTTTTGTTATCGGTGTCGTTCCTGGTAACAAGTCTATACGAAACTCCACTTGTCTATCCGGTGGTAATCTGGGAAGATCTTCGGGAAAGACTTCCGGATAATCACACACAACCGGTATATTCTGCACCTCTTTCTTCTCCTTCTTGGCATCGATTACGAATGCCAAGTATGATGCACATCCCTTTGACAAACATTTCCTGGCTTTCATCAGGGAGATGATTCCAGAATTCACTCTGCGTTTGTCCCCGTACACCATAAATGATTCTTTTCCGGGTGGGTTTACCTTTACTATCTTCTTTCGGCATTGAATCTCAGCATCGTTGGCGCTAAGCCAATCCATACCCAAAACGATGTCGAAACCGTTTAACTCTATGGGTAATAGCTCTTCGTGGAATTCGTTTCCGTTTAGGTCAATGACGATGTTCCTAATACGATTACTAACAGGTACGAATTTGCCACTGGCAACTTCTACAATCAGGGTATTATCTAGTTTTTCTACAGGCAATGCTAATTTCCCACCAAATTTATGCGACACAAAGGAGTAGTTGGCTCCGGAATCAAATAGTATATTTGCAGGCAAACCATTTACAACAAAAGGTACCTGAAGCGACGTCTGCTACCTCCTTCGCAGCCTCGAGCGTCATCTGGAAGGCTCTCGCCTTCGGCTTCGGTGGTATGTTGGGTCTTCCTGCCTCCTTCTTCTTCGGGCAGTCCTTCAAAATGTGCCCTTCTTCATTGCACCCATAACAGGCCTTCTGGTTGAGGGTGCATTCATTGGCGTAGTGCCCAGGCTTTCTGCATTTGTAACAAGTGACCCCTCCGTCACACTTCCCAGAGTGCTTCTTCTTGCACTTGTCACACCACTTCGCTTCTGATCCTCCTCCCCTCGAACCAGACTTTGAGAATCTACTCTTCTTGTTGGACTTCGAGGATCCATCGAACTTCCGTTTCTCACCAACCTCAGCCCTCTCCAGACCTCTTTCCTTTTGTTGGGTCTCCACGTTCTTAGCTGCTTGAACAGTTGATTTCAGAGTGGTTGCCATCTTGACTGTTGGGCCAAAGTCAGCCGGTAGTCCGTTTGCGAATTTCTCAATTTTGGAAAGTTCGGTTGGCACTAGGTATGGAAACAACTTCATCTTTTCCGTAAATGCAGCAGCATAGTCATCGATGCTCATTCTCCCCTTCTTCAAATTTTGGAACTCATTGTTCAGATCAATCATGTCTATCTCTGAACAGTACTGCGCCTTTAGTTGTTCCAAGAACTCATCCCATGACATTTTCAGAGCTTCTCCCCGTGGCATTGTATCTGCCAATAGCTTCCACCAGCTCAAGACTCCAGTTTTCAGTTGTCTCATAGCGAAGACAGTCTTCTGCTTCTCGCTGCAGTCGCAGCTCTCAAACACCATCTCCATCTCGGAGATCCACTCCATAATCTCAACAGGCTTTGGGCTTCCGGAGAGACTTGGTGGTTTCACACCCAAGAAATTTTTGTACATCCGCCCATCCTTGTTGTTTCCCCCTTCTGGGCCATCCTTTTGCTCACCTTGAGTCCCTACTTGACTCACTTGGCGGCTATAGTTCCCTTCCTCAGATGGCTCGGGAACCGGCTCCGTTGGTTCAACATGTATGGTCGGTTCGTCCCTATTTTCGTGGAGCATCCGTCTCATTTCTTCCCTTTGTTCAGCTAGCATAGCCTGAATCATGGCTTGAACTCCAGCCATGGTGACTGGCTCAGGTGCAACTTCTTCCACAACAGGTATTTGCTGAACCACTGGGGGTTGGTTCCTATCTCCATTTGCGTTCACGTTTCCGCTACGGGTCCTTGCCATCTTGATCTATACACCGAATAAGGTGAATTCAGATCTTTATTTAGGATAGACGTTTAATTCGTCCTTATCACTCCGAAACGTTTACATGCTAGTTCTAATATCGTAGTCGTACGTTTAGAATCCTAAACACATAAGGTTTCCAGATCCGGTCGGCAACAGAACATAGATCCGAACAAATAACAGCATATCATGCACAAAGCATTTAGCACATAAAAGCATTTTAGGCACAATTCCTAAAATAAGCTAGTGCTCACACCTCACAATCATCGCTTAGCATTCTAAGTTTAAGTCTAGAAATCCTACAATTTCCTAGTTCGCTTAAACTAATGCTCTGATACCAACTGTGACATCCCCAAAATCACGGCCAGAAAATACCGGTTTGTTTATGCTTTGTTTAAAAATCAGAGTTACATTTTAAATGAAAGTGTTGCGGAATTTGTCCCAAAACAAAAATATGATAAAGATTTATCAAAAGCATTTCCATAGAAATGTATTTCATTAAAAGACTCGGGATGTCATGTTCGTACAGATCAAAAGCATAAACAGTACAATATAAGCCTTACTACATTATTTCATATCTACAGGCCTATATCCGTAATCCCTCGTCCAAAACATCACACCTATGCTCATGCGCCACTACCAGTAATACATAAAACTGAGTGGGTCAGGCTTGGGAGCCTGGTGAGCACATAGGGTTTTCAACCCACAATAAATAAGTTTATTAATTTCATCAATCAACAATAACCCGATTACCCGTTCCCGTTATCCTCACTTTACGTCCCTAAACACCTATCATAAGGGACCTAGCCTAAGGATCATCATCGGGACGGACACTACTGCTAAGGGGATTCCTCGGCAATGAATGTCCTAAAGGCAACCATGTGGGGGATGGAGTACACCGGTGAACACATCGTTCACAAACACCTACAGGTTGCGAGCCTGCTAGTGTTCCACTGGACTGTCTAGAAGAGTCCGTGGTCGTCATCCATACTCCGCTAGATGACAGAAACAACAACATCAACATCGAGGCCTCTCATCATTTTATCACACATCACCTATTACATCTACCCATGTTTTACCCCAACATTTTCGTAGATATAAAATACATATACAGTTTAAATCATTGAAAACATGTATAACAACGTTCATCCAGCATAGATAGCAAGTAATCAGATAATATGCACACATAGCATGTAATTTATAAAATACTTCATATCTATGTGTAAGCTGAAAGTAACTATGCACTCACTTGAAAGGTGGTGACTCAGCACTTGGACAGCGCTTCGATACTCTCAAAACGATATTCCTTCGATAAAACCTAGTACCAATACCACTAGGGTTTAGTCTAACGATAACCGCGATTAATTAATAGTCTAGCTATTATTATTATTATATAAGCGTTAAACGATACTTATATAACCCATAATAATAGCCCAAGTACTTATTATAAGGTCCTAATAATATTACTATATTAAAACGTAAGCTAAACTAAAGATAGGTTAGGCGTAGCTCACTTACAGCGAGTTTTCTCGAAAACCGGGCTTCGCTGGAGCAGCGTTCCCGAGCCGAAAAGGCTCTTTTCTCGGGACTCCGGGAGCCTCGGGGCTTCCTTCGGGTGCTAGGGTGTTTACCTAGGCTTTAGTGGGGTTAGGATAGGCTAGAGAGAGAGTGTAAAGAGAGAAAGAAGTGGGGAAAGGTGTGAGAAATGAGAGAACCCGACACTTCTATTTATAGGGTGAAATCCTGACGGACTCGCCGATTCGGTTCACTGACTCGCCGAGTCAGTGCCACGTGTCATCATCTGATGGCTTTCCTTGGGGAGAAAGCCTTGGCCCATATTCAGCCATGTCACCCCTTTTGCAACAGCACTCTGCCAACTTCTAAACCCCGTAAATTTTGCATACGAGCTCCGTTTTCGACGTTCTTTTTTCCACGCGTAGGTAAAAACAAGATCTACAACTTTCATTTAGACTCCGTCGGCTAATTCTCGACCGATCTCAAATTTAACAGTAAGAGGCGTTTAGACTGTTAAATGACCGCAAAGAATTCATAACTCCTTCATACGAACTCCATTTTCGTCCATCTTTTTACCGTTGAGTTCCTATTAATGAGATCTTCAACTCTCATTTAGGTCGCGTAAGCCAAAAACTGCTCGAACAAAAATTCGAGTTTCGGGACGTGCACTACTAAGCCGAATCTTAGAAAAATCATAACTTCCTCATACGAAGTCAGATTTGGGCGTTCTTTTTATCGACGTTCTTAGTTTAACATATTCTAAAACTTTCGTTTAGATTGATAAGGCTAAATCTCACTCTATCGTAAATTCACTATTTACGCTTCCCGGTGCCGTGCCGGTTTTGCCGTAAAACTTCGACGGGCCATAACTTCTTCGTTATAACTCGGATTTCGGCGTTCTTTATATGTACGGAAACCTTGAGACATAGTCTACAACTTTATGTAGAGATATCGGACTTATCTCACACTTTAATTTTGACGCTTATTTTTATTCTTTATTTATAATTAAATTGTAAGCACATAAATACACATAATTCACATAATACTCAAATATTTCATCTTTATTACTTCAAAAAGAGTTACAATAGTTGACGTAGACTATTATATTGAAAAATATGCTTAGCCCTGAAACCCGGGCGTTACATATAGTTAGTAGACTTATCCAAGTGGGAGATTGTTGGATTAGTGTCTAAGCCCATAACTATATTTGGTGAGTACTTGACCCGGTTGTGCATGGTCCTTTTGGGTTGCGTTCACCAAAGCAACATGATAAGATGATTTATAAATAAAGAGGTTATTAGGATTTATTAATATATTATATGATTAATATATTAAAGGACAAATCATATAGTTTAATTAATATTAGACAAGAATTAATTAAGAATTAATTTTGTGACTAAAAGAGATTAATTAAATAAAAGGGACTGGAACTGTCGATTGTGTGATAGTTGGTTATTAGGCTGTGGATCTTATGGATCATAGGGTGGAAGAAATTAAGGTGTATGGACTCCTTGAATTCATCCAAGCCTTATTCTAGAAGGATCTTTGGACTGCTTAAGGCCTAAGTTATCCAATTAGGGTTTCAAGCTATAACCCTAGCAACTCAAGTATTTAAAGACCCCAAGGGCTACAAAAATCGGCTACCAGAAACCCTAAGGAGTTCCTAGAGCCGAATTTGTGCCTATAACCTCTTTCCATATCATCCTATTGCTTCTTGGTGTTTATAAGCCATTAGAGGAGTGACATTTGTGACTCTGAGCTCCAAGGATAACAAGATTCAAGCTTTCATAAGAGGTAATCATCTAGATCTATTTTATTATGTCAATTTCGAATTGTTTACTCTAGATCTAGGGTTTGCAAGTCTTGGATGAAAAGCATGTTCATTAGAGAAACCTAGATCCAAGCATTAGGGTTTGCATGTGCACATAGGAATGTTCTTATGGCTCAAACCCGTCAACCTTAGGGTTCATGGTGTTGGATATAATGTCTAAGTCCATAACTATATTGGGTATGTAGTTGACCCGACCCGACATGGTCCATTTGGGTTGCACTTCACCCGAACGATTTATGGATAATCTTTTGAGAATAGTATAAGTTATGATTTATTAACATATTATAAGTTCTAATATATTAATGTAAAATCATATTATTTAATTAGTATTGATCTATAATTAATCTAGAATTAATTTAGAGATCAAAAGTATTACTAATTAAATATGGGCTCTTGTATTTATATAATGTGGGCTAATGCTTATTTGGAATGGGCTAGGCTTGCATGGAAAGTCCATGGATACTCCATAGATCCTTAACCCATGGATCTCATGGAAATGAAAAGACATGGGTATTAGGGTTTACATGGATGTAGCCCTAATCCACCACACTATATAAAGGAGGCTTTTTATTTCTTGAAATCACACTAGTTGTGGTGAGTATACTAAGAAGGCCGATTTCAAGAAGGGTTACTATTCTCTCAAAGTTCCAAAGTTTGTGGTGATTTGTGATTTCCATTTGAGGCATCCACACTATTGGTGCTAGGCTCTAAAACTCCAAGCAATCAACTACGACTACAAGGTAAGTAATTCTACTAGCTTTATTTGATTCAAGTTCCCCATGCCATGCTAGATAGGATAAGAACCTTGGAAAAATAATTATTTGCATGTATCTTAGTCAAACATAGATCCAAGGTTTCTAGGGTTGCATGTACACCATAGGAGTGTTAGAATGCTCAAAACCCATCAGTGGTATCAGAGCCTAGGCTTCTTCACTTGATACTTGATGCAAATAGCTTGAAAATCGAATTTTTTGTTCACGGCACATTTGAACTCTCCGAGTCCACGGGGGGACTCAACGAGTCCATGAAGAAATGTATGCTACTCGTCGAGTCTGTTCATGCACTCGACGAGTAGAGGCTGCAGTGTCGAATTTTTCGAGTTTTGCTACTGGAAATGGACTAGAAACATTACCCTAAACTGTTTTGGTGTTATAAAACGTGTTTTAAATGGTGTAATGTTTATGCTAATCCATTTACAATGGCTATTGTAAAAAAATACAAGTTTTATGAGTAACTTATGATTCTTGGAATATTCATATTCATGTTCTTGAACTTATGAAGATTAGATGATCATAGGAATTGTTTGTAACCAACTTGATAGTTTAATTCATGATCATTATGTGTTTTAATGGAGTCCATAACTTGTCCTCAAGTTATGGAAAACCAAAGGTCACACTTTAATAAAAACCATTAAAAGAACACAAGAGTTAGAAAAAATGAAGAGTCTTCATTTTTAATACTCAATTAAATTCATAAGTTATAAGAAATGAAAAGTTTTGAAAGTGTACAAAACTTGCCCTTAAGTTTTGGAACAAGTAAAGTCATGATTAAAACTTTAGTTCCAACCCTTAGAATTTTAAAAGTTAAAATTCAACCCTTATATTTTATAATATTATAAGTTAATAATATATATATATATATATATATATATATATATATATATATATATATATATATATGTATATATATATATATAAGATCAAGTCGTCTTACCACTAGTACGCCTCATTCACGAAGCCGATCTATAAGGGGTTATAAGGTTGTTGCCTATAAAATGGCAACTTAATGGATGTCCACTTTCACCCACCGCTTCCTTGATCGGTGGAGGGTCGTTAGCCGAACGGGTAGGACAAGGACTTATAAATTCTCATTAAAAGTATAATGATAATACTAAAGTAACTAAACCTTATTAAATTCCCAATCTTAGTTATTTTAGAAAAAATGTGAATAAGGTGCTAATCCATGAAATTACACTTTACACTTTCATTAAGTTGTTAGTGGAGCGTGTGTGGTTAACCGACACACTAACTTGAACTTAACAATGTAGGTAAAGGGTGACTTAATGTTTATCATAGTATCGATGGAGCGTGTGTGGTTAACCAGCACATCGATTGAGGGGTAATACATTAAGGGTACCAAGTAATTTGCATGGTTACTTCACACCTAGTTTTGTGATCTTCGGCATCCCAGTCACAAAACTTGAAGGGCACACTCGAGATTGAAACATGCCATTGAGGAAAGTTCAATGAATCTCAAAGAATCTAGGAGTTTCTAAGCCAATTAAAACCTAATTAAATATTTCATTTTTCATGGTGGACATTTGGTGAATCGTCATTCACCTACCTTCAAATATCTTATAGCTTAGATTACGGCATCCCTTTTCTAAGTTATAAAATATTGTGTTGGGTCCTAGCCTTAATATTACATTTGGGTGTTTTATTAAGGACTATCTCTATATCTAATCTAATTTATTCGCTCTTCTTTTCAGATGTCTTCCAATAACAATGCTTCTGGCTCAAACCCTACTAGCTCCTTCTCTCTCATGAATCTTTGTGGGAGAATCATCTTTGATGGGTCCAACTTTACTGATTGGATCAGAAACATCGGGATGGGCACTCGGTATGAAAACAAAGAATATGTTCTCGACAAGGAGCTGAAGGTACCCGAGCCAACTGCTACTCCTGAAGAGCTTGTTGAATATGAGGTACATGAAAGAGATGCTACAAAAGTGGCATGCATCATGATGGCCACCATGACAGCCGAGCTCCAAAAGTCCTATGAGGACTATTATCCTTTTGAGATGCACTAGGACTTGATGGACCACTACCATCAAAGTGGTCGTCAAGAGCGATATGAAATAATCTCCTCCTTGATAACCACCCGAATGAAGGATGGTGAACCCATCACGAGCCACATGCAGAAAATGCAAAGGTATGTGGACCATCTACTGAAGCTGAATGTGAACTTCCCCGAGGAGTTAGCAATAGACATCACTTTGCACTCCTTGCCATCGTGTTATGATCAATTCCGCATGACATATCACATGAACAAGGAAGAAGTCAACCTCAGCAAACTTCAAGGACTCTTGAAGACCGTCGAAAGTGGTCTAAAGGGTACGTCGGTTGTTACTGCTCCTACTCCTAATCTAACTGTGGCTAATATCTTGGCAATTGGGTGCGGCAAAGGGAAGAAGAGAAAGAACCCTTCTAAGGGTACCAAAGGTAAGACCCTTGAAGGCTCCTCTTCAAGCAAAACCAAGAAGGGTTTTGTTACTCCCTCTGCTAACCCTAATGAGGTTGAATGCTTCTATTGCCATGAAAAGTCGCATTGGAAGCGAAACTGCCCAAAGTACCAACAAGATTTGAAGGATGGGAAAGTAAAACCGAACCATGCAGGTATATACACTATATTGTCTAATAACTCACCTCATTCTAAGTCTTGGGGTCCTTGATACAGGTTGTGGTATTCACATATGTTGTGATTTGCTGGGACTAAGAAGAAGTGAGAATGTGGAGCAGGGAAAGATAAACTTGATCATGGGAAACAGGAAAGCTTCACCTGTCACCAAGATAGGAGTTTATTCCTTAGTTCTAAATAGTGGGTTTACATTAGATTTGAATAAATGTTATTATTTGCCAGAAATGGAAAGAAATGTTATTTCCTTTCATCCATTGTATAAACAAGGTTTTACCTTTTATTTTGATAATAATAATAATAATGGTAGTATTGATGCATTCTTTAGTGATGCTCTTTATTTTAAAGCATTACCTTGTGATGGTGTGTATGAAACTGTATCTTTTGTAGATAATCTAGGAAATAATGTATTGTGTATTGACTCTTCCACTAGCTTAGATATAGCATCTTTATGGCATTGTCGTCTTGGACATTTAAGCAAGAAACGCATAGGCCAACTCCAAAAGGATGGAGTCTTGTAGTCATTTGACCTAAAGTCAGATGATAGTTGTGAATCTTGTTTGCTTGGTAAAATGACAAAGTCACCTTTTACTGGCACTTGTGCTAGGGGTGAAGGTTTGTTGGATCTCATACACACGGATGTGTGTGGACCCTTCAGAACCGCCACAAGAGATGGTAATCGCTTCTATGTGATTTTTACTGATGATTTTAGTAGATATGGATATGTCTACTTAATCAAGAATAAGTCAGAAACCTTTGAGAAATTCAAAGAGTTTAAGCAAGAAGTGGAGAATCAGTTGGGCAGGAACATTAAGACGCTTCGATCCGATCGTGGTGGTGAGTATCTTAGTACTGAGTTCCTTGACTATCTTAAGGAATGTGGGATTGTCTCACAATTGGCACCTCCTAGGACACCATAGTTGAATGGTGTAGCTGAGTGGGGAATCAGACCTTGTTGGACATGGTGTGTTCCATGATGAGTCGAGCTTCACTACCAATCTCATTTTGGAGGTATGCCTTAGAGACTGCCGCTCATATCCTTAATCTAGTCCCTACAAAGAAGGTTGCCAAAAAAACCTCACGAGATGTGGACTGGAAAAGTTCCCAATCTAGACCACATCATGATTTGGGGTTGCAAGGCTTTTGTGAGACGCGAGACTCACGATAAGCTCGAACCCCGAAGCGAAAGGTGTATTTTCATCGGCTACCCACATAAATCCTTTGGCTACATCTTCTACAGACCCAATGATAATGTGGTTTTTGTAGCAAGAAAAGGATTCTTTCGAGAGAGAGAGAATTCATGAGCCAAGGAGACAGTGGGAGGCAAATTGACCTTGAGGAAATTCAAGAGTCAAGTGGTGAAGGAACCTGAAACCCTAGCCCTCAACCTGAGGAGGAAACTCCTGTTGAGCCGACTGAAGAATCTATACCTATGAGGCGTTCCACCAGAGTTAGGAATGCGCCTGTGCATTATTATGGCTTCCATATTACTGCAGAAGGTGAAACACTTATCAGGGATAACACACTGGTAAATCTGGATGAACCTAACAGCTACACGGAATCCATGGCAGGCCTTGAGGCTGCTAAATGGAAAGTGGCTATGGACAACGAGATACATTCCATGTATGATAATCATGTTTGGAACTTGGTTGAAAATGTACCTGATCGTAAGATAGTTGGGTGCAAATGGATCTTCAAGAAGAAGACCGACATGGATGGTAATGTACACACTTTTAAAGCATGACTAGTTGCAAAGGGTTATTCTCAAACTCCGGGAGTTGATTATGATGAGACCTTTTCACCAGTGGCCAAGATTAAGTCTATTAGGGTTCTGTTAGCCATTACAGCATTTCATGACTATGAAATATGGAAAATGGATGTCAAAACCGCTTTCCTTAATGAAAAGTTGGCTGAAGATGTTTACATGGTTCAACCAGAGGGTTTTGTTAGTACAGAGTATCCAAATAGAGTGTGTAAGCTTGAGAAATCTATTTATGGATTCAAATAGGCACCTCGCAGATGGAATCTTTGCTTCGATGAGAAAGTCAAAGAATTTGGCTTTTCAAGGAGTGAAGATGAATCTTGTGTCTATATCAAGGCTAGTGGGAGTATAGTCAACTTTTTGGTACTGTATGTGGATGACATACTATTCATAGGAAATGACATCCCAACCCTGTAGGAAGTAAAGTTTTGGATTGGGAAGTGTTTCGCTATGAAGGACCTTGGAGAAGCTGCCTATATCCTAGGGATAAGGATTTGAGAAACAGGAGTAAAAGACTAATTGGACTTAGTCAAAGCACCTATATAGAAAAAGTGTTGAAAAGATTCAACATGCATAACTCCAAGAAAGGTGAGTTACCTATCCAGTGTCATGCCGGACTGAGTAAAACTCAGAGTCTGAGTACAGAGGCCGAGATAGCTGAGATGAGTCGAGTACCATACGTTTCTGCTGTAGGCTCGATCATGTATGCTATGACTTGTACTTGCCCTGATGTTTCCTTTTCTTTGAGTATGGTCAGCAGATATCAGGGGAATCCTGGCAAGGCTTACTGGACAACGGTAAAGAATATTCTCAAGTACATGCGAAGGACTAAGGACTGGGTCCTTACCCTTGGTGGGAGTGATGACTTGAGAGTTGTAGGGTATAGTGATGCTAGCTTTCAGGCTGACAGGGATAATTTCTGCTCTCAGTCGGGCTGGGTCTTTACCCTACACGGAGGGGCAATTACTTGGAAAAGTTCCAAGCAGGAGACAGTGGCTGATTCCACATATGAATCAGAGTATATAGCAGCAAGCGAGACAACAAAGGAGGCGATATGGCTAAAGAACTTCATTGGAGACCTTGGAGTTGTACCAGCTATAAACGAGCCAATGGAGATTTTCTGTGACATCAATAGTGTGGTTGCTTTAGCCAAGGAACCAAGAGATCATGGGAGATCAAGACACATTGACATAAAATATCACTTCATCAGACATCGAATAGAAGAAGGAATCCTCGTGGAAAAGAGGGTATCATCGGATGAGAACCCAGCAGATCCCCTAATGAAGGGATTGACTTGGGTTAAGCATCTCCAGCATGCTCAAAGCATAGGACTGAAGGATGATATTAGTTTTAGTAGTTAGATAATCTTGAATTTTGTAAAATGTGATTAACATTTGATGATAAATAAAACTTGTTATTTATGTGTAAAGTGTTGCTATCTCTTGTCAATCGTTTACTATTATTTCTTTTTGAATGTTTTGACTTCCAGAATAATTATGTTATGGTTTATATCATATTATTCAAACTCTCCACATTCGGCCATATGTTGGAAATAGATATGAATCAAGACTGTCATGGGTTGGCTTGTAGAGGTCTAAGATGTTAGACAAAGTGGGGCTACAACACTCGAGAGTGCTCATAAGTTCTCAGTATTGGATTCAACCCACGCTCACTTGTATCATGTAACGACCCGTCTCCGGTATGATGATTCCATAGTATTTAATTAGAAGTTTTCAAGAGGGACTCGGCTAGTCTATAGCTTGACTCGCCGAGTGGGGACGGGATTTTGAGCATGTATTAGTCGGCAACTCGGCGAGTCCATATTCGGAACTCAGTGAGTCTGCCTGCCTGGAAGAAACCCTAAATCCTCGGGTTGCTCACTATTTAAACAACCTTATGAGCCCCAATCTCGCCTCCT